>NW_026086605.1:12173214-12835357 GCF_022539395.1 Myiozetetes cayanensis
TAGGCCTTCAGTGGAGGCTGCTCATGTTCTGATCACTGAGGAGATCCTCTAACACCTCCAAATTGGTTTACGTTTTCGAAAATTGAACTATTTTCTTTAGTGTAGTCTATAAAAAACCAAATGCCTCGGAGAAAATAAGGATTTCACAGGATTTAGCTATAAAGAGACAGTTGTCAGCTACTTGCCCAAAAGCTAATCCAGTTTATTCTGCTCATTTAATTCCATGATGATTTACTTCTGAGTAGATTTATTTAAACACAAGTCAAAACTGATCTGGTATCCAAGCAGAAGTCAGTATTTTTAATAGAAACAGGTTGATATTGTGATTAGTTGGGGTTTTTTTAAGAATCAAAAGAGAGAAATATTACTACTGATACTTTTGCATACTACTAAGGTATTCGAATATGATGATTAAGATTTTTTAGTTTCAACAGCTTCAAAACACTTGTGCGGGTCTTGCCTGTGCAAATAAACAACTACCAGAAGAGATCATAAGACTACTGATAAAAAAAAATGGACATTATAATACACAAGAGAATGTGTCAAAATCAACACTAACCTTTTCGTGCCTCTTGAGCAGCTGGTGTCTCTGCATGAAGTACTGATCTTTGAGCTGCTGTTTGAGGAGCTGGTGTTTCTCTTGCAGATGCCGCTCCTCCAGCTCCCAGATTGCAGCTTCCCGAGCTGGCAAAAGAGAGGAAGCTGGTTCAGAAAGTGCAACAACCACACAGTGGTTCCCAATCTACCTGCTCGTTTATGTTTCGAAGTAGCCTACAAGTGCATTTTGAAAACAATGTTATTCCACAGAAAATGCTTTTATTAGCATTGTAAATCAGTCATGAAGGTCTTCTTAGAGTGAAGACAGAATATTGTTTTATGAAAACACAAGGGCCTGTTTTTAAAGAGAGCCTGATGCTGGATACCTCTCATGAGCTGCTGTTTGTTGTTGAGGCAATCTCGTTCAATAGTGGCCAGTTCTGTCTTCTGCTGCTGAATAATTTTCTTCAGAGATGCATCCAGTTCTTGTTGCTGCTTCTGCACAAACTCCTGCTCCTGGTAAAAACCAATAAAAGTAAATTAAATTTTGTTCTTCTAACCACATTACATTTTAATGAAACTCCCAGTTCTCTCAGTATTAGCTATATATGAAAACAAATGCATCTATGAAACTTTGAGCTAGCATGCCTTGACTATTAAATTATCCATCTTGTGTATTTTTTATGTACAGAGTAGGTAAGAGGATATTTAATATTTAAATAATACCTTCAGAAGTAAGACCCAAGGCAACAAACCAGCCAGCAATCTGCAATTCATTCCATCTCTTGTCTCTCCTCAGAACAAGCTGCAGGTTCAGAGCTAGTAAACACAAGTGCTCGGTATAAAGTTGATCTCATTCTATCAAGGGTTAATTATTCATGTAGGTAAGACAATAAAAGTATGCATGGTTATTTTGCTTTGGGTGATTAGTCAAAGCCTATTTATTCACATAGATGGGTTTCAGATTTGTGTGGTTTATCTTGTCCTGAAGGCAGAAGTACTGAGGCAGGGAGTTCTGCAGGTCCACTGTGCAGACACTCCATGGTTCTGCAGGGCTGTAACCCTGCACACCTGAGCTGAGCTGGTTCCTTGCAAAGTGATTTACCACCTGCCTGATGCAGTCCCCATGTCACCTCCATCTTCCCTTTATCCAGGTGTATCACTGTTGCATCCCTTATGAAAAGCAGGCAGCAGAAGGAATCCCCTCCCATCCCCTCCCCAAACAACCTCACTGTTGCCTTTCTTCTTGCAACTATTGCAAACCACAGCCACAAGCACCAGAGCATGCACACACACCCCCCGTAAGAACGAGGAGTTAAATCAGAAGCTTCTATCAAACCATATCAAGGTCAAAAGAAGGACAATTCAGTGTCCTGTCAGAGCCAAGGGGAGCTGCTGAAAGCACCCGCTGCTCTGCATAACAAAGCAACACTAAAGATGGTCTGTTGGAAGGGAGATGGAAAACTGGGCTGCAGCTGATCATTGGAAAGGTGTCCTGAGCTATTCTTATTTTTTTTTTACAGAACCTGTGGTACTTGCTAAAAAGAGTTGTCAGGTGGAATTAAATGTTCATTTAAAGTACTTTTTATCATGACCAGAAGAATCCTGGTTTTCATCTTCATGGAAAGTTATTAATAGATGAGGCTTTCATCTCTCTCAATGGACAGCAGAGTTACACTGAGAAAGGTAACACAAAACCAGCGGTGAAGTAAGTTGACAGTGACAGACCTGGGGGTACAAAAAGAACTGGGAGGTGATGTCTGTAAATTAAGTCAGACATACTAATCAAATATATGAAATGATGAAAAATACTGTTGTTTCCCTTTCTAGATTAAAAGGATAAGAAGACTACAAGTTTATTTTTCTGAGAGTGCAAACACATAATTAACACAGTGTTTAATTTGCTGGGAGTTTTTTGATTTGAAGGGAGAAGGGGAAAGCTGTTCTGGTGTGGTCATGGTCAAAAAGTGATTAGGCTTGAGCTTTACACAATCATTTAAATATCATTGCTCTTCTCTCTCAATCTTAGGAAGTTCTGTACCTGCTAGCACTATAACATAAACCAGGCAATCTCAGGAAACACTCTGGCCTTTCCACATCCCACATCTACCCAAGTACCACACAAAATAAAGGTCACCGAGTTTACCAAAGAACTTGTACGTTGTTTCAAAGGCAGACAGAGCAAGACAGCTCACCTATTTCAAGCTACCACTTGGTTTTGCCCAATAAGTATCTTAAAATAAACTCAGATATCTTTAAAATACATAGTTTCACTGCACACACAGCATACAAGTCACACAATGTTTCTCACATGTGCTGAACAAATAATAAACACCAGAGAACAGTATTATATTGCATGTGTGAAACCTCAGTGTCTTGCCCAGACTAAGTAACTAATGTAATTTTGACCTTTTGACTATGAAAAGTGCATCATTACAAATTTGATCAGCACATATGATCAGAAGGAGAGGAGAAGACACGCATCTGGAAAGTTAGGAAAATAAAACTTTGGTTGTTTTGCATTTTAAGACTTACATCCTGCATCTGTGCGTTGAAAAGCGTACATGAAGACAACTGAAAAGACTGAATCATAACCTGAGCAACGCCCTGTGGGACACAATGTACTTCCTATGTCATGATATAATGACATATACTTTTATTCTTAAAAAAAGGATGATACCTGCTGTGTGTTAGTAATAAGCATTTAAAATGTCAAGGCTCATCACAGAAGTAGATGCTGACAATATTCTAAAATTAAACATCTGCACCTTGTCTAGTACTTATCATTCCAAGTAAGGATATCTCACATTTTAAATTTTCTCTTTCACCTCTCTTCAACAAAGAGAAACCAGCAAACAAAATAAAACAAGTTGCTACAAACACTATGAAAAACTAGAGATTTGTTTCCTTAAAAAGTTCAGAGACAGGTATCTTTGGTATGAGGAGAGCACTGCAATTCCATCCCATTCTATCCTGGGAAATCCCCTCTTAAACACATAATCAAATAAAGTTGCTATTATTTTCCACTAGGCCACTCAAATGAACATTTAATCTTTAAGTTACTCAATCCAAACCTGCTCTGCTGTGGTTGAAACTCACTCCATACAAGCTGTGGCCAACACAAGGCCAATATTTTTCTAAAATACTTGCCCTCTTTTTAGCTGGGTCATAAAAAAGCAGCAAGTCTGAAGGCATGAAATTGTAGATGATGTCTTGCAACGTTTCCGTACACCTACACTTTGACATTTAAATAACATTTTACCTAATCTGTTCTGCTTCTATAAACAAGATGCCTCATGCTTACATAGTATATACATTTTCCTCCCCTGCACTTGTGTTGTTCAAAACTTACTTCTGGCTGTAACCCTTAAAATCCGAGGGACCTGTGGGGTACTTACCACTCGTACAAGCACTGTAAATAAACCTGCTGTAGAGAATTACCCTTCTTGTTCAGTACAGCACACAAACCATTACCCTGACAGTACAAGCCTGGGAACCGCTGCCCCTACGTGTCTACCCAGTTTAGCCTGTGAGATGTGATATGGGAGTACTCGAAGGAAGAGAGCAGTATGGAGGGTTAGTTTGAGTTAAGTTCCATATTCACTCAACAACAACAAGAAGTGAAATCATCAAGCTGTGTGAATACTGCTGCCTTTTGTATTTTAGTAGCTTGAAGCTGCCGTTGTTACCTGAGCATGCTGGCTTTGTGCAAGCTCCTCTTTCTTGCGTTTCATGAGCTCTTTTCTCAGCTCTTTTGGTGCTTTCTCCACTTCACATAAAACCTACAGTGTATATAAGCATGCAGAAGGTGGCAAAAAGAACACTTTTTCTCCACAGCAAGCATTACTGTGAACACAGGACATGCAGGTCAAGCACTAGAGGTACTGGGAAGCATGCATTACTTCAGTGGCAGGGATGTTAGTTTAGTGAAAAGAGCTTAATGAAAAGAGAAGAAACAGTAGGTGCTTCATGCATGCCAGCAGTGCAGAAAGGAG
Organism: Myiozetetes cayanensis; assembly: GCF_022539395.1. Classification (NCBI taxonomy): domain Eukaryota; kingdom Metazoa; phylum Chordata; class Aves; order Passeriformes; family Tyrannidae; genus Myiozetetes; species Myiozetetes cayanensis. The sequence goes on from NW_026086605.1 coordinate 12,177,747, forward strand.
GGATGTGCCAGCCGCTTTTTGCATGCAAATGCTGCCCAGTGCTCTCAGAATTGGAGTCTCTCGCTTGTGTTCCCATGCAGCAGCCAGAAGAGTCAATAGTTAAGAAAATCACCACCTGCAAAAGTGGTATTTTCTTGAAGCACTGTGGCAAAAGAACTACAGAATATGTTTACCTTATGGTAAAATTGTGAAAAACAGTTGGAAGTTTAAAAAAACTTCCACTGAAAACCAGCTATTTCTGACACTGTCTGTAACTTGAATTTACAAGATGCCATTATTAGTGTCTCCAACCATAAATGACATCTACACAGGTTATGTCTTTAAAATAGTAATACAAGCAAAGTATTATTTGGTTGCAAGTGTTTGGTTCTGAAGAATTTAAAGCAAAACCCACCAATAACTACATTTTCAAGAAACTATTTGTGACATGCTGGGACGGAACGTGTTTCAGTTCAAGGTGAATTAGACTAGATTAGCTGAAAGATTCTAAATATAACCTGGCTAAATCAACTGACTATTAATCTGTTAATTTGCTAATGTGTTTTATTTGGTTTTGAGACTTATAAAAATGTAGCATTGCACACTCCAGTGTAGCATGGACAGTTTTAGAGCACCAGCTGCATTTTCCTCCAAACTGTACATCGCCTTTTTAAGCTTTAAACACAAAACTATGCACCCAGAAACAAATGCCTGTTTGTTTAATAGTGGAAGCATCATAAGAAAACAGAGTCCAAATCACCACATGCTACTCCTGTTTCCATGAAAGAACTGCTTTTAGCTCAGAGCAATAAGTAAAATTCTCCCCGCTTTCCCATGTAGGACCCGATCACCAGTAAACAGAGAGAGACTCAAAAATGCAAGAGGTACCGCAAAAGAAGAAAAATTGTTATTTACATTTGAGCATACGGTTCAAACTGAATACAACTTATTTCTTTAATGCAGTTTTGTGCTACAGGATCATTCTATGCAAAAGCATGGACACTACAGCTTTCTAAAGAAATCTCTGAGTCTAGTAACTATTAGAGCAAACACTAGAGCCATTCATATATAAATGGGCACTATACAATTGATCCAAAAATGAAATAAAACAGCTTTTAAGATGCAAAATCTACATGGAACCACATACCTTCTCTTACTCTAATGCAAGCAAATTAATAGCACAAAGTGTCAGTGTCAGTTGTCATTCATTTTGCCTTAACTCTATGACACGTATGAGATTAACTTAACTGTAAAAGACCTTAGGTTATCCACAATTTTCCCTCTCCTGGCTTTCTTTTTTGAGCTAAAAAGCCAAATCCATGTTACTGCTCTCACTTCATATAAAGAAATTCTACACAATAACAGCACACATTCAATGAAAATCTAACAAATTACACTAATAAAAAAGAAACATATCTGAAATTAAAATAGTTCTCAGTAATAAACAAGACTGTGTTGTGTTCGAAATTCTAATCTGATAAGTATTTCCTAAGTACCCATAGCTGGATTTGTTTAAAGTAGAAAACTCAAATATTTTTCACAGCCTTCAAGAAAATACTTTATTAAATATTCTGTGAAAAATAAAGTCTTCTAACATGGTGATGTTTTCTAGATTAAGTCAATACCTCAGTCTTCCTGTTAGCTGTTTGTATTTCACTTTAGGCAGTAAAACAAACAAAACAATATTGACTGCTAGTAACACTTCCACAGGTCAGTTGACAAGGCTTCTGGGAGACCTAATCTCAACTGTTTCCTACGCCCATGCTCCTTATTTTCTATATTGTCACCGTCTCTTACCTCTTTTTTCTTGTTTTTCAGCACGTTCTGGAATTTGGACAATTCCTTCTCCTGTTCTGCTTTGATGCGTTTGGCCTCATCCCGCAAGCGGTTCGTGTGCTCCTGTTCCAGGCGCTCTATCGTCTGCTTCTGCTGCTTCTCCAGGTTTTCTATTTCTTGATCATACTGCCGCTTTTTGCCCTGTGAAAATAATTTGGCAGGTTTTTTTTTTTTTTTTTGGAAACTAAGCTCTGTTTAGTGAAGTGCTGTACCACAGCAGGGAATGGCCCTGATGAACTGTTCTGGCAGGCAAGTTCCAGCACACGAGCTGAGCACCCCACAATGCAAAATACTGCTTTTTATTAGCAACAAAGAAGGCTAAGCTACAGCCATCATAAAAAGAAACACCTGATTGCTGCTAGCAGTCTTCTGCCTACTCCATCAACATGTTGTATTTTAAGAGCACCAAAATCCAGAAACTCACTGTCATTTCCTGTTCAAAACGCCTGAACATCTGTTCTCGCTGTTGCAAAAGCTTGTTACTGAGTTGCTGTTGGGCTCTCTGCTCCTCTTTCTGAAGAAGTCTTAGCTCTCTTAGCTCTTGACGTCTAATAAGGAAAAAGAATCACTTAATATTGATGGGAAAGCAAAAGAAGAGGAAAATTACAAAAGACAAAAAGGACCAAAAAGGACCAATTGATTGTCTTATGAAGAAACGCTTTACATTCCTTTCTACTAAAAAAATACTGTAAATTAATCCCTAAGTATTTCTGGAATAAGATCATTAGCCCACTTTTCTAATTCAAAGAGAAAAAAAATTAGCTGCTAACCTCTTGAAAATTTTACTTATAGAAACACTTACCGTAGGAATCGCATTTCTTCACTTTTTGAGTCATTTTCAGTAACTATTTTTGATGTGGTTACACTCACTTCTACTCCATCAACGACAAACTTCCGAGTTTTCTTTAACGTTTTCTTCTGTCTTCTAGTTTCCTAAATAAAGCATTGGTAAGTTATGCTGTACTTATTTAAGTTATATTCTTTGTCCTCCTTTTTCTTAATATGAAATTGGATCAAATATTTCTGAGAATGTCTACTATATACTAATCAGGAGTTCTCACTTATCAGGTATCTCAAGTGAGAACTTGAAAAATTTTAATGAACTGAAACTTTCTCTAGTCAGCAAAGGAACTGTAATTATTGATTATCCAAATTGCCAGAAGAAAAAAATTAAACCAGACAAACTCTGAACAAAACCGATGCAGTTTTATTTTCAAGAGCTGAAGACAGCTACATTTCCTGTTTGCTTTTGACCATGATTTTCCCAGTCACCAAAAAAAGATATTTAATTCTGAAAAACAGTTCTGAAACAGAATAATAATTTACTCACCTACTTACTTCTGCTTTGGAAATAAATGAGCAAGTCTAATTTTTTTTATTCATATATATTGGCCAAAAATCATGTGATGAGATTGCTGACAACTGAAGAAATCTCAGTTCTCAAAGTTGCTGTTGTTTCATTACAAGAGAAAAGACACCCCAGCTGAAACTGCATCTCCACTGTGTCAGAGCTACTGCAAACACCCTGAAATCATGTTTAGCACAGCTAAGCCAAGCTATGGGAGTTTTGTTTGGTTGGTTTTCTGGGTTTGTTTTTCTTCCATTCAAACCCATGTTACACAGTTACTACCTCAGTATGGCTATAATCATATTAGTATAAAGATATAAAGAAAGTTCATAGTCTGGAATGTGCTTCCTCTGAATAACCTCATTCATACTGGCATCGCTGCATTGACACAGCACAGCCACAGGAGCAGTGTTTGGAATAAACAAACCCAACAGAATATCTGCCTTGGATCTCCCACATCTAAACAGAGAGACAGAAGATGGAAGCAACAGGAATTCAATATAAGATTAGATGTGACAGGAGATTTTTCCCATTAAACAGGGTTTCTGTGTTGAGTAAGGCATTGAACTGAACTTCTTGCATATCAGCTCTGAACTACAACCATTCACAATTCCTCACATTTAATATTGTTAGAATTCCTGTTATATGCTAGTCCACTTTTTTAAAATACCATTATGCAATAAATTAAGAAAATAATTAGCATAAACACACAAAATCCAGATGTTGTTATGCTGTGCAATTTAGAATACTTTGGTTCCTACAAAGTTAGTTTTGTATGTATTTGTCAAGCTAGTTTCTCACTCAACACTTTCCTTTGTAGCACAAATCAAACCTGGAGGTAATTTTAGGGTCACACTCACATGAGATTTTACATTAAAAAAATAGATGATTGCTTACACTTACCTGTAAAGATATTGATCCTGTCTCTTTGTTCTTACTAAGGAAACTAGAAATTGACAAGTTCAAATCAATGCTGCTGTTATCAGCTGTAGAACCAGTGCCTGAATCAGCATCATTTTCCTTCAAATTCTCCGGCTCTACCTGCTGGGAAGTTTCAGTATTGCCTTGATTATCCGTTTTGACTTTCTCATTTTCTTCAGTGCTAATACTAATACTGGGGACTGGAGTGACTTCAGAGTCATCAGCTTGTTCACTGACAGCATTTTGAAGTTTATCCTTCATTACTTCATCAGAAGTAACTTCCAAAAGTTCTTTGGCTGTCTGAATGTTGTTTTCCTGGATATTCTCAGCTCTGCGCTCTCCTGAATTCTGGTCCATATCAGTCACTTTATCCACCACTTTAGAAATATCCTCAGGCTTGCTCTGTGTTGCCTTCTGGTCTACGACATCTTTTCCAGAGTCTTTGATCTTTGTTTCCTCCGTAGTGCTTATATTACTAATACCCTCATTTTCACTTTCTGCCAATTTCTTGTCTACTTTGATCACTTTATCTTGGCTTTCTGATAGAGTTTCTTCAGAGCTGATTATCTCATGGACCTGCTTAGCCTGACTTTCCACTGGCTTATCCTCCAGCTCAGGTATTTTATGCCCATCACTGATCGGTGTTTCAGCAATACCACCTATCTCCTTAATGTTGTCAATTCCATGCTTTATTATTTCCTTTTCTTCATCAGACACTTTAACTGTAGCATTAGGTAGAGTTTCTGTAGTGGTATCTATTGTTGCCTCTTTCCGCTCTTCATCTTTATTTTCCTTTTGCTCTGTATCTCTATTTTCTACAGGGACCTTTTCTTCCTTAAGTCCCAAGAGATCTGTTCTGTTCTCCTCTTCTTTTTCACCAGTTTCCTTGGAAATGCCTTCCTCAGTTTCTACACTGTTTTCAGTTGTGGGTACTACTTTCAGTTTATTATCTTCTGTCTGTTCATTTGCCATGGAATTTTCTTTCTCTATTTCAGGTTCATTCTTTATTTCTGGTTTTGTTACCACTTCAAGTTCTTTCCCTATTTTCTGGGGTTCTGTATCCTTACGTGGTTTTTCCAGGCTTTCTGTGTCCTTTCCTGCTGGCATTATTTTGCCTTGCTCAACTTCACCAATTGGCACAGAACCGTTTTGTACTTTAATATCGTTAATGGTCGTATCGCATATCTTATCACCCGCTTTCCTAAATTTAATGTCCTCAGATTCATCCCCAGCTGTTTTGTCCTCAATTGCGTTACTTCCTGTTTTCTCTGAGAGAGATTCCAGGACAGAGGCATTCTGTGAAAGTTTATCCTCCTCAGAGCTGGCAATGCTAAGGTCGGAGGATGCACGCTTCTCTGCAGGTAACTGCTAAAAAATTAAAGGAAGAGAAACACTTAAACATTTTGTAACTTAAACAAAGCACAGCTCTATGGAAGAATATCTGAACAGAGATTAATATTGTATTTACAGGCAAAGAATTTGATAACCTCAAAGTACTTCACTTGGTATTACCACAGAGCAAGTGCACAAACTGCAGACAGGTTCTAAACCGAAAGTTTCACAAAAACCCTCTCCCATATCTCGTAACTGAATAAAATACACTGTGATTGAGGGAAAGGGATTATGGTCATCAGCCACTCTTTAAGAGTCTTTTTCTTTTCACACTTCTTTTTTTCTTTTTTATCAGTTCAGTTCCTCAACAGTACCAGCTACAGCTGAATTTGAAAGACACGTCTTTGTGCCAGTTTGGCTAGAAACAAACTGTGTAGCTTCAGTTAGTGCAGCACTGATAAAATGAAATATTAAGACCTTCCTCTACTTCACTTTGTGTTCTTTGTTAAAAATGCCTCGAATTTTTTAATCTGTTTTTTTAATCAATGTAAAACTCCATTAAAATGGTGAAAACTTCCAGCAGATCTGATTAAGTGGCAGTACAGAACTAGAACAGAAACAGTTACCTCACTGTAGAAACTGCTGCTGTCAGAATGTGAATGTTATCAGATTACATACAGACACACAAAAGAATATACTAATAAAGCACCATTTTAGCCATAATTGACCTTTCACTCTTCAAAGTGATTGTGATATCTCTCTGTCTGTATTTATTGTCAGAACCCTGTAATTTGCAGATCAGACTCTCGATTTGCCACTGGGAACATCCCAGGTTAGCTGTTGCAGCAAGCACGGGTTGGATTGCGCATTCCTTACCTTACTGGTTTCCCAGGCATACAGAAAACAATTCCTTTTAAGTCGAAATTTCATTTCAAATATTTCTTCACAAAATTACTCTAAAAGCTCAGTGTTGATCTCCAAGCAGTTTTAAAGCTACCACAAGTAAATAACATGAATGCATCTACCTCACAGTTCCTTAAAATGCTGCTTTTGAGATATTTAACTGAGTCACATGGCAGACTTCACTCCAGCCCTCCTAGGGATTGATGGCTTAGCAGCACATCAGCGGAAGGAGGTGGTGGATGATCCTCAGGAGATAGAGAATAAGTCCTGGAGGAAGCTGGTGGGAATGAACACTTGGAGATTTGCTGGGGTGGACTGGGAGTGGGGTGTGAAGGTCAGGGGATGTGAGTAGCATGGTGATGGGAGAGGAGGAAAAGAAAGGATCTGCTCCTGCATTTGGCTGGTAATGGCAGCTCCTGATGGCGCTGGGCACTTGCACCAGTCAGGTCAGGAAGCACACGGCCTGTGCACTCTGCAGCCTGCCACCCCATCACTGAACAAAGGGGCTTTCCCCTCCGAGCAACCGTATTTGCCTTGTGAGATTCTTAAAGCATCTCCAGAAATACATCCATAAATGCAATCCTGCCTTTGTAAAATATGGGGGCTTTTGCTTTTCTTTTTTTTCCTTGACAGTCATGCTGTAAAATCACAAACTTAGCTTATAGCATAATAGTCAAATACCTTTCTTAATCTTTCAAACACTTTACGGAATACAAATGCACGTTTATTCGTTCATCTAGACATTTTGACTTAAAACCATTCACACAAAAATCAGTATCCCATTTTTAATATATCACATATATATGTAAAAAAAATAAAGATGTTAGTCTTTCTTAGTTATTATTTATTACTAGGAGTTTAAGAACATGCTAATTTTGAAATTGTTGACTACTTATTTTGTAATAAGGTTAGAGTATGTTTATGATGTTAATTTTAGAAGACTTCCTGAAAAAGTCAGCTTGTACAGGGAGAAACTGAATTCTCCATGGTAAACTGGAGATTGCATATTTAAAAAAGCAAATTTTAAACTGACCAGAGAATTCTCTGTTTCCTCTTCTTCATCCTCATCTTTACCATCTTCAACTTCTTCTGTAACTTCAGCCTTAGCTTCTGCAATCAATTCTCTTATCGGTTTATTGGAAGTAACAGTAACAAATGGATGCTTGTGAAAATAAAAAAATAAGCACAATATTAAGTGCTGACTTCACTGTACACAGTGGAAAAATCATAACTTGAAAGAAATACAACTTCAGAGAAACGTTACTGTGGTTCTCTTAAATTTCAAGATTCACAATTAACATAAATCATAACTGTCCTAATACATTTTTTCTGCTGAAGTCTTAAAAATCAAAACATTTGTATTCAAGCATATTGTGTAAGGAGTCTAACAAACTTGCTAAAAATATAAATAATTCATTCATACTGACCTTTTTCACAATCCAAAGAATAGAAGTAGAAATATTTTTAAAAAGGTTATTTTTCTTGGAAACAACTTTCATTTCAGTTCCACAGTTGAATTATTTCCTGATAAGCTTTATCTAGGATTACTCTTTCTAGAACAAAACGTGCTTTGTCCTTAGAACAATTTTTTCTAACACAAACTGGAATTCTACTTTTTTCTTTAAGAGCAAACAGGTACCTGTTCTCCTACTGTCTGAATCTCCTTTCTCTGCTTGGCCCTGCTGCTTAAATCTACTCAGCATATGGCAGATGGATTGTGGATGAAGTAAATGCGTGCTGACGTTAAACAGAATCAAATGTACCTGGTCACATCTATTCCTGTTCTGCAGTGACAGCATTACAGGGCAGGGCTGAGTGCTAAAGCTTTTAGAACACCTGTCAGCAGCTGACTACACACATAAATATCTCCTTCATCCACTACAGCTATCAAAGTATAATTACTTACACTAAGTAATGAGTTATTTCACATCAAAATATGTTAAACAAGTAATTTGATCTGCACTCGGTATCATTTAACTAAATTTTATCAATTAAGGATCAATGCATCAATTTTAAAAGCAGGTTGTGTATGAACACTCAATTTGAAATAATTTGAATAGTTACTATAATACTGCTCTGCTTTCAAAAAGTACAAAATATGCTTGCCTTTAAACAACAGTTCTGAACAATTAACTCTTCCTACCTGTAACAGTTGAGTTGCACTCCACCTTGCATCTACATTCTTTTCCAAACATTTCTTCAGAAAATCTTTAAAATCTGATGACCTACACAAAAAGCAAACAGGTAGCGGTTGTTCTTCTGTCTTAACATCAGACTAAAACACACTGAAATATTCTTTTGCTTTCCTATGAATCTACACTGCAACTCCAGGTTCTTCTACTGATTCAGGGAAAAACAAAGAGTACAGGAATGCCAAGATCACCATGGCACAAATATAACCTTTAAACTATTAGCCCATTAATAGAGGAGTTCATTTTTTGTTCTGCATTTTTAATACATCACATCTACTACACCACTAACTGAACCATGTAAAGGTATTAAACTGACCAACTAGATAATGCCTTTTAAAAATATTTTCTTAGTCTAAAAATGCTTTAGTCTCCTTCTACACAATCTCTTTTTTCAGATGGTCTTCAGATCTGTTACTGCAATTTTAAAAAGCTATTTCACATACATTTTAATGCAAAATCTGCAAAGTACTTGTGTAAAAAAGCTTCTATACAGAACTATGACCAAAAGCCCACAGTTCCAATTGTGAGAGCAGATGTCTATGTGTGTGTACACAAGTACAAACCTACACAGGATATAAAGACAGACCACAAAGTTCAACCAGGGCTATGCTCATGGATATAAAGTTTAGCAAAAAGACAACCTGGTATGCCTTGTACTCAAAACCTACAAACTGGGGTGGGAAAGTTGTAAACAAAATACTAACCATTTTGAAGGCTGTGCTAAGGTGGGAGGATCAGATTTTGCAATTTTCAGAAGCACTCGCATGGGATTTAATTCATGATGAGGTGGCTCTATTTGAGCCATTTCTATTAAAGTAATGCCGAGAGACCAAATGTCAGCCTTGTAATCATAAGGCCTGTCTTTAGAGGTCTCACACATTACTACTTCTGGGGCCATCCTGCAAAGAGAATAACGAAGTACCAGATTAGAAAAAACGCATTCTGATCCGTACACTCACTGAAGCATTTTAAGAAGCACGTTCTACCCTCATTTAATTTAAATCAGTTTATATTTATATTTACACTATATTTACCAAGCTTGTAATAATAACATTAAAGTCGTACTACGTTATGAGTTCTTACTAAAAAGTCAGCGAAACAGTGCACTCACCAATACGGTGTACCAATAAAAGAGTCTCTTCTTTGTATTGTTCTTGTGTTTTTAGCTGATACTCCAAAATCCGCTTAAAGCAAACAGCAAAATACTATTAATGGGGTGGTGGAAAACGTATTATATTTTTTATTTTATAATTGTATTTTCAATGTTATGTATTCCAGAGCAAGCATTCAGCGGTATTAAAACTTCAAAGTGAAATAAAAATATTGTGTTTGGATAGCTAAGTGCCAAGGTTTTAGAGCATTTCTAACACAAGACCTCGATTAAAACTTATTCGTCATTTCTAAAACAAAAAGTCATGCTACTGTTGGGCTGTGTGGGACAAGAGCAATATATGTATTTACTATAGGAATAACTGATTTAAATTATTTTAATTAGAAACTAGTTTCTTTAGCCTATGAAGTCTGTATTCCTCAGACATGGCATTAACTCATTAATTCAACAGCTCATTCAATTTTTAATTTCAGGACTCAGATTCTCGTGAAGTACCATTTTTCCTTTATGTTACAGGTTTCTTTTCACATGATTTTCACTTTACACCAAATATCCAAAGCTTACATATCCACCTTTGATGTAATATCCAACCAAAACACAAGTTTATCTTTGCAATTACTTGTCTACAAAGCACTACATTTCTCACCTAAAAAAAAAAGACATTTAAATATCTGTTGTATGCTTATTATAGATGTAGTTTTGTTAATGAAGATCTAGAGATTAGAGCAAAGAGACAGAAATAGCCATATGTTGCCATCTTTAATCTGTACAAAATTACTTGATGGGCTCAGCATTGAGAAGTGTAATTTTGCTCTGTGAAAAAAAATAAGGACTTCTGCAATGGTTCAAATGCAAAATCTGAAATCTTGAAGGACTAGAGATATTGAAATAATAAAACTCAAATCCTTATACAAATAAAGTGCAATGAAGGAAATTTGTCATTTACGTATCTGTACAACAAGGAATTACCCATTTCTGTGTATAGCAGAATCAAAATACAAATAGTTTAAAAGTAGTAAAATGCTCCTTCAAATCATGTTGTACACTTTTCAAAGCAAAAGCAAATCTTTTTTGCAGAAATCTTAATTAGCAATCCTGAATGCATCACTAAATGTAAGTGTGGAAGAAACCTCCCTGTGGTCTGAACTGTTAAGTAGTATCTTAAGCATGCAAGGTGCTGTGTATCAGCTAAGCTTGACAAAACCTTAAAAGAGTTCCAAGTCTGTGTGAGGAGAAGCCAGGTCATGTGAGGAGATGAACAGAAACAAATGACTCGCTCTGACCATGAGACTCCTGCTATGATCTGTGGTTTCTTTTACAGCAGTACTAAGAATCTAAGATAGCAGTTCTATTATATTACATTTAAAAATAAGGCCTATGGCCTCCAGTCCATCACTAAATCTTCAGGGTTTGTAGAAAAAGCTAAAACAATAAAGTTACATGTCCTTTGCAGATTAAAAGAAAGGCAGATGCAAGGAGTAGATGTACAAGCAATAGTTTTGTGCAAGGGGATCCATGCAGAAAGCACAGACACACTAAACTGATCAATAGAGCAAAGCAAGTTCTTAAATATTCCCAACTTCTTACCAGAGATGATGCCCTGAACCTTGCTGAGACTCTGCAATCGCAGCAGACATTTCTGACTTCGGACATACCTTGTTTACATTTACAAGGATCGTCTGTAGCAAGGCTGGGAGTTCAGAGCCCCAGTTCACTGTGCTGATATTCTGATTCTCCTTACCTTTACCCCCTGTGTAACGTGCTTCCAAAGAAATACACCTAATCACACAGCCCACGCAGAGAGAAGGTTCTGAAACGTGAGCGTGAGCTGCAATGTCATGGAAACATGGATAGAGCCACTGTAAAGGCTGACAGCTTATACACATTTGCCCCTGAAACAAAGTGGATCCAGATAATTCCTCTCCTTTCCTGGCTCAATGAAGGGATGCTATTCACCACCAGCAGTCCTTTGTCAGTTCTGTATGGAGGAATCCTCATGGATTCCCTATCACATCAGAGTGAAAATGTGGATGACTCTTAAATTCAGAATAGAAAAACAGGAATCAACAATAGCAAGCTCGTATTAATTTCCTTCCAGACAGTTCTGTCCTAATTTCAGTGTAACAAACAATTGACAAAGGCACAGAAACACTAAGATAAGTAATTAAGATAATTACTCCTCTCTCAATAAAAGGAGAGACAACAGTACTGGCTACTGGTTTTTGGTGATATTAAAGAATGTTCATTTTCCAAACTAACAACTTCAAAGGGAAGTTCTGATGTTACCACAGTAAAGGTAACTGTAAGTAAGAATGTTATACTAAGAAACAGTAGGAGCTGTGTCTGACTGTAGGCAACTTGGTGCAGATGCTGACACAACTCCTACCCTCGCTGATTTTGACGTGTTAAAGATGGGCTAAGTATCGTCAGGATATTTGTTCAAGCTCTTTTTTTGACTTGATAGTAGCAAACCACTTGCTTTTGAAAAATCCCTCATTGCCAGATTGGTATTTCAGTTCAAATACTGAACTCTGACAAACTACAGCCTGAGGAAAACACAATTAAAAGACCATGCCAAGTTCTGGGAAAGTCTTGTATATGCAACGTGCTTACCTAGTTTAATGTCTCCATCTAATGTGAAAAGAATATTGCCAGCCTTTAGATCTCTGTGGATGATCTTATTTTCATGCAAGTAGTTCAGTGCTTCCAGTGTCTGCCTGCACACCACTTTGATCTGTGGCTCTGTTAATGGCCTTTCAAGCTCTACAAGACAGAGACAGAAATAATCACAACATTTCTGCATTTTACGTTATGTGTTCGTAGCAATCAGCATAGTAATATATGTGAAAATTAATTTATCTGACAGGTTCTAAACATCACGTGTCAGAAAAAAATTCTATCTTATAATACTCGCTCCTTTCAGTAAAAATTTCATGCCTTGAACCCAAACCCCTCCTCATTATCAGTTATGCACACCCACCTATCTGATCTGTGAAAAAGCTATACAGTTTAGAGACTGATTCTTCTGTGTGGTACACAGAGATGCTAAAGACCAGATCCTTTACTGAAATGGTATTAGTATTCACCTGATGTGAGGAATAAGCACAGAAAAATCTAACTTTAAGGTAGATGCAATATAAAGAATTATCACAACCTTTGATTTGGAAGGTGGCAGTGGAGAAGGAAGAATGAGACCTGAAAAGGGCTCATACAGACTATGTTATAACAACAGAGAGCTTCATAAGCATATGACAACAACTCTTCACATTTACTCAAAGGATACAAACAAAAATGTTGTTAGAAAGTAAATAAACACTTTAAAACTGAGAGAAAAATAAATCTAATTTAAGAAGTTACAATGTCCATAGGTATAGGTGTAAATACTAATTTCTAAACCCCAACGTTTAACATATATAGCACAACAATTACAGAAATATTTGCATATCAAAACAATACTCATATGAAATATCTCTTAGAATATATATTATAATTATAAGGTGTTAACTTTATTATTTGAAACAATTTATTTACCCAACATGACTGCATCTACAGCTCCTCCTGCACAAAATTCGATCAGGATCTGTGTTTAAACAAATAAAATACAGAAATTAGAAATTAAACTGTTCCACTGAACCGAATCATTGATTAAGGGAGCATTACTGGTAGGTCAGAGTTTCAGACTATTTTGCCTCTACAAATTACTTTACTAACCTGCAAAATATTGGTATTGTTACCCAGCTAAAAGTAGGGCTGTGCTGCTCAAGCAAATTATTTGCAAAATACTTGGAGATCCTCAGACAAAAGTTTTAATTCAAATATAAAATAGCATAATAAAAACTTTTAAAACATAATGAAACAGTCAGCTTAAACCTACTCCTTGTAATGTGATTTACATAATCTCTGCAAACTCATTTCTTGATTATTAAGTTCTACTTCTATACTATAATCTCCCTGACTGAAAAGTCCAAGAGCTAAATGATTTTCCATTAGCAGATGCTATCTCTTATATTGTTTCAGACAAGATGAAAATACAGAAAAATACTGTTAAAAGCCAAAGAAAATTACTAAATTCAGATGTTTACATTAATTTTCCTTCATTTCCATTCATGCCTACAATACATCAAGGCTTTTATCCCAGAATATACTAGAACAAGTCCATCTCCAGTTCTGAGTTGCTTTTGAAATGAAAATAAACTGCAACTCTTTTGGAGTACAAACTACGCTGACACAAAGGACAGAATGTACATACACAAAGGAAAAAGAGGGTAGGCAAAGGGAATGAGGAGAGCAAGAAAGAGGAAAGGTCATTCAAGATTGATATCCCACTCTTCCATATGTGTTTTTTCTTTAATCTGAACTTTAAACATTAAATTGTAATTTTCAGCCTGACAGATAATGAGTATTTCTTGTCAGTCAGTCAATATTCTGAGAAATAATATCTTACTTGCTTTCTTTAGAGTAATTTTAAAATCAGAGTATAATTGCCCATAAAAGAGGAAATCTCAAACTATACCTTATACCATAACAATTATATATACACCACTTATGTCACATATTACTTCAAATTACTGTAGCAATTAATCCCCACAACAATGACACCAACAAATGTATTATATAATGCAACTCTTTGTAAGTCCTTTAAACATTATTCCATTTACATGCTTCTACATGCCAAGTAAGTCAAGTGTGGGAAACTGTAAATAAGAAATTTCTCTAAATTTGCTGTTTGAGCTGACAAAGGTCTCTTTGATAAAGAAATCATGTTTCCAAACCCATAAAGCAAGTGTACTATTTTATGCCCAACTATCATTCTTCTCTTTTTTCCACTGCACTAAATTCAGTTTACTTACATCATTAAGGTTTCTCTTTGTTGCTTTCATGTCCCTGCTTTTCACTGTAACTATGTAGCTACAACTTTATTTTCAAACTATTTAAGCCTCTTCTATCTTCATTCTGCCAGCAAAACCTATCCACTCAGTTTCATATTCTGTCTCTATGCATACTTGCTTTCATACTGATCTTTTTTATAGGATATTTTTCACTATTCCACTGTTTCATACAATATCCTTTTACTTTGCATGAAGATCACAAAGTTTTAAGCTTGGCAAAATAAATGTAAATGAGGAAATACGATATTACACGTCCATCATTTTCATGGCTAAAGGATAAAGCTTATTTTCCAAAGAAAATTTTTATTCGTTTTAGGTATTGAAGTATAAACTCTTTAAAAAAACCAAGCACGTATTTCTTTGTACAATTCCAAAAGCACTTTTAAATATTGCACTGGATCACCTAGAAGAAAAAACTGTATTGTCATAGCTAAAGCTATTCCAGTGAACATACAGGATATAGCAGAGGAGTGACGTGTACTCATATGAATGCTCACCACACATCAAGGTTCTAATACCTCAGGTTTAAGTAAATTAATTATGGTTCAAGTAGTGGTAAACTGTCCTTCCTGGAAGTGCCAATAGATTCACTCATATCTAAAATACATACTTCACAGGCTGACCTTTTCAGTACATTATTTATTTTTCAGGTATGGATTCTGAATCTCACTCTAAATTGTACTAACGTAATTAAAATCTGAGTCCTGCTGCTACAAATAAGCATCAATTAAGAACTCTCTCAGTACAGCAAAATGAACTGCTAATTTCCACATTTTAGATTCAACCCCCTGACCAAATGACTCAGTGTAGTACAATTTTACAGTGACAATTTCCTAAGTCATACTCACAATTTAAGAATTAGTTTTGAAACTGAATAGTTATCCCAATACTGACATCCCAGACAAAATGTGATTGACAAATGATCTTTTAATAAAGAAAAAACTGTAATTTCAATAACCTTTTGAAATAAGTAAAAACACTTAGAGAAGGAAAAATACCTACCCACAGATTGTTTTCATAGTAGAAAGCATCTAGCAGCTTGACAATATTAGCATGATCACAGGATGCTAAAATATCAATCTCCACCATGTAATCTTCAAGTTCTTCTTCTGATTTAGTATCTATCACTTTTGCAGCAGCCAGAACTTTCGTTTCTTTGTTCTGAGCCTGTAAAAGAAGAGTCACAGCAAACACATCTACATGAATTTCACCAGATAACTGGCACCAGCAAAAACCCCCACAAATAAATCAACCCTCTCCCGACAGTTCTGTAGCTGTTTTCCTGCCTCTAGCTTCTTTCTTTACAAAAAGAGAACATCTGCATATTAAAGAGCAGATAAAATCTAGCAGAAAAAGGGTTTAATAACTTTTCCTAGGGTTGAGAAACAATGAAAGACAAGAATGTAGAAATACTTAATTCTTGTCACATTCTTTAAACCCCATACACTCAACAGCTTTAGGGTCACTACAGCTTGGTACTACGATGGAGTTTTGTGCTGCTCCCCAAAACACCATCTATTAACACTTGGCAAGGAGTATGAAGTAGCCTCCACCTTCTGTTTCTGCCCTTCTGACAGTCCCCACGTTGTGGCAGCACCGCTGTTCCCAAAGCCACACAGAGAACCTGATCCTCGACCAGGAACCAGCAGGTTGCTCCTCTTCAGCCAGGGGCTGTATGCAAGCTCCCAGGTTAAAGAGCTGCCAAGCCATCATTAGTTTGTCTGGGTTTTTTGCTCTCTTCGCTTCAGAAGTCTGGGAGGACTCCCACAGATGGGGACTCATGGAGAGTGGAATGCTGTAAATGCTGCCAACCTCTACTTTACTACTTCTCACCCTAAGACGAGGGAGCTGGAATTGCTGCAGTGATATGGTCAACTACAGAACCAGTAAAACAGGGAAAGGGCAAACAAAACCAAGGGAAAGAAACCCCCAAACATTTCTGCTATGCATTTAAATATTCTTTAGGTTTTTTTTCAAACATAAGAAATGACAAGCAATTAGGATGACTTATTGAAACAGTAAAACACTTCAGAAAACAGTAACTGCAAATAGTACTTATTCACAGAATATTGTTGAAAACTAATATAGCTAAACTAGGCAAGGTAAGATTTTATTTTTTTAATATGAGGGGGGATAAAGCAAATACTAAACACACAGTCTATATACATGTGAATACATATACGCAAACACAAAATTATATACGCTCTCTAATAATTCTCTTGTAAGTTATCTTTGAAAGAACACTAAATTCCAAGTTGCAGTAAACTTTAAACAAGAAGGTATATTTTTCTCAAGCCATCATAAAAACACTACTTTGTCAGGGCATTTCCAGTGGTTATCTTATCTTTTGCCTCTGAATCAAACTCTACTTCACCTGTTATAAGTAAAGACCATGAAGCAGAGGCCTGTGTTTACTCCTCTGAGTTTTTGACATTCAAATGAAATTAAATGGCAAGCAGGGACACAGGATCTCTCCAAAGCAGCAGAAGACAAGGACCTGCAGGGGCAATTCCAACTCCTGATGTGAAGCATCACAAAGTGGTTCATCCTGTCTCTGATGCACAGGGCCCAAACCTACTTGGGATAATCCCAGGACAGAACACAGCAAGAATCCCAAAACCTGAGTTTTGTTACCCAATCTCTTTATACCAGTACCAGAAAAAAGTTGCTATCAGACAGCAAGTGATAATCCTTAAGAATGATTTCCAAAGTCTAAATATTATTACTTTCACAGCTATAAATAATTCTCTCAATGTGGCAAAAGATAATGAAATATTTAAAGATAAACATTTATAATAATATTCAGTAAAATAGCACTAACAGCAAAACACACTTCTAAGCACAGTCCCAGCCAATTCATCTCCTGTTGAGGGTTAAGGTTTTCTGTAACATTTCTTTTTATCTCAGTATTCTTTCCAAAACAAAAAACAACCAATCTTCCCAACCTCAATATTTGCCCTCCCATGTTTAACAACAAAGATAAGGAATCTGTGTAACATTACTTGAAAACAAACTACTGAGAAATTTTCCAACACACGTTCTGATAATAAAAAGGAAAAGGTCTGCTTAGTAACACAAACATCATTTGTTTTGGTTTCATGCTTTATAGCAAGAATCAAAGACCAACCTTCCTATTCTAGAGCTGGACTCTAAATTAAACATGAGAAGTGAAGCAGATGTCTGATCAAAACAGAAACAGACTTGCTGGCTTCACATGTGCAGAAAAATGGTCTTTAAAGCCCCTTTCTAAAGAATTCAAATTTTAACCGTAAATGTACTTTTTTGAAACATGCATGGACACTCTTCACTGTACCTTAAAGAAAGGTACTTAAAATGAAAAAAAATCTGAAAATCACTTTTACACAAATTTGCTTGCAAACTATAGAATGGCAACAATATTTTTTTTAAATAGAACTATCTACATCAGGAATCAATACCAGATGTTACTGCTTTCTGATTCAGTTTCACTTCTGATCAAGATAGGCATTGGTAAGTTCACCTTCATGATTACACACCTGGGAGTTTGCTGCATTTACAGCACCTATTGCTTTTTTCTATTGACTGAACACTTTGGGGTTTGTTTTTTCCCAGATCCTTTTGCTTGAAGGAACTAGAAATCTGCTTTGAATAAGTTTCTATGACTTCCTTCTTGTAGTAGCTCTATTAAAACACCTCATTACAAACCAGAAGTTATTAGACACAATATGATTATCTTTACGAGCATCTCAACAATTATAAACAAAACAAATGGTTGGCTTTGTTCTGACTAAAGATAGTAAAATTTTGTAGGTCTAGATCCAGACTTTTTTTCCAAATTTTAACAGGAAAAAGCTTTAGAAGTAGCATATTTCCACTGGGTATTTCTGAGGACTGATAAAATATTACACCTGAACAAAAATTATCTACTTTAAAGTTCTTCTTGAATAAGACAATATTCATCTCCACCCCACAATGCACTCAATAATAAATACTCATCTATGTCACTTGCTGTAAGAAGTACATAAGAAATTCGTTCTTTTGAACTGCGTAGGAAAGGATTTTACTGATCATGCACAAGATTTATGACTCACTGTGCTATGGGGAAAAAAAACTCTCTTTTGGATTAAGAGGAACAAAAAGCATTTACAGTTTTGTGTGGGCATGTTTGTTTTTTCTACACTTAGGCTCAAGTCTTTCTTCTGCCACAAAACATTCTCCAAAGGTCAGAGCAGGAGCAAAAATGATTGTGTAGACGCAGCTTTGACTTGCATACTCTCATTCTGCATTTGGCCACACCAACATTTAAAGTCAACCTGCCATTCATGTCACAGGACATATTTTGAAAGGGCAGATCCTCTAAGTGGCTGCAGTTTCCTCCTATATTTTAGCTCTCAGCTACCAATTCAAGTTATTCCAAATGCTCTGCTTAAAATACATTCGATTCTGCTTCTATGATAGACAATTTAAGCTTCAGTCCCGTGCTAAGAAATCCAAATTGGCATTTTCAATGGTTATGTGGAGACAAGGAAGAAAGGGGAGGAAAGATTCATTAACAAAATTTGATCTTTTCAAAAGATACATACATAATGGATGAAAACTGAATTGGAATAACTCATTCCCTCAAGATGTGACTAATCCAATATGACATGGATATTATTAACTACTATATGCAACTATACATAAATACTGCAATCCTTTCACCAAAACTTCTATTTGGATTATTATTTAAGGTTACTGCAGCAAACATTTTAACTTACAGAGTGAGAGAATGTTACAGCATGGTTCCTGCAATGGATGGTACAGTCTCATTAGCAGACAATGCACAGAAAAACACAATTTTAAGTTAAAGTACTTTGATCAGGATGGATTACAGGTTTGTATAGAATAAATGATCTCTAAAATTAGAACCTGTAAATTAATTTCTCTCTGAACCTAAATCCCTCACACTAAAATGGCAATACACATCTAATCCACAAAAATGTAAAAATATGAAAATATCTCAGCACAAGAAAGACGAATAACCATTCTACAGAAAACCAGGACCTGCAAGTATGTGGAATTAGTAACTCCTCCCTAACAATCCTGGATTTTTGTACAGTATCATATAACTAAATATAAGTTCCAGGGGCATAAGCTTTGTGAGGAGTCTGAGAGTAGAATATTAAAAGGCACTATGGGCACTTGGCCAAGAAGTTGCATATTCCCAGCCTTGGAGAGCAGGGAGAGCAGAGCCACCGCTCCAGAGTAATAGGATTACAGCTCAGAGATAACCAGTAGCCTTTCATCTTCAGATGACCAATATGAAGTTTCAGCCTTGGTTGTGAGGGACTGTTTCAGTTTCTTATTGCCAGTAAATGTTTCCTTCCCAGCTGTGCAGCTCTTCTCCCGCAATGCAGCTTAGAATTAAACACTATTTTACAACTCAAAAAAAGTTAAGCAAGCCCTTCGCCTGTTGTTCAGCCAACCAGAAACAAAGCTGAGACAGAAAATTGTTCATCACCTTTCTTCCTGATGCCTGATCTCTTGTGAGATGTTACATAACCCCATTTTCTGCAAGCAGCAAAACAAATCAATTAAGAAGCTTTTCCTTTCTGACTCATTCTTCTTAACAAACTGTAGTCATAATCATAGACCATCAAAGTTGTCAGAGTGAAAAATACGCACATCCCTATTCAACAAAAGATGTTTTCCCCACATAAAAAGCTCCACTTTAGTGTAAACTTGGGATTGTCAGATCTAGTTCCATATAAGCTTTCTGATGGTGCCTGAGTAATCAGTATCAAAAAACTGTCCCTGTACAATGCAAAGGCAAGAGCTGTTTCTCTGAGCCATCACAAAGCAGTGATCTCAGTCTTTCTTACACGTATGAATCAAGGAAAAAAACTGCTGTAATTTTAGATTTTAAGAGTTTTATCAAATAAAAATGTAAGAAGTAGTGTGGCCTACTGGAACAACTACATCGGACTTTGTTTTGTATAAGTCTACTATACTATATTTAACATTGCCCTGTGCATTTTAAAACCAAAAACCTCTGCATGATGGACCAGCATCAAGTGTTCAAAGTTATTTTCAAAAACATGGAAAGGTGTTCTTCATTAGTGAATTTTGTTAAAAAAAAACAAAACAAACCTACCTTAACTAGTCAGATAAAAGGAAGTACTAATTCTAACATCAAACATTGAGAAATGTAATCAAAAATACCATTTTGAATTCAAGAGCAAATAGAATCTTTTGCAATATTAAACCATATTAAATTTTAACAATAAATCACAAGTTCAGCCAATGAAGATGGCAATTTTCACAGATTTCTGGCAATTAAGATGAGCCAGTCATTTCAAAGAAGCCATGTTATATTGCACAAGCCTTCACTGCACAGTGTTTGAAAATGTAATTAAAATGAAAAAAAAAAGTTTCATTTTTTGTGTAATTACAGATATGGTTCGTTCCAGGAATTAAAAACCAGTTAACTTCAGTTATACATGCTAAAACTTGTCAAAATGACTGTTACAGAACACTTACTCAAAAGGATAGTATCTCCCAAAGAAGATGCACCCTTGAATTACAGCTGATCAGCCAAAAATTTTCCGTGCCTGTGCAATGTATCATAGTTACCTACTATACAGTTTCTTCTACTTAAAAAGAAGTTAATTAAATTCAGCTTCCCTGTTTAATGCCAGGGAAAAAAAACCTGAAATAGAAGTGCAGATAAAAGTGCCTCCATTTCGACAAGCAAATAATATTCCTTACAAAGTGGAGGCCAGGGTTCAACCCCGACTGCTGAAGCATCTTTATGATCCTGTGGTCTGGTGCTGCCTTTGTGGCTATGCTTTTTGGAGCTGTTTCCATGACAACTTCACTCTTTTAATATTATCCTTGTACTTCGTACTCATTGTGGTTCTTCTGCTTCCTCCACAGTTGGTTTCTGAGGATTCCACAAGTTATTTTTGGGAGTGGTGTATGGAATATAATTTTAATGCTTAACCTCATGTTTCCCTTTAAGTATTCTCATTAATTCTGTGGTATTTTGTACACTAGCTAAGCAGAGCTCCCATCCTGATTCATGCATTGTGCCACTGAAATCAGAAAGAATATTTATATGCAGATTTGAAAAGTACCTGCACTGAACTGGCAAATATCGGCAAAATAACTGAAACAGTCCTGTAGAGGAAACTTAACAGAAAAGATTACATCAGACTCCAGCATCATTTTTATTTAAGCAAATACATTTAAAAAACAGAATAAAAAATAAGGAAAAAACCTGCTAAACACTGACAAGAAAAATTTCCAAAATATTCTTTGCTGTTTTATATTAAACACCACATTCTTATTTTCCTTTCTCTTACTGCATAACGGCTTTCATAAAAGCAATAGGGAAAACCAGCTGACAATATTGGGAAAACATTTGTAACTAAGGCATTAGGTGGTATCAGAGTGCAAGTGCAAAGGACTGGTATTTTTTTCCTATATTCTGTTATAATGACTGTACATACTACTTGTGAAAGCAGCATTAAAATACACAATTCTGCACTGCAACCAACTCCTAAACTTGAGAAGGGGGAGGTGTGACAAATTGAGATTTATCCCTGCAGTGCTAAGCTGCTTTGCCAGTATCTTTCATCTGCAGAGGACACTAACAGTTGCTGGCAGAGGTTTTCTCAGTTTTATCCAGCATCAGACAATGTCAGCCTCGAACTAACTTTCAACTTCCCAGAAAGGATAGTAACCCAGTCAATCTTCATCTTTGATTACAAACATCCTGCAGTTATTTATTCAGTCTTGTGTCATTAGGAAGAAAACAACATAACGCTTAATGTTTACTAATTTATTTTAGTGACTACAGCTTACAATTCAGTCTTTACTCCAGCAATAAACACACCTTTTTTTCAAATGACATAAATTAATGGTTCCAAGAAACAATGTTATCAAGGAATAGATTTTAATCAATCCACAATTTCTAACTTTAGTGGTGCACTAGAATTTTTAAGACAAACAGGTCAGAGTTGAAGCTGTGTATAGAGTGCTGTTTCCTTCAGAAAATTATCCCCGTGCCTGGTTGAGTCGAGAATTTTATTACTCGTTAATGACAATTTTATGATTTGCTTGAACACAGGACTTAAGAAACCTCTGATTCCTTTACCTGAGAGGGCTCTGTTATAATCTTACTTCTAGTCAATTAACATCTGTAACAAGCTTTAGTTTACTTGAGCCCAGAAAGCCTGCATTACTCCTGCTAACCTCTTCTCCCAGGGAGACATTTGGAGCTGTAAAAGTAAACTCTGGAGCTTTCTGCAAACAGATGCACCACTGAGTCTTTCAGCTCCACGTAGCACACAGTCACTTTGTTTACTCACACTTTACAGACTAGTGTATGTTCACAGATGTAAATGTACCAACCTACAATACTCTTTTTTTTTTTTTTTTTTTTTTAAATGAAGTGGCGAGGTCAACCCACAGTTCCTCCTTACCCTGTTCCTTGGAGTTGAGTTACAAAACAAGACTGGGATCTGCTCTGCCCAGAGTCTTTAGCCAGATCAGATGCAAGATGGCTACAGCTGTTTGCTGACCCAGCACAGCTATTCATTATGGCAAAACAACAAACAGAACAGTGCATCTGACTTGAGCATAGAAAATTCTGTCCTTCCTAACTGGATATGAGCAAGTCAACAAAATAATAAATAAAGAAAAATGACAATTTCTTTGGACTTTAAGAACACTTCAACAAAGGCCTTCTGACATGTTACTAGGGAAACTACATAGTCATGGAAATGCAATGTGGCACAGTAATTAAGTTAAAAAAACTTGCTGTCAGAAAAGTAAAGAATATTATCAAAAGCACCACATTTCATAGAGCAGAAGGAAGGCATTTAAAGACCTGCACTAAGACAATTTATTTTATGTATTTATTGCAGAAGATGATGGGCTATAACAGATGTAACTTAACTGTTTAAGCGTAAACATCTTACTAGCTCAAAAATATGGGCAATTTGAGAAAAGGTTCTGTATAATTTGATACTGCAATGTGAGCCATATTCAAATTTTGCAATAAGCACAGCTAAATAGCCAGAGGGGAAAGATTAAATTAAACAAAATGAAGTATTATCACCCTGTTTCAATCTTTGTCCTTCTAAAATGAACAATAAATACAGTACAGTTCATATATTTAAAGGGAAAAATATAAACTATATAGGTAGTTCAAGATTCAGTGTTTTACAAAAAGATACAGTTGTAGCAGAGGGAAAGGAAATGTGACTACATCAATACCACATTAAAATTGGCAACAGTTCTTGCAAAACTATCAAAGCACATATTCTGTTGCTCCATACATGCTCTAGTCTGCTAAGATGAAACTTCCTCTATTTCTGAAGGAACAAAAGACAGAAGTAGAGTAGCTTCAGACAGCTTTCATTAAAAAAGCTGTACATCATCATTTCTCACTTTTAACTAATATTGTTACAGAAACCAATTCATATTCTCTTTATGGTATTAATATATTTTAAAAAGAACAGAAAATTCAGAATTCTAGACGGAAGCCATTGCTTCCTTATGTGCATATCTTAAAAACAATCTGACAGAAACCAACCGCAAAGACAGCGGCAACAACAAAGAAATCAATATAGTTAAGCCAGTATCATTCAGTGCCCTTTAAACAAGTTATTTTCAACTCAGTCCTACAATTAACTTTATTAATTACAAAATGCACTCTGCTGGTGTAGGCTGTTTAAAGCCTGTACAGCCTGTGACTTGCCAGTAGTTTTCTTGTGCCTTAAGTCGTGACCCCAAAGCTCCCCACAACAGCACAAACACAAGCTGAAATCTCTGACGTGCAAGTTCAAAAGGTGCCTCACGGGGTTTACAATGACCTGGATATCCTGGTGCTGCAAGTGGGACATCTCAGGAGATGAGGAAGAGCCATCTGAATACACATTTGGTATTCCTTGACAACTGGCTAGTCAAGTACCACAAAAATAGGTCTTAGGTTCTGTAAGTGAACTTCATTCATATTCAGCACAGTAGTGAAACCCTTGCTTCTGATGTTGCCTACCAGATTAACTGTTTGGCTTGTTTTAATTGTTGAATTTGAACAACTAACCAATTATGAAAACCAACTACTTTGAGAAACTATATGAATGCAAATCCTATTACTTATCAGCAGATTTCAAAAGAAGTTTTAATTTAGAAGCATACTGATGATGCTGGTCTTTTTCAAATTCTGATGTTTTATGCATTGGCTGTTTGACATCTTACTGATTAGTGTAATTCATGCAGAATTTACCTAGAATGCTACTGATAAACACAAATGGCCATGGGAATAATTGCATTATTTCATAAAATTATTAAAAACAAATTCAGATAAACCCTTCAATTCTTTGAAGAGCTTGATGCACAAAATATGCAAAGGAAAAACAGTTGCTTTACTCAGACATTTGCAACCAATGAACTTGTGAGCTTCTATCACTAAAAGATTTTCATGCAACATTGGAACGTTGTTCTTCCCCTGACAGAACTGTTGAGTGTCATGATAACATTAGGCAGTTAAATACACAAGATGTTCAGGAGGAAGTTCTGTTCTTGCCTCCCAACAGTGTGGAAATGTTACTTTTAATGGAATTATGAAAGGTTTATTTTGCCCATGTACCCAAGAAGTGATGTTGCATGTCTTTTCAGGGGAGGTTCTCATCAAGAGAAAACTGCTTTATCTCCTTCTTCTACTTCTCTCTCTCTCGAGGTGTTGTTTTGTTATTTATTTATTTATTTATTATTAGATTGAAGGCTTTGTGAAGCAGAAGACTATCTTTTGTTGTGTATTTGTACAGTAAGAGGAAATGCAGAATTCCATTCCTTTTGGAAAATTATCAAAGCCATTTCTTGCTTCAAAACTCTCTGCTCACTCTGAAACTCAACTCAGTTTCTGAACTTCCCTTATACAAGGCAGATTTAGTGCCAAATAAGAAGTCTTATAAAATTTTCATTCTTTTCTAGCAGTTATGTAGCACACCTAAAGTAGAAAAGAGAATCACCACTAGAAATAAAATTGGGAACAGAGGCTTTTAGTAAATTTTCACTTAAAAATCTGCCTACATAAGAAAATTATCCTTCAGTGATGCAGAGGGACAGAACTACTGGCTGATAACACCACCAGCAGCATTTCACAAAACTACCATTTGCTAACAGCAAATGCCTCGTACAACAGGAGTAATTGGATTTTTTATTTTGTCCTGAGAAAAAGCATTCACCTGATATACCTTAACAACCTCAGAATATCGACATGCCACCCTGATGCTTCCCTTTGATGGCTATTTAAGCCAGTGCTGACACTGTCCTGTCAGTTTTCCTCTACATTAGCAGTGTTGCTTGTCTGGCCCTCTCGTGAGCTGGTCTGGGTAGCCAAGAAGATTACATGTACAATCAGCTTTTGTGTGGCTTAGTTCCTTGAACCAGATCAACACGAGGTTGGCAAGAACCAAGCTTGTCACAAGGAAGGAGGTGGGAATGAGAGTGCACTGCCAGAATTCTCACTGCGTTGACTCGCATCTTTGGAAACTGTTGTGGAAAACAGTCACAGTAAAGACCCCGACACTCATCATTCCAAAGCCACTTCTGTACTTACTAAAGCTATTAAAATGCACCACTTTGAGAACATCTGTTGTTGACCTTCAGTTAATATCACAGCTCCACACTGTTTTAGTGCTTTTCCCAGATTCAAAAGATCCCTCTTCATAGTGCTCTGGCTCAAAGGTGAGGTCCCAAAACAGCATCAATAAAACATTGAAACAGGAGAGGTAACAAGTCACTACATTAGTTCATTTTTATATTTCACTTTTAAATGCTAGGGGCAGGTGTGGGCTTTTAGTTTGTTTTTATTTAAGGGTAACAGGCAAAATTGACAACTTAGTGGGTCGTTAAGCCGACCAGAACATCTCTGTTTGCTACCAAGACACAGCTTAAAATTCTTGCTACAACCAAAAGCAAAGTCAATATTTTCAGGTACACAAGCTATGCCAGTCAGTAGGAAACACTTGACACTCTTGTTTAAATGGAGATTTTTAAGCTTTCAGACTTGCCACCATGGAGAGAGGAAAAATAGCAGACAGGTTACTCATAAACTTGGTTAGTACATCTCCACTACTAGCCAAAACTACTTGGAAAGAGTGAAAGAGTAAAAAAAGCTTGGCTTAACTCTGAAAGTACCCATTTCACCAAATTATTGGGATGATTTTTTTCGAGGATAATCCCTGTACAAACCCTTCCAATTGTATTTCCCAGTGATGATCACAGTTCATGGTGCAATGTAGCTGCACAGACCTGTGGTTCTGACCCATGACTATCCAGTAATGAAAAACAGAACAGCTGGCCTGAATGGTGAACTGAAAGATATGGGGCATCCACAGAAGCTGAGCAAGTAAGAGAATGAGAGGGACAATTAAAATTATTAAAGGGTCAAGTAGTTGTCTTACAAAAAGCAGATTAAAAAGGTTGGGCCTCTTCAATTAAAACAGGAAAAGCTGAAGGTGGGGCAGGAACATGACTGAACTTTACAAAATAAAAAAAGGCAGCATATGAATGGAATAAATCCTAATTGAGACAATGGCTGTGAAAGAAAAGAGAGTTTACTGCAACATTCTAATTTTTGCTGAGGTAGCCAATTAACATTTCTCCATTAAGGTTTCACTGCCTTTTGACTACAAAAGTATTATCTCTTTTCATGGTACAACACTGCTTAGAAATACAAGTCATCTTAAATAAAGACCTGTGTTAGAGAAAAGCTTTGGGTTTACAGCATGAATCTGTTTTTGGAGAACCATTACCTACAGGATAAAGAAAGAATAAAACTCAACACAAAAAATCTTGCCAAGTTACTATGTTATCATTAACAAAGTTACAGTAACTTCCCTCAGAACACTGTTTCTGAATCATGGCTATGATTAAGCATTTCTAGAGAAAAAACCCCAGTTCCTTAAAGTCCCCCTTACACAAAAAAAATCTCAGATCTAAAATGTTATTCACAAAGATATGAAGAAAGAACAGGGACAGTCTTCTCCCAGCTCATTATCAAGTTAGATGGATTAAAATACGATTCTGCCTTAGGATGGAGATTCACCACTGCTTCCTTACCAAGTAAACCAATTCTAATGTAGACACAACTTCAGTTCTAGAGCAATGGTTCCCCCAAAAACTTCACTCTGTTCACTCACTCATTTTGAAGAACTGTATTAATGCAACCTCAGAACAATTCTTTCTGAAAATAAAGTTTATTTACTCATTATGGCCTCCTTCAGTTTCAGATTTTCTGAAACGACCAAGAGATAAATTTTTAAGACTGACACTTTATGGTAACAGTCATTTAGTCCTCCACAGTAAGGAGAGATTTAGCATATTTTAAATGCTAATCAAATTAATTTGGTTAGTTTTCACTTCTTCATATTCTTCTCCATAGAAAATTCATTAAAATTTAAAAATCATATCATAGAATAGCATGCTTCAGGTAAACAGAACATTCTTAAAGCTACATTTTGTGTGGAACTTGATTCAAGCATGAATCTATTCATGAGCAATTTCTTGCTCTAGGCTACAGGTAATTACCTAAATAGAAAATGGCTCAAAAATATAAACATGGCAACGTAAAGGGGAAGTACTTTGTTTCTTTTTCTTAGCTTCCAAATCACCATTCATGCTTAGCTGCTTCACATTAACCTCTCTCTATGTTCACATGCGATCCCACAGAATACTGAAAGCCCGTCTTAATCCAAAAGAGTAAAAAAAACCAAGGAAAATCTATAACTTTAATATTGTCACTTGCTTTTACATACAGTTAGAATTCCTTCAAGAAACTTTACGTATTCCTAAAAATCAAATACAGTATTTTAAGTAGGTGAATTAATTATACAAAGAATCCTACATTACTGTTTTATTGTGATTATTTTTTGCTTTTGGTAAATCTGCTGCTGCATGTATTTTGGTTGATTTGTATCATGAATATGGAACATATTCAATAGAAAATCTGAAATGCCAGTGGAAAATTAACATTTACAGTAAAGCCTTAATTTTTTTTGAAGTATGAATTCCATTACAGAGTAGTTTGAGGTAGTTTACTAGCTTTTATTGAATATCATTTTTATTGACTGACATTGTACAAACATACTCCGCAAGTACTGGGTCTTCTTTCTCTCTAAAAAAATTCTTTCCCATTTTTGAGTGGAAAAAATGTGTTCCCACATGACATATTTGAGACATATCTGACAGTTGAAATTTCTTTCCAGCATTCCATACTGTAATCATGTTATAAAGTCATTAAAAATGAATTGGGGGGTGAAAATATGTATTTTATACGGTCATGGAGAAAAATTATAAAACACCATTTATTTTTTTTTACTCTGTACTATTAATTCAACCTGCTTTCTGTGCTATTAATTCAGTCTGCTCTGTTTTCTGACTGTCAATTTCATGGCTTTTCCATCACTAAACATGAAAAACTGGAACAATCCAAACAGTACCAAAAGAAAAGACAGCATGAGCATTGTATTTGAGTAACGTGGCTGCTACTGTAAAACAAGACAATAGGCAAAAGAGGCGAGACACTATGAATGTCAACTCTGTGCATAATCTGAATATAATTAAAGGTTATTGAGGGAGCACAAGGAAACAAAGACCGAAAAAATATTTATAAATGACACTTCAGCCACCAGGGTCTTGAGGAAAGATCTCAAATCAGAGGATTTAATTACAGGATTTCATTCCTCTTTCACACAGACACAATTGTCATTGAAGGAGAATGATGTTTACAATCTTATGAGATTCTCAAATCATGGGTCATGGCCCACAAAACATGGAATTCATAACTGCATTCAATTTAAACAAAAGGCAAAAAGAAAAAAAAAAAAAAAAAAGAAAAGAAAAATCCCAAACTAGGGATTGGGATTGTGGCATTTGCAAATACAAACCCAACAAATTATTGCTTCAATATTGTTTATGGGGTGGTCAAAGCTGGAATTTGAGTCTCCACCAAAAGAAACTTTTGAACTACTGCTCTGCAACAACAGAATCTATTACTACTTGGGGCATTGTAGTACTGTAGGAGTACTTCCCTGCCAAAGATTAAACTCAAAAGGTTTACCACATAGCCTTCAAAACCCTAAAATAAAAACCCCAAACAAAACACCAGAACCCACAAAACAACAACAAAACAAAATCCAAAATAAAATAGTGCCTTGAGATTTTTTGTTAGCTCCTATATCAGAATTATTTAATTAAATAGACTGTACATGACTTCAGATATGAAGAATTATTCTACCAAGTTAGAACAGCTTCAAGAAGCTTCACTCTGCCGTCTATTTGACTTTAAACAGTCACATTTAGTTTATGCCTGAAATCCAAATTTTTACTCTCCAGCCAAGAAACCACAGTCCAAACAAAAAATACGATATATCAGATGACATGAAAAAACCCAAAGGGAACTTTCATAAACATAAATAAAATCAAATAATGATTTCCTATTTACTTAGAGATCTAAACAGTTTATGTAACTATGTTCACACCTTGGAAAAGATGACTGCCTTACCAAGGACTGATCATAAGCATTCTATATTTATCCTCCACAAACTTGCCTGCAGTTTTAATTCCAAATGCAACAGACAGACAATACATTACTCATAAGTTAAGTATTGTGATGTTGATTTTAAGCCAAGTGATGTAAATATGTCCAAAAAGTGAGACACACACGTGTTATGCTTCTTTCCAATATTTCCTTGCTACAGACAAAATGGAAAGGAGACATTGCCTTCTACAAGTAGCCATTTAAAAGAAGAAATTTATCTCTGTTTATAATTTATAGATTACTTTCTTGCACAAGTTTCCTCAGAAAACTGAGCTGGAGTGAAAATAGGTGTAAAGAGCTCTGCAAAGCTTTACCCTCCACACGTTTCCCAGGGTTTAAAACACTGATACTGCCTTTTCCTTATCTGGTATCTTCTAATCAGGCTAAAACTGCAAGAGTGTGAAAATAAAGATAACATTGTAGAGCAACTTACCACGCTGACCAGCAAGATTAAAATCGTTTGTCTTCTATGAACTGTCATGCATCTTTTTTCACCTAGACAATACAGAGCAGCCCTGAAGTACTCAGGCTACTCTTACAAAGCTCATTGTTCTTTGCAAACTTTAGGTAAAGTTTTAGTTCGTTTTACTTGGACTAAATATTTAAAATTTAATATTAGCACCTTATACATTATTCTCTTGAGAGTAAATCGACTCTCATATCTCCTCTATCTACTAATGCCTCTATGGCTAAACAAAGCACCATGGCACTTAAGTGAATATTATTAATTCAGGTCTCCTGAGGGCAACTGCTCCAGTTTAATGAGAGGTCAACTTATATAGTCAATTATGAATGAAAAATAGATTACAAGAAAACATATTTAGTATAGCAAACAATTTTAATCAAAATTGCCAATAGTTCTGCGCTATTGATTCATTCTTAAATATTAAAATTCAATTTAGGGCATTTTCACTTTCTATTTCTTTCCAGGTGTAGGGTCATGGCAGAGTCCCACATGAAACTTCCAGTTCATGAAGAACAGTATTTGGCTGGCAATTTTCAAACATGAATTTATCTTCCAACTAGTATCAAACATACAGGACTTCAGACAAACTCAATCAACATCTTTCACAGGGAACTGTATCATTTATGCAGGAATGTCTGCCAAGCTCCAACAGCTCTAACAAATTCTTCTGAAGAATTAGTGGAACTAATGACACCACATAAATCAAATGGTAGGTAAAGCATAGGAAAAAAACAGCCTATTTGTGCTCCAAGCTTAGATATTCAGTAAGTGGTCAAAATCTATTTCTGGGAGTTTTTAAGTTACAAATGTAAAAGCTGTTCATCCTAGGAAGCAGCATGATACATTACTATCATTCAGGTAACTTCAAGTTGCAATATCCAACTGCAGGAATTTAGAACGATGTACTATAAGGCCAGAGAAACTAGGAAATATAAATCCTCCCTGCTCTGTCCTTACTTTGTTTTCAGGTCAGACTAACTAATGCATTTTCTATGACTAGAAAATCAGCTGTGATGTTAGTGATACACAAAAAAGTACTTCTGAGCAGCCACAGTGCTTCTAAGTCACTTCACATTTTAACATTAAAAGGAGTTAAGAACATATAATCATTAAATGATATAATTGGCCCAGTTTTACTAAATCACTACTTATAAATTCTATGTGTTTCTACCTTCTATAGAAGACATTAAGGCACAAACAAGCTATCCTGTAAAGTTTTATAGGTACATTACAGATAAGATTGTTTCAATTGTAGATACAAATGCTTAACCTAAATGAAGCACCATCATTATTTTATTGGACTTTAAGAAACACTGTATCTGAAGTCCACTGTCACCAGTCAGAGATGAGTTTGTATTGGCCACTACTGCCAATATAAGTATCTATGAATGCTTAATGTAGTTACAATTTTCAACAGATAATGCATTAGGGTAATGCTGTTCACCATGATTATGGTTATCAGCATCCACAACATTTCTTCTCTGAACCCAAAGAAGAAAACAGATTTTTTAACCAAGCACCAGTTCATTGCTCAGAGTTGGAAAACTTGTCCTAGTAGCTTCACATGAAATACAAATATTTCATTTTCCAAATTCCTATGAGAATATTATATACACAATGCTTTCAACATTTTAGATGGGATACTATAAATAGGTAGAATATTCCAAGTCAAACAAAGCAGCATGAATGAAACTCAAAACCAGACAAGTCCAAAGGATTCTCTAATAATAATTTGTCACTTTCTATTAAAATATATATACACATCCCATATAAATACACATATCCCCTGTATCATATATGGTATACTGCCACATATATTATACCTCTATAAAACCTGTTCCCATAGAAGATTTGAAATTAATATACTTGTAGAGATGGTACTCATAATAATCATAATGATGGCCAAAAGTCTGTTAATTTCTTGGAGGAGTATCCTCTAATGAAGGGCTCAGAGATGACACCAACTAAACATCAGTGTAACATGTTCTTACCACCAAAAAGGCTGGCAAATTTTACTGAAATATAGTCCCAGCCCTTTATTTAATTCAGAAGGTTTACTTAGGAAGATATTTGCATTTTCATTAATTGTGTATATCTGTATGATAAAGAGTCTCCATCAGGAACTTTAGCAAGGAAGAGCCACAGTTCAAGTCAGGCATCTTAAAGGTCTGTTTTCACATCATCTAGACATGAACTTCCTAGCCTAAAGCTGATGGGAGTTGTTAACACTAACAGTGATTTACCTTAAAGCAATGTTTACAGTGTGCACAGAACCGATTCTGGACACGATAGGGAACTATAACACACAATACAGCTACATGATATAATAACTAATTTCTAAAGCAAACTCTTTACAATTACAGTAAGAGTCGAAGTTTTTTGAGGACACTTAACCTGATCAAATCAAGAGCAGTTTCAAGCTGTTCTATCTTTTGGCTTTTGGTTTGTTTTTGTAAGATAGTAGTTTGTGTCTAGCTGCCAAACTTCAAAGTTGAAATCAGACTCCAGTGCTAATACTACGCTTCTTCAGTGTCTGTCAGAACTCTAGCAATCCATTCAGTAATTCTAAATAATTCATGAAAGGCAAATAAAAGATTGGAAAAAAAATTCCATCAGCAACCTCGAAATTCTCTTTACAAGGGCCATCACCTGACATTGAAGTACTGCAAGGGTCTATAAATTGAAAAAGGACAGAAAACTACACCATTATTCATTAGCCAAGAGCAAAAAGAAAACAGTCTAAAGTGGCCTCTTTGAAGAGGCTGAAAAGGGCCAGAATGAAAAGTCCTATAGAGCCATAAACCTTTGCCATCAGTAGTCTGCAATTACAGAGCTCCTCTGATCACAAGAGACTTGCAGCAGCAGTTGAAACACTCAGAGTATTTCTAAACATTACTTAGAAGTTAGTGAATACAAATGTACGAATTGACAGAACTCAAAAAGCCTTAGAACGCTACAACAAACAGCTTCAAAGGAAATAAGCTCTTCTAGCAATTTGGCTAAAGTATTAAAAAATAAGCAAGATCCTTGTAGTTGATTGGGAAGAAGGGGAATGAATCCCAAGTTTTCAATACTCTTAAGACTGCTGTACAGAAAACTAATTATCACTAGACAGCATTTTAAGTAATGATTTTAAAATTTAAAATAAATTAATCAGTGAGGGTTTCAGTACTGTCAATCATTTTAGAGTTGCTTTTGAACTTTTATTTAAATATTTGATACTTTATCCAGAAGATCAGTTACACAACTGAAGCTAATACTCCTCTATGGGAAATCATAGCATGTAACCAATCTAACCTACTTTTTATTAGAAATCCAAAGTATACATAGCCTTATTTATCTGGCAACTGCCTTTCAACAAACATCTGCCAAAACCCTGTCACACATAGATCCTAGGATCTTAAACAAAGGCAAATGTAGTTTTGGCAAATGTAACTGACACTGGGATAGTGGGGGATTTTTTTGTAAATAAACAAGGAGTTCCAACCACCCACACTTGCATTATCCAAAGACAAAGTCTTCGCTCATTTGACAGTTTTGTTCCAGCTTATAGTCTTGAATGCAAAATTTGAGAAGGAATTGAAAGGCTATTCCTGCAGTTTCTCATTTGATGTGCATATCCATGAAAGAACAACCTAACACACCTTTGCTTTACAGTTGCTTGCCAAGCACACTCAGATGCAGGAATACAAGCACAATCAGTATCTGTGTGTAATCCTCCTTCTCATACTAGATGAAAACAAAATGAATGCTGCTGAACTCAAGCAGTAAGAGATTTCTTTTTTAAAAGGGATTTTTTTCCCAGGAATAATAGTGCCTGTTAATTCTCACAACTGCTAAGTTCAACCGTGTAAACACAGGTGCAATTCTGACTACTACAATTTTTAAAAACATGCTTTAATTTTGAAAAATCCAATTTCAGGAGTTAACTCTGTTTTCCATTTGGATGTGATTTTTTACTTTGAGACTTATTTCTGACCGTGAAATAACTTTCTCCTGTTTATGTACAAAGTACACTGAAATGCAAAATTTAGAGCTGTCTTGCTCAGA
This sequence comes from Myiozetetes cayanensis, assembly GCF_022539395.1. Taxonomy (NCBI): domain Eukaryota; kingdom Metazoa; phylum Chordata; class Aves; order Passeriformes; family Tyrannidae; genus Myiozetetes; species Myiozetetes cayanensis. The sequence goes on from NW_026086605.1 coordinate 12,212,345, forward strand.
CACCTTCCTCTAGTAGTACTACTGCTAATATAGACATGCCTACAAATAAACATGAGAAGAGGTTTGAGGATAGGAGGGGAAATGCACGTGGGGGAGAAGAACACACTTAGCATTGTATTTCTGAGGTATATATTCACAAAATGGGAATCAAAACTCCACTATGAAGCTTAAAGAGAAACTTTAATACTCTGCAAATGCCATTAGAGACGTTAGAGCCAGCAAACTTTATTCTAGAGTAACTTCAGACATATTCAGTTATTTTAATGAAAAAAAATACCTCTAATATTCCAAAGTGACATGAGAAGCACCATCTAGACTATGTAATACCCCAATATCTAAATAAACCAGACGCTCCTAAAATAGAACATCAACACGAATTCCTTGGGTGAAATGACCCCACCTAACATTCTGAACTGACTGTGGCACTTCTGCTCAAATTTACAAACAGGTGACACCACAGTACAATAGAGTATCTACCCAAAATAGCACATGCTTCATGAGTATCCCGATTTCATAAACTCTCAAATACAGTACTCTAAATATAGAAGTTTCTTGACCGAATTAGCTCTCAGAAACACTGTAAATGGTATTCTCATGCTATTTTTTGCTAGACTCAAGAACCCGCTTCAGAGTCTCAATTCCCAATTCTCAGTCAGTTCCCAATTCTCTCATGTTTATCCCTCCATGATGTTTTTTCACACTATCCCTAAGTCAAACGCGAAGCATTGACGCCCTTTTAGAAGGAGGCAGAGTAGCTGAAGATATGCCTGAAAGCTTCAGTCTTGTCAAACATTAGCAGGGTTGTATCTGTGTCATTGTACTCCACTTGGCTTGATAAATTCTAGGTAAGCATCCTTCAAAACACTACTTGTACCAGTACACTTAAAGATTTAAAGAGTAAACAAAGGAGAGAAGTTAGGAGATCCAACACAGGAATTTTGCCACACAGTGAAAGCCAAGATAACGCAACTATTTAATTCAACTCCACATGGAGCAAGATGGGGGAATGCCCATTTAGCGACGAGAACTCGGCTCTATACACTACGCACGAGGCACAGGAGTCGACTTTACTGTTCAGTGGCTTCTTTCTGTACAGAAACTTAGGGAAAAAAAGCCAAAACAAACACGCACCTCACACCAAGAAAATATAGTGAGGTCAGAAGCCACACTGTGCACGTCCCAAAAAAACCCCAAAATACAGGGGAAGCGAGCGATTCAGCAGCGGGCAGGGTGGAGCAGAAGGCGGGACAATGACCTAATAGGAGTTTTCTATCTTTAGTTTCGCGAGGCTCAGTGGACAAGCGGCGCCGGGATGCCCCGCTCTGCCTCCGCCGCTCCCGGGGGGGCACCGGGCGCTCTCCGCCCCAAGTTGTCCCGAACTCGCCGCTCCCAGCAGGTATCCCGAGGGGCCGGGGCTGGCAGACAGGGAGCCCGAGGCAGCGCTGAAAGGCAGCACCACTGCTCCGAGTCATTTCCCAGCTATGAGCAGCCACACCAGCGACCCGCGCCGCCCGCCCTTACCTTGAACACTTTACCGAAAGCACCATCTCCCAGCTCCCCGATGATTTCCCAGAACTCCTCAGGGTTCAAATCCCTCTTGACGTGCTCGTATTGCTTCTTCTTCTTCTCGCCGCCCAGCTTGAAGATCTTGCGAAAGTTGAAGAAGGACATTTTGGCTCGGGCCGGGGAATGGAGCTGGCGGCGCTGCCCCCTGGTCCCGCCGGGACCCCCGGGCCGGGCGGCGCTGCCGGGAGCGACCTCCGCGCCCAGACCCGAGTCCTGGAGCCGCTCGGGAAGCGCCGTCACCGCCGGGTGCGGCGGGCAGACAACACCCCGCGGTGCCCGGCGGGGCCGGCTCGGTGCCCGCTGCTCTGCGCTCCTCTCCCCGGGGGGCTCCGCGCTCCTACTCGGCCGGGCCGGGCACCATCGCGGCAACAAGTGCCGGGCTCCCTCCTCGGGACGGGCGGCGGTGCAGCTCGGGAACGGGGGTACAGGGAGCGGTCACGTCCCGCCTCGCAGGACGGGGCGGATGTAGGGAGGGGCGGGCGCTGCTCCCCTGCCGACTCGCGGCCGGTTGTTCCTCACGGAGCGGCGTCCCGGGGGCGGCGACGGCGTGCGGGAAGCGATGCCGCTCGCTGCCGGCCTGCCTCTCCCGCGCTCTCGCGGCGCGGGGCCCGGGCGGCTCCGCTTCCTGCGGGGCGGCACCGGCGGCGCCCCCGCCCCCTCCGCCCTCCCCTCCCCGCCCCCGCCCGGCGCCTGCGCGCCCCCGCTCCCGCGCGCCCGGGACCGCCTCGCGCCCCTCCGCCGCCCCGACGCGCGCCGCCGCCGGCGCACGCGCACAGCGCGCGACCACACCTCCCTTCCCTTCCCTCCGCGTCCTCCGGCGCGTGCGCACGCGCCGCACCGGCAGCACGCGCACACCGCCCCGCCAAAGGCGCGGCCACGGCGGAGGCGGAGGGAGGGGGCGGGGCTTTCCCTGCCCACGTGACGCGGCGGCGGCGGCGCCAGCCAATAGGAGCGCGCGGAGGCTTCCGGCGGGTAAGTCGGTGTCGGGCACAAGATGGAGGGGGCGCCCCCACAGCCCCTCGGGGCACAGGGGTCGTGCTGGGGCGGGGGTGAGCGCTCGTCCCGCCCTCCTTCCTACCCTCCTGCTTTTCTTGTGGGAGGGAGTAATCGTTTTTTCTTTTCGTCCTCTGTGTGCTGTTAGAGTAGGAGCGTGGGGCAAGGGCACCCTTTATCCTGACTGTATCCTCATCTCTGAAGGACCCCCCGTGCCTCTCTCGTTGCTGCTCTGCTTTCCCGAGCAGCGAGGGTCTCCCCAGCCCTGTGCCCGAGGATGACGTTCCCTGTTGAGGGGGAAAGTCTCCCCTCGGGGCTGGGGGGGTACCCCGCGTTCCTCCTGGCAGCGCAGGCAGAGCCCCCCCCGCATGGTCCCTGAAGGGGCTGTGAAACCCCCCCTAAAGGGTGTGCCGGGAGCGCTTCTTGGGGTTTGGGGCTTTGACGTGGCTCTCAGAGGAACGTGTTGACAGCAAAAAACCGACGATGGAAGGCTTCATTTTGTTTGTGGGCCGATACTGTTCCTAGACCTGCTCTCTGGCTTATTACGGCGTTGGGTGTGATGTTCATGTGCTGCGCGTTTGGTATCTTTGGTATCTTATTTAATCACTGGGACAGGCTTGAATTTCCTTATCTCACAACCTTCTCTTCCCACAAGTGATTCCTTCATCAGCCTGAAGTACGGTTGTATTTTAATAGTTGTGTTGTGTGTATGCCACCAAGTGTGTGGTGTTTCTTCACCTGGAAGCAGGAGGCGTTCCCGTTGCCTGGATAAAGGGCAGTCAGCAGGCATGGAGAAAGGTTTGGGCTGTGACAGGCAGGAAGTCGATCCAGCAGTTGAGGCGATGCTGAGAGACCTGAGAGGGATCTGATAATGAGACAAACACCGAGGGAAAATCGTGTAATGCCTTGTCCTCGTATGAACCTGAGTGCCTGTAGCTGCCGTTAATTTAAGCTGCATGATGAGCTTCTACAGATCCAGCCTCTGGTGTGCAGCGCTTCTCAGACCACTTTATTAGCATGACAATAGTTAGCTATCTACGGAGGGTACTCTATGTGCAAACTTAATAAGAAGAAGAATAATGAGGCACTGAGATACATCCGTGATGGGGTTCATATTGCAGCCTTTATAACCTCCTTGAAAGAAGCGGTTCTTAGGAGCAGAAAGTCCTGGGCTGAATCAAGAAAGGGAGTTCAGCAAAGGAGTTTTCTAATAGTACAGGTTTGTGTAGTAATGAATGTTAGAAAGGCGTTTCAAAAGGAAGAAAGGGCATAGAAATAGCCTGGAGCTGAACTTTGCATCGTGTGTTAACAATGTTTGGTTTTTAGCTGAAACCTGCTGGGGTAGAAGCATTCTAAGAATATGCTGGTGATGTATGTTGAGTAATTAGTGGTGCTAATAGTATTTATAATGTCCTGGAACACCCTGTGCCAAGCACTGTCCTACCCCAGAACACGGGGATGGCCCCTGACACCAAGAGTTTATGAATCAAACAACAGCGTTGTTAGGAGTCCATTTCTTTAAACTGTATAAAGTCCATTTCAAGGATAGTACCACCCCATGAACAGAGAGTCTTTCAAATGCTCTTGCTAACCTTATTTGTTGTAATAATCAACGTTTGTTTTTCAAAAGTTATGTTGGGCTTTGTGGTTCCTTTGTGCTGACAGCTTGGCCACAAAATGTAAAACTGTTGAGGAGGATGCTAAAGCCAAAACTGTTTATTTTTTTGAGGGCAATAATAAGAAACAACTGCAATCCAAGCTTTTATTTTCTCTTCTGTGATCTGGCTGGCTGGCTCCATCTATTAACCTCATTTGCAAGTTTCATGGAGATAGTTTGGGTTAAATACAATAATAAAGAGTGATTGATAAGATTTATTCAGTGTTACCAGCAGCAATTTAGCTTCTGAAACCTTAATTTTTAAAGTTCTTTTTCTCTGTATAATCTTTTTTCCTCCCCTGTCAGGTGGGATAATAGCTTTGTTTTGGATGTTAAAGTACAGTGATGGCTTCAATAATAATTTTCATTAATAGTTTTAATTGAATATTTTGTTTTTATCTTTCTCTTGGATAAAAAGTGCTTTGGGACTAATTTCCATCGGTTTATTTAAACTGATTGATTGCTGGAGGATGGGAAAAAAAGGAATCCAAAGCCATAGCATGAATTTCTTGTATTTAGGTAGGATTATCTTTTCTTCAGCCTCAGGGTTAGTGTCATACGACAGAGGGGGGTGGGAGGTGTGTGCGTGAATGTCAGAGTTTGTAAGAACTGGAAATAAATGCAAAACTAAAAGAAAACTTTGTAAGCCATATGTGACCAAGTGCAGCTGAGCTGGCAGCAATGGGATGGGGTAGCAGGGCCTGGTTCTTTCACAGCTCTGTTAATAAATGAACGTTGGACTGTCAGTAGTTCACACACAGCATCTCTACAATGGGTCGTTTTCTTGTGAACTTGTGTGTGATAAGAGTTTGACTTAGAGCAGAACAAGGACAGTAGTGTCATCCTGCCAGTGGCTAAATGTTAGCAGGTACTGCAAATGTATTGCTTTAGACTTTTATAAAGGAAGCCTTCCTGTTCCAGAGAGCTATTAATTCATATAGCATTAAAAATATAAGATGAAAGGCTGGCAGAGAGAAAGGAGCAAATAATCTAGTGATAAAGTTTTGCTTTTAAGGTTTTTTTTCTTTTTTTTTTTTTTGTTTTTGTTTGCACTTTAACAATTCAAGATAAAACCAGTATAACTGAATGGAGAACTGTGGCTCAGTCTTGTTTTTTCCCTTATTCTTTCATTCTGGAGTTACAGCTTGCCACTCAATCCTAAAAATAAACTCTGTAAGGTGAAGGTTAAGTGCTAGTAGCAAATCCTTCCCAATTTGCTTTGACTTCCTGGTATGAAGGAGGCTGCATGAAGCCTGGGTTTTTGTGTGTGTGGTTTTTTTGTTCCTGATAGCAGGAGTTTTTAGCAACTGTAAATGTTTCCAGATGGTAAGGATAGAAAGGTAAAAGTGAATTATATGAAAACTTCTCCTTCAGGAATTTAAAGCAATGCTTTTTGCGAATTCAGTGCTTCCTTTACGTGTCACCGGAAGATGTTAAAGTGAGGATGTTAAAGAACTATCCTGATTGTTCATCAAATATATTGGCTTAAGAATAGCTGTAACTCTTTATGGCAATCTTTTTCGTCTCTTTGTGATTTAGAAGTCTCCTTTATACTTTCTGCTGCTTAATATCACCGTCCTTTCCCATTGCCTCAGTCACACTTGTCACTGTTCTTAACTCCCTGTTCAGGTTCCACTTCTGTTTCATTTAAACTGTTCCATTTTTTTTTAATTGAAAGTAAACACTTCAGAAATTTAATTTGAAATGTGTTCTTCACAGCATACATTGCCCTTTCACTGCAGCCCTACATCCAGTCTTCAGTTAATTCAAAATATTTAATGGTATATTTTTGTACTGATTTGACTTCCTGTCCATCCGTGCTTTCACTGATCTGCAGCCTTCTTTCAGATGATTGAGTTTGTTGAACTGCTGTAAGGTCACAGGTGGCTTGTTCGTGGTTAAATCTGAAGTGTAATTCTTAATTTATCCGTCTTAATCTGTCTGTCACCTTTGGCACTCAACACTGGCCTTTCTGTTTTCTTTAATTGATGTATGTGGTGTTTTTATTGGTATTTTCCAGTTATGTGGCAGCATTTTTTTCATAGGCTCTACCATTTCCCTTCTGATCTGTTCCCAAAGTTAAATTTTTGTGCTGTATTGGATCATTTCAGTTCTAAGCACCACTGCAACTTCTAGATCCCTCTAGTTAACTCACCATCTTCCTTTTTAACCTCCTTTTTGTATTCTTGGTTTTGTCAAGACCCCGTGTATGCAGCCTCTGTATCTGAAGTTATTTCCAAATGCTGCTTTGCTTCCCTCTTAGTCTGACTTCTTTTTCCTTGGATTTCAGGATTTTATGGAATTAAGTTCTGATACTTTGCCTTGTACCACCGTAGCATTAGTAACTTTCCTCATTCCTTCTGGCTTTGTGAGAAAGTTTTGGTGACTCTCCCGTACCTGACCTTTATCTCCCTTCTCTCATTCATCATGAGTCGTTTTTCCTTTCTATATTCTGAATGTTTTGGTTTCTCATAGGAGCACCTCAATTCAGTGGATTTCAAGTACCACAGTGTTTTCAGTCACTTTCAACATTGTATATTGATCTTAAAGATACTGTTTTTCTTCCTTCTATGATATTTCCATCCTCTTTGTGTACATGGCAGATTTTTGACTTTGTGTCTTTTTTCTGTGACCCCTCTGTACTTTCTGTTTCGTACCTGACTCCTGTGTCCTAATGCCCTAATTCATGGTGGTAAGTACAGAGGAGCTAGCAGCATCATCAATTAATAAACTATGTTTATGGCAAGGTGAAGAGGGAAGTACAAAAGAGGGCTAAAAGAGGTTTTTATTTCTCTGTTATATAAGAGGTTTGCCTCTGGCTGTGTGCTTTCCTTTGAGGAGCATCAACTTGTTATCCATTTTCTGGAAGCCTTGAGAGAGGTGAGTGTTGTGTGTAGAATCATTAAGGTTGGAAAAGACTTCTGGGATCAGAGAGTCCAACCTTGGACTGAACCCCCACCATGTCAACAAAACCACAGCACTCCAAGTGCCCCATTCAGTCGTTTCTTGAACACCTCCAGGGATGGTACCTCCACCACCTCCCTGGGCAGCCTGTTCCAAGGCTTAACCACTCCTTCAGCAAAGAAATTCTTCCTAATGTCCAGCCTGAATGTGCCCTGGTGCAGCTTAAGACGGTGTCCTCCTGTCCATGAGAAAAGGCCGACCCTCAGCTCTCTATACCCTCCTTTCAGGTAGTTGTAGAGGCTGTTAAAGCCTCCCCTGAGCCTCCTCCAGACTAAACACCCTCAACTCCCTCAGCCGCTCCGTGTAGGACTAATTGCCTAGAGCCTTCACCTGCTCCATTGTGCTTCTCTGGACTTGCTCCAGCACCTCCATATCCTTGGAGTGAGGAGCCCAAAACTGAACAGAGCACTCGAGGCGTGGCCTCACCAGTACAGGGGGATGATCACTTTTTTTTTTTTTTAATACATCACTGCAGGACCAGTTAATCTAAGAATTGCCATAGAAACACGTGGCATTTGGAAGCTTCAGCGTATAAGGGTATTAATTGATGTTTGCAGTTAAAAAAAAAAGTGTTTAAAGTGTTTAGGAATAGGATTGATCTAATTTTGGCTTCAGAAAAATCTGTGTGTTTATTCTAAATTGGCCATGCTTTTCCAGTAGTCAGTGGGGAAATGTAACTTCAGAGGGCAGTTCACCTTTCCCCACTTTAGATCTTTATCACAGTATTTAACTGTTGTCCTAGAAATGTGTGATGAGAGTTCTTCCTACCTGTGGAGATCGCACTGCCAGCAGAACTCTTGGAGTGCACTTTTTTCATGTCAGGCAACTCCTCTGGGAATGATGACAGAGCAAATATAAAAGTTGCCAAGTTACCTGAATGTTTCCAAGTAAACCTGTGATGTTTTATTGCATAAACTTTATCTTATATTAAATGTCAGAAGAAAAAACAATAATATAAACATTGAAATCTTGAATAAGGATCAGATATTTCAACAAATAGTACAGGAATATTTCTTGGAAACATAGCGGGTAAAAGGCATTCAAGCTTTAATATGTTAAATTCTTTGAATTTCTTGCAAAAAGAAATATGGTTTTTCTTATTGCTTCCAGTTGATCTACAGGAAAATCACCTTCAAGACTGATTTTCAGAAACAGTCATATATCATTGGAGGGGAGTGAGAAGCAAATCTCAGATTTAATGGAAGGTGTCAACTACTTGAGACTAACATGGCTGATTCTCTTCATTGATTACCTGACTAATGCAATTAAAAATTTCACATCTTTATATAAAATTTCTCAAGAAGGCTGGTTTCTTTTTAGTTTGCACTTACTTTAAAAACTCCTTCTATAGGAATTTTCAGTTAATATTAAAATACTGAGCTGCACTGGTGGATAGTTGCATTTTTTTTTTAATACAGTGGTTAGTGTAATAAAAGTCCTTTCAGTGTTGTGATGACTGCAACAATCTTCCACAGAACCATGCAGGAGTAAGTCTATCTAGAATATTCGCTTCTTTTAAAATAATATCCTTTAAAATATTACTACTCTTAGTCATAATGCTTTATTCTTTCTAACCATTTAAAGCATTTGAGATTATATTTAATTTAAAACAATTTATTTGATCAAAACTGTACATGAACACAAGGCAAAGTATTTAAAACTCGCAGAGCCCCCTCCATCTGATGGATATTAGAAGCTTTAGTTAAGTCACATGAAAGCATGTATTACAAATGCTTCACCATGTTTGTCTTTCCTCCAGATGGTAATTAGACCTTTTCCTCTTGCATAGCAGTCACAAGCTGATTTGCTCTTTTTGTTTGTGGCTTTCAAATTTGCATTAGTTCACATAGCAGCTAGGATTAGAAATTTATTAAGGGATAAAGATAGCTTTGCATCTCAGTATTGCTCTCAGTCAATACTGGCACAAAAAACATCGGAACAAAAAACCCACACGTATTGCTGCTTTTCTTTCTGCAAATCCTGAATTTCTTCCTCTGTTTCCCAGGAGCCTTTTTTTTTCCAGAAGGGACTTTGTGTTCTCTTGTGATCTTGATCGGCTCTGTAATCTTGGGACCAAATAACTTGTCCTGTAGTATGAAAATCAGTTATTTTTGAGTCTGTTTTTTTAATATGGCTAGCCAGCCAGCCAGCAAACCCAGTCCTGGTTATGTGGTGTGCATAAGAAGGAAGTTTATTATGCTTTCTACAACTACTATTAAAAATATACCACACTGAAAATGAGGAACATTTCTCCCCAGCACACAATAAAGGAAAATACAGCCCTAAAGACTATTGATTCTTTAGTAACATCTCAAAGAGAGACGTTGCAGTGGTACAATATTGGAGATGTCTGTACTAGCAAAAAGGAGAATTAACATAAAGAATGTGGGATACCAACTCTTTATTAATGCAAAGCTAGATCTTAAAATATTAAGTGATTTTACTGAAAAAAAAAACCAGCATGATTTTTCATTGAATAATGTTATATTTTTATTACAACCATGTTTATAACAGTTCTTGTGTGTGCAGTGTTCTTCTCTTTTTGCCTAGATTTTATTAGGCCATTGTGCAATTCTCATATTGGAGTCAAAAGAATAGTTGATTATGTGTTGTAAAGTAGAATTTGGCTTTTTGTAGGATCTCATCTTGGTACAGTAGCAATGAGTGGAGATGTAATAATATGTCAATTGTTGAGGCAAACAGCAGCTGTTGTGTGTTCAACAATAGTGTGTGCAAACTTTGGGCACTAGCACTTGCTTAGGACAAAATGGAGCATTGTGGTGTGATGCACTTTTTGTCTCAAGTGCCCTGAAATGTTTATTTTTTTGACAGAAGGGACTTTCAATAGCTAATCCACAAAATTATGTTTTATAATACACCAAGCGATATTTACGGACTAAGCCAAAAAAGCCCATTGCACTAAGTGGACTGAATGGTAGCAGGAAATAAAATTACCTATATGAAAAATAATTCCTGTGGCTTCTGACTGATCTATAATGTATTTTTCTGGATACAGTATTCAGGAATGACTTCAGTTTCAGAGGACGAGGTAGGGAGTGGCATCTATTCAAATTCAAATGCAATTGAGGAGACGCTGAAATTAGTTTATAAAAGGATGTTGTTTTTTTTACATACCAAGAAGTCAGAAATAGTAATGACTTTATCGTGTTAGCTGTGACAGTGATTCATGGAAGAACTTACAGCCACTGTTGTCAGTGAGGTATTTTCTTTCAAGAATCTTAATAGTGTTATGTCCATTTAGTGCCTTTTGATAGGATCCTGATAAAGTTTTTAAACTTTGGTTTTTAAACTTTATCTGAGGAAAAATCATTCCCAGCAAACAAGCTTAGCTCCCTCTGCTCCATAAGGAGAAAAGCTACTGAGGAGACACTCAGGTTGCAGGACAGGTATTCCTGAGCAGTTTTGGTTTGTTCTGTATCAGTCCTATACCACCTCTCCAGGATGAGATTTGGACAGACCTCAGAGGGAACATTGGTAAGATATTCATTGTTTCAGAACATCCTCAAAGAAATACAAAAATTGCTGACCCAAAAGTTAGTAAAGGACTAAAAATCTCTGGATTTTCAATAGGTCCTGATAGTTTAGCAGCTGAAGATAAGGGATTGTGAGACAGCTTTCCTTAGCTGAGAAGAACCTACTCTTCAGATTATTCACAGAATGCAGTGTAAAGGACGATGCAGAACAATTTGTCTTAAGGAATAAGAAATATCTATACACCTTTGGCATTTCTAGAATTTTTTGGTTTAGAGCCCGGGTCAAAACAACCTGGGTGTGACTAAGAAATCCTGTGTTTGATTTCAGGTATAAAAGTTTAATCCTCAGAAAGAAGGCACAGTTGCAAAAGAAATTCAGAGAATAGCAGCTTGGGAATTGTACCCTTTTTGATACAAAACCCCCACACTTTTGATACTTTTCCTAGATGTTGGCTCAGAGGACCTGTGTGGGGAGCACACAGAAAAGCATAATGAAAGCTTTGTTCTTATGTGGGATGATAGTTCAAATTTCTCCAAGTAGGAGTACTGTAATAATATATAGTCTCAATGCTTTTTTTTTTTTTTCCCCTTTGTTTTTTCTTTGCTATCGCTCATTTTGCAAAGATTTGACTTTTGGGATGTCTAAACATTTTTCTACAGGAACAGCCTTCAGACAGGAAGCATTATGAGTCTTTATGTGGAGGTGGGAAAAAAAAATTGTGGAATACCATTAAAAACCCAAAGAACAAATGTGGCTGGTCTAGAATCAAAGATCAGTGTCAGGCCACCTGTATGAATCTTTCTAAGAGGAGTAACTGTTATGTCTCAACCTTCCAAAAGGGATTCAAATGAGAAATCTCAGTCTTTAGTTATGCTCACAAAATTTATGACGGTCCTAGTTTCCTCTGAGATTTCAAAAGTATTCCAATTTTATTTACTTTGTATATACCAACAATAGTGTTATTTGACACTATGTTTCAGGCAGTCTCACAGTGTTCTGATAGAGTTAAAAGGTTCACTTGCATAGCAAAGAAAAATGCAAATTGATTTCAGAAGATTAAGCGGGTTTGTCATAATCTTATGCTTTAGTGTGTGCCACGAATATTTTGAAAACTTCAAATCACAACTCAGTGCTTAGACCAAATGGTAGGTTAATTATTTTGAAGTCTGGTTGTAACGAAGTGCTCTGTTGAGCTATGAATGTTAGTATAAATTCTGACTTATTCCAGAGGCTGTTCTACTTTACACCAGGTGTATAAACCAATTTAAAGGAGGGGGAGGGAAATGGAACACTTGCCTCTAGAAACCGAGTCAACCTTGCCATGGAGTTGACAGGCCCAGTAGCTGCAGAAAGCTATTAAACAGTGTTTGCCTCTTCTGCCCAAATTTCTGAAATTTGAAAATGTTCGTTCAGGAAGTGGCATTAAATGTATCACTATGTAACATTGCTATACCAAAGTTGGAAAGATCACTGTGTTGCCTTAAGCCAGGGTGATTTAGGTTTTATTCTCTTTTCTCTGTTAGTTCCCTTGAAGGAGTTAACATTCCTTTATGTTGTACCAGTAAACTACAGACTCACAGAATGGGTAAGGTTGGATAGGTCCAACCTCCTGCTCAAGCAGGGTCCTCCAGAGCACATCGCTCAGGATTGTGTCCAGATGATTCTGGAATATTTCCAGTGAGGGAAACTCCACAACCTCTCTGGGCAACCTGTGCCAGTGCTCAGTCACTTGCACAGTAAAGAAGTTCTTCCTCATGTTCAGGCGGAACTTCTGTGCATCAGTTCATGCCCTTTGCCTCTTATCCTGTTGCTGTGGCACCACTGAGCAGACAGAGCTTGGTCCGTCCTCTGGACACCCTCCCTTCAGGTACTGATAGACATTGATGAGGTCCCCTCTCAGTTGTCTCTTCTCGAGGCTGAACAGGCCCAGCTCCCTCAGCCTTTCCTCATAAGAGAGATGCTCCAGAGCCCTAATCATCTTCCACTGGACCCTTTCCAGGAGCTCCATGTCTCTCTTGTACTGAGTGGCCCAGAGCTGGACACAGCACTCCAGATGAGGCCTCACTAGGGCTGAGTAGAGGGGCAGGATCACTTCCCTATTGTACATATCTATCAAAAAAAAAAAAATCCCTTTTCCAAGAAACTGTTTGGAATCCTCTTGCTATTGAAGCTTTCATACCACTCTTTTGCCAGGCAAGAAACTTACTATTTATAAGAAGTAATTTATTTTTAGTTTTGTTTGTTTTTATTTATCACTAATAACTGAAAACCTTCTCTCCCAGGGAAAGAATGTCTTTTCAGCAGCTCAGCTCATTCTGGCAGCACCGTGGGTGATTAAGAGCTTTCAGAGAGAGTTAATCATCTTCATAGGCTTCCTTCTGCCCTTGCTTGAGATAGGTTAGGGAATTAGTGGAAGGAGGCACTTCAGTGTGATTATCCAATAGCTTTAAAATACAAGTAAGTGAAGTGAATTAAGTAAGTGAAGTAGGTGAAGCTTTCTGAATACCTTATTTCTGGTAAGCTTGCAGGTGATCATGGGAAATATATACATATAGAATGAGTTGACTGGTCTGCTGAGTGATTTGCTGATTTCTCTTTCATGGGTAATTATCTTGTTACAAGTGCACAGGACAAGGATCAGAAAGAGCTTCTTCTACTGTTTATGTTGTTACATGCTTCCTTGTTAGATTTCCAGAATCATGCTTTTGGAAAATAGAGCGCTCGTTACAAGGTTTAACTTGCATATAAACCAAGTTTCAGTGCCAAAGAAGGCAGTCTGGAACTGCAAGATTTGTCTCCCTTCCTTCCAAGACTGTGGATGTTGGAGGAGCCAGTCTGTCTGGTCTCCTGTAGCCACATGTGCATGTCCAGAAGGTTTTCTAGGCAGTGCTGTGGAAAGAAAAAATCAGAGAGAGGAAAACACGTTACAGGTTACAATAACTCCACTGGAAGATTGTTACACAACAGTGGTGTCAGTTTATTGATAAAACAAGGCTATCTTTCTCCTGTCTGTATCCTGGTTGTTATGGGCATGTGGGCAATGCCTTTCTGTGTTGTTGATAGACTTCCTACTGGCTAAAGGTTGTGGTGATGGGCCCTTTGCCTTGCACTGCCATTGCCAGGGAAGTGTATTGTAATATAATGTAGTTAAAAGACTGCATTATGTTTAAAATTTCAAGGAGTATCTTTAAGGAAAAAAAAATCTGTAATTCTTTCTTTTGGTTAAATGTGTTACCTGTAGATCACAGACAAACATTAAACCCTTGTACAAGTAACATTTCAAAAAGTGCTAAACTTGTGGAACTTCAGAGGAGTTCTATATTTCTTAATTTTATTTTGAAACAATGTTTTCAAAATCAAATTGTACGTGCTATGTATATAAAACCTACAGGATATGCAGCATGTGGCATCAAAATGTACAGGAGCAGAAGCAGAAGGTAGTTTATTAGGAAAGATTGGAAGGGCTTACCCTACCTTGATGTTTAATGGAATAACCATTTAAAGAGTGGAGCCAAATTGACCTTACCTTATTGTTACCTAGCTGTTGATATCAATACTAATTTTTCCAGGAGCCTTATTTTTGCCTTTGAGTAATATGTTTTGGTCTCAGTGGTGGCTTTCATCTTGTTACTAGTGTTGGAAACTTTCTTGTAATAATGTATTTTTTAAAAATCTGTGAATGAATTTCAGTTTTAGATTCTTGGTTCTGTATTAACTGTCACCAAAGGCTTTACTTCCCAGCTCAGTAAGATCTACTTGTATAATAATATAGTGGGTTTATTTGTTTTTAATTTAAAATGTTGTATGTGGCTGTGGATAATTAAAAACATTTCTTGAAATATGGAGGTTTTGACTGCATCATGCTGGAATTGCCTCTGCTGATGGTGAAGAGTTGAATAATACTCATTTGTCACATAGAGTGTTGACTCAGACGCAGATGATTTCAATTCAGATGACAGAGGGTGTTACAAAACCCAGCTATTGACTCTGCTCCTCTTTCTACAAGTTGCTTTCTTTGTGGCAGGGATGGCTGACCTATGAAGCAGTTCTTTGACAGCCACAGTTTGTAGCCTAATTTATGTAAGTGAACCAGTGGTTACTTTAAGTTTTTTTAATGCACTGGGTTGGCAACTCCAAGAGCTTAGGGTCTGCTTCCTGTGTAAATCATTAGTGCTGGTACACTAGTGGCAGTCTTTGGAGAAGAGTGAAGGCCTGGTAGGATGTTTAAGCTGCCTGTATTAATGCATAAATTCTCTGGTTTTGATTCACAGCTAACTTGAGAAAAAAATCTCTGCAGCAGTCTGCCAGCAGTTGCAGAGTAGTTGCAGACAACTGCTGGCAAGACACCTTTTCTTGACTCCAAACAATCTCAAACTAGGGCAATTTTCTCTCAGAGCTTTAGTTGTTAATCAAATTTGGAGAAAAGACTACAAGAAACATTAAAACAGATACTCTTCTTTGAGGTTTCCATTTCAGTGAGATTGGAAGAAGACCATTTACATTTTTTGAAAGAAGTACGTGGTGGACACAATATGAGCAAACAAATTTATTGGCCAGGGCTAATTCTTGTTGAAAAACTCGCTCAGGTGTTAATTAGGAAGCTATTCTGACAAGGCTACCAGGTAGGCTGCTCAGGATGGGTTTGGTTTTGGGTGGTGGCAATGTTGGGAAGGGTGCCAATTTTCCTTGGTTTCCCTTCTTTCCTTTTTAGGATAATACCTTGCTGAGCTCACAAGATAACTCTGAGGATTATGGAATTGGTTTGCTTCTCAGTACAGTCAGGAAAGCTAACACTGATAGCAGTAGGTGAAAGAGACAGCCTTATTTTAATAGGTTAGGATAATCTCAAATTGAGGTTTATTGTTTATTTGTATATAGATATCCATTATGTAAACATTAGATTTTTGCCCTTGAAACAGAGTTATTTTCCCCAGAAGAACTTAATTCTATTTTTGGTTTTGATTATGGCTTTGTATCCTCTCTTTGGGGTTAAAAATAGAATACAGATATCTTCTATCTAATAAACCTGTGGACCAGATGCTTCTCTTGCCCTTTTTCTCCTATAGCAGGATTGAATTCCTTGCACTACAGCAACCCTGAAATCATTACACTGCATTTAAAACAGAATGCAGAAAAGGATGACCTTTCGCTAGGACTCTGTTTTTATTGCTAAACCTGATCACCATCTTACAGCAAAAGCCAGTTTTATTCTTAAACACTTGTACTTATAGTATCTGTTCAGAATTGTCTATTGTTTACTGTCTGTGCTCTCATTGATTATAATGCTGTGCATCTCCACAATGCAGGCTATTTGCCCCTTGGATCTTCATTGTACAAGCAGCTCTTATCTTCCTTGCTGATAGCATATCACCAATGGTACCAGTTAAGAGCTGAAAACACTTCCAGCATAATGGAAAGTTCTACTTTTGCCAGGATGACTCATTAATTAACCTCTGGCACATTCTGCCTGGGATGGAGAGGCTTCCTGTGCCAGCTTAAGAAAAAGTTCCGGGAAGATACTGTTATGTAGCAAAAGATAAACTGATTGGAAGAGTTTTGTCTGCCTTGTAGGAATTATGTTTTCTAATACTATCCATCTGCCTGAAACAAGCTTGGACTCACTGAACAATGGATACTTGGAAATGGTTAACATCTTCCTTTGCTATAGGAGCAAACAGACAACTGCTGAGAAGAACAGGCTTGTAATAGGAGTTTGTGGAGGCAAGCAGTAATTCCAGGAGGCAGTAAATAGCTTTTCCTTCCAACTGACCACAAGCTTTGGCTTTAAATAGGTCACTCTGCAAATGTAGCAACCAAGTGGCCACTTGGGAGAGAAGAAAGAATAGTCTTGGTTTTGGGTGGTGGCGGGGGCTGGGAAGGCTGTTGGGACCATGAAGAGACCAGGGGAGATTGCCCTGCATGACACCCCTCATGTGCCTGTCAGACATTGCTGAAGGTGAGTGGGCAGCTGGAATAAGGTTTCACTGTCCCAGCCTGGTGTGGATGGAATGTCTGTAACTCAGGGCTTCACCAGATTTGTCCTGTGGACTTGAAGGAGTCTTGTGTTACCTTCATAGTGCTGGGGGCACGATTTACTTTTTGTCAAGGAATCTTTGCCAGATCTGTAAGATAAAACTTTGTGTGTCTGTAGCAGACTTGAACTAAGCAGAGTGGTCTGTACGTGGGGATGGATGTGATGGGTGTAAATGTCTCCTGTGAAGAGCTGTAACCCAGCCTAGGCATGAGAAGTGATCTCCACAACTTGAGATTTAACTTTCAGTAGTTTCTGAGATAGAAAGAGCTTTTGCTGCAGAAATCCTTCTCCCTTCAGAAAAGGGAAGCCATAAAAAAAATTATGGAGATGCTTCATTTAAGCTAAAAGCATTGTTTGGACTTGTTCTGTTCACATTTGGGCATTTCAGGCTTGACAACTGTTTACTGAAACACCAAAATGCAGATATTTTTAATATCCAGTGGAGTTGCTTCATTGATTTCCTCTCAGACACACACATGTGCAGGGGTGACTTCTGCTTTTTGCCCCAGTGAGTGGCTGCTTACCCAAAATACAGAAGGTTAGACAGACTCGTTACCTGATTGTTTCTCTTTGGCATGTTAACTCAGTCTGATGTCTGTCTAGGAGGAAAAATGAGTGCTGAGCTATGACAGGCTTTGCAACCATGCAGAGCAAACTGGGGGGCATGGTGCAGAAAGGAATATTACTTTGTACTAGAGACTGCAAACAAAGAGAGATGAGGAGACTATTTTTTTTAAGACAATGATCATGCTAAGTAGAATACAGGTTTAAACCATTTGTTTGCTTGGGAAACTTTATGGTCTAAATTTGACATGGTCTATGGCAAGTAACCAAAGAACTGCCATATGGAGGAATAGCAGCTTGTGTTAAAATCAAACACTTAACAGCTTAGTTTATAAATTTCTGTTGAGCAGTGTCTGCAATTCAGCAGCAGAAAAAGGGTGCTTTGTGGGGAGACTTGACTAAAAAAAGGATGGTGAGATGTCTTTGAGTATTCCTTGCAGGTGCAAAAGGGAAAGGTTGGGAAAAGCTGTTTGTGGTGGGAATAGAGATATAGATCCATATGTAAACAAAACTACTTAGTTTGTTACTCAGTGGTGAAGTGGCTGGTGGAACTGACTAAATCAAATATTTTCAAGATCTTACAAATTTAATGACCAATCTAAGGAAGGTCAAAACAACACTAACCTTTTGTTATTTAAATAAAATAAAATAAAAGTTGGAAAGGAATCTGATTGTCACCTGTAGTTCTTTACATGCTATAGAGTAGATATCAGCAACACTCTGCCGTGTTGTGCTACACTTTTTTTTCCCATCAAGTTGAAGTTTAAGCATTAAAAGAGAAATTATGCAGAATCAAGCTCTGTAGTTTCTCAAAGAAGCAGGATGCTACTGTGATATTCATGGCGCGTTGCCTCTACATCAGCAGCCAGACGTGTCTCCTGCAGACTGCACAGATCACTGGCCACCCCTAATTGGGAGCTGCTCCCTCTCAGGAGGAGTAGCTGCAAATCTCATCCCTGTTACGCACTATTCAAAATCAGTCCACTTTCAACCTTTGCCCAAGAGCTGAAAGGGGCTCACGCCCATTCAAGGGTGACCTGGAGAGCTTTAGGTGACCAATTTAGCTATCCATACAGGAGGAGCTAATAGAAAGTATTTTCAGCTTCTCAATCTTCATGAGGACCCTTCCTGAATCGATTGCTGAGCTTTTGACATCAGCACAGTGATAAGCAGAGAATTGGATCTGGTAATGGCAGAAGATACCAGACATGAAACAGCAAAATCTGAAGAGGTAAAAGGGGAAAATAACAATTTCAAAGTTAATGGAAACGATGTGTCCAAAATAAAGAAGGGTTGGCTGCTTTTGTTTTATGTAAGGCCATCCTCCCCCACCTCCACAATAAAGCACAGGTTGAACAATGAGAAGAATATGTTATGGGAGGGAAAAAGAATGACGGGGGAAATAATAATCACATGTACAGGAAGTAACCAATTAGTATCCCACAATCCTGCTCTTTTAAAGAAGTATTGTCTTTGGTTCTCCGTCTATGGATTCATGGGGAAAAATCCCTGAAATTCTGTTTCATTTTAAGAAACTGGGGAAAATGCTGTTGCTGTTGATTCTCAGTATTTCAAACAAATCATGAGTATTGATATTTTGAATACTTCATGTGGTGACACATGAAATATTGATAAATAAATATAATGTATTAGATCAACCCCTGTGTCTCATCATCAGCTGTGATAAACTCATATTACTGTGTATAAACTCATGAGCTGTTTTTTATTCAGTTGGAATGTATGGGAACAGCTCTTCTCCTGTGTAGAAAACAATTACAAGTCCTTCTGTGTTCACAGGTTTTGAATGCATTCTGAGTCCAAGAAGTATGAGGAAGAGACACCTTCTCTACACTGGGGGATGGATCCTGTATTTTCTGCATTTGCAAGACTCTATATTAAAGATATAAGAGAAATGAGAGAATCTAAACAGGTGCCGGGTATGTATTTGTACATACAGGTTATGATGCACAGAGTATTATAATCAATTTATGCTGTGCTTTTTACTAAAGGATTGCAGAATGCTTCATGAACATCATGTGTGTCTTTGGTTTGGTTTTCATGTTTTGTTTGTGTCTTTTATTTGTATTTTTTTCTGTCCACAGAGACAAGGTACATCTGTTTGTCTCTTCTTGAATATGCTCTGCCTTGTAGGGTTTGTTATTCTTCTTAGTTTTCTTTAACAGCAAGGATAGCAGCAGTGCTATTTTTGCAGAAGTGAAGGACTGGTGGGGTTTTTTTGCTCTTCTCACAACCATTTTTATGTACAAAGGGACTTCACAAACCCCAAACCCCAGTATCTATCTATCTATCTATCTATCTATCTATCTATCTATCTATCTATCTATCTCTTTGTTAGTATCATGGTGGGAGACTTTTGTCTTAAATCCATTGCACGAATTAGGCTACAGACTAATGCTTGTCTTACAGTGAGTATTATTTAGAGGCCATTTTAAACTGTCTTGTAACAGTCTTACAGTAATACTGGTGTAGCAAGTGCATCTGGTAAAAACTGTTATGCTTCAATTAGAGGTATTTTGATTGTTTTCAAACAAAATACAAAACAAATGTCAGCAGAATAGGATTGTGGTTTGGACTTGGACAATTGTACATACACAGGTAAAAATGTATTTAGAATAATTCACCTTATAAACACCAACAAATATTTCCTGATAGCAAGAACAGTCCTACAAAGCACAATACTACTCTCTTTATTTACCTCTAAATTACCTGAATTTCCCTTCTCACTTCTCTTCCTGTTCTTTTACCTAAGTGAGTTGGCTTCTGCTTTAGAAACTCTTCCAGCTTTATTTTCTCTTTTCCCCTAAGATGATCCTAAGGAAGTGGTATCTGTTATGTTGAGATACCAGCCTTTACAATTGGTGCATGTGAGCTTTCTCCACTTCCTGTGCACCTGGCGTTCTGCACATCTGAGCTTGCTTGCAGTCCTGTATAATTTTCTAAACCAAACTTTAAAGAACATAATGAAATTTGATAGAACCAACATCCTGAATTTTTTTTTTATTCTCCTGGTGCTGTGTATATACCAAACCAGATACCTTTCAGCATGTCATATTTGTTAGCAACAAATGATAGCACAACAGAAACACTAAAAAAAAAATATACTTTGGGGAAGGAAGAACGTAGGTGTTTGTTGTCAGTGTTTCCTGCCTTTAATGGGCTTCTAAAGACCAGCTGAAGCGAAGTGTATGATTGGCTATAAATCAGTCATTCAGTAATGGTAATTAAGAATGAATGACTGCAAAACAAAGAGTTGTAACTAGGAGGAATGGAAAGAAATACAGACTGAATGTCAGGAAAAACATCCTTAGAATGGCATCTGCTAAACCATGGAGCAGCCTTCCAAAAAGGAAAAAGGTGGGAGGGATGCCCTTCACTGGGATTGTTTATATCCTGACTGTACAGATTGCCAGGAATTTACTGTATGAAACGGTCTTGTATTGGCCCTGAGGAAATGGACTAAATGACCTAATGAGTTTTTTCTTTCCATTTTTAAGCATTAGGATTTGATGCCACTATGACTAATGCCTTAAAACAACACGGAGGAAAGCAGTAAACCTGGCCAATTACTTTCCTGCTATAAATGGTGACAAAAAGGCTGGAAAACCTCCCAGATAAAAACAGCAATTGTGTTGTCTTAGAGGCCTTGCAATGAGAGTGGGTGTCAAACTCGGTTGTAACACATAATCACATCATGGAAATAAGCTTTTCTCAGAGTTATCATGCACCACTGCATTGTGACAGCTTATCAACAAGAGAGGGAAGCTACAAATAGCATAAAAGGAGGTAATAATAATTAAAGCAGTGTCAAACGGCTCAGTGCTCAGTAATGCTGGTAAAGACATGACCAGCACTTGCCCTAGAGAGCTCTGTATCTATAGCCCCTTGTACCCCTGCTGTGGCTTCCTGTTGTGGTAAGAGCCTAGTGCTGTATGTGCTGTTTACTGGGTTATTAGGAGCCTCAAAAAACATGTTTGTCCGTAGATTCAAATGTTTGGTATATTTTCATTGCTGCCAATGTGGACGTAATTTGAACAAATAAGCTGGTAGGAGAACCAATTTATACCTTGAAGTCATCGAGTCCAACACCTTTTAATCGGTTGAATATAATTTCATCTTTCACATTAATTTGAGTAGTTTCTTGGAGAGTAAGGGTGGAGTTCTATGTGAATTTATGGGGATGGAGAGAACCAGTTTTGTTCAGTCTCTGTCATTTGCTAAAACTCAGCTTACTAACTGGGAAATGAACATAATAACATGTTGCTTCTTTGCATAATCAAGAGCTCGGAGTCTCTGCTCTACAGACTTACCCTGAAACCAGCCCAGACCTTTTATTGAGACGTTGTAAGATTCAGTGAATAACTATGTGCACTGGGAGCATCTCCGTTGAGGGTTTCTATAGCAGTGTCCTGGTAGATGAGAGAGAAGTGGACAGACCTGCCAGACATTCTCTGTGCCTGACCTGACCCATGACTGCATGATTAGTACAGCCAAATCTACGATGAGAGTGATAAATGCACCCTCAAAACATTGCAATGGATTTTCATGTGCAAAACTTCTGCTTATGATCTGCTTGGCTGATCACCTGTGATTTCTTCTGAAGCTTTTGGATTTTCTCTCTGTCTTGCATGAAGAAAGTTAATTTCAAGCTCACTTAAGGCTGCGAGCTATGTAGGACAAGTTATTTTTGGATTTTGGTTTTGGGTTATTTTTTTTTTTTTTAATCCAGAACATTTTTCTGACTCCCTTGCTGCCTTGTTTCTCTTTTCCTTTGTAAGAATAACACTTGCCACAGTGTATGGAGCCAAATGTTCCCTTCGGAGTCCCTCGAGTTATCTAGTTTTCAGAAGACAGTTATTGAACATCCCAGATGGCATACTTCAGTAAAGCAGCAGTATTCAAAAAATACTGCTGGAGAAAACGCACTCACTGAAAACTAGCCAGCCCAGGGCATATTTGGAGCTTCTTGCCCTATTATCCTCCTGATAGTGCACTGTGAAGCCTCAGCGTATAATGTTTACATTGGTGTTTGTTAACAACATTCGTCACTCTCTTGAAAGGGATTACAGAATGAGGCAACCTCAGTGCTGTCAGAGTCCACTGGGCTCTGATTTCTCACTGTTTCCTGGACATGTTTCTATGTGTTATTCAAGTTATCTTTATAGATGCACAAAAATAGCTTTGAAGGGATGTTTTTAGAACATCTTTTTTTGAAAAACTGAAGTTCAGGATGCAGTCCACAATGACTGCAATAGTGTACTCCTCAGTCTGAGAGGGTTGTTGCTCTCACCCTGCCCCCATGGCTCCTGTTCTTCTAGAAATGAAAGACAGAATTATGTTAGTTTTCCTTTCGGAGGCTCTGCCTTAATCAGGAACAGCTGCATTGTGAGAAGCTCAAACTGCTTCCTTTGTGTTCTATTATTTATTCTGAAGCCTCATGAAGATAAAAAAAAAAAAAATTCAAAACCAACAAACAAACAACAAAGCAAAGCAAAACAAAACAAAAACCCAAATGAAACAACAAAACAAACAAACAAAAAAAAAACCCTAATGCCTGCAGCTGTTTTTCAGATCCAAAGAAAACAAGAGGTTAATGAAGTTCTGACACTCTACAAAAGCAAGCTTTTGGTGTCCCAAGTGGAGCTGATACTTTTTCCTTTTAGTGTTCCTACTCTTTCAGTGTCCAGGGGATTTTTCCTGTGTAGGCATTGTATAATATCAGATATATTAAATATGTAAAAAATGATGGGGTTTTGCTGATAAATGTGACTGTGTAGGGTAGGATGTTGAAAGAAATAGTTACACTAATCAAGCATGTTTTATGTCTAGGTATATTCTTTTATAATGGACATCCAATAAGACAGGTGGATGTTGTTGGGGTAGTGGTTCAAAAGAAGGAGCGAGATGCCTTTTATAATTATGGAGGTAAGAAAAGTTTCTTTTCTTTCTTCTTGCAGTTATCAGCCTTCTAATCTTAGTTATTGTTAGAACTGAAAGGCTTCCTTGTTTGATCATTTTCTTTTCTTGAAACAACTGTGCTCTTATCCTAATACAATGTATATCTGCAGCTCAGATTACTTGGCAAATTTAGGGAAGCTACTGTTTATCTTCACTTCGAAAGTAGAGAATCAAATAGTTACAGCAGAGTAACTGATTCATTTGGGGTCATGTAGGAAATCTTAATTTTGGTTGTTGCTTTGTCACTGGACTCCACCACTTTCCTCTCATATATATGAAGTTCCTTTGGTGAGGTAAAAACGGATTTAACAGTGCCTGCAAATGGGAAATCACTTCTTCCTCTTTTGAACCTTAGAAATCCCTTCTGACTTGTTGTATGTTTTGTCGTATCTTGGAGGCAGCTTTTAATAGCTTTTTAATAGCAGTCAGGAGCTTGTTTATGTTTAGATGCACAAGAGTCTTAGCAAATCTAACTCAAGCATCATAGTACCAGTCCTTGCCAACACCAGCTGGGAGTTGTCTCCTCCCTATTGCTTTTCCCAGTATTCAGACAGTTTTATTAACATGGAAACATCTGATTGTCATTTTGTTCAGCTGCCTTTTTCATCTGGAAAGAAAAGCAGAGTGGAGTAGTGGTGATGTGGCAAGCTTCAAAAGGTGGGGGGAGGTCACCTCTCAGTGGGAAGGGGAGCCAAATGCACAGATCCTATCGAAGCCCTTGTGCCCAGTGTTTTCCTCTGCCACGGGTTTCCACCTGACGGTGGTAAGTCATGGAGTGCCTCTTCTTCCAAATTTCCTTGCTTATAAAATTGAGTCAGCAGCAGTTCCCTGGCACACAGGAGTATTGTGAAGATACAGTTGACGACTTAGCCAGGTCCCAGGTTCCACAACACCTGCAGTTGCATCATACTGCTGCTGGTGCATACAACATACCCTGCACAGGATGCAGCTGCTCAGAGTTGACTCTGTGCTCTCCTTTCAAGTGTCTTAGAGTGAGTATTTTCTAGATTTTGGGTTTTTAAGTCTAATTTCTGAGTGTTTGTTATTGCCTCACTGTAATGCTAAATAATAAGTTGTCAGTAAATATTTTGAAGAACAAAATTCTGGCACTTGAAGTGGCACAGGGTAAACAAATGCCTAAGTTAAGAGATGGAGACATAATTGATGTAATGAAGTGTTGAAACATAAACTGAACTTCATCTATTATTCTTTTATTGCACTAGTATGCAAATACAGTTATCACTTCATGAGAACAGAGGAAGACAGAATCAAAATGACCAAGGCAAAACAATTCTATGGGCAAAGGTTTTCCGCGCTGCCCTCAGCATTTGTTTAACAAGTAATCCTGTTGAAAATGTTTGACTGGGGCAGAAAATGGACAAATAGAAATAAAAAGAAACTGCAGAGTGCTGGAAGTGAGGCCTTAGTGTCAGATCAGCCAACCTTTAAGTGCAGCTCTCAGTGAGCCTGGCTCCCTGCTGTCCTTTCTCATCCAACTCCACGCTTTGTTCCAGCAGTTCCTGGTTTGAGTTTCAGGCTACCTGCCAGGGTGCCCCTCCCCAGCCCGCCCTCCCTTTCAGTCAGGCCAACTCCACCAGTGTAAAATTTTAACTTCTTAGACAGTTTCCTGCTTGTAACTTCTTGCATTTCTCAGTTCAAGGCTCTGGTTGGTGAGTCATGGATCGGGCGTTGCATCAGTTGGAGTGCCACACACTGCTCAAGGCTTGCTCTCTTTCCGTCTGCTTAAAAGTGACTTACAAAGCAATTCTCCCTTTGTACTTTCTCTCTGATAGGGAACTGAAATGTCTTTGTGTCACTGCCACTATACCCCCTCACCCCCCATTTCCTATCTGTCTGCTTCAGAATACACACTGCTCACTTTAAAGAATCTTAGGTCCTCTCTGCTGAAAACCAGAACTGCTGATAAAACAATAATTGTAAAAGGGAGTGAACTGACTCTTTCCTGTCTGACACAGCATGTAACTTTTATTTTTTAAAACCTGATTTTGACATTTTTATGTGATTGTTTATTGCTATTATTATGATCACCTAGGAGAAGAATATCTAATTAAAATGTAGCTTTGACTAAGCTCATATTTTAGCTAATGCACCTTTCTGACCTCTTTTTTTCCTCCTTTCCTTTCTAACAAAATCAAAGATCACATATGGTTTTCCTTGTACTCCAGAACCTAATTGAAAGGATAAAAAGCGCTTGCCATAATAACAAATGAAAAAAAAAATCTTACCAGGATCTCAGTAGGTTCTGGCAGGCCTTACAAGAACCATACCCTTTTTGTCATAAAGTAATAAAAATGAATGCAATTATCTCATTTAAAGTAGCTTTGAGAGTACTACCCCTCAAGTAGTTAAGTAAGAGTCAAAAAACCCCAAAGCCAAACGAACAAAGAAACAGGGAAGTGGGGGGAGAAGCAAACTCACAAAAAAACCAAATAAACAAAACTTTAAACCCAAAGAGATGAGGAAGGTGGCACAGGGAGCACAGGAAGCTTTCAAAAGCTTGTAGACCCTTTGAGTGCATTTAAAATAGATTAACATTTTCCTGTCTAATTAGAATACAATTGCAAGAGTTCTCATTCATCTGTGCTTCAGGAGTTACTTGTCTTTTTGCTCAAAGCTTTTGTCTATGAATGGGTGAACTTTGTTTCAGAGCCTTGCTCTGCTCTCAGATTCCCTGTGTGGTCACGTACAGGTCAATCTCTCCAGGACTTCAATTTCAGCTGTTACATTAAGGAGGAGGAGTGTGGCCTCCTAATCCTTCAGTCTTGTTTGGTTTGTTTCCAAGCCCTTCTTAGGAAGTGTGTTTCAGTTGGTGCAACAGCCAGTCAAGAGCTGGAACATGTAGAAGCTTTAGGAATGTAATAGTGAAATGTCATCTGCCCTGTTTCTCGTTGCCCTTGCTGGCTTGCGTGGATGGCTTGGCATGGTTTATGTAGGTTCTGACTGCTAAAATAGTTGCTGTCTGTCTATACCAAGGAGAGGAAATCCTACCAGTTAGATTGTTATCTGTGCTCTGGTACAAAGTTAAAGCTGCTGAAATAGTTGCAGACACAGCAGCTCAAAAGGGGAATAGAAAAGATGAGCATACTTTTGTGGTGGAGTTTGGAATTGCATGCATCTTGTAAATGTTATATGTTTGCTAATAGTAATGTGCAGCTAAACTACTGGGAAACAGGAAGGCAAGACAATAATTTGAAATTAGACCCCCCTAAATAGGGAGATTGTTTCAAAACACGTGAGACAATGCAAAGGCATTTTGCTTTGACACTATGGTTCCTGGAGGAAGTGACTGCAGGTACCAATCAGCACCTTCCTGGTAAACATTGATGTTACTTTTTTAATCATGGATGTGGTTTAAGGAGCAGAAGAAAATTGCAGGTTTCCATTTGTGAAGAGTGGAATCTGAGTATTGGAGATGATTACATTCAAGAAGCAAGGTTGCTTGGAGCATTGGCTGGATGATCCCTCACAGACATTTGGTGCCTTTCTGTATAGAAAGTGTTTGGTGGACAGGCCTTCTATATACAGTCTCTTGATCTGTAGAACAACTGATTCTTCTGACAGTTTTTAGTTTCCTTTGGATTTTTTTTTTCTGCTGTTCATTGACAATGCAGTGCCTGGGGCAGAAATCATAAAACTTATTTTGGTTGGGTACTGGTAAAACAGGAAAAACTAGACAGCTCCCGTGCTCGGGGAGAAGGTGTTGGGCTCTTTCTGCAGCGGAAGTGGCATGCATGCCACCACTACCTATCCTTTAAGTTGGGAATTCCTGGCCTAGAGCAGAACCATGAGCATGTGCTGTCTTCTGTCCTTCCTGGCTAGAGGAGCTGCCTTTCTGCTCCTCGGGCATCATCTTGTACAAACACAACATTAAGATGGAAGATTGTGCAGCAGCACTTCCGGTTTATTCACATGGTTGTATCCCCCACTGGTAAAATGTTGTTTTCTCACTGTAACAGTGATGCTTCTGTGGTTTGTTCCTGGCTTCCTGTTTTAATTTGTCTGACTCTGGCTTTCAACACCGATTCTTCTCTGACCTTGTCAGTGAGATTAAAACCCTTTAATATTCAATATATATGTTGAAGCCTCATCATTTAAATTAGTGCTTGATCTTTCCTTGAGAATATTCCTGTTACTTTGGTGACCATGCACATAAACACATCTCGTGCTGAGCTACTTCCATGACTGAAATTACTGTGGAAATTATTTCAGAGGTATAAGTAGGATTTGGACACTCACTTTCCCTTTCAAACTGGTTGGGCTGAGATTTCCTTGGCAGTTATCTCCCTACACATCTATGTATCTTTACTTCCCCAAACATGTCTACCTGCTTTCCTACTCTGTAATTCTTGATTTTCTTTTTTTTTTTTCTGCAGTGGATGATAGCACTGGAGTTATAAATTGTGTCTGCTGGAAAAATCCCATGGTAGCAGAAACACCTTTATCAGGTAATTTATCAAATAAATAATTCCTCTTTCGACCATGCATTTTTACCTACCTGTGTCTTACATAATTTTGTAAGTGATCAAACTTGCAGAAGAGCAAATTCAACTATTCAATTTTTTTTATTTATTTTAAACCGTCACATCCTACAACCTGGGCCACTTCAGGACTTTTGTGTTAGTTTTTGTGTTGTATTCAATGGTGATGCCAATAAAACCATTACATTATGTCCTGCCCTGCCTTTTCCTTATCTGAGTAATATGATATTTAAATTCTATGCTGTGACATTGTTCAAAGAATTCTCTTCTTAATTCTTTTCATGACTTCATCTCGTGAGAAACTAGGCTGGAAATGTGCCGCAACTTCTGTTTCCAAAGTCAATCCATTGACCTTCACTTGTGATACAGTGGTTTCAGGATTAATCCTCCCTTTGTATTCATATTCTCCTGCTCACACATACATTGTCAGCAATGAACTTGAAAGTAGCTTAAAACACAGTGGGAGGATGCCAGCAGTCTTTTACAATTTGGGAAAGTCCTAAATGTGCAGTAACTGTGCATTCGAAATGAATCTATTGTTGCACTCACTAACAGAACTCAACAGTTTCTGAGTTTCTCTTTGCTTTTTCTCCCACTGTTTCTTACAGATCAAAGTATGAAATGTTTTCTACTTTGCATCTTTTTGGAAGCCCATGTAGTGGATTGACAACCCTAATATGGAGCTGATCAAATCCTAGTGAAATAAATGTTACTAGTGGTTGTCTGCAGTGTTAGAGATACATATGCAAAGAATGGAGAAAGGAAAGCTTGATGTAGAATTTAAAAACTCTGATGTCTGTGGAACAAGCCCATTTATACAGACAGATAATTCATACTTATATTTAACAATGATATGACAAGTGACACAAACAATCCCAACTGGAATCTAGAAGACAGCTCTCACTTTAGAGAGGTTATGTTCTGGCACAACTTTCCAGAAAAAAAAAATAAATAAAATAGGGGAGACACAATGAAATTTTCTTATGAGGAACTTAAATTCATTAAAAGGAATTGCATGAAATACTGCCTGAAATAGAATGAGAGCCCAGATTGCTTGTTTCAGCTTTGTGTTCTTATTTTACAAGTACATCAGTAGTGTTTGGATGGACACTATGTTAATAATGGAAACTGATTCATTTGTACCTGCTAAAGAAAGTTCCTAGGTGGCACAGGAAACTTTCTTCCAGCCTTTTGTAATTGTGATTGGGGATCCTTGGATCATTAATCAGGTTTTAAGTTATGAAGGAGTTACTCTCTTGCAAAGGTGAGTTACGTAAATGTGAAGTTCTGTCAAGTTGCTCCACCTCAGTGTAGACATCGAATTGCATCACATGAATGGTTTGGCCCCACCTCAGATGACTCATTTGCCTTTTATATGAAAAATCCAGCAGACCTTTCTTTCCCCTCTCGTCCTCTTAACGTGACAAAGTCAAAAAATGACAAAGCCCATTATTTATTCAATTAACGATGCAATTTTGCAACCCATCTATGACATTTTCAGTGGTAAATCAGTATCTCCTCCCTTCTATACTTTCCCCAGGTGAAGTATTTAAATAAATATAGTAATGTAAACTAACTTTGTCACCAAAAAGTTTTACTACCCAGGTCACATAGTGCCTGGGACCTTACCCCTTTTTGAGTAATATGGCTCCTGTGAT
This sequence comes from Myiozetetes cayanensis, assembly GCF_022539395.1. Taxonomy (NCBI): domain Eukaryota; kingdom Metazoa; phylum Chordata; class Aves; order Passeriformes; family Tyrannidae; genus Myiozetetes; species Myiozetetes cayanensis. The sequence continues at coordinate 12,241,751 of NW_026086605.1, forward strand.
GCATAGGTGGATGAATGCAAAAGAACAGTCCTCTTGACTTTAATACCTGATCCCCTTTCCCTCACTGCTTGCAGGTCATCCAAGCACACCCAGCAGTCTTACTGTGTTTGAACAGATGAAGAAACTCCAAGAAATAGTGAGCCAGAAAACCAAGCTGGAGATTGGGGATGTTGTCAGGGTCAGAGGTCACATCCGAACCTACAGGCAACAAAGGGAAATTCAGGCTTCAAGTTTCTGTGAGTGTTATGAACCAGGGATATATGTAACTCAGTTGTCTGAATCTTTGAAACTATCTATGCTGTATGTAATTAACTGAATATTTTCCACTTTATTTTCTGGCATCTCATTTTTCTAAAGAGATTTTCATCTGTAAATCTTTATTTCAGTTTGAGCAGTGTAAGATTAGAAGACACACCACTTAATGTGTGGGATTAGATTGCCTGTAAATAAGGCATTCCTGGAAAAACTATAAAAGATGATTAACGTGCTTACAAGAATGCTATGCAGATACTGTGGTTGGATATCTGTGAGAGTGACTTGCTCTGTGTTGAAGCAGCCCAGCCAAGCCCATGGGAGAGGGGCTGGTGACCTGTCATGTCCCAATTCATCCAGTTATGCTTTGGGGAAGTGTCTGCTGCTTGTCGCAGCCTGCACAATCCATTCTGAGTGCAGCAGCAGCACAAGGGCAGTGTTCCACTGAAGCTTGGGTTCTCCTGAGCTCCCTGGCTCTGCAGGATGACTCAGTCACCTTCAGTCACCCGGGCACAGATCTGCATGCAGGTGCTGCCTCCGTATCTGACAGCTCTTTGGGCAGCAGGGCTCTGCAGTCCACTGCTTACACCCTGGGAGCTTCCAGTTACATAACTTCTTCTCTGTTCTGCATCTGTGCTCTTGTGTAAGAGTTGGTTTTCCCCAGTGAAATCTTTCAGAGGTAATAGTAGAATTATTTCTTTGGTGGGGAGAAGCCTGTCTTTTAAAAACCCTTGTAAATTGGATTAAAAGTCTAGATTTTTCAGCTCTAGCTAAAATTTGCAAGGGAATTCAATCCTCTTTTCCAGACAGAAGATTTATGAATATATACAACCCATTCAGGGGCTGGTAATAATAACAGAGAGAGCCATGCAATCGAATAGTCTCTAAATTGCTTTCACTTTGGCCCAAATAAAGCTCCTTACTATGTGTTAACTTCATTTAATGGATGAAGACTGTAGAAAGGTAAAACAGAGATCATAAATTCTGGTTAAATAAGTTGTCAGACAAAAGCATGATCTACAATGCACCACAACAGATGATTTACCTCCAAGTAAACTATAAAAGAAGGAGTGGCCTTTGTGGTTTTGTTTTCATAAAAACAATCGTGAACAACATTTGCCAGCTTAATACAGGCTGTGAAGCTCTGTTGTGCTGCCTCAGGTTTGCTTGCATAAAAAAATTGGTAGAGCAGTCCTGGCCATGTCTGTGTGTTCTTTTTGCTCCTCCAGATAAAGTCGATGATCCTTTGTATGAGATTCAGATTTCAAGAATGCTGGAGCTCCCCTGTCTCTATAGAGAAGTTTATGATAAACCTTTCCAAGGCCCTGAGGAAGGACAGAGGTAAATGTGGTATCCAGCCTGGTCTTTGGGTAAAGTGTGGAATTTTACAATTTTGGTTTTTTGTTGTTGTAATAACTGTGGAGAAAGACAGAACAGGGCCCAACTCTGATTTAGACTCTGTATAAACATACAGTAGCAGCCTGCTTTTCTCCCAAATGATTGCTTGTCATCATCAAATCCCAAATACATGACCTCAATAAACTGAATCAAACACCCATTTCTGTATCCAGTTTAAGGGTAGCTGAATGCTCGTTGGGAGGTCTGATGCCTGTAGTGTGGTTTCAGAGACTGCAGATCTTAAAATCACAAAACTGTTATAGCAAATTATTGAAGAGGAACAATTGAATGTTTATTCATCTAAAAATGTTCTGATTTAATTAAGAATTCAAGATAAAATTCTTTAAGAACAATAAAATATCTTTTGACCTTTGAAACCAGTCTAGTGGGCTGACTCTAGGTAATTGCTCTAAAACCCATTTCTTGCCTTTTGACATGTTCTCTGTATCCTTGTAGTGGCCTGGAGGGTCAGAATTTCTCAATCCATATGCTGCATGAGAAAGTGCAAAGCTTTCTATTAGAAAACAAAATTCAGACCTTTTACCAGCAGGAGCTGGAAACAATTGATTCTCTAGTGTCACTGGCAGATGTGCATCTACCCAGTCCCAGCTGTCAGGAGGTGAGTGAATGTACCTGTCTAAAGTTTTGGGTGAGGGGAAATAATACCATGTCCATTTTTTTAAGCATAAGCAAATAGTTAAGAGACAGATATCTTCAGAGGATTCAAAACCCACAAGGGCTTTAGCTTTATGCATGAATTGTTTACAGAGCTTGAGGAAATCTTGTCACTTTAGACGTATAAAACTGGGCTGAACAAAGCCATGTAAGGACATTCAGTTATTAGGGGTAATCTTGTGTTAGGGCTGAGCAACCCTACAGGCTGCAACAGGCACTACCTAATTTAGATTTGTAAATAGTGCCAGTGCCAGAAAAGGAGATGACTTTAAGGTCCTTGAGCTGTTAGGGACAGATGCTTGAGATCCTGAATTTGATCAGGAGAGAAGGGAGCACAAAGCCTTTGTCTTGTTTCTCATTTGAAGCTCAATACATTAATAAAGATGTAGCTTTCAAAAGGAGATTATGATGAGTGGATGAACAGTGCTCACTGTTATATGTTTCTCGTGTTGGAAATCCTGAGTTGTGAAAGGTTACGATTGAAAGCATCAGAAGATAGGATTAAAGGGAAATCAGTTTACAGATGTAAACAAACTGTTAAGAAATTTTCCAGTGAGTTACTATGCTCTTGATCAACTGCAGAATGGGAAATAGAACAAAAACCATTTTGTATAATGGTTTTATATTGCTCTGTGTTAGTTGGATAAATTACAAACCAGATTCTCAGCTGGTGTGGTAGATTTCTACAAAACTAATGGTTACACCTTTTGCCAAGATAGCAGTGGCAGCTGAAACTTAAACTGGAGTGTTGTGACTCACTTGTTTACTTTTCAGTCTTCTGTGGAGAAATAAATCCTCAGCAGTCGTTTTCTCCACCTGGTTTTAATGTGCACTATAATGTTAAGTGCTATGTTATGTTATGCTGATTGCTGATGTTGGTTTAATTCTTAAAAAAACCCCAAACAAAGCAACACAAAAACCAGTCCTTTGGAGATGAGGTCAAATGACAATTAAGAGTAGCTCTATTCTTGTCAGCCTCATTGAACTTCTGATAGCTGCTTCTTCATAGCTGAGTTGGGTGGTTTTTTGTTTTTGTTTAAGCCACTTTTTGTTTGTTTTGAAGCAAACATGGCTATTAACGCTAGCAGGAGCTATTCTCATTTTTGACAGAAAAGTATGATACTACAATATCCAACATGGGACAGGGTACTTCCTAAACTAGCTGGAACAGAATCACAAGTTCCCAAACACTTTACATTAAAGGAAGTAGTGGTCATTGTGACCAATACTGGAAAATTCCATCTTAGAAATTTCAGCATTTACAGAAAGATCAAGATAAATAACTGTGCAAAACCATTTAAAGTAGGAACTGGTGCAGAACAAACATAGAAAGGCTCAGAAGAAAACCCAAAAACTCCACAAAACCCAAACCAAACAAAATCCCAATCAACCAAATCACCCCACCAGAAAACCCACACCAAGAAAAGCAATATAGCATCAGTGTTGTTAGCAGTCACGAAGAGCTATCAAAATAATTAATAGTTATTCCTGACCCTCATGCAAGGGTGTGAGTGTATGTCCCAGGAATTTGGGCACACAGATGCTTATTTAGAAATTGCAGTTCTCTCTGTTGCCCTTTGGTATTAATTTCTTGCAAAGAGGCTTATCTGTCTTTGCATAAGAAAGGACTGCAGTTGTCAAGTGGCCCGAGTGCCTTAAGAGGAGTGCCCAGTAATGCTCTGGAAATGCATTTTGTTCTTCCTTTAATCTGTCTCTAGAAAGTGTCACTTCTCATAATTGGCAAAGGGTCAAGTACCCAGTTCAATCCATGAAAATGAGTGTAATAGATCTGATTCCTGTCCCTCTTCCTTTCTTTTCCCTTCTGTAGTGTTTTGTTTGGCATTGCTCTCAAACCAAAAGGATAAATGGTGTTGCTGATGTGGAACAGTGATATTTCATGCCTAATTGGCAAGGCAGCAGCTAGATGGGTGGACTGAACCAATCAGGCCACACCACAATATGCAACTTGTTCACTTCTTGCACTTTACCTGGATGTGAAAGGATGAGTTATTTGGATGTCTAACCTTAATATTTTTTTACCCCAATTCCAGTGTTCTAGAGCACAGTTACTCTTAAACTATTTGTTGCCTTTCTCTTCCTTTCCTTGTGATCCTAGTAGATGTAGTGCAGCCCCTTCATCTCTTTGCCAACTTTTAAAGTACTTGCACAGTGTTCATCGTAGGGTATGAAGAGGGAGGGTATCTCCCCATGGAATATTTTCTCCAGGGAGGTGGTGAGCTGCTGTGGAGTCACCCGCAGCGGAGTGGAGCAGGGAGCGAAGATGGAAGGAGGTAGCTGGGATAGCTTGAGGTAGGCAGCATCTCTGTGTTCCTTTTCAGCATTACTGTGTCTGAGCCCTGTCCACATCCCATACGTGTCCTACAATACCTACTTCCAGTCTTAATGGTTCCCCACCAGTGCAGTCTTCTGGCTCTCCAGAATAAGTTTCCCTCTAACAGGTGCACATGGCAGAACTCAAATCATGTCCCTTTCTCAGATAGATACTAGGGAAAATTTAGCTTTATAGTCTACAGAGGTTGGATAAGAGAATTGAAAGGCCTGGTGTTTCTAAAAATTGTTAAAAATTAACAAATCTGTTACAATCTTTAAAGTCAATGGAGCTTTATTTTGCATAACTAGTGCCCTGTCTATCCCTAAGCTGTAGCCTTTTCCTTATCCCTTAAAATAAATGACTTTTGAGACTGGAGGGGTGGGTACCAGAAGGAAGACTACAAGCAAAACCAGAAAAAGTAATTTAGAGCTTAGAGAACCTCCAGAGTGTACTTGCTGGACTTAGGCAATTATGTTTGTCAAATGGACAAACCTTTGGTTCCTTTCTTGAAGAAAGAACTGGACCCAACTTTTATGAACTGGACCCATCCAGTTTCTCAACTGAGTTAAATATTTGCAACCAGCCAGTCTTGATTAGCCATTTTTATACACTTCTTTCATGCATAAGCTATGGCATGTGCTGTTTTGGTGTTACCATCCCAGTTTGGGTATGGCACTTGGACACATAACTTGGGTTGTGCTTTCGAGACTGTGCTGTTTGCACTTCTCTTGATTTGAATATTATCTCAGGGTCAGCAATGCCAAGTAGTTAAAGCAGGGAGTTGAACAGTGTTGTTCACACTTACTATATATACCCTTTATATTGTAGGTCTAACACAGTGCATTATATATTCCTAATGCTGTGTGCTTGTCTTCCTGCCTCTTGAGGAGGCTTCACTGCTGCTTTAAATATGTATATTGCAAAGCTTATTATAGGACTTCAGGACTGACATGTCCAGAATCACTATTACTAAAATTGTCACCTGCCTAAGCCAAGGATTAAACACAGCATGACAAATTGCAAAGGGCGATTCCAGGAGCAGAATCACGTGTGTGGTTATACCAGGAAACTTTTGACACCATCAGGGTGTGTTGTGATTCATTATGAGTCAAAGGTTACATACTTTCAGCGTTTTGAACAGACTGACTAATTCCTGTACCACTTCATTTCTTTGACCTACTATTGATTGTACAGAGAGTTTGTCTTGTTTTAAAGATCTGAGAATAACTGGTTGCACAGCACCAGCCCACTAAGCTGTGTGAGATCCATCCGATGGAATATATTGATTAAAATACTAACTTAATTCTGGAGACATAAATTCTCCTGTTGGCTTTGCTGCAGAGTTCTTGGCTGGTCTTGGGAGTGAGGGTTAAATAATTATTTAATAGCCGCTTCTATCTCAAGACACACACACACCTGTTTTGTAGAAGTGATGAATGATTTTTGAACACTCCTGTGTTTGGATGTGCAGCTTAATTTATTTGAGTAGGACCTGATTTTGGAGGGGAGGGGAAGTTGTTGGTACTTCAGAGAACCTGAAATGGTGCACCAAGAAATCTAAGGCATGCCCAATGGGGGTGCTTTGCAAAATGAGGTGTGAACATTGTGAGAGGTACATTGGAAATTCAGATTCAAATCTTGCTGGTGCTATGGCTTGGCAGTTAAACTACCTAATATCTGCATTTCTGAGATGAAAGCTTTGTAAAAGTAAAGGGATGGCTAATAGGCTGTGGCTCAGGAGGAACTGTGTTAACAAGCAGGGATGTGAAATCACTTAGGATTTCATAGTTCTAATTTTCTTCTTCTGTCTATAGCCCCATGTTCAGTCTCCTGCAGATGTCTGCTCAGTAGACTAAATCACTAACTAGGGTGTACAGTGGCTCTGAGTGGGACCCAAGTCCAGAGAAAATGAGAACTCAGTTTAGTGATAAGAGGGATGGAGAGGAGGAAGCATATTCTAGATCACACTAGGAAAAAAATCCCAAAATTTTCCTGTCATTTTATGATAACATTAAAGCTCAATAATATATAACATTATTATATTAATATATAATATGATAATACTAAAGTGGGCAGGAGCCCTCATTTGTTTTTCAGGAACAGTCCTGCCATGGAGGCCCTTTCCATGGACTCTGCAGCACATATGAGTGGGTGCTGATATGTAGCAGCTGCTTACTTATTATAAGGCCTCGCTGCCTTCACTCTGTCATTGCCTTGACTTGCATTCTTAGTGATTCTGTTTCAGTATCCATCCAGGCTGAGCTGTGTGTCAGTTCACACAGAGCCTGTTTTTAATTATCTCCCTTTTCTGACAGGATCTCAGTGTTAAGCCAAACTGAATAATTATTGTGCTTCTTTGGAGATATTTTTATCTTTTTTTTCTCCCCAAATGTTTGCTTTCACATTAAAAATTGATCAGAGTCTTGAGTTGGTTGCTTTGCTAGCAATTTCTTACATTCTTGAGGATTTATTACTGCATTTGAATGAGAAGCAAAGTCTCTTCGTTTTACATAGGGCTACAAGAATGTGCTTTTCCATGAGAAAATGTTCACTCTTCACCTAATCCTTCCTGGTATATTTTATGTTTGTTTCTTCAGTTCATCAGAAGAGGGACCATAAAGAGAAATATGGTAGTGGTATTAATGCTGTGACTGGAATGGTGTCCAGATGGATGGTCAAGTTTGTAATTAGAAGTGGAGCCTGTTGGTATCCAGACTGATAGGTGTGGTGGACAGCAGGACAGATGAAGTCGTTCAGTCTGAAACAGAGAAAACCAAACTGAGAATATTAGACATTGTGCTATGTTAATTATCTTAAACTATTAGGCAATTAGATTTTATTGTTGATTTGAGAGCAAAAAGAGCAGTTGTGGGACAGAGAGCGAGATGTGATTCTGGCCTGCTGAAATACTGAGGATTAGCTGGAGGAAGGGGATGGAGAAACTTGTGATGCATGTGATGCACCAGTATCCCTTTAGAATCTCTGAACTATTCCCAGTTAGGTACATCAGCCTCTGGGCTTAGAGGCAGTTGAAGTGTTGCTTGAGAATTGCAAATGCATTGAATGAATGTTTTGTGAAAAGATGTTTTTCCATTGCTCATGTGGTGTCCGTTTTGCATATTCATGTGAATTCATTCTAGTGGTGGTGGTTGCCTGCTTTGCTCCCAAGGCTTCTGTGAGCGCTTCTGGTGAGTGAAGTAGGATATGTGAAATCTGATACTTTTGTTCAGAAGAGGGTGGGAGCATTTACAGTGATAGTTGGAGAAATGGCTTGGCAAATCTTGCTTTGGTTGCTCTGGTGTGGTTCTAGTTATCTCACGTTGGCTTGTGGGAAGCAGTTTAACTCTCTTCTCAAAGAAAACCACAGAGAGCTCACAGCATGCTCCCAACAGATGACAAAGCAATATCTGAGGAACTGAAGCAGTCTGTGTAGATAAATGGGAGGCTGAAGGACAGAGCAGGACAGATGGAGGTGGAGAAGAGTAAATCATCTACCCATACCTTTCCCTCTCCACAACTGATTATTTTCTTCTACTTCCTTAGCTGTCATTCCAGTGTCATAGCTCTGCCCTACTTTCAAACAAACCCTGCTTTTCCCTGTGGTTTTTTCCCTCTGCTTCCTTCCTACTCTGTTAGATGTATCCCAAACACAGAACCCTGTGTTCTCAGTAACCTCCTCAGTTATGAACTTCCAAGCACATTGTAAAGAGCTCATTTCCCACCACTCCTCAAAACTTGAATCCTTTGTTCCCTTATCTCATATACCTGTCTTAATTTTTCCATGCTCTTTATCCTTTCATTTCATTAGACTGTGGAGAAGCTACTGAGATCATGACCAGAATGTTTGTAAAAATTTGGAAACAAAGGGGACAAGAAACAAATACTGTTTTTTTCAGTTTTCTCCTTTCCCTGATTGAAATCAGGAGATGAGAATCCAGTCCTCTGCACTTGGATTCCTCCTGAATACCACCTTACAAAACACTGATCTTCCTACCTTTCTATCCTTATTACAAGGAAAACTCTGAATGTGAAAAAAGCTTGATTAGCTAAATAGTCAAATGCTCTGCAAGCATCACAAGCCTGTTCCAAGAAAGAGTTCTTAGTACCTAATCAAATAGCTGCTAAATACAAAGAAGGCAGTTTAGAGGTTGTGGTTCTTTAAAAATGGGACAAGCTTCTGGTGTTTGGGTTTTGTTTAAAGCTCATGGATACTGGTTAGTTCATACATAACAGATACGATTTGTGAATTACTAAATGAAGAAAAATGTGTAACAAAATTCACATAAAAGAGGACCTGAAGTCCTCTTTTTCTTGAAAGTATCTGGAGCTTTTGCTAGTAACTTTAGTTGAGCTGAGATATCTCACCATCTGCTTCATTTCTTTCTTCCCATCCAGGTGAAGCCAAAAGGGAACTCCAGTTCCAAAAGGATTCACAATTTTTTTAAGGAAGCAATAAAGATGCTACAAGAAAAAGGAGTGGTTTTCCAGAAACCTGGTAGCTCTAAGGACTTATACCACGTAAGGAACTGAGCTGTGGTTGTAAACAAGTTCAGGGGGATGACTTTCACAGTCAGTAGAAACAGTAGAAATATCCAGAGAAAGTAGAAATGTTTCAGAAAGAGATGCTGGACATCCAAGTGCTCTCCATTTACTCAAAAGTCTTATCTGCAGCACAGCTGGTTTTACCTTTGTGTAACCCACTGAATTGTTGTTCCAAGTTCTGTGTTCACTGGGTTACCAAACTGCGCTGACACAGCTGAGCTCACTGAAACCTGGGACAGTTCTTATTGAAGTGTGTTAAAGCATGGTGTTCTACTGAGTCAGCCTTTGGGTTGAATTCTGTTGTATCATATTCTTCACCTAACTTATGGATGCTGCTAATAGTAGTCAAATAATAACTGAAGATTTGATGTTTATTATTAGTCTTGTAGGCAGTATATGATGCAGACTGTAGTTATGACAGTGTTAGCTTAGAATACATCATGTCCTTGGATTGCTTCTCAACAGGCAGGCCATGTACTGTGAAAGAGACTGCTATAAATCACCAATATCTTCTTTTTTCTGCAGGTGACTGACCATGACAAGGAATTGCTTAAAGTGACCCTTGATGTGATTAAAGAAGACTGTAGAAAACCCAGGCGTAAGTATTAGAGTGATCAGGGCTCTGAGGAGCTGGTGCTGATATACTGATGACAGTATCTCCTCCTGCTGCTGGATTAGATATGCTGTTTGTCCTTACCTCTGGACTTGGAGCTGTTGCTGGTGTAGACCCTCAGTACAGCTGAAAGCAGGAGCTGAAAGCAGCAGCTCCCTGTGAGTGTGGAGAGAGGAAGAGCTGGTATGCCCATCAGGAAGCAAACCTCTCAGATCTGAAATAAGCAGCCTTTATCTTAGATCTATATCTTTAGAGAATACTTAGATTTTGGGAGGAACCAAAGTTAGGTCACCACCTAGCAGCTGTTGCATTGCGCTCTGCAGAAGTAGCAAATCTTGCTGGTTCAGTTTCTTCAGGGGAGTTGACACAAAAGTGACCATGTGGAAAGGTGAAGTCCCTGCCTCCATTAAGTCAACAATAAAACCTGCTTAAGTCAGTATTATATTCTCTGTAGATGTTAAGCTCAGGTAGGGCTCAGGTGGTTGTTCTTTGCAGGTAGGGATTTCAGTCAAACAAAGTGCACTTATTTTCAGATAATGTACCTCAAGTGGCTTCTGAGTTATCCCTGTCCCTCAAGCCTATTGTGTCTTATTGCCATAGTGATAACTTGTACTTGACTGGAATGTTTGCTAATTGCACAGGTACATTGCTACAGAGTGTCTTTCAGTTCATTTGGCCGACTGTGTCAGCAGGGATCACTTGCTGCTGGAGTGCAGCTATTTGTGGGATAGAACACGCTTTAGTACAGAATAATGACTGAGTAGAACATAAGGCATTAATCTTAAATTGCTCATGTCCTTATACTAACATAATGGTGCTTGTAGGACCTGGTATACAATGGTTATCCTGCAGTGAGGAAAGGCTAAGTGAAGCAGTATTGTGTTGGAGTTTTCAACTGGCTACCTTAAAAAATGGTACAGTTGTAGACAAGGTTTGGGGTGGAGGTGAAAGTTCTTTGTATCTTAGGGGGATGGAGGGAGTTGACGTTACTGGGCATGCAGGTTAAGATGGACTCATTTGTCTTAGCCTGTTTCAATGCAACAAATTACCATATAACATTGTTTTATTATCTTTTATCCAATTAACAAATACAAACATCATTAAGAGTCAAATCATTCCTCTGCCCATTTTATACATCATCTAGTTCTGGTAACCTGTTTTGGTTTTTTTGTTTTTTGGTTTTTTTTTTTTTTAAATATATCTGTGCCACTGTCAAGGCCAGAACCTGTATACAGTTGGCACAGGGTACTGGGTGCTCTCCTCTTGTGCATTGTCACACTAGTAAAGTACTCTGTGATCCATGAGACCTTGGGAAGTTCTTTCAGTCTGGAGGAGTCAACAGCAGAGAGGAATTTGTAGATCAGTCACAGAAAAGACTTTGAAGAGTCCTGAGTCCTCAAAGCCATGTTTTCCATACTAAGCAGGTTAAAATTAGCAACTGCTTAACAGAGCCTCTTGTTCTCCTTGAAGTTTTCCCCCTACTTAGTTTCCTGCTGTAAAGAGGACAATTTCCAGGTCAGTGTCCCTTTGCTGGTTTTCAGAAGGACCCTTTCAGTGACCTGGTCACTAGTGATAGAAGAAAAGCCAAGAAGTTTCAGTCGAAACCAACAGGGCACTGCGGCATTTGTTGTCTCTGAATGATGCAAGAGTGTGGAGCTCAGTGTGGCTGCCGGCCCCCCTCTGGCGGCAGGAGGGCAATCCCAGCTGGGCTTCCAGGGAGAAAATAAGGACACGGGTATATTTTGCTTGTTTGTTGCAATGAGTTCCTACCTGTTTTCCTTCAGGAGTAGTAGTAATCTTCCATGACAAGAAGACTGATTTATGATAAACCAAACTCTTCTCTCCAGTGAGTTACTCCTCTACCAGTTTTCCAGGCAACGCCTCACTCCATTGCTTTAGTTGTGACACGTTCTCAGGCCCAACCCAGCTGTCTGGAACTACTGTACAAATAATAATAAAAAAAATCTTAAGTGTGCCTACTGAGAGCTCCACAAACCCTGATCCATAATGTACCTACGTGACAATCCTAATTCTTGGCTCCACTTATAATTCCAAACAGCCTGATCTTAAATGCCCTCAGCATGAGGCCACTGTGGGTCCATCTAGAAGCTTAAGACAGCCAGACAGGAGACAGTGCATTTTGACTCAGATTGAACTGCAAAATGGATTTTTATTATTTTTTTTTAATCTAAATTTGCCCTGGTTTTAGGTTTAGATCAGGCTGATAGTAGAGAGGACAAAAAAAACCAGAACCACTTGAAGTTAAATTTAATATGTCAGAATGTACCCTGTGTGAGATGTCCACAGTGGGCAAATGATAGTTGTTTGGTTACTCTGTCCCCTCTGATGTTGGTAGTCAGGCACAACAGTTAATGACAACCTGGCTTACCTCAGCTGCTGGACAAAAGTTGGAAACTGAGATGTCAGTGAAAGAGGGACAGCATGACTCCACTGCGAGGAGTGCATTCCCTCAAAGCTGGGCTGTAGACTAGGAGTGTTTCTGAGTTACTTGATGACTGTACACACCTGCAGCTACCCCAAAGTGCCATCTAGGAGGAAAGTATGTATTGCACTGTTGGGTAACACTTGAGTCACTAATTAATTCATTGAAACTGAAGTTACTGTAGATCAGGGATGGGCACTTCGACCTCCTTATGACAAACCAATGACAAATGTAAAATGTGGTTACCCACCTTGTTTGCAACAACCATCACCATGACCAGCTAGAGGCATTGTTCTGTTCCCTGCAATTACCTCTCCTAGGGTGGTGGACACATTTTGGTGGCCAGCCACAAAGGCCTTTTATCATGCTGGATCACTGACTTCTAAAGAAGTATTTCTGCCTGATCCACAGTCTAACAGGAATTAGGCTGAACTATTTATTTACCACTCTCTACGAGTGAATTTTTTTCAGCAGCTTCTAAGGCAGTTCTGGGGCTCAGCAGATTCTAGAGTAGAGAATAACAAAAAAAAAAACGAAGGCAGCAACAACAAAATATAGGGACCTCCCTGGCCCATAGCAATTTCTCAGTACCCTTATCAAACTTGCCTTGCATCACGTGAGCTGAGGGCTGAGGAAAAGGAAAATAATTTGTGCTGATGTGTCTCATTTATGCTTGTTTTTCACTATTAGCCACCGAAGAGAAATGTGTTGTCAAGTTCAGCACTTGGAGAGACTGGGAGCCTGCAGCACGGATGATTAGTGTGTTACAGGGTCTGTGGGAGGAAATGTTGACTGCGACAGCTTCAAATGACAGCTTCAGATCACAGCTCCACCTGGTACACAGAAGCTGTGTGCAGCCATTGGGGACCTCTGTGCTTGCCCCCCTAGGAAAGGGGGTTATTTTAAAACTTCTGGTCTCTTGCACATTTCAGGGCTAATTCCTCTTAAAAGGAGATAAAATTTGATAATGAAGGTCTGAGACTTTCTACTCCCGTAATTGTCTGAGTAGTCTGAAGGGGCAGGGACGGATCGCACTGAGGTGAATGGAAGCTGCACTGCAGCAGTTTTTCCACAAGATGCCAGCGTTGGGCAAGCGGTTACAGGTCCTGGCCATGTACCTCCCACCTCCCTGCTGTGCTAGAGGGTTTTGAAGTTGGGTATGAACAAAATGATTCTCTTTTGGGTCCTTCTAAAGCTGCAGAAACTGGATAGCTTAGTACTCTTTATGTTACTGACCTCATTGTCGAATCTACTGAATGACTTGTAGGTTACAGTTGGCAAGACTGAGACTTTCACCCTCATTACTAACTACTGCTGCATCCCTGGCACTTCCCAGTGAAGTCAGTGGAGGCAGTTGATAATTGGAGAACTGTAGGCACAGACTGGATCTCTTCCCTCTGAATACACACACCTCCACTTTAGTATCTAGGGTGTTCTTTTTCTCCAACAGCTGTGGGTTTTTTCATGACTGATCTGGATTATAATAGTTCAAAGGAGGCAGACCGAAGTCTTTCCTCCGTGCCTGGCTGAATTTTCCTTTTTTTTTCCTGCAGATGCTGACAAAGGCTGCCATTTCCTTCATGTCCTAAATTGTGTTCGGCAGAGCTACAACCCCTCCCTGGCTGAAGTGGTGATGCACCGTGTCTTGGAACTGCTGGAGAGTAACAGTGATGTTGTCAGCACTATGGAAGGATATTATATGGCATTTTGAAGAGAAAAGACAAGATACATTCATTCTGGCCCATTCAGGAGGAGAGAAGGAGATGTTGAGTGACTCTGAAAAGCTGTTATTAGCTGATATGATCTAGATAGGGGATAAAAAAGAGCCTTCTGATTCTCCAGATGCTGGTTTTGTCCAGCTTCAGAGAAGTTGTTTAAATGCTCGTTATTCCTTGTGACTTCCTTGCTATTCCTAGTGAGAGTTGTATCAGACCGATTCTGGACATTCTAATACAGCAGGGGAGCTGGAAAAGAAACTGGGCTCTTTCCTTGGAGTAAGATGAGACATTGGCCATCCTCATATTTACATCCAGTGGGCTGTAAAGAAAAGTCACTGATAAGGAGCACTGTTTACAGCATGTCAGGACTCATTTTTCTGGCTTAATGACTGAGCTTGTGAGCTTTCATTTGATAGTAGCTGGGGATCTTTCCTTTTATGTAGACTTTATAACAGCTAGAGAAAGGACACACAAAAAAAGATTTGCCTGATCTTCCTGGCAGTGCCAGTGTACCTTTGTCTGTAAACACTTATTCTTCAGTCTGGACAGCCTCCCCACTACTAAAGCAGTCCCCACCTTTCTCTGGTAAGTAATATTCAGGAATGGGGTCCTGCATCCCTTCCCCATCCAGCAGCCTTGTCCACTGGTTGTCAAGCATGCCTGCATTCCCCTGGCTACCATGTGTGCTGCTGCTGCCTGTTGTTGTGGATTTTGTTCAGACCAGAATTCTCAAAATCAGTCACCATTTTGCCCTTTATTTTTTTTTCAAGTTGCTTCCTACATCATAAATGGTAAAACATAAACTACATGCTTTGGAAAAGAAAATATAAAAGCCATCAAGACCCACTGTAATCTCCATGCTGCCTGTTGCCTTTTCTCTTTTATTCTTTGTCACCTTTGGGGTAAAATGGTACCCATATCTGTGCTTGCTGAGGAACACAAGACACAGACCTAAATGCTGGCCTAAAGAAGGTTACCATGCAAGATGTTTGATCTGGAATAATGACAACTCTGTTATGTGAAACAGTTCAAAAACCGGAGCTGTTCAGTATTTTTCCTTGGAGAGGGCTTGCTGCTGCAGGGGCTTGTCTGTTCAATTAATCTGTTTAATTAATCGTGTAGAAGTGAGACCTTTAGCTTGAAAAGAGTAGAGAAGATTAAATGTATCCTTTTTTCTTCTGCACCTTCCCTGTAACAGTTGAAATAGCAGACTCCCAGGAGGCAGATGTAGTGGTAAAGCCCTATAAGGATTGACATAGCTGGGAAAAATAAACCATATGCATGAGGAAAGCCAGTGAGGAGCCCCATGTGTGCCAGGTCTCTGGTTTGTTATATTATATGCCTCATTCCAAGCCCTGGCTGTAGTGAGATATAGGCTAAGAGAAAGGCATGACAAAATATTTGGCATTAGCATTCAGAGGCCTGTGGAAAACTCTGGCCTTAAAGAGATGGTAAGTTTGTTCATAGGAGAAAACTATGTATGAATCATTCATTTGCTGTAAGTTCCCTACTTGGTGCAGGGCTCAGTAGCTGTTTTCCCTGCAGGCTGCCCTGCTCCTCACATTGCTGCTCTGAGTTGGGTACCTTCTAGTCAGATCTTAATATGGGCCCTGAACAGGTCCTGAAGGGCTGTAGCTGTGCAGAAGGAAATAGAAGACGGTTAAGGAAGAATTGCAGAGTGTTTGTTCCCCACCCTCTACCCCCATAAATATCTCTGTAAATCAGGAAAAGAAGGCAGATTCTGAGTGCACTGGTATTGAGGGAAATTGCAAGTTTAATTTATGCCTCTGAGAAGGTCTGGTTGGCCACTGGGGAGATTTGCTTTTTAAATTCCTGCTCTGATTACTGATGAGTTTGAAGTGATGCTTAAAACCAAAGGCTATCTATGGAAGAAGTAGCTTGGAATATTAATACCTAAATTCAAATTCACTTCAGGAGTTTTCCATAATCAAGCACTACATATGGATAAGTTGCCTATCAGGCATGAGCTTGAGGATATTTTTAAGGAAAGTACATGGTGTTTTGGACCACGTGAAAGAGCATGGCATCTAATTTAAGAGAGTGGCTTGGCCATTTTCTTGAAAAGTTCTGCATTAGCAGAAGCTCCTTTTGCTGGGAAAGGGTTAAAGGAATGCTTCTAGCTCAGTAGGAAAGGTGATCTTCTCTCTTAGGTTAGACGAAAGACCTTGGTTCTCCTGAGGGTGTCAGCCAAGTGTGTGGGCTGGATGAGTTTTGGGAGGAAAAGAAAGTCTGGAGATCATGTTGCTCTTTAGGATCCCTTTAAAATGAATTCATACCAAAATAGGATTACATCTGCGTGTTTTGCAGTTTGTATAGTCACACATGCAACTTCTGTTGCCTCTGAGTTCGAGGCTGCACTTCCTGTGTTTTAGATGTGTTTCTTTGTGTAAAGTTTGCCTAAAATCCCTGTCCACTGATTTTCTATGCTTGGAGGTAGAGAGAGCAGACACTTGTGTCTGCATCTGTCCTGCCCCGGTTGCAATTTAAAAGCACTGATCAACTGCAAAGCCTTGGAGATGAGGTGAGAGGAACTTATCTCAGGAAAACAGACAGGTTACTCTGGATAGAACCTGTCCTTGGAAGTTTTTAAGTTGATCCTTGCTGGCAGTGCTCTACTCTTGTGATGGAGGGAGTATTCTGTTGGAGGTTGCTCCCCAAGAACAGGAAAAAGGATTTTTCTCACTCGAGTTGACTCAGGAAAGTAAGATGAATGAACACAGGGGAGCCTACAGTTTTTACAAGAGTGAAAGGTTGAGGCAGAGGTAATAGAGGAACCTAAACTTGAGCTACACAGATTCTACTTCTGAATAGCTGTACGGAATGGTTGTGTTTTAAGCTTGCATGCTTTATTTTTTCCACGGTAGCCACCCAACACAGACTCACACTTACTCTGATTGAGAGCATTCCCTCTCATACCCACAGGGAATACCACATGCATATGCCTGCACAGGGGTACCCCAGTGAGCTGTGGGAGCACAGAGCTCTCTGTAGGCTGATTTACCCATTCACTCAGTATCTCTACAGTGTGCTTCTGTGACAGCAGTCTAGACATACCCATACTGGTATAAGTCACCTTTATGTAAGTCTAACTACACACACTAGGGCTTTTACTGCTAATAAACTGTCTCTCTGTTTCAAGATCATATCCTTAACCAAGAGAGTCATATCATGCACACTGTTAAAATTCTTAGACCACACCTACAAAATATTGTGCAGAACATTCAGTGAAAGCACGCTTTCTTCTTTTGTTTAATTGGAAAACTCGTTAAGCAACACAATTATTAGTGGTTTATTAAAGGACTTTGAAGGTGGCACTTTAATGTAAAACTGACAAGTGAGAATTCATGTTGTAGGACTGCTTCATGACCAGTTCTGGTTTCCATAGAAACAGTCACAGCAGTAAAAGGCAGGTAAGTAAAATTGAGTTTTTAAAAGCAGTCGGCATTTTTATGTTACTTTAAAAAGATAAGTTTCCAAAGAAATGCAGCACCTGGGAATAAAAATTACCAAAGAATCTCAATATTCTATTCTAGCAAAATGCAAGGTAGTTGCTTTGCTGGTGAGAAAACAAAGGAACAGTCCCCACCCTCTGCTTAGGTGAGAGAAAAGATGAGGTTGCTTCATGCCTCTGTTTCCCTCTTTTGTAAGTTGGGGATAATACAGCTTCCTGTGCAGGGTGTAAGCCTCAATTTTTCTTAATCCTAGTCATTAAAAGAACTCTGTGGCTGTGTGGGAGAGAGTGAATGGATAGATGCTGGAGCGAGACTTAGAAAAAGTAGCTCTCGGATTAGAACTAATAGCTTTATATTTTTCTGCCTCTCTTTCCATGCATATTGGTTTGCCTGTCTTGTCATCTTGCTCTCCAGGTCATATGAGGCAGTGATGGTCTCCCTATCTTTATTTGTGTCGTATTTCTCACGGAATCCTATTCCCTGTTACGACTTCTTAGATGACTTCATAAAAACAGAAATCCAGATAAATTAGTTCTTAGCATTCTTTTTTTCAGATTTTTGGATTGTAAATTTATACCCATGAGGGTATGCATTTTACACAAGCTACCTGGGAAATGAAGCTTTACTTTCAGAATAATAAATGAAAAAGTTAAAAATTGGCTACATGACTAAAAGCTGTTACTGTTGTGGATCTGTGCATACTTGTGTATTCCAGTGATGAACAGCATAAATAGAAAGAGCTGCTAATTCATTATTCAGAATGAGAATTCATCAATGAGCAGCCAGCGAGGCATGGAGCCACATGGAGAATTATGAGACAAAGTACTGAAAATCTGTTTGTCAAAGAAATGCAGTTTGGCTTACTTTGGGAGTAAGCCGATCCTGTGGGGAAAAGATGTGCCTAGCAAAGATTTGTATCTTTATACTTACCTCTAAATGGGAAGGGAGCAAGTTCAGATCCCATGGGCAACCTGAATTTTGAAACTTCCTGTCAGTGCGGCGCTTCGTTCTTTATTGCCGTCTTTCAGCGCAGTCCCCAGTCCTGCTGCCCCAACCCTCCAGGCTAGTGAGCAAACAAAAGTTCAGCCACAAAGATAAAAGAATAGTTATAATAATTGATTACCATCCTCAAGGAGCCCCAGCATTACAACAACATTTTTGTGGATGCTTGTTGGCAGCAGGGAAATGCTGAGCCAGGGATCTTGAGTTTCATTCCCAGCAATCTGCCTTGCCAGGCACAGAGGCTTTCCCCCTAATTTCTTTCAACTATTTCTGCCCTCCACTCTCTCCTCTGACTCATTTCTCAGGCCCTTCATTTCATTCACAGTCGCTCAGCACCACAGGTCGTGTCAAACCCCCTTCCTCTTGATTTTGTTCCCTTTATCTTTTCTATCTCAAACGTCCTTGACAACATCTGGTGATTGAAAGTTTCAGTATAATCCCCTTGCCTAACTGACCTAGCACTGCTCACTGCCCCTTCTGATTCCAGCAGGCTGTCCTTTGCTCCTTGTCTAGGCACCAGAAGCTTTCTTCCCCATGTAGTTTGCAGCAGGAAAGAGCTACAGTTTCTGGAAAACACCATTTTTTCCACCCCACCCTCCCAAAGATCCAGTAGCACCCTCAAAGATTCTAGTGGCGGTTTTCTTGCAGGCATCCAAGTACAAAGTAAATATAATTAAAATATAAACCACTCTTGTCTTGCCCAAACCTGAGCAAGCACAAGTCACGCCCCTGATAGAAGCTATCTGCCTCTCCCTGCCACTTTCATGTCCCTGCAGATCTTATTGCAGATATGATCTGTAAAGTTGATGTGGACTTTTAGGTTGTGTATCTGGCAGTTAGTGTGTCTCCTTTCAGCCTGTTTGTTTGGGTTTCTTTTCTGAGAAGGTGATATTTTACTCTGATGTGATTATACTGTGTGTCTCAGCATTTGTCAACTTCTGTCCCACCACCCCAGTTGATTTTGGCTAGTTAAGACAGGTGAAGGATCCTGAGCTGTTACTGTCTGGCATGTTTTAAGGAGTTGAATGCACTGATAGAGGAGGGAAGCCAAAATCAGCTCCTCTGTTAAGGAGAAGGAAGAAAGTCAGTCATACAACACCAGGGAAACCACACATGAGACAGTCCCAAGGAACCTGTTTTTGTAGCTTCAGCTGCCACAAGAAGTACTTGCTCTGCAGTGCTCTTTTAAGAAATGACTGGACTGTTTTTCCTGAAGTTTCCTCATACAGGTTGCCCCAAGGCAGACAGTCATGATGGCAGACTGCAAATCAAACAGTTAAAATCTGGTAAAGCTGTAGCATCTACACTGGGGTACAAAGTTGAGCAACTGATTGTTAATGATGCCACCAGTCCATTCCCACTAATATCGTTTAAACGTGCAATGCAGACTATTCTGATCTAATCACAGTAATTTACAAGTTGAAACCAGCCCAGCTGAACAAGATTGCCTGAGAATAGTATAACCAGGAATTTGCCAGTGAAAGAAATAACCTAAAGGAATGATTTTCAGCAAGTGTTGAACTACTGAACACTGCAGTGCCAATTAACCTGGCACAACATGTCCTACAGCTCTTGTTTTAGCTTGTTTTTTTGTTATTGATTGGAAGAATGAACACTCCTTCCCTACCAGCTAGAACTGGATCTCTCTGCCACCTTCACATCTCTCTTCTGGGAACAAGGTAAGATAAATCACAAATGTTTGTCACTGCGTAGCAGCCAACATGATTAAATGCAGTATGTGCCAAGTCTGTTATTGACCTGAAAAGTTCGTGGTTCCTCCCAGGAGTGGGGACCTCATCCAAATATTACAGTGATCTTTGGAAATAGGAGGGAGGAATCTTCCCTCAAATATTTTCCCCAACGGTGAAGTCACGCAAGCCCTGCAGGCCTACCTGATTCTAACATGTGCTCTTCTTGGCAAGGAATGAAGGTGGTAGAGAAATGAAAAGGGTGCTTGGGGTTGTGTTTTTCTCTTATTGCCAAAACTGGTCACTCACACTGAGAGTGTAGAGGTTGCCCTTGCATTCATGTAAAACTCTGCTTTTCTGTAACGCCCACAAAAAACCCTCTGAGCTGTAACAAGCCAGCTGGTGTTCTGAAACTATTGCCTACACTTCTGGCTAATATTCTGTCATTATTTTCTTTCCCCACCTTGTCTTTTTTTCCCCAATAGCATCTCTTGAACTTAATTCCTGGTTCAAAGTAGTTATAGACTCTTTCTTTGTCCTTCTGTGAGTACAGCAATCCAGGACAAAGAAGAGGAGCAAACTGATACAGGAAAGAATTTTTGTTGGAACTCTGAACATAGGAAAGGATGAGAAATACAAAGGAAACTGAAGGAGGAGGATTTAGCTCAAAGATGTTTGAAATTAATCCCATTGAAAAAGGCTAAAGAAATAATTGCCTAATGATGCTGTAGACATCTGTTTCAGAACAGACAGCAGGTGTTGCATGTAATGAAACTATTTTTGTTGGTACTACTTTATTTTCTGCAATTAGAAAGCAGGAGAGGAAATGAGGTCAGGAAAAACGGAGTAAGAGAACATTTACCATTAACAGCTAGACAAATTTATGTAGAGCACAGTAGTATTTATATGTTCTTCCTCTGCCTTCCTTACACTATCCTTGGAACAGTTCTGCTCTTCTGCAGGATATATTGTACTTCCTAAAAGACCAGCACCTTGGATGCTCAGAGTTAGAAGCTAAAGTGAAATTTGGCCACCAACATGGCTTTGAGGATCAAAATGTTCAGGGTAATGTAACTGTCACTTACCTAGATGATGTTATTAACTGATAGAAACAATCCTAAAGGTGAAGCTGCCTTTGCCTCAGTCACTAGAGCAGTGGCTGAGAAAGACTCCCATCTGTCTTTAGGCTCCCATCCCTGGTGCTGCATGGTCATAGCTTAACAGTTCTGGATCCAAATAAATGCCTGGAATTTTGTGGATGGTGTGTCTACTGCTCAAAACTGAAAATCACACCCGCATCAGGCTCTGCTAGAGAAACTGTAGCTCCACTTTACACAAGACATTATCTTTGGGATGATCTCATTCCTTGTTAAAGCAATTAAAGTCCTACAGGGCATTTGGTTTCTAAGCATCCCCACCACTGCCCTACAATGTCTAACCCCAGTCTAATGTCTGGGGCAGAAAAAAAAAGCAAATTGTTTTTGTCTACCCATGGGATTGATGTTGCTGTTGAGGAGATCCAAAAGTGCTCTTTGTAAGGAAGTCTTTCAGCTGGGAAAACCACTTTGCTTTTGCATGAAGGTAACAAAACAAAATCAATGCATTCCACTGCTGAGTGGTAGAAGTTGCATGTTACTTCTTTCTTCTTAGAGTGCCAAGCTTGTGTGTTCATCACTTACGTTCAAACCGCTGTTCCATGAGTAACTTTTCATAAGGTTTTATTTGTACATTTTTACAGTTCACAGTCTGTCAGTCAAATGTTTTCTGGTTTGGATATTGGCAGATAAATTCTTCTACTTCCTCTAGGGACTGTGCAGCCAAATAAAATTACTGTTTGGTTTCAGAGGGGGTTGAATGAGTAAAAATAGTGAACAAGGAAATTCAAGTTTTAAGAGGGGCTGGTGGGTATTTTAAATCTGGTAATATGGAGGACTTGGTGTCCATGTATATGTACATAGAGGTAACATGGGAAGAAAATGCAAAGAACAACAGAAACCTGGGGAATCCCAGTCCAAACCTGTGATCGGTTTGTGAAACTTCAGCTGTCTCAAGTGTAAGCCTGACATGTGTATCACACATCAGTTGTGGCTTGGGCTTGCTTTATTTTTTTAAGCACATCAACAGATATATACAGATCTATACAAAGCCCAGACACATAACCCACAACACCTTCCTAACAATGGAAAAGTACAAGGTGTGCATGGATGAATAACAGTGTGCAATTCGCTGCTACTGCCCTGAAGAGCATGCAGAGCACATACTGTGGCTGGAAATCCTTCATCCACAAATGGTAAGAGAGGACTGAAAAATAATGTTAGTCATGAAAGGGTTAAACTGTAAGATAGCTGCTTCAAGAAAAGGATAATCTATAATTTAAGTCCAGAGAGTGAAGCAGCTCTTTCATAATGTAAGTAAAAGCTGTTATGCCGTTGGGAAAGCATATACACTGCTTGCAGAAGGAATGATTATTTTGGTTTTTCCATTATACTAAGTTGCACAGAGGGGCTGACAAAGCAGCACTCTCTGGTGAAGAGGCTGGGAGGGGAAGGGGCACAATACTGTGCTCGAGGAGGAAGGGGGAGTTGCTCTGCCAGCACTGCTGCTGGTTCCTTTGGCTGCTTTCTACCATATTAGCTGGGCCTATTTATCTCCAAAGTGAATTTCATTTGAAAAGCAGCAATCTCCCAAGAAGATGAAATGCAATTGGCTTTTTAAAAAAAGTAAAAAAAAAAAAAAAAAAAAAAAAGATTGCATAGTGCTTTGTGTTTGTGTTTCAGAGTTTGAGATTTGAATGCCAGACAGGCTCTACTATTCCTGTCACTCCTATCAAAAGCCTTGTACGTGGAAACGCTGAAGTGGAAGGGAACTGCATGGAAAGCAGCCCTTTTAAGAAGCTGAGGTTTTGTAAGTACAGAAGCTGAGATGGGGCTGTAACAAAGGCTCTGTGTTGAGCTGTTGCACATCAGAGCCAAAAAAACCCTAAGGGGCACATCTCTAGTACCATGTCTAGCAGATTATGCATGCAACTCCAGTAATGATTGTGTGGCTAATCTGTCATGCACAGCACTGCACAGCTCCCCTTCCCCCAAAAGGCTGAGCTCAGGGCACTTTGCTTCCCCCCAGGGTGCTGAGCACCGTTAGTGGGACAGGAAAACCGTGTTTCACCTGGCTGCTCAGCCAGAAAACAGAAAGAAAAATCATCTTTAACAACAGCTCCAGCCACCAGAGACAGGACTGTCAGACCCTAGCATGGTTAGTATTCAAGGGGGTTTACTTATCTACACTGATATGCCATGAATTAAAAAGAGGCATTAGAAATGGCCCTGATGGAGCACAGAAAAGCCTGTCCCTTGTTTTATTTTCTCACTGATTTAACGATCCAAGTGTTTTCAATTTACAACTCAAATGCTTATTTACAAAAAATTTGCCAGCATAACAGAGTCCTCTTGAAATATGAAATCTCAAGTCATGCTCCAGCCCTGAGACCGTCACACACACACATTCTGTCACGCATCAGCTTTTGCTGTAATTG
The DNA here is from genome assembly GCF_022539395.1 of Myiozetetes cayanensis. Taxonomy (NCBI): domain Eukaryota; kingdom Metazoa; phylum Chordata; class Aves; order Passeriformes; family Tyrannidae; genus Myiozetetes; species Myiozetetes cayanensis. The sequence goes on from NW_026086605.1 coordinate 12,265,419, forward strand.
GAGCAGGGTCTAGGCTGCCAGGCTGTAGCTGCATTAGATCTGTGAGGCTAATGTGATTACCTGTATGTTAAAAAAAAAAAAAAAAAAAAAAAGGGCAAAAAAAGAATCTTTGCCCAAATACCCATGTAGCAAAAGAGTAGAAAAAAGCTTTTAAAAATAGGTGGTTTATCTCAGCCTTCAGAAGTCTGAATTTTCCAGGGTGTTCCTCAGCTGAATTTTATTGTATGAGTCTGTGAAGATGAATTATTAAATCAGCTGTTAAAATTTACATTAATATATGTATTAAAATCATCATAAAAGCAGTGATATTCCCATGGAATGATAGGGCTTCAGTAATGGAGTCCTTAAGAAAAAACATGTAAATACTTAGAATTTTAGCATTAAAGTCTGTAGAGTTAGTCACATTCCTATAAATCTGCAGTGGCTCAGCCTGCATGTTCACAGCTCGAGTTGGGTACAGGCTGTTCCACATGTGGGGTCAGCCAGGCAACAAGCCTGCCTTGCTCTTCGCTGCATACCCGGCCTTTCTTTCTTTCAGTCCCAGAAGCCGGAGCCTGGCTCTCCAGCACAAGGCTGGGAAGCGCCGTCAGGTTCAATTTCCCAGCTGCTGCCTAAGACAGGAGCAGATTTTTCCCAAGCCTGCAGCATAATAAGGGGGTTTGGTTATTTTTGTGCCAGTGTTGCAATACTCAGAGATTGGGCTCCCACTAGACTGGGTGTTGCACATATTTTAAGAGAACAATCCATGCCCCTAGCAACATACATTTTTCCTACATGGGTGGACGGATGCAGCAAACAACAAGGAGAGTGGCAGTGAACACAAAACCATGACATGATGGAGGAGGAGGGGGACAGAGCTGCACAAGGGCTGGGCAGGCTTTGCAGGTGGAGAGGGTTGTCTAGAATGGAGGAGAATCGAACTGTCTTGAATAGAGGGAAGGTGAACAGTGGACCAAACAGTGGACCAGGTGCTGTGAAAGAACAGGATAGACATCAAGGGAAAATAAACTCTAAGGCACTGATCTCAGGTTTGGCTGAAAATAGCAGCTCCTTCCTTAAAAGAGCAGTTGAGAAGGATATCAGTAAAAAGATGCCAATTAGTAAGAATGTCAGGAAGGATGGGGCAGTGTTTGGAGAATGATGTATTTTTTGTCTTTCACTCACAATGACATGTTTTGATAGCTGTTTTAAAACAAACCCTGAATGTTTTCAACAATGGAGGGGATCCTCTCTTCTTTTTTTGGAAAGGGTGATAGAAGAAGGGTATGGAATGTGTGATGTGTATTGATAATGGCTCACAGGGAAGAGGCATCCAAGACCCAAAAGACTGGCCACACCAAAAACATTTTTATCAATGGGTTATTTGAATATTTACATTTACAAGGAGGAATCTTCTGTTTGCTCTGCACACCAGGGACTTCTTGGCCAGTCTAAACAGTAAAGGTTTCTAATGTAAATAATTGTTCTGCTGCCTTCTGTCATGCATGGGGATTAGAGGTGGGAAGTCCCTCAAAGAAGAGGAGGGAGAAGGTGCCTTGAAGAAGAAAGGACAAACCTCAGACGTGACAATAGAAGTGGGCACTTGAGCTTTTTCCTTTTGTCACCCTCCCTGTTACGAAAAATTGGTCTAATGTATACCTGTACACATCCTAGGGTGGGATGCTGGGATTTTAGCATTTTATATCAGTTCATTAGTTTTAGAAAACTATGTATATTAGCCGAAGAGGGAGGAGAAGGCTGACTCAGAGCATCTGTCCCTGGCAATATGCAGCAGGTATCTGCCTAGTTCCCACCTGGCAGTAGTTGATAGCTTCTGTGCTGATGGGGCTACTCCAGCTTTTTTTTTTTTTTTTTTTTTGTACTTATAGAAACCAGCTGTGGTTTGAAAACAGCCACTTTTTAATGTCAGCCTGTTCGTGTACCTAAGACTTTGTGACTCTGGTGTCTTGTCTCACGATCATTGTTGCAGGGCTAGTAACATTGCAAAAGTTCTGATTCAGAAATTGTATCCATAGGGCATCCAATGAAATCGTATAGAGATGGGCTGTTCTCACGGTAAATAAGGAACTTATTTTGTCAGGAGCTGGGACTTCTCTGCACTCCTAGATTTGCAGGTCTGGAGTCATCAGCAGCACTCTGGAATCTTACTGGAAAATTTGCATGGGCCGCTGTTCAAGAGACTTCAGAGGAACAGGAGATCTTAGTGACCTCAGTTAATTTGGTGAATAGCTTATGGATGTCATAAAATGAGCTGAGGGCTGGAAGATCACATTGAAGTTCCTATCTCTGACATAAATTTTAAATAATCATATGTAAAATAATGACGTGTTATTGAAAAGAAAAAAGAACCTGAAGATGAAATTTCTGGGGCAAACTTTTCTTTCTGGGGTGTGACGGGGGAAAATGATGCTCATTTATCTGTATACTGTATATACAAAGGGCCGAAATGTGTTTATGGCTCTAAAAAGCCCTCACGACAGAGGTTCTGCGTGACCTCCCTCCAGCTCTGATCCCTCTGTGTCCCTGCGGGAGAGCGGAGTGGGGATCTCCCCAAGCGCTGGCCGGCCTTGAGGTCCCAGCTGGAGCCTGGTGGGCGCGGGTTCGGCCCTCCCCTCGCGGCTTTCCGGCGTGACCTTGGCCGGCCGCTCGGGGAGGGCACCTCGGGCACTTTCTGCAGTGACGGAGGGCCCTGGGGTGTCCCGGGCCGTCCCCCGCCCCTGGGGTGTCCCAGCAGAGAGCGGGGGTCCGAGAGCGGCTCCGGGAGGGAGCGGGACGCCCGGGGGCAGCCGCCAGCCCTCTCCGTGCGGCCCGGCCGCGCCCCCGGCACATGGGGGCGGTGGCTCCCGGTCCCCTCCCGCCCCGTCCCGTCGCGCCGGAGCCCCCCGGGACCGCCCGGGGGCGGAGCCGCCAGCCCGGCCCGGCCCCTCCCGCCGGCGCAGCGGCCGCGGAACCCCGGGCAGCGGGCAGGGAGCGGAGCCGGGCTGGGCTGCCCGGAGCGGGGGCTGCCGTGAGCTCGGAGCCGCCGCCGCCAAGGCGCGGGGCGGAGCCGGCACCGGGGCATCCTCCCTTCCCTGCCTGCCTCCCTCTCTCCCTGCCGCCCGCCCGGCATCGCCGCGGCGGGCAGCGCGGCCGGAGGGTGCTGCCAGCGCCGGGCGGGAGCGGCGGAGCGCCGCCGGGGGTGCGCGGAGATGCTGTCCTACAGCGTGCTGGACGCCAACGTGGTGGACGTGGAGAAGCGGAGGAACCCCTCGAAGCACTACGTGAGTGGCGGCGGGGCCCGGCCGAGCCCCGGCCCCTCGGGGGGCGGCCACACGTGTGCGGGTGGGACGGGACGGGGCCGGAGCGGTGCCCCGGGTGCCGTCCCTCGCCTGGCTTTGAGGGGGACACCCGGGCACCCGCCCCAGGTGAGGCGGCCGCGGGACTGCGGGCGCAGCGGGGACCCGCACGGCCGCCTGCTGTGGAGGTGCGGATCTTCCTCAGCCTCTTTCATCCCGTTTGGCTCTTGACTCGTTTTGGTGTTATGATTTTGAAGTTTCTTCTCCTCTGGAAGTGGATCTTCTCTTCTTCCTCGCAAGACCCATCGCAGGATGGGGGAGGTTTCCCAGGTCCCCGGGTTGTCCCCATCGTGGCCGGGGTGCTCGGTGTGGAGCGGAGCAGGGCTCGGATGCTGACGGGGTCAGGGAGCCGGCGGTGCTGAGCGCATCTTCGCTCCTTCTCAAACACAGATTACATTCAGACCTTTTTGAGGGGGCAGCCGGTCTGCAGGGTTATCAGGGCAGACTTGGTGTCTGAATCTCTTTCATCTCTCTTTCAACTTCCTCCTTTCACATCTAACTGCTAATAGCACGGCAGTAAAGGAGAGTTTTTAACAATCATCCCAGACGTCGGTATTGCAGCGTGTCATGTGGAGGTGTCTTTGCCTGAAGGAGTTTGCAGCACATACGGTCTAGTAGCTTTTGCCCTTCCACATAAGAAGAGAAGGTGTCTTTTCTTCTCTCTCTGGCTGTTTCTGGATTTTAGTTTCACCAAATACTTTAACTTTTCCTCAAGATACAATATATATTTTTAAACATAGAGAGTTGGATTTTGTTTATAGAGAAGGTAAATCTTCCAGCTTTGGTAAGGGAAAGCCTGAGGGGGTGTTATATCTGGTGTGATATTGCTCTGAGTATACTGTGTTTCCTGGCATTGCTTGTCTGCTAGATTTCTTTAGATCTAGTCAGAAGCTGAATGGATTGCTTGAAAGATAAGGGCAAAAACTGGAGTTAAACCTTTGTATTAGTGTTTCATACCACTGAGCTTTTTCCTCTAAGGCTTAGACCATAACCCAGTTTAAGGCTAGAGGGCACTATGTTGCTGGGAGATGCAGACTTGTAAAGCTGAAGGTCTCATTTACCATGGAATTAAGCATCTTGTGCCTAATTCATATAAGGAAGTTTTAGGTCTTGTGTCCTCTAAAGTTGCAGCTGGACCTGCTGTTCAGTCTTTTATGTACTCACCGCTTCCAGGTGGGAAAGGCTTCTTCAGCTTTTGCAAGCTGCTGCTGTGAATTCTGGCTGACACAGCTGCAGGCTATTATCTCACATGAAAGGTGACAGCAGAGAAGTAGGTCTGCCAAGCACCAAAATATAGAAAAGGACTGGTAACAACACTTTCCTTATTACCAAGGGAAATTGACACTGTTACTTTCTTGTTTGTTGGAAAATAACCAGCAAGCAGTGTTTTAAAATTCTGTATTTACAGGATTTGAAACAAAACATTTTCCATGTTTACCTGTAGAAACACTCTTTGTTGATCACTGTCACTGCATTTTAATAACAGTAACCTAAACAATTCCAAGAACCTCTCTTTAGTGCTTCTAGTGGGAAATCTTTATCTTTCCTTCCCCTTCTTACTGTACACCTTTTCTAATATTCTGTACCACACCTCCATGTGTCCAGTTCTTGGCCAAAAAATCAAACCAAATGGTTTGTTGGGTGACCGGAGGTGTGTCTGCCTTTTGTTCCGCTGACTCTCAATCTCTGGCTTTACAGTATTCAGCACAATAGGGTCTAGTTTACAAACAGATGTTGGAGTAATTAAGTTAAAAATAATAGTCTCTTCCATGTCCTTATGGAGTTCTTTCTTCTGCATGAGTAAATTAGCCCACAGGTCCAAAAGTCTTGGACTATTCTTCGTTTCCTCAATTGCAGTTTGATGCAGATGCACATGCTGCAGCTTTTCATCTCACTTTGGCTGGATTAACTCACTTAGGGTGAACCCATACTTTCAAGGAATTTAATTCCCTGGGTCTGATCCACTGATCACGGTTACTTTGGTTCTGTGCTCTTTTTTAACATGAAACAACTCTTTTCTTCTAAAATGAATATAAACATGGCTTGGGATTTAGCTCTCTCCATTGCCTATGGAGAGTGCAAAGCTTTGTGCTTTCTGTCCTACGTGGCTCTGAAATATCAAAAAGCCTTTCTACCTCCAACATTCGCTAAGGACTTTGTGCCATACCTTCAGGCCACGTGAATGAGCCTTGGCATCAGATTAATGATGTGTTTCTCTGGTGGATGGGGACCAGGGTACTGCAGGTGTTTCAACATGACTCTCTCTCCTTTTAATTGTGATCTGTCAGAACCATAGGGAAACCTGGAAATATGAAGGCACAGTCTTACCTTTGTGAGTGTTTGGAAAAGGCTAAATGTGAGTAACACATAAGCTCCTGCACTGCTTGGCTTACATGCAAGGAGTCATTGCCTGGAGCAGGTGTTTTCCATGATACGAGCACAGCTTTTGTGGCCTTGACTCAAGAAAGTAAAAGAAAGAAGACAGCTTTACATATCCTCTGCTATGATCCCATGAGTGTGAAACTTCTGAAGATATTAATAACTCACTGGAAGTTTTGTAGGGCTCTGCATGGGAGAAGAGATTAAAGTCTTAGATCCAGTGCTATTTGATAGGAGCCCAGCCAGCTCTCTACCATCTCCTGGGAAATCTCTACTAGGGAATGAGTCCACAATGCTTCCCTCTCCATCTCTGTCAGCAACTGGGTGGCACGACACCACCTGGTTGGCTGGGGGCCCTGGATAGTGGCCTGTGAAAGGATAAACAGAAGGCTGGGTCAATAACTACATGCTTCTTGAGTGGTACATCCCCAATGCAAGTACTGCTGCTCTTAGAGCTTTTGACTTACTAAATTAATTTCCTGCTCTTTCTCCATGCTGATGGTGTTTTAAAAATTGATTTGCACTTGCTAATACTTAAAAAAATGTTAAATCTCCTTGCTTTCCCCCTTCCCTTTTCTTTTAACAAGAACAATGTCAGGAAGGTCAAGTCTGGGTTTGTTGAAAAGACCCCTGTTGCAACAGGGGTCACACATTGGCTGAGCAGTGCTGTGGTGAAGCTGGGTGGATTAGGACAGTGCAGTTAATGGTTGAAGGTGCCAGTTAATCATTCTGAAGAGAAAAAGCTGGTAGCAAAATCCAAATCCCCTTTCCGGCCCCTGCTAAGCTTTAAACAGTCTGAAAGTCTCTCTTCTCAGTTGATGAGGCTTGATCTGTTTATGGGATAGCTTCTTTGGCTTTTAGTCTGAAATTGTGATTGTCTGAATTAAACATTAAATGGTCCCAAACCTCAAGTGCATTCTGTATTTAAAAGGACCCACTGTTGATGCTTGCCTCCTTTAACCATCCATTACGGAACTTAAAAAAAAGACAACTTCCCCTCCCCTCTCTCAGTTCCCAGGTTATCTGTAGGCAGATAGCTTGTCCTTTACCCAAATGTCTGACTCCTTTAGAAGCCCTGCAGGGAGCCTCTGCCTACCAGATGGGCTTGATCTTGCTCTCAGAGAGGGGAGATTGAGTTAGCACCTTCACCTGTTCACTGCTTTGCGGACCTGGGTGATGGCAAACATTCATTAGAAGCCAGATGAATAGGATCCCCCACCCCCCACCCCTGTGCTGAGGACTGAGTAGTTACTGATGTGCATTATCTCACCAGACGTTTCTATGCTTGAGGTCATTTCTAAGGTCTCTTAAGTGTGCCTGTGTTATCCCGGGGGCAGGGATGGATACATCAGTACAGATTTCCTCTTCCAGCACTACTCTACTCCATTTGCAGTTGGGCTTTGTGTGTTTTTCAGCTTTGTACAGCACGGAGGAAAGGTAAAACGCTCTTGGTTTCAAGTGGCTGCTCTGTCTCTTTCCAGTTAGACTGAGATGCACTGCTGATTTTAGTCATCTGAGATGCCTGTATACTGTCCCAGTTCCTCCCCAGGGTAATTGTTTCCTAATGCCCTCTCTGAATGTCTTGAAGTCTCTTGTAGGAATCTTTCTGCTGCATGGATATGGTTGCTAACTTCCTCGGGGCACTGGCATTGCTGACTTTTAAGGGATTGAGTTTTGCTGTGTTGAGTTTCAGCACTGCTCCCAGGAGAATGTGAGTGTGCTTGTCACAAATGACCTGTTGTAAAATGTCAGCATGCTTTGAAGAAAAATCTTGTGCTGTGAGGGTCAAATTCTGCTCCTTGTCTCTTGGCTGCTCTTGCTTACTGCTTAGACTCAGGAGCAACTCGGATGCAATCAGGCATCTTTATGGCTTTATTTCTCTGTATTGCAAACTGATGGTTTTACAAAGATATGGAGAAGCTGGACATGTCAGGGGTTTAGTGGCAAGGAGCTTTGTTCCTACCTGGGAGAAGGAGCTTTATTCCCCCTACTTGGGTCATCAAATGGCTGTGGCCCTGCTTGCAGGTCTGAGTTGAGGAGCCCCATGTGCCACTTGTGCTAGGAGTACCAGCAGCTTGAGGGTAAGGAAAGCTCAGCCTGTCTTTGACTATTTTAACTAGCAGAGCTGGGGACTGTTAATCAGGTTTCTTCCAGAATGAACAAGATGTGACATACCTGGAACTCCCATAGTTGGTGGCCTGTAGGTAGAGAGCAGTGAAGAACCTGATATGAATCAGAAGGCAGTGTTAGGTGAGTAGATTGAGTACCTATTTAGAAATTGTGATCCATTTTTTGCTCTTCCCTTCCCCCCATCAAGACATCCTGTGTGGCTTTCCTTCCAAGGGCCATGATCCAGCTTGACTCACTGGCCTAAATTATTATGATTATTATTACTATTATCTTTTCCTGGGGTGATGGGTAAGAGCCAGAAAATTAGCAGGCTGCTCTGTGACTTCATCATTTCTCAGAACTGAACTTCTGTGTGTTGGCAAGTGTTGTGTCAAAGGGAGTTGTAATCCCCTGTGTGCAGAACAGAGGAGAGCTCAGGAGAAGGCAGACTGGGGAAAAACCTTGCCTGTCCCTTGTAGTGGCTTTCTCTGTAGACCACTGCCCTTCTGGGGTTGATATAGATCTTTAAGGATAACTTCCACCACTCTGCCTGTTTCAGTTGAAATCTTATGATTTTGGAGACTGTATGCAAAGATTTGGTTGTTTTTTAAAGTCTGATGAAACACATCAGGAAGAAAAGAAGTCAGTCTGAAATACCTGTAAGCCATGGGTAGACAGTTCTCTGCAGGTTGGTTCAGCTCTTTGTCCCTACTCCCAAATGGCCAGAGGAGCAGGGATAGCAGGAGGGAGAGATCAGACCTTTGCTAGTCCAAAGCTGCCCTCACCCAGAGGACTTCTCTCTCCCTTATCACTGCAACTAGTTCTTGACTGAAATGTTCTTGTTGAAGTGAAATTCTTCTCTAAAAGAAGAGGTTTTAGTTTCCACGTCCTATTGGGCTTTTTACTTTTTGGACAACATTGTTTTATGAAGCCAAGATAAAGTACAGGTTTTTTCCTATTCTTTGCCTTACAGATTGACTTCCTTCCCTTTCTCAGCATCCCCTCAGCCTTCCACTGCCATACCTGCATGTGATTCTCTCTTTTGGAGGTCTGTTCCCTGTTACTTTAGCCTGAGAAGTGCCCAAGAGAGGCACAGTCCTTTGAGCTTGTTCAGAGCAGGTTTGTAAAATAGCTCAGATGTTTTTGGGCATTTATGTGCTTTTTGCCATGTGCTGCCTGTCAGTTCTTACCTCTGCAACTCCAAGCTGCTTCTGTGGGCAGTTGAGGAGCCCAGCAGAGTAAGGAGCACTCACAGCTCTTTCTTCCAGCAGAGCTGTGGGTTGGTAACACTCAGCCAAGAGAAAATGGCATCTAAATTCAGCAGTTTGCAAAGCAAATGGCTGTCCCCAGCCTTGGGAATAGATTAAAAACCAATAGAGAGACAAGGTAGTTGTCCTGATCCGTTGTGGCCAGGGGAGGATGAAGTAATGCTGGAGCCTTTACATCCCAGGAGGCTGCCTGCACTGCCTCTCCTATGGTTGGACCTGCAGCGTGCTGGGAGGGCAACCAAGTGAAAGGTCAGGGAAAAGCTTTTAGCAAGTCCATGAACTGAGGGACAACAGCTCCCAAAAGCCTCCAAGTTCCATTTTAAGAGCGATGGAGATGCTACTATTGACTTTCACTGGGACTTGGTTGCCAGGGGGATGTTTTCCTAAGAGACAAATGCTTCTGGCTGCAAGTGACCCCTGGCTTCATGAGAGCCCTGAGTGGGGTCACTGTGTGGGTGCTACTAGTGCAACACAGCTTGATAGGCTGTAGTCAGAATTATGCATCTCACTGCTTTGAGTTAAGAGGGAGAGGAATGGAGACACCAAATCTTGGAAAGAGAGAGAGAGGGGAACAGACATCCTAAGGAAACAAGTGTTGGAATAGGAAATGAAGCCCAGATTTCCTGCATCCCAGAGCAGCTTGTCTGTTCGTCTCACACCCGCACCCAGCCCTTAGAGAGATGGGCAGCTCAAAGGCTCCTCCCATCCCTGCAAGGTAGGGTATGTGCTGGTACTCTCACTGGGAAGATGAGGCAAAAAGTTAAGTGGTTGAACCAAAGCCAGCCATGAAGCATATGGCAGCATTTTACAGTATTTTCTTTGGCTTTCAAAGCAGTCTTGCAAATTATCTGATAGAAAGTACAGTCTGAAAAAAATACTACTCTTGTATTCAGTCATTGTCTTCCTCAAAACCCATTTCCCATTTTATGTGGATTAAACAGGAAGAGGGATTCAATGTGCCCCTACCTGAGGCAGGAGGTGACGTACAAACTCTCTAATTTAGTCATTTGGGAGGAAACAGCTGGACCTTCTAATGTGAGGGATTTTGTTTTGATCTTCCTTTCTCGTTCTGTATCCTCTTAATCTGTGCCTGCTCATGCAAAGGGAAACTGGTCCCCAGAAACCACGGAGAAGAGCAGGATCATTAGAGGGGCTGACAGCACCGTGTGTTGTTTGACATTGTGAAGCTGAGTGCTTTCATGTAGCAAGAGCAGACACCTCCTTGCCTGGAGTGTGCTGTGTAAATGTTGCATGAAGAAGGCAGAGAGCTGCACAGTAGCAGCTCTCAGCTTGAAATTGGTGGTGTCTGCTGCTTCATCAGGTAGTGTCAAAGCCAAATGCAGTCAAGTTAATGGAAAAAACCCCAAAACCTAGTAACTTTCCTGGGCCTTGTTTCACACCTCTAGAGAGAGGCTTTATTGAAAGTTTTCTTAATATAGTGCATCTCCCTTTGTCTTTATTATAAGAGCAAAAATATAGTCTCCAGGATCTGTTTATCTTCTTCTGGGCAGTAACATAATCACATTTAGTGTGGGAAGGAAAGCAAAGGGAAACCAGGTGATTTTCTTCACCTCAAAGGATTTTAAAGTGGAATATATTCCAGGCTAGTTAGAGCCTTCCCACTTTAGCACTCTCACTCTTTGCACCACCTTCTAGGTGAATGTATTATAATAATAATAATTTACTCCTTCAAGCGCATGTTCAAGGTGTCAGTTATATGGTGTTCTCATTGTCTGTATTTATAAATATGTGTGTGTGGGGAGGTTGCTGAAATGCATAAGAGAGTTCATTATAAAGCAAGGATGCTTTTGCACTGGGACATGTGCCCACAGACCTGAAAGATGGTCTCTGTGCTGGCTGTTAAGACAAGCGATGACACACAGGTACAGGCAGGTGGGGGCAGTGAGACAATATCGACTAGCTGTGCAATGGTGTAATGGTAACCTGAGCTACTGCCTGGTGGGCATTTAGGCCTTATTTCAAAGAATGGGCATGAAGGACAATAACATAATAACACTTTAAATTATCCTGGGGTGAAGGTAGAGCAGAGAAATACTCTGTTTCTTGTAGCACCTGTACATGCTTGAATATGGTGATGGTGTTAATTGATGCTCTCATGCTTAGGCTGACCTTTGTGGCAATTCTTAATATTCTCTTTTTGATTTTACTGAGCTATTAATTTTGGCAAATCTGCTTCTTATTCCGGTTTCTGCAAGAGGAGCTCAATGTGTAGCTAACCAAGTCCTTGGACTGGGAACATTCTACTTTTGTGGGCAGAATATACATCCCCAAATCTGTCTCTATCAGAATATCACATATTGCAGTAGTATGCTGCAGTGTGTTCTTAATTGCTCCTAATTGGCACTGACTGCTCTAGCACTGGATCTGGGTGTACCATGGCTTCACAATAAGGCTGTAGTGCTGCACAGTAACATCCATTATTAAAATGCAACTTCTTCAGTTTGTGAAAGTTGACTCATTGGATAGAATAAAATATTCATAGACTCTAAGTGTCCATAAATATGTGTGTGGTCCCATACATACTGTGTTTGAAACCTGACTGGCAATAATTATGTTTTGATATGTTGCTGGCCCTGTTTCTCTGACCAGTGGGGTGTGTTTTATTTTTCCTGTAAACCACTCTCTCTAAAAGCAGGGATCCACTGGGCTCTGATGCCCTCAGTAGTCAGCAGAGTGGTTTTTATAGGCTTGATGCAAACTTGTTTGCAAGGAAAACATCCCTATCTCTGTTCCTAAGGGAGAAACACAGCAAACCTCTACTAACCATAGCTGTGTTTAAACAGGAGCTCCGCGCTGCCATTCTGTCTCCTTTACAGAAGTCTTCCGTAGCTGACCTGAAACACTGGAAGTGTGATTCTCCACTGTCCAGGACATGCCTGTAGAGGCAAGCTGTAATGTATGACGTTCATAAATCATCCAGAAAGGTTTGAACTAATGTCCAGTGTGATAAACACACAGGACATTGTGTAGTGTGGTAAAAGAGCTCGTGTGACCTTGAACCTCTCTGGATCTTGGTGTGCTCTGCTGCCAAGCCAACAGCTTTTATAAAGTGTGAGTTGCATGTGTTTATTAAGGGCTGACTGCTAGCACCAGTTTTGAAGCCCCCAAATTTGGGTCATATTCCTCTACCAGCAGGTCTGCCCCTGGAAGCAGCGGCTGCAGAATGGCAAGGTCAAGTTGTTATCCAGAAATGGCAATCAGGCTGTTGCTTCCCTAAGAGTGCTCAGCAGAATGGGTAATGAATGGGGTAACGTGAGAGCTGCATTCCCCTCTGAGGAAACACACATCCAGGATGCCAGCCATGCTTGTCAACTCTGAGCCTCTTTCTCTAGGGCATTCTTTCCTGTCTTGGGGTGCCAGCATCTGTGGAAGTATTTGGAGTACGGTCTTTCTGGGAGTGGCCCTTGACAGTAGGCTACTAGCTGCTGCTCTCTGATCTCTCTCTGGTACTTCCATATTACCTGTCAGGAAAGCTCACTGGCAAGGGTGAAATCTTGCCAGGCATTCTTGTACCGTCAGGGGCTTGATGCAGCAGAGAGCACCTCAACTACCATTTTCCTAATGCTGTAAAGATGAGATTTCGAGTTGCTCCCTCATCCAGTGAGATTTTCCTACTGTTTGTCTCAGGTTGTCTATTATTTTTTATAAATTAGCCCATGCATGTATTTTTTGTGATTAGAAGGTTATTCCAGATTTTTTTTCCCTCTCCAGCAGGTGAAAACCTACAGTAGACCCCTGTGACCCTGAGCAAAATACTTTGAAAATGAGTTTTAAATGTTTTAATACTTTAAAAATAATTTTTAAAACAAGCTTTGCTGCTTGCTGTCTGAGCTCAGTACATTTCCTTTGCCTGAAAATTTGGTGCTCTGACCCCTGCCTCATCTTCAGCAGCCTGAGCTTGAGGGATGGTTATTCCCAGGGCAGATGCTACAAGAGGCAGCTGAGCTCCCAGTCTTCAGCAGGATCAGGGCAGCTGGCACAGCCCCTGCTAGTGCATAAGTGGGAGGCCTCCAGTTTCCCAGGGCTGTCACTGCAGCAACTTTCACTGGCATTAAAATCACTTAGAATTTAAAAACAAACAAACAAGGATATGTGAAGTATTTTCCGGGAAGGAGGCCATAGGGAGCAGATTAAGTAGATCTCCCTCTCCCATCTCCCAGACAGGAAGAAGGACTGGAGTTCAGTGTTTTCCTAAGTGGGATTAAAACAGGCTCTGGAGATGGCTTCTGGGGTGGGACAGAGGAAAGCCAGGAATAGCAAGCAAGGTCTGTATGTGTGTTTTATAAATATATCTATATCAGGTGAAACTGTCTAGAATCTCTAAAGCTGTGCTGGTGTTATCCATTTTATTAACAGAAGGGCCACTTATTTTATATTAATAACAAGATACTAGAGCTGTTAGAAAAGAATGAAAAGTGACTGACTCTAGAGGAACATCTGTGCTGGTTTTCCTTGTACCAAAAGGTTGCAGTCCTGTACCTTCTACATTTTACAAGCCCTGGACGTCCTTAACAAGTTCTTTTTGTTTCCCAGGCAATTCAGATAAATTTTCTTCTTTCAGCAAAAAGTGTTTTATGAAGACAACCCAGGATGTTTTACTCAAAAGGAATCTAGTGCAGTAGCCAGCCTCCGGGATACTCTCACTTGAGGCATATGGAAGAGTCTTTTGGCTGTTATTGCTCAAGAAGAGATTTTCTGTTTAATCTTTTGCCGCTGTCTGTGATTGTAGCAGTCTATGTCAAAACTCTGGGCTGTTTTGGGAAAGCAGCTTTCCACCTGTTTCTGAGCTGGGCAGCTGTAGCTTGCATTTCATGCTTTAATACAGATATCCCCAATTTGTTGATGATAAATATAAATAGTTCCATTTAAACGAAAAATACTTTAACTGCATTTTTCATGGGTAACAACCCTTGGAGTTTGCAGTAGTCGTGTGGGAGAGATCTGTGTGGGAGAGTCCATCATTCTGTCCTTAAACCTCGCTCTGTTCTCTGGACCAGTGGCTTTTTGTTTAGCAGTGGCAATTCACCAGTGGCACCGGAGAGTGACTGTGTATGGGGGTGTCAGAGGCACTCGTGTCTTGGAGGGAGTCTCTTTCTTGAAAGAACTGAGTCTCTGGCCCAAGTGAGCAGGGTCTGAGGACTTACAGCCTGGGGATGGGAGCAAGGCACTGCTGCTCAGACCCTTGGCCTCATCACTAAAGGTGTTGGCCAAGTTGTTTGGCTGCAGTGGCTTGGTTGGGTTTTCTGCCATCCTTTTAGCTGCGAGTAACACTGTCTGTGTACCCTGGTTTGGGCCAGAATGTCCATTGGGATTGCTGTTTTACAGAATTCTTATCTTCTTGTTGGGGGAGTGTGCAGGTGTTTGGTAGGAGCTGGGGTTTTGATGTGAGGTCGTTGTGTGTTCACACATGTGCTTTGCTTCTGTTTTGATTTCTGTATTGCTCTGCATTTGAGCAAGAAGAGGGTATGGTCAAAGAAATGGGGCAGAAAGCAGAGGTTTGCAGAGGATCTTTAGGTCCCATTGGAGCTGATGCCACAGTCCTGACCAGACCCTAAGAATAGTCTTTTATTTCATTTTTTCCCCCTTCTTCTGACAAGCTCTAATCCTTCTCACAGCATGGGGTTATTTGCCGTTGTCTCAAATCTGGAGTTCTAGGTGATCTCTTAAATATAGAAAGGCTGGACTGGAAATCATGTTGTGGGCAATCACCAGTGCTTTCCACTGGTCTGAGAGTCTGAAAGGACTGAGAGTATAGTACTGATGTGCTCACTGCAGCCTTTACTCCTGAGGAGAGGTGACCCAGCACTTTCCCTGTGTGCCAAGGACTTTGTGGGGTTCTGCCCACCATGTCACCCTACAGGGATACTGGGCCATCGGGGCTTGACTCATCTGATGAGAAGAGTGAAATCGTTCTCTACCAGACACTGGCATTCATAGGATTCCAGGTGTCCTTGTGTTGGGATCTTGTCTGTGTGGAGCTAAAACTTCTTGGTCGTTGTCTTGGTGTGTATGAGAGGTGTTGCTGGGATATGATAAAGATTTTGATTCAGACTGGGGCCAGGTTTCACCTTGACCATGTGATTTGGTTCACAGATGACTTGAAAACATCCTAAGGAGTCAAATGAAGAAATGATGCCTACTCTGTTTGTTAAAGAGAGAGACTTCAGTTAGTACTAGCAAAGGGCTGACAGTCCAAACCTGAATGAATGTGTGTTTATCTGACAGCATCCTGTCCTGCCTGGTCCTTTATCAATCCTCTGCGTCTGGTTAACATGAGCTGTAGCACATCTGGCTCCAGCTCCTATTGCCAAAAGGCCAACGTGTTGCCTACTGCACATTGTGACAGAAAGGGTTAAGCAGAAGGTGTAGGTGACTGATGGCTTGCTCTGGGCAGTAACACAGCAGTAAATGCTGAGATGACATGGGAACACTCTTTAGCTGACGTCCCTGCAAGCCTCTTGGTGACATCAAACTCCTGGACCATTTCCAGTCGAGTTTGGCCTTGCCCCAGTGACAATAGATGTTAATCTGTTGGCTTGTCAGAAAAACGTGTTAGTGGTTTTTTTACAGATCCATTTCCAACCCTCAGATTTTCCTGCTAGTAAACACACCATTATGTCATTGTTTTACCAGGAGCCAAGCACCAAAGCCAACTTTGCAGTACTGTTGTCAGCAAATGTCCTTTCACTTTGGGGATTTGAGTTCCCAGGCTCTTTTTTCCCACTGTTGCCCATGTTATGATCTCTTTGTCCATCAAAAGCCTACAACACTTTATGGGGAACTCGTGTAGGGTCCAGCAGTTGTGGGTTACACTTTTCAATGTATTTCTATTAGATGGGGCTCTTGTACCTGTTTAGCAAAGATGCCTTGGTTTGTAAACCTTCATCTTTTGGTTACGTTAGCCAAGACAAACTCCTGGACGCCATATGCAAAAAAAAGGTGAAGGATTTTGCAGCCCAGCCTTGCTTCTAATTGATAAAATAATAGCCAAGTCATAGGACCTGCCAGGGACAAGGTCCTGCCCATGCTAGATCCTGTTTGTTTCAAAACACAATAGCTGAGTTCCTATTGAAAAGACTGGTTGTCAAATTGCTAGCATTATAAATTTACTTCCACAGCTTTCAGAAACAACACTCAACACAGATGAAATAAACCCATTTATAACATTCTTGTAGCTCTTGTTCCTTGTTTTGCTTCTAGACTTATTTCCAGCTGTCTTTGCAAAGGATATGAAAGGAAAGATTTATAAAGTTACCTCCAGTGGTTCGAAGCTAATCTGCTTAAAATAAACAAGCCTCCTATCACTACCTCTGCTTGGCTGGGAACAGTCAAATCTTTCTCATACCAAGGCCTGTCTAAAATCATCTCCCACATCGGTTGAAGTAGTCTAGAAGCAGAGGAAAGAGGAGACAGAGATGTTAATTTGAAACCAGATCTTTACTTCTGATACAGGCATGGATAGATGGTGGAGAAGAACTGGTTCAGTCCCTTTGCAATAGTGGAGGAATTACAACATTCTTGGGTATGAGGTGGAATAAAATTAAATTTTATTTATGTGATTAAGCTGTGCAACACCTTGTTGAAAAGTGTTATGAAGACTTAAAGTACAAGTGGTTTAAACAAAGAACAGACACATTTCTTCGGACAAGACTGCCCTTAAATACAGCAGTCAAGATACGTGGTCAGGTCAGAAAGTCTGTTACCTGCCAATTGCTTAAGACTAAGCACACTGTGTTGTCTGTGTTGCTATTAAGCAGTTTCCATCTATAAAAACAGAGTGCTGAGCTCAGATACAGCTTCGTTCTGACCCAGCCTGCATCTCATGATGCCTTCTCAGGTGTCCCTAAGCTTTATGGCACTAACTCAGGCTGCCAGGCCTGGTTATATTGCTCATAGCAACGAGAGCTGTTGATTCTTGGCCAGGTAAAATTAGGAAGCCGAGTGCATGCCGTGAGGAAGTGAACCTCCATCATCACTTCCAACTCCCTCTTCTGCTCCATACACTTTTTTTGGATCCTATCACGTGTTTATGGGCTAGTGTTGAACATTTGGCCCTTGGCAGATCCCTTTCTGTTTCCCAGTCTTGGGTCAAGTGGCAGTTTATTTTGTTAGAGATATCATGTCTGGTATTACTATTAATATATATTCAGGCTTTGTACTTATCCAATGCCTTTCATCCAAGGGTCTCCAACACTCTGTACATCAGCACCTCTTTGCAAGGTAGACAGATCAGACAGGGAAAGCATTGTGTTACTAGCAGTATGTCTCCTGGCAGAAGTATCTTCTCAGAGCTGTCAGGAAGACAGCTCTGAGTGGATAATTTGGACTGATGGAAAACAGTGTTCCTTTTATGGCTGAAAGTGGGTCATGGAACTGTGGAACTGAGATCTTGGTCATTAATGCTGTCTAAGCATATTGCATTCCCACATATGAACCTTCATGGTGGTTATGTTGGCTTGACTGGGAGCTTGAAATTTCTTCTGATGGTTGATGACTTCCAGTGCAGACCTTTTGTTATTCACAAGCATCCTGTTCTCACACCAGTTTTGTCCTTTTGCATAAGGTTTCTTCACTCTGAGTTTGATTTGGCCTCCTATACCTCTTCTCCCCGCTGTTGTGGAGAATGATTGTGTCCCTTCTTAGCCTTCATTCTGCTGAGCTCCTCTGGGCTCCTCTTGCAGAAAACACCACCCTCAAAGGTACAAAACAAGGAGGTTTCTTTGCCTCACACTTCTCACAGTCACTGCAGACTGAACACAAGTGAGCTGTTTAACCCAGGCACTGACAACAGTTCAGTCTGACCAACATCAAGCATCTGGTGGGTTAATTTGTACTGCTGAGTACAGCCTTGCTGTACTGGTACAGCATCTTGGCAGAGGCCAGATGCAGCTGCCAGGAGAAAGTTTGACCTCAGTGGTGTGATTTTCTGGATGCAGTCAGGTGTGATTTGGAGTAGACAGCTCCTGGGTTTGTCCTGCCCCTGAGCTGTGCACTGTGTCAGTGTGAAGGAGGATGCCTGTAACTTGTGGTTCTTTCACAGTTACATTTTTATCCCTTCAGGCAGTTTCAGAGCTAGTCCCAAAGCCTTGCAAGTGATACTCTACTTCCAGAAGCAGAGAAGAGAAAATGTGGCTGGTCATGTTCCCACAATTAGCTTCAGTTGAGGTAATTTTAAACAAATTGTGTCCATTTAATGTTCTGATAGCACAGATAAACCAGTTTTCAGCAGGTCTTGGGAATGGAGCTGTGGAGATGAAGGGCATCATTTTAGAGGGCAGCAGCTTGCCTGATGACATGCTTGGCAGGGTTACTGGAGCACTTGGGTGAAGCTCTCTCATTTGGACAACCTCTGCAAGTCATGCTTGGGTGAGAGTAGAGGTGGCCTGCGGTTCCTATCTGAGCTTCAACAACAGTAAGTAATTCCAGATTGACGTTGTGGAAGCGTGCTGTTTTTGTGAAGGGAGGACAAGCCAAACATAACAAGAGTTCCTCAGTGCTTGGGGAAGAGAACCAGGGTCACCATTTGGAGCTTGTAGTTCTGGCAGACACAGAAATGACGTGCCACATCGTACATGTATCGGTGGAGATAGCAGGGGTGATTATCAGCAAGCTTCTTTATAGGCTGGTTTGCGATGCTGAAGATCCAAAACTGATGCTGGGATGTTCCAGACAAACACACTCTCTTTTCAGCTTCCATATCTGCTATTTTTTTTATATTTTTGGCATTTGTCTTTGGGGTAAGGAAGAGGCCACAGCAATCCCTGGGGTTTCAATCCCCAAGAGTCTAAGTTCTGAGGTTATAGATCTGCTGCCATTAAAATTAACAATACTTGAAGTTGTCCCCTTTACAAAGCTGGGTGCTGACTCTGCTCCAAAGTACTGAGTTCCTTGTCCAGAGCTGTCCTTGATCCTGGCTGTTTGGCCAGCTATTCTCCTGGCTGGTGTCTCTCCATCCTCCTTTGCAGGGGAACATTCCCAGGACATGCCATGAAGATTGTTCAGTGTCCTCTCTGGCATGCCCAGTGCCTGTTTTTTTAACAAATCAGTCCTACAGGATGTGTATCAGTGAATATAATAAGAATAAGAATGCAGCTTATTTCATCAAAGCAGCCTGAGACTCATTTACCCTTCAGATGTTTATCTTAGAGATTGATTTCCTTGGGAGACCCAAGAGGGGAACACAGTCCCTTATGTTTTAAGGAAGTTTTCACACAGATTTGTGACCTGTTTCAGAAGCACTGGTAGAAGTAACACAGGCAGTAGGTTTGCCTTTCTTAGACTTAAATTCACTATTCAGTGGACAAAATCTGTTCAGAGACCAGTTGTTAAAATTGTGCTTGGTATCTTTGCACTTCTTCACAGCTTCCAGTGAAACTACAAATGTACTTTGGAGCATGTGCTTACTGTGACAGTGTCAGCAATAGCTAGCAGTGTGGGGGATCATGACAGAAGCCCTTACAAGTCTTTAAGGTAATTTGCAAGCCATCTTTCTGCATGGAGCGGGACATTTGAGCAGGGATAGTCGTGATTGTTTGGTGGCAGGTCCTTTGTAAAGTTTCTGTGTAAAAGGTTCGTGTGTAGAGAGACTGAAAAACAGATGGTGAGGAGGAACCAGCCTGGCTGCTAGCAAGTGTGCAGTGATGCTTTGTGCTTCCAACTGCTTCTCTGAGACTTGTGAAACCCTCATACAGCACTGGTGAAACCTGTGCATCTCTGCAAGGGAAACGGTAGGGCTCTGTCATGGTAGTTTTTCATTCCTACAAGATGGGAGACCTGGTACAGCTTGCCTGTTGCTGCTGAGTAGATCACTGGTGAAGTTAGGAAAGAGTGGCTCTGAGTGGATTTTGGATTTGTCTGGGGTTTTGGGAGGCCTGTCTCAGACTGTTTACTCAGGAGGGGGAGTACCTGTATGTTGGAAACTGCCCTGTTTCTGGGAGTTTTTGAGCTGTCCCTGCCAACATCCCTTCGGCAAGTCTTGGCCAGTATCAGGTGTGGCTCTGGTTTTCCACCACTGCTCTAACTTCTGAATGTGTTCTGGAGCAAGGACAAGGATTGTCCTTATTAGTCTCTTAGGTTATTGCTGAACACGTTAAGGAGCACATCATTTTATCTGCTGGCCTGAGGGACTGGGGTCAGCACTCCCGGCTGACCAGTCAGGAGTACTTCTTGGGCAGTCGCAGGGTTGGGGCCTTTGAGCGTAGAATGAGCTGTGTTGTATCAGGTGTGATTACCAGCACCCAGGTGGAACAGCAGATGCCTGGCTCCCTCCCCAGGGATGTTGTCTGTGAAGGCATGGAAACAAAGTGTAAAGCGGTAAGGTGGGACAGTGTTAATGATAATGTGCCCCAGATACTGAGCCCATTTCCTGAGGTTGTTGCCTCGCTGTCAGATGGGGATTAACAAAAGGAGTTGGGTTAGGGGGATTGCCAACAGCTGTCACTCATGTTAGATAAAGAGAGGCTTACACTGAGCAGTGCAACTCTGGCTATAAAATACTTATTAGACTTCTTGTTACCCTAATACTTAAAGATTATACAAGGGGATTAAATTTAAGAACATTTATTGAAGAACTGTTTCTTCTGCAGTCTTTTCTCTGAGGTGATTTTTCAGTAATTGGTTAGTTCTCTTGCACTGGGAATGTGCAGCTGAGGAAAAAAACCAATTGACTCTCTCCAGGTAACTCTGCCTCATCTAGATTCCTGCTTGTGTCCGTGGGGGTTTGCTGGGCAGAGGAATTGCGGTTCCTCATGCTTGAGCAGTGAACTGTAATAGTGATTTTGACTCCACACGCTCAACACTGATCTTACAAAGAGATGCTGTTGCCAAAATTGCGTTTGGGCTCTGTTTGATCTCAGTCTAAATCACATGGGCCATTTACTGCAACTTAATAAGTAACAGTGCAAAAGTAGTGGGGTGCTCACCCTGTCTGCGAACTCAGTCTCCTCAAATACATGGTAGAGCAAACTTGCTTTCTTTGCAGCTCAGCAGAGTCAAATGGTCTTACAGTGCAGGTCAAGGTTTATGCAAAGATGCCATGAATTAACTAATGCATGTAATAAGGAAAATCATAGCACTTTGGTAATGTGTGTGATCGATGTTGCATGGTTTAGTGAGCCCACTGAAGTGGCTTCAGGGATTGGGAGGTTTTGGTTGCACCTCTTCAGTGTGGTTTGATGTTTGTTCAACATGAAATGATTCATCTGATGAATAAAGGGTGAATCAAAGGTCTCTTTTGCAACTCATGCTGCTTCACTGTTTTTTTGCAGGGGGGAAATCTTAATTTCTGCCCTGGTTTTATTGATCTTTGTAAAGAAACATGCTAATGATGATTCTGGCCATGGAGTGCTATGGATTTGCCAGCAAGAGAGTGTTATCACAACTTCAGATGCTTCCCTCTCAAATTACAACCTCTAATTTGATTTATTTGGAGTGTGTTTGTATTTCTAGAATCTGTGGTTTTGTTATGCTGTGTTAGTTGCTGTGCTCTTAGGCTGTAAGAGCTTTCCTTCATGCTGGCAGGAGGAAGAACAGGATATAAAAACTACTGTCATTACTATTGCTGAAAATAGGCCAAATTTCCAACACACCAAGTGTCTTTCTCTTCTAGTCTTATTTAGATACACGATAATATTCCAAAGGTTACCCTAAAGCTCCTCTAGTAAAGTACATTTTTAGTGAGTTAACAATACAATTTCGTAATAAATATGAATTATTAAATTGAAATTCAGCTGCATGTTTAGCATTTCCCAGGTGGCACGACCTGATGATGATAGAAATGACTTGGGCTGTCCTGTGCTGGGCGAGTGATGTACATGTAGGGGCAAGAAACTGAAGTCACTGCAGCAACTGTTGCACACATTTTTGTAGAAGGCACTGAGTTTCTCCTGGGTACTCAGCTGGCCCTGCAGCCCTGATGCTCCTTCACCACATCCCGATCCTCAGCAGCTCAGCTGTCAGGGGACAGCACCGAGACACGCAGGAGCTCCTTACTGGCTCTGTGAATGTAAGGGGCTGTCCCACCAACAAAATTCAGTCTATTTTTATTTTTGGAGACTACCATGATAGAGTTCTGCTCTGTGCAGAGCTAAATTAGAGAATGAAACTGTGGCTGAGGGGTGTGTGTGTCTCTTCTGCTCCCTACAAGGAAGACTTGGAGGGTGGTGGCCTTTTCTTCCCACCGTTCCTCCTAAGGGCAAGAGTCTTGCTTGCACCCAGGCATTACCTTCCCCTGCCTCCCACTGGCTTGGCAGGCAAATGTTAATGCTGGTCCCAGCCTTTCTCCACTCTTTGGCCCTCATGGAGAAAGGCCAAGTAGAGTATGGGAGGCCTCTGTCACTTGGGCAGGAACCTGGACTGGCTTTTGAGCTGTCCTCAGTCTGGGTCTGCCTCTGCAGCACCCTTACATGGGATAGAAAGGGTTTTTTTGAAGATGAAAATGAGCAAGTTGTGGAAGCTGCTATTCAGTGAGGTAAATACAAGGACAAGCAATCAAAATGAATGTGGGTAGAAATGGATCCAAATTTTTACTGGGGGTCTAGAGGCAGCTGCGGTCTTAGCCATCTCTGAGCATGTCCAGATCTTGCTGTTTGCTAATAGAGCGCAGGTGGGTGGTTAAGAAGTGCAGGAGAGAGCATCTTGGTCTAAGCCACAAAGCCTTGACAGCCCTGCCCCTCTGTAGGGCACTGACACACCCAGCAAGGGCCACTTGCATTGTGCCACCAGAGCAATGGCTGGGAAGGGCCTCTGCTGCAGTTCTGTGGGCATTGAAGGCTCTTTCCTTTGTCCTGCTCCTGCCTGACTTGTTTCAGCATTCTCTGACCTGGGGAGCATTGCCCGATGGGTGCTGACTCCAGCCACAGTGCTGCTGATGTACTTTAATCCCTTAATTTTTTGTTTTAGTTCAATCTCAAATTTACATTTATTGAGAATGGGGGTGTTTGGGAAGGTGTATGCTCATGTTCTTTCCCATGTGTTGGTGGTATGAGTGACTTGAGGTTGTTGCTGGCTATCTGGGCGCATGGTATATATCCCTTTTGTAATACCCCGTGCAGCTTCCACCAGAGGACTGGATGGGTCTGGATCCCCAGAGCCAGTCAGGCTCCTGCTGTGTAGGGTGACAGTGCTGCTGAGCCAGGGGCAGCTACTGCCATAAGCAGCCCTGATTCTCTTCCTTGCACTTTCTCTGTCTTGGTACTTGTCTGGGACTGTGATTAGCCAATTCAGGGAGCAAAAAAAGTCCCAAATTATTTCCTTTTTTGGAAGAGAAGCTCTTCTGTCGGTTGGTGGAAGCCAGGGGCTGTGGTCAGGGATAGTATCCTGTGCTGGGGTGAACTGTCATCTCTTCCAGCTACTCCTGACCACAGGTCACATCCTCCTGCAGATCCGATGCCCAGAACCCTCCCTTCTCCCAAAACAGCAGGGATTAACTAGAGCTCATTTCCTAGTAGGTTTTTCCTCATCTGTATTTTCAGGGGGCGCCACACCTGGTCCTCCTGGCAGATGTGTGGGATGGTGGTAAACGCTGGAGGGAAGGGGCAGCGCCGGGCGGTGAGAGCGGTGGCCAAGCTGCCTCCCACATCTGCCCAGCTGCAGCTCAAAGCGTGTCTGACCTCAGCAGGCCAGCAGTGGCGTCTCTGGCTCGCCAGCCTCCGTGACACACACGATGTTCAAAGTGCCTTTGCATATAGGAAGTAGCTTAATCAGAGTTTTGTTCACTGCTTCAGCAAATCTGACCAGAGTCTGCATTGTTAAGTGTAAATGTCACACACGCAAATATAATAACATCTGGTTTCAAGTGAAAAGAGTGAGGAAATGGGTGTTGTGGTTAAAATAAAGTCTGCATCCTGAAGTCACTCCTCCGCAGCTAGGTTTTGTTTGGATAGATTCAATGTAACCTGTGATATCAAGACTCAGATTGTATGTGGGAAATTAGGGCAAAGGCTGAGTTTTTGCCATAACCCTGAACTTTCTGCCCAGGTCATAAACATTTTGTAGACATTTTTCCTGTCTCCAAATATCCTTCTAGCAAGTTCTCCTCCATAATTCACTACCCTTTACTCTGGTGAGCAGCCCAATGGGGATATCCATATTGACTTCAGATTCTGATTTACACCATTAGGATAAATTGAATCACAGCCCATCTTGAATGGGGCCCATTTATTAGGAAAAGACCTTTTAACTTCAGGCAGCTGTAGAGAGCTGCTGTCCCAGTGCTCATGGCCAGCTGTCTCTCGAGGAATTTGGTGCCATCCATGTGTAGCTGGGTCATCCTCCAGCTTTTCCTGTTAATGTAGTGCTCTGTGAAGGAGCGTACAAATGTATTTTCTATAGATCACTGCAAGTCTCACAAAACTTCATCCTGTTTTTGGCAGCTTTCAAAACTGTGTGCTTGCTCCAGATTTTTGGCTCTCTCTGGTGTCGTGGGAAGCGGAGAGACTTTTTGATAGTGTATGCTGTGCAGCAGTGGATATGCTGTCACAGTGTGCGAGGGATTAATGTCATTTTCATATGGCCTAGAAATCTTAACTTTTAAAACTAAAATGAGAATCAAGTAAACTTCCTTTTTATGCCTTTAGGACAAGAAAGTTTTGGGTGCTTATATCTTTCTTATTAGAAACCTTTTGATATCATTTTAAAGGATGCTGGACACGTACGCTGATTACATATTTATCATTTAGATAGAAGCCTTGCACAACCCTGCAGGCCTTTTAAACTCAGCATTGGCTTGAAAACACAATATATGAAGCCCTATCAATGCAACCTATCAGGATAACTAAATATTATGCATGAAGCAAAATATTTCCCTTTCATTATGAAAATAAGTGTTCTCTGCAGTGTCACGCTTCAAGCATGTTGTTCAAAAGATGTGATCAAGACATCAAAGAAAGGAAAATGATTAAGATAGCAGGAACTAAACCAGCTGCCTTTCCTTTGGTAATTAACAGACCATCTCATGCATTGCCCTGCTGAAATTGCAAACTTTTTTCCCCCTGAGAGCTGTGTTCTGAAGTGGGAGTCATTTTGCCGCTTTTAAAATGAGCTGTTTAATTTTACAGTCAGAATAAGACTTAGCAAGGAGCAGGAGTCAGCTCAGTACTGTACCATAACCTGGCTCTTTAGTTATCAGAAAAATTTAATGGGTCAATACTATTTTCTTCTCTGCTTTAGGTGGAGGTCTCTGCCTTGGCACATCTCTAAGGTGACCTGAAGCAACTCTTTGGACTCACATGTGTTTACTTCATGAATGCTGAACATTAAAAATCATCATAGGAAACATGAGAAAAACCAATCTGCTTTTGCTTTTGTTTCTTTGTTTGTTTGTTTTCCCTTGCCTGTTTTTCTTAGGAAAGAAAGTGAACTGGCTGTAGCCCTGGGTTTGTGTAGCTGTGACATCACAGGGTATTTACTTCATTTTTTTTCTGGGTGTTTTGGTTTGCACTGCATTACCTGCCCTGCCCCTTTGAGGCCAGCTTTCATCTGCCTGTCTGTCTCTGAGTGTCAGGGCTGCCTGTCCCCATGCCATGTCAATGTATTATAGTCCTCCTCTCTCTGGGATTCACAAGATGGTCCACAGAAGCAAAGTTCTATGCTCAAAGTCTGCAGTTGGACAGGCAACCCAAAATACATTGGCTTTTCCTTCTCTGGAGTTTGTTCAGCTATGGACACACAAAACTAGCTCAAAACCAATCTCTTTGGTTTCTTAATGTCCCCCTTTAAGATAGGAGCAGTGCCAATCCCCTCCAGGCAGCAAGGAGAACAACCTCAGGATGAGATTGGATGGAAGGGCTCATCTCCTTTGAAATTTCAGCCCCTTGAAGTGAGGGGTATTTGAACTGCGGCTTCCACGAGAGCAGTTTCTCAGAGGAAAAAGCTATGGTGAAACACCTCTCACAGTGCTCAAGTGTCAGGAGGCTCAGGAGGCATGACTTCTGTCCTCATCCTTGCTGCACACTGTTGGTAAATCACTCATCATCTGATTTTTTTTTCTTTTTTTTGTTTTTCCTTTCCCTCTCCCATCGTTTAAATTAGAGTTACAAAACTACCTTAAGAAAGGCCATGGTGTCCATGGTGTTTTTCAGCTTGATGCAAGCTGTTGTCTTCTCCTTGCATTTTCCCTACTTCATTCTGGGGGGATGTGGTGATGCTTTTCTATCTCTGCCAAATGCTTTCACGTTAGCAAATGGAAGATGCCTTCATATGGTCGTACTAGCGATGTGTGCAGTCTCAAGGAGAGACAGTACTTGCAAATTTAGATTTGATCCCTGCCCAGCTGTCCTTGACTGGAGATGTAACAGCAGTGACACCAGGTTTCCAGTGCCAAGTGTTACAGTAGCCTTGGGATTTACTAGATATGAAATATATTTAAAGTATATTCTGGGGTAAGGCTACACCTCCTTTTTTGCAGTGTAGTCAGACCTGTGTTCTTGCTGCTCATATCAGCTAAAGTTTCAGATAAGGGATAAGGTAAAAAAGAAGGTTTTGCTTTTGATTTTTCTTTGTTTGGTTTTGTTTGTTTTTTAAATTGCTCCATCAGACAAGTTGTAGATGTAAACAAGGAAACTATTGCACATGCTATTTGTGACATGTTGTTGATTTATTCCTGGAAAAAAGTTCCTCTTTGCATTTTTTTCCCAAAATTGCTTACTGCTTTTGTGCAAAGGTGTGACATAACCCCATCATCTCTCACAGAGACACTTTGCATCAGAAGTGGCATAATATTATATGATGTGCTTCGAGTCTGGCCCCAGCCAAGCCTCACAGGTCAGAGACAGTGTCAGGAAGGAGAGAAGACAACACCGTTAGCTCTTTAAAAGTCTGATGAAAGGGGCAGATAGATCAAAAAAGGAATTCGAGTGGGAGCTGAGACTGCTGGGGGGAGCTAGAAATTCTGCTTTTTCAATCAGAATTACAGCTTCGCCCTGGGCACAGTCTAGAAGTGATGCTTGGTGCCATCTTGCTGTGTTTTTGGGGCTGAGTCTCAGTGCCAAATCCACCCAGCTTTGATGGAGAGAGGTGCGTGGGAGTAGAGCATGCTCAGCACTTTGCAGGATGAAAGCTTTTTGTCAGCTTCTGTGAAATAAGGTCAGAACGTGGGGACAGAAGTGATGGGTGCTGAACAGCTTGAACAAGGGAGAGCAGGCGTTTTTCTTTCTGTTCGTAGTTGTTCCCTTCCTCGCTGCTTTTCTCCAGCTGTAATTTTGTCATTATGTGCAAATTGGTCACAGTGACGCGTGCTTATCAAAAACCTTCATTGTGCATTCTGTAGTCCCCAAATTGTCCTTAACTCCCGTTGTGAGAGAGCATCTGTCTGCAACTGAAGTGACCATGGCTAAAAATGTACATTTTTTAACTTTCATTTCAGTGAAATGACACAAACTTGAATTGTCATTGCATTAATGCTCAATAAAAAAGGATGTTTTTCCTGCTGAGAGGTGGAAAAAAGCTTTTATTTGAATTTAGTCCTCTGGAATAAAATGCTGCATCTTGTGCAGAAACTAAAAGCACTGTTGAAAAATGCTGAATGCCACACATAAGTAATTGGATGTAGTTTTAAAAAAATCTGAAAGGAAATCACTACCAGTTTAGATCAACCTTGTCCTAGAAAAGCAGAAATTATCTCTATGTGTAACATAAAAGGGAGCTTAAGCAATGGCCAAAATAACCAAGCCACCCAGCTTTAAGCTTCCACTCAAGCTTTAAGCTTCTCTGATTTATTCCATTAAAATTCACTCTTGGAGATGATTTGATAGGGCAGCCTTCTGTCTCTTGGATAAAAGAGAAATTTAACTGGAAGTAAGGTCTCTGTAGGATGCCCTGGCTCTGTGGCCATGCAGAAGGGACTGCAACGGGGGGAGGGGGCACCATGTCCTGCTGGATCTGTTCAGCTCCTGCCAGGCAGCTGGGGACATGCCAGCACCCCAGTGGTGGCTCACGTGTCTGTCATTGCTGCCTCCTGCCTTATCAGGAGGGAGGTGAGGGAGGCACAGAGTACTGATACCCACAGGGTGAGAAGGTGTCTCTGATGGTTTTGAATTCCAGGCATTTCAACTCAGAGCTGCTGCAAACCCTCTGTTCTCTGAGCTGCAGCAGTGGCAGCAAGTAGCATCCCAGATGGATAACTGCCTTGCAACTCTGCAGTGACTGTCCTGGCTTTTGGGAAACCAGCTTCAGTATAAGCAGGGCTCCCAAGTGGCTCACTCAGTCTCAGTTGCTGGCAGACTTGGAGACAGTTTCCATGGGTTGGGATCTTCTGCTCTGCGATGAATACCCTTTCTCAGCTTACAGTTTCTGATGTAGCATGAAAGGATCCTTGGTCTCTCTTAATCTCTTATGCAGCTTCTTCTGTTAAATCCCTAAGTTCAAGTTGGCCAATTGCTTATTCTGAATAAATTAAAAATATCTGTCTTTAGTCCTCTTGGTAAGAACTTGAGGTTTACTCAGAAGATACCTCTGCTCTTCTCCTGGTGCTTGCAGGCTGCAGTCTGTGATCTTGTCACACCCTGGGTAGTGCCAAAAGCAGGGATATTTGGAAGTATTCCTCTGCAGTGGAGGGCAGTCCTGGCAGGGGCAGTGTCTGCATTAGAGGACCAAAATAGTGATGAGGGAAGGGTTGGACAGTGTGCTCTGCTGGTTGATGTACGTGACTCGAGACAGCTGCAGACTCTGTTGGTACTTGTTGGTGGAGACGGTTTAGAGATTTTGCACAAAGCCCTTCCCACCTGAACAGGCTGAAGGAGAGGAATTTGGCACACTGGTTTCAGGCATGACTGCTGTCTGTGTAAAAAAACAGACGTGTTTTAAGTGCCTGTAATCAGAGGATCTTGCTCAGGCCTGGTATCATGCTATTCACTTCAGCTGGTTACTAATCCCGGCACTGAGTTTGACCCTTAAGCTTTTTGTTTTTATCATGTGCTTTGATACAGTAATAAAAATACTGACTGGCTGGCAGAACTCCAGGGCTTGGCTTTATATTCTAGCAACTGCGAAACGAATGTGCTTAAAAGTGGTTTTATGCTGCAGGATATTGTCCTTTCCCCCTGCACCCCCAAGATAATTTTAAAGCTCGCTGTTTCCTGGTCTGTGGACAACGCTGCCCTTTGCACATTGTGCAGAGCAGGTTCATCCCAGGATTGCCTTTGTCCCAGGCCTCAAACCCAGGTGGATAGAAACACAGGACTTCAATGGCAATACTGCCTCAGGCTCCACTGGAGAGGAGATGGAGTTAGAGGTGGGTTGGGACCTGGGAGGCCCCTCTTCCCCTCACCCTGATGCTGAAGCCTGAGCTGCTCTCCCCATCAGATGTGACTGGTGTTTGAACTTTCTGAAGCATTTGATACTGGGATATCCCATCCCTGCTGGGCAGGGAGGCCATGTGTGTGTGTGTGTGCCTGCACACGCAGCGAGACGAGTCCCTGTGCGTGACTGAGCTGCAGTGCCCTCATGCCAGGCGAGCCACTGGCCTTTTAATATATCCTATAGGGTTGGAGTGCTCCACAAAGAGACTCCAGGGAGTTCATTCTGCTGCTTGCAGGGGCAGCTTTGGTTACATGGAGTGCACTGCACTGCTGCTGTGTTTCAGCAATGTGCCCTCTTAATATCAGTCCATATCAGCTTTATTTCAGTGTTATCTGAAAAGTTGTTAATTTAAGTATAAATGTGCCCTTGATACTTCTTTCACAAGCTGTTCACTCTTCATTTCTGTGAATAACTATCTGACAGCTCCTGAATTTTAAAGCTCTGCTCTACAGTGCCCCTAGAATTGATTTTATCCAGGTTTAACCAGACCTCCCCTTACAATGCTTTTTCTCTATGGGCTGGAGAGTAGGTCAGTCTCCTAGATTATACCCTCAGTTGCTGCAAGAGAAAAGGGGCATACTTTATATTTGCTTTGTGTAGGGAAATTACAGCTGCTGCTCTGCCTCATTCCTGCCAAAGGGCAACTTCTTTGCAGAGGGACATCACATCCTTTAGGAGCGAACTCGCCTGTGCTGAAGTGGATAGACAGAATTTACTACTCCTTGAATGCAAGTACTCAAAGAGAGCTTCTTTTCTAGGCCAAGGTAGGACGTAGAAGTTGAGTCAGATGTTTTTAACCTTGGGAATACATCATGCCCTATAGTAGGTAGCTCCCCAGCATGCTCCTAGTGGATCTGCTTAATCTACTGCCCAGCATGAGGAGCTGAGCTGGAGAACTCAGTCCTGGTCCTTCATATGACATAAACAGCTGCAGGGACTGAACCCACTTGGATTCTGCCTGTGGTGTGTATTTTGTTCCAAGTGCTGCTAATAATTAGGCAAATAAAATGATTAGTAAGAAAAGGAATTTGGTTTATTAGAAGCATGTTCCAGGAGGGTTTTATAGCTCTGAAATAGTATCTTGCCAATCAAATAACTATTGCAGAATGAAGAGGAATGCAGTAGCCAGCTTGGCAGTCAGTAGATGAGCACTGCCTACAGTACAAGGCTCGAAATAAACTTGGTATGATAATGCAGTATTTTGTAGCTGTATTGCTTTATTTTCCTGGAAAAAAGTCTTGCCTCCAAGACATTTTTTCTTCTGTCTTGTGCCTGGCACTGTCAAGTTTACGTGTCAGGTGTCCCAGCTGTGTGTGCCAGTGCTGGTATTCTCAAGCCTGTGAATTCCCTCTGCGTTTCACCTCCTTGTTTCACGTGTCTTTAAGACCTTAGCACAAGATTTTCTCAAAAGGTTTTTCTTACCTTGTTGGAGAAACCTCTCCAAACCCCCTCATTTCCACATGCCATCCCCTCGTCTTTGAGCTCGTGAGATGGTTATGTTGGTTCTTGGAGCTGCCAAATGGAACTCTGTTTCGGTTATTTAACTTCACTTCAGTTTTCCTCTGGAAAACCTATGGTTCTTTTTAAGGCCATGTTCTTATGTTTGGGAAACAACTGTAATGTTTCACAGTTACAGTTCAGATTGGTCCTCTCGTGGTCTGCATCCTCACGTCCATCCCACTGGCATCAATGGCCAGACTGTTTCTATAGCTAGGTATGTCCAGTCTCAGACACGTGTTTCTGGAGGGTTCTTCTGTGTGGGATAGGAGAGATGCTTTTACCTTCTTAAAGGAGGTTCTGGGTTCATTGCAATCTGCCACTGTCAGCTGCTGATTTTTAGGTGGCAGTGACAGAAATGATATTTCCTTCTCATCCCCAGCTGCATGCTGATTATAGCAGCTGTGCTTGTTTCTTCATGGGAGAAGGGAGAAGAGAAGGGAATGGGAGTCCAACTAGTTGGAAACACCTTAGAAGCCATGCATGAACTGACTGTATCCCTTCCACTCCCTGGTTAGGGAACAGAGACCTTCGGAAAATGTTGCTGCTGTTTTTTCTGGGATGAGGGAAAACCCAAGCCTTGCATGCCAGATTTCCTTTCAAGGCAAAAAGAAAGAATAAAGTGACATGGCTGGGATATTATTTGGATCATTTTTAATGTCACACCTCGATGGAGTCTGAGGTTATTAATGGGGGGATTGACTCTCAATATTGTGGCCAGATGCAGGGGTTGGCTGAGCTCCCTTGCTTCGGAGCTCATTTTTAAATCATGCTCTGATAATTTACCCTGCCAAGGAGATTTGTAGTTCAGTGGTGTTTTGGAGTTAGTTTTTGAGCTAAAGAAGGTTCCTGTGCCAGCAAGAAGATGGTTGGGTCTCCAGTCAGGTTTCAAGTGGGCAGGTGGACCTGTCTGAGTGGCCAGATCTGCAAATGGGAATCGGTACCCCTCTCCCATAGATGGGATTTCTCTGAGCTCCTGGAAAAAACTTCATCCTCTTTCACCTGTCCTGCTCCTTAAATCCATGAGACTGAAATGGGGCTACTCAGCTACAAGCATGACGATTTTTTTGTTTTCTGTGGTTTTGCCTGCATTAATTTCTCGCTGTGATAGTGATTTGCTGATTTGGAGGGCTGGTGACATGCTCGCTGGCTGGGGTTCTTTATGGTTGCAACATAAGAGGCAGTGCAGTTGATACACCAAAGCCACGTGGCATCTTCTCCAAGAAGCTCTGGCTGCTGAGGGGCTGCAGTCTTGATCTGGCTTTCTTGCCATCATGAAGGGGCTGCTTCAGATCTCTCCCTGGCCTGCACTACTGGCAGTACAGCATCCACAGCTAGTGTGGTTTAACAAGGGTTGGAAATGTGTGTAGGCTGCTGCAGCTGTGGCAAGAAGTGAGCCAATATGGAGAGGATTCAGTCATCTCCAACTGAAAGTTGGCAGGTTGTAACTGAGGTGTGAAATGAGGGTATTGGAGCAATTCATGTGTGCTGGAAGTTGTGGAGGTGTTGGGCTGGAGGGTTCCTGCTCATCTTTGCAAGGCTGGGAGAGCATCGTCATACTTGATCAGAGTTGTAGATGAACTGCATGGGACTGTTTTTGGGAAAGCTCAAAATTAGGATGGAAGGATGATAGTCACCAAGAGTTGGGGTTTTCAACAGAGCCCTCAAATCAATAGTTGTAGAAGTCCAGGAGCTGTAATTTGTCACTTCTTTGGACAAAGTGACAGAGAGGAAGACCTTGACAGTCGCAGGCTGCAAGTCAGCAACAAGCATTAAGTGGAGTCTTAAATCCCAATGAAATTTCTGGAATTAATGCCCTTTCTTGAAGTGTAGCATGTCTTTCAGCGCCCTGTAAGGCTGAGTCTCCAAGGGACTACTGTTGTGAGACCATTTAGTCTCTGCCCTACACTTTCTAGGAAGATTTCCACTCCTGAACAGATGGCATTTATCCATTGGACCAAAGCAAAACACTCACCATCTCAGTGTTGGAAAAGGAATGGTTACTAGGGAGATATTATTTGTTACTGTGAAGAACTGGAAAAATCAGGTCATCCTCTTGCCATCAAGTGAGATGTTCCTCCATGTTTACAAGCCTCGGGGAACTTTTTGGCTGTCTTTGTCTTGCTGGTGGAGAAACCTCATAGGCAGCTCAGGGAAGCAGAAATCGTGTCCTCTGGAGCATGGACAGCATAGGACCCAAGCATGTAGACCAACTTTCCCTCTTGTCTATCCTATCCAGGGCGGTCCTGGACTTGCTGAGACACTCCTGGAGAATGCTGATGGGAGCAGTGGTTTTACCCTGTGGTCAGCTGTGTCTCAGGGCTGGTGGTTATCTTCCTCTAAAACTACCAGCTGGTTTTCCAACTGGCCTCCTTTGCTTACCCTCAAGAGGAATTTGGATAGTTAACAGAGAGGAGAGACTGTGGGAGCCCTGTGGTGTCTCTCTGGCACCCAAACCTGTGGCTTTCTCGTCTGGTAGAGGTCCTGCTCTCATTTTGTCTGACTTTGTCCCTTCCCTCAAATGAGGGCAGCCACAGTGGCTGTGTCAAACAGGATTTGCTGTGTCTTGTGGAAGACTTGCTGCTTCCAGTGGGATTTGGTTGACTTGTGAGCAGATCCCTGCCCCAGATTTTCTGTCTTTCTGGTTTTTTACCTTGGAGACTATCCTACTGGCCTCTAGAGTGATCAATCAGCCCATTACTGTGCCTAAGGGATGTCTGAGATGTCCATTCCTTCTATCTGAGGCAGACTAGGGCAAATCCTGGAGGTAGTGGCCCAGTGGAATTGCTGAGGGCAACTTCTCACATTTAACAGTCTACATCTGGCAGTATGTGGGCAAGGACTTAATTTTACCTGTGGACGTGCAGGTGGAGAGCCAGCTCACATCAGCAGGCTAAAAACACAGCTGGGTGCGTGGAGAATGTGGGGCTGGAACCCAGAGACCTTCCTCTGCACCTCACCTCGATTTGCCTGGCAGCCCATCTGCTCCTGCTGCAGAGCGGAGCACAGAGGTGGATGGAAAAGGAAGCACCCTGGTAGAGCATGGGATGCTGTCGCTCTTACCAGACCCACTGATAGCATCCATCTGTGAATCCAGGGATTTTACATCTGTCTTTGTCTTGTTCCGAGGCAACAAGTGGTTTATATTTGAAGAGTAATAATTTAATAATGCTGAACCCTTAAGGAAAAGGCACAGTGGGCCAAGTCCTGCTAGTTTTGCTTGTATTTCACTGGGTTGAGGAGGGTGAGATTTAATCCTCTTTGGATGTACCTCCACTGGAGGGGCGGTTGCAGGGGAGAGAAAAGAGGCATGGGAGTTACAACACTGGGAAATAAAAATCCAAGCTCTGCCCTGAGCCGTTTTGCAACAAGGCGGTTCAGGGCGCGAGTTACGATGCTGTAATTCACACCTCAAGTGTTTTGTGGCATTCAGCCACTGCTTCGACTGCTTCATGCCCTGCTCACAGAGGGGGAATGATTTCTGCTCAGCTTGCCCCTTGGCTAGCTCAGCCCTCAAGTGGAGATGGCTGCATGGAGATGGCTGCAGGGCTTGTCTCTCCCTCCCTTGCTCTTTATTTCAACTTTCCCTTTGGCAAGCATCTCTCTAATCCAAATTGACTTTGATGCATCCTTACCTTAAAGCCGTTTCCTGGTCCCAGCAAAAAACCAAGGATGTGTTAGGTACCTTGGAAGCTGCACATTGCTCTGTTGTGTCTGCACTGTTCCTGTTCCCCACTAAAAGCACTTGGGGCAGTAAAGGGTTGGTGCCAGGGAGTCTGAAATGGGTCAAGAAGTTGAGCACATCCATCTTTATCTCAGCCTTCTGTTTTAAATCCGCCTGTAAGGGCGAATGCTTAGGGAAAGGATTCCTAAATCAGATCATTTTTAACTAAAGGCTGGTCAGGAGACACATTTATCCTGCAGCTCATCCCAGGGATGAAGTGACCCGTTTGCTGTCCTTGGGTGTAACAAAGGTTGTTGCTTGCTTGTCTGTCTCTCAGGACACCTGTGGGGGCAAAATGTTTCTGTGCCTTTTGTCCAGCCCATCATATACTTGTGCCTGGGAGTGTGTTGGCAGAGCAGCTGCATGCTGAGAGCACAGCTCTGAAGCCAGCAGCGAGCCAAGTCTGAGAGGAGACATCTCTTAAAAAACGCCTGTCCTCTCCCCAGACTCCCTAAGCACAAGTTTCTGTCCTGTCCAAGGTCACTAATGCACAAGCTGACTATGATCCACACTGTGCCCCTGCAGGCTGCTGATGTGCTGACAGTCAGGCCTGGCCTGATGTCAGGATGCTGTTTCATATTGTTATCTTTGCATATCTGCTTCACAGTAAATTATAGTGGTGCCTCCATCTCCTTGCTGTTTAGCACTTCATAAATTAGAATTTAAAATCGCTCTGGGGACCCAGGTTAAAAATTTTAAATTCTTTGAGGGAGGTTTGGAGTCAAATCCTCATAGTTAAAAAGTGTGAGGCATGTGGCAGTGTTACATTGTTAGCAGTGATGCTGTGCTGGAGCTCATGTGCTCTGCAAAGATTTGGGGCTTTTTGGTGTGAGCGAGCTGACCCAGCCAAGATGCTTTGTTAGGCACGGAGGACTGATAGTGTTGCATCATAGAGGAGACACAGGTCAGTGCCAATTTGGCAATCTCTGCACCATATAGATTTTCCCTTAGCGTACATCTACCTTAACATCAGCCTTGTACATATTGGATGTCTGGCTAGCACAGTATCCTCCTGAAGGTATAGGAAGAGGCACCTCCAGAGATGGATGTACCTGGATGCCATGTACCTAGAGACGAATCTGAGATGAGTAGCTTTGACCAGTTTGAGATTCCGACTTTGGGATGCATAAAACTAGGACTTTTTCTTCCAAATTCCCATTGTCTCTAGGTGCTGATATGTTGAGTGCAACTGTATTAGTTCTTGAAAGCATACTGTTACAGACAGTGAACTTTCTGGGCTTTGGGTGGTCATTTAAGCAGTTAATAAAGTTTCTGTCTTTGCAACATTAGTAATTCTCTTTAAGTGGCTAAGAATGGGAGAATATTCAGGCTTGGGGAATGAAAGGAAGAGAGTTTGTTTATTGTTCTAAGGCACTGTAAACCCTGAATTTGACAGAAATGTAAACTCATGCAGTCCTTTTGTGATTCATATTTTATTACTGGTTTTGATACAACATATAATATAGGCATGGCCCTAAAAGGCTTCTTTCTAGTGGGACACATGCTGACTTGCAGCCGCATACCCTCCTTCCAAAAATGAGTAACTCTCAGGGTATGTGTGGCTTGTGGCTGGGTTATGACAGGTAAACAAGAAGGAATTAGTGTGGTCACTGTCCCTGCCACCCCTGGCAGCTCTGACAGAAAGCTCCTTACCAAAGAGCAGTGCATGTCTCCAGAGAAGACGTGGAGTTTTTTAAGGGGGGAAGCTGTGCAAGTGGCAAAGCCAAGTGTAGAGTGATTGAAAATCCCTGGGAATGTTCTTCACCTCCCACACTGAAAGGGTCCAGACTTACATCAGTGAGCTCAGGTGATGGCTTATGCCAGTGTGGGGGCTGATTTGGTGATCATGTCCTTTGGCTGTATGGTTACAACTGTGGATAATCACATCCCCTAGCTTAGCATCCTTTCAGGGACCCCTCTCCTTTGTACCTGATGTACAATCTGGGGAGGAGCTGCTTGGTTTGGTGGGCAGTGCAGGTCAGTAGCACAGCTTTCTCCTCTGGCTGCAGTACAGCCTCTACAGTGCAGAGACTCATCTTCCAGTTCCTCAACTAGAGATGAAGTTAAACAGCGTGACTGCCCTGTCCAGCAGCTGTCCCTGTGCCCAGCAATTAAACAGCTTTTCCTACCATCATACCTTACATTTGCAGGTTTTAAAGGGGGAGTGACATTTTAAGCAGAAATACCCAAAGCAGAGTATTGCTCCAGGCTTAAAAATCATCTCTTTCGTATCTGCGTATCCCAGCAGGGCAGAGAAATGCCCTCCCATCCACAGAACTGCAGCCTGGTGTGCTAAATAAACGTGGTTTGGAAAGTGCTCAGGATAGCTGTGTATGCCTCTGCCTGTGTGTGACCCGGGCTGCAAACTGCAGGGTTGGAGAGGGATGGGTTTGTACTGCCTGGGATGGCCCTGCGTGTCTGGGGTGGGAGAGGGTGTTCCTGCAAGTGAGAAGGCAGGAAGCCAAGCGTGGGAAAAGGAGGGAAAAGGATGATTGTTAGAAGAGTAAGAGGAAAGGAAAGGGCAGAGACAATAGTTCAACTTAGCAAAGAGGCAGTGATTGAGGGTGTGAGGATTTGGCAGAGTATCTTCCTGAAAACCCTGAAGGTCCACAGGAAGAAGGTAATTTTGTGTTTAATTGAGTCCCATGCCCTGATGGGAGGGAATCTGTTCTGCACAGGACTCTTGCATCAGTTTTCCCACTTTGGCCAGAAGACTGGGAGTGGGGGTGAGAGTTGGAATAAGGAGGGTGCTCCATGTTCTCCTCTTCTTTGGCACTTTGCAGTGCAATACAGACATTTTTTAGAAGACTAGGACACAAAATAGTTTTCTTCTTTCACTCTTCTCCCCGCAAGAAACATGGATTTCCCTAAAGCCTGAAGTCAAAGGTCACTGCAGTGAAAGACATTTTTCCAGTGACTTCAGCTTTGCATCTTTCTGGGGTTATGGAAATTTTTTCCCTTTTTTCCAGGAGTTGGTTTCACTTTTTCAGGATTGTTCTGCAGAGAAGTACATTCAGTCTTGCATATATAGTCACACAGTATAATCAAAGACCTACATGCATTGCACATTTGTTGAATGGTGTTTGTGTTTTGGGGATAGGTCCATTTTTCAGTTGCTCTCCTATCACTTTGCAGTTAAAATGCAAATACTTATGATGTCCCTGCCCATGGCAGGAAGGTTGCAGCTAGATGTTCTTTAAGGTCCCTTCCAATCCAAACCATCCTATGATTCTGTGATCTGTCAGCATGTTATGCTGGCAGTTCTGGGATGCTTTGCTGATTGACGTTATTGATTTCACCTCAAGTTTTATCCTTCAGTTGTACATGAAAAATATAGTAGCACAAACTGGATAGAAATTAGGAGAATTGTTTTTTTCAGACTTAAAGTATTGTGCCCTCAAGTCTGGCTTTGTGAATCCGAGGGTCTCTTGGTTTACATGAACTTTTTGTTTCCCTCTACTCAAAATAAGAAGGAAAAAAAAAATCCCACTATTCTATGGCAAAATCCCAGGAGAATTTCCATTATTTGGACTAAGAATGTCCCAGAGCTCTGTCATTGTTCTGGAAAGGCCTGGAGGAGTTTTGCGCCTTTTCCCAGGCCCTTGCTTTGCTTTTCCAATGCTGCATCTGGGGGTCATATGTAAGGTTACAAATCAAAGCCGGAAGATTTGCATGCTAATATAAACTACATGCAAGTGTTGCTGCAGAGCAGGAATCTTGGATGTTGGAAGCCAGAAGGGAGGTTGGGTTTTAGCAGCAGCGCCTCTTTGCAGTTGTAGGGCAGACTGTGCAGGGAGCACCGTGTTGTTTGTGTAAGTAGGGCTGTGTACCCGCAGAGTGCAAAACTCTGCTCTGGGACCGTCCATGAAAGGGGGCAGCAATACCATGGTGTGGCCACAAGCTGTGTGTGCTCCAGCCCTGTACATAAGCTCCATAGTTGGGAAAATGCATCAGTACAAGCCTGCTGGTACAATGTAGGTGGGTCCTTGTTCTCTGAGCAGAAAGGTACTCGGGGAAATGAGTCCCACAGGCATAAATAACTCCATGCAAAGGTGTGTGAGACTGAATGTTAGGTGGGAAACAGCAATTCCTGGATTGTGTTTTCTCTCTTTCTGTGTCTTGTCCATCTTGATGCATTTAACACGCACAGTAGCAAACAAGTTCTTGTCAGTTCTCATTTGACCAAGCTATTCCTGTATCCCTGGCCCCAGAGCACTCACTGACAAAAATATCTTTGCTTGAAGTATGAGCAGAGCTCTACTCATCCTGTTTTGAACATCCCCCAAGTCAACTTCTCTTGTGCCAGACTCAGTTCGGCTGCTTCTCTCATGAGTGTGTCTGATTTGGCAGCATCCTTCTGATATTTTAGCAGTCCTGCTTCCATGTGAGGTTTGATCCAGCACCATGAAGAGAATGAAACTCTTCCTGTTTGCATCTAAGGGTCTAATGACTCTCTAATAACAGTAAAATCCAGAAGCAGGTTGTACCCATTTGGACTGGGAGTAGATTTATTATACAAACATTGCCCTCATCTGAATGGTGCCAGCACTGACAACAGCAGAGGGATCTCTTATAGCTGGAGATAGGAAGATGTGTTTATAAACTAAGAAGAGGTTTTAAAGACCCTCATATCTGCCTCAGTACTTTCCTATTAAAATTAATTTCGGTTGAAGCAGGATGAAGCAAGTTTTGAGTCAACTTTTAAGATTTGGTCCTGTGTAGAGAAGCAGGGCAGAAGGATTAAGTCATGTTCATATTTGAAAATAATTTTTAAAGGTGCTGTTTTCCCTTTGTGTCTGTCTTTTACCTTGCAAGTGACACAACGATGTAGGAGATGAGAAGTAGCTGGCTTAGAGGGACCTCCACTTCCCCATCCAGCACTAGCAAGAGGATTTCTACATTAAACTATACTCTTCAGGGGTGATATGTTTCTTTTCAGAACAACTTCTGTTGCAAATCAACTCCTAAAACCTCTTTAATGAAATTGATACAACTGTTGTATTCAAAATTGGTCAGTGAAACTTGAAGGATTTGAAATTCAAGAGTCTATTTTGTCTGTTGATTGTCATTTTTTAGAATTCTGTTTCTTTTTTTTGAATGGAATTTCTCTTCTTCCACCAGGGTATTCTCATATTTTAAGGTCCTCATGAAACACTGATCATCTGCTGAGGGAAAGGACACAAGCACTGAGTTAAAATAGTTTATAAGTCAGGTGGCATCCAGATTTAGGAGGCAGTAAGCTGAAAACTTTCTATCTCGAACTGCAGATGGATTATTTTTGTTTGCTTGCCATAGACAGCCTCTTTTAGACCCAGGTGGGGTATTTGAGAAGGCCACGAGGGAGGCAGGTTTCACATAGAGCCTGTATGTTCTTATTTCCATTTTACATTTGTCACTCTACGATTTTAGTGCTCTGTAGGCTTAGATGTTGTGTTTTCTAATAATCTGTCAACTCTTAAATGGGACCGACTGGCTCTTGTTATTATTCTGCTTCACAAATAGTTCCATCACATATGGAAAGTA
Organism: Myiozetetes cayanensis; assembly: GCF_022539395.1. Lineage (NCBI taxonomy): Eukaryota > Metazoa > Chordata > Aves > Passeriformes > Tyrannidae > Myiozetetes > Myiozetetes cayanensis. Next base: position 12,305,570 of record NW_026086605.1, read on the forward strand.
AATGCAGGTGGATTGAAACAGATTGAAAACAGAAATATGAGTCCACATTGTACTCTGTACAGATGCTCCCTCTCCCTCATGCACACATGTAAATGTAATGGGTGGATGTTGTCCACTTCCCTTGTCTGCTTCCCTTGCAGGGAAGCTGCTGTTCTGTTTCCTGAAGATGGGAAGTGGTAACAGGGAAGTGTCCAGTGTTTACTAGTCATGTTTCTTATTCTAGTTCCGTAAACTCTAGTTATTGGATATGTTGGATTTAAGATAGTCTTGACAGGTCTTTGACATGACCCAGCATATCAGTTAAAAAAAACATAAAGCCCTGCTAATGCAATACAGATACTCAGTGTCTGCAAGGATTAGACACATCATATTCTGCTCACACACCCCTAAGAATGAACTTAAATGAAGTAATCAAACAAGCCTGGCAAGAGGCTTGGGGCTGGTTTGTAACCAAGCTGCAGGGCTCCCAGCCCTTCCAGTTCTGCAGCTCTCTGGTCAAGTTATTGTCACAAATTATGGGTGCAAATTCCACTTTTTACCTCTTTATACCTCTCATGTTTATTTGCATGGCCATGCAAAGAAATGCAGCAGGGAAGGTTTTTTCCCTTTTGGCTTATTGTTCTGATTGTATGGGTCAACTTAGCATTATTTCAGCAGGAAGATGCTGGGAAGGCCTGAAGTTAATGTTGAAAAACCCAACTTGGCAAATGCCAAAAACCTGAGGAGTGAAGTTGAGACCAAATCAGAGTTTGAACTGCAGGCTTTAAAACCTCATCAGTGCATGAGAAAAAAAAATATGGGAGGCTAAGTGTTGTCTTACTGTGCCTGCATAAACACGATGAGCTGGATGCGTCACTCAGACACAACCCCGTTGCGTGTCTGGTCTGTACCCCTGAAGCTGGGAACCCAGCAAAAACATCTAGCCAGGTGCCTCCAGACTCAGATGAGTTCCTCTTCCTGTGTTCTCAGGGATGTCTGCTGACTGGCTTCAGGCAGTTGGTTGCTATTCTCGTTTGTTTTTAAGTCCCGGGATTTGGCAAAGAAAAATGGATTTCATCTCGGTGCCTTTTCCCTCAGGAGGAAGGTCTGTACCCATATAGGATACAGTAGTGGTGGGATTTTCTACACAAGAATGGACCCAGCTTGAGTCTTGAGAGTACGGCTAGATTCAGAGCTAGAAATGAGTCTATTTTCTGTGTACTCAGAACAGATTTGGTGTGATATGTCTGAAAAGACAAGCAGCACTAATCTGGCATTAATCCTCTTGCATTGCAGTTTAGAGATGAAACAAGATCCACAAAAGAAAACAGTGAGGGAAGGAAAACTCTCCTATTCCCCCTCACCTTTTTTTTTTTTATTTAATCCACTCTCTTGTATGTTTAATTAGAGTGTAAATTAGCTTGCAAATTATGATGGAAACTGGAATTACTGTGTCCTGGTTTAATTGCCTGTATGGTGGCTGCTCACAGATGAGAACTGGCAAGTGCTGTGGCTGTCCAATTTGTTCCCTCCCCGCACACTGTAACTCTGCTCTGCTTCCAAAACTTAGGTATGTGCAACATTTGTCCATGAGGCCCGTGGGTCATTCTGGCTTTCTCTCAGTTACATTTTCCCTGTTGGTAATGGAAACACGAGCTGGGTAGAGGGGTGTCCATGAACTCACATCTGCTGCATGAATAAGCCAGACGCCCCGCACCTGTGTGCAGTCCACGTCAGCCCATGTGCTTGGGACTGCTCTGAGGCACCCTGCCACGCCAGCAGCCTCCCTGCAAGAAGCTTTCCTGTTCGGGGATCCTTGGGTGTCATGTTTCTTCTGAGTTTCATCTCTGTTTCTCAGCTCAGTCTTGGAAATCCTGGTGTGAGAACAGCTCTGGGCTGGGTTTGAAAATAGCTGTTCCTTGGCCCTGCCCCGGCTGAGCCGTGGTACCTCAGAGACCATCCTGCTGAAAGGTGACATCATCGCATGGCACCAGTGATGGACTTACCGTGGGCTTGGGGCTGGGGGTCTGACTTCATCTCTGTGGGAATTTCCCAGGTCTCACAGTGCTTTTCAGGGCCTTTTGGATGCTGGTAAGCTGGGCAAGAAGCCCATGCTGCACTCACCGAGTTCAGAGTCAGATGTGACCCATGCCAAGTGAAGGCACAGGTGATGTGTGCAGGAGAAGTCTTATATTTTCCATGCTTATTCCTGGGGGATTCCACTCTTCCTGCTGCCATGCTGTCCCTCGTATAGGGTAGGAATTGAGTACACTGGTGACCCTCATCCTGGGGAAACCCTGGCTACTGGTTTCCCTGTCTTATGGGTTGGAAGAAGGTACCTAAAATCAACCACATTGCATCAGAAAGGTGAACAGCTTTACTGGTTTGGTCTTGTGAGTACCAAAATTGCAGTCTCTAGGCTGTTATCACTCCCAGTCTGGATCTGGGCCAGCACTGATTTGTGCTCATCAGCACATCTTTGACGTTAAAGTGGTTATGCAAACAGTAAGTCAGTGCAGTGGCTGTACTCCGGTAATTTAGGACACAGGTGTATGTTGACTTTGCTGCAGTTTGGGTTGTTTTAATGTAAACTCCACCAGCCAAATGAACCAACCAAAATTGCTGCAAGCCTTGCAGGAGCTGGGCTGGTTTTGCATGGAAGTGGACCAGGGAGTGTTCACATGCAGAGCTGTACTGGTGGAAAGCTTCCAGCTCACAGGCGGTGATAGCATCTGAATCCAGGGGAAAAGGTGCGTCTTTTCCAACTCAATCCTGATTCACTGGAGGACAAACATCCAACTCTTAATAGGAGACTTTGAAGAAGCTGACGTTTTCCAGGATAAAAGGGGATATCGTGATGGTATCTGCATACAAATTGCACCATAGCATTGTCTTTTGCATTCATAAAACTCTCTTAATAGCTGCTATTTACTGTAATTACTTATTAAAGGTTAACAGCACCCTCTCTTATGTGTGCAGGGATATTTCTAGTCTCTGCTCTTTAATCTTCTCTTTGCCAATAGCTCGTGTATTTGTGCATGTTCTTATCTTGGTCTCATCAAAGGGCTTGTTTCAGACATTTGTTTTCCACTCCTGCTCATCTGGCTGTAGAAAACAAAACATTAGCACCTAAAAAACCAATTGAAAAATCAGTCACATGAGAGTAACCTGAATTCATTACCTCTGGGGTTTGTGCCAGATGTAACTTGGATATTTTCCACTGAAAACAAGACAGTCAATGATAAAGTCATGCCCAACGATGTTTGAGTGAATGCATTTTGTAGTAGGAAGGCACCTCTTCTCCTCGCTTGGTATAGGCAGTAAAGGGAGAGCAGTAACTTCAGTTTACAGTAAATTTTCTGCTTTGTGGTGGGTAAAATAGAAGTTTCCCAGAGCTAGAATTAAACAGTAATTAGCAGCTGGTAAAATCCCCCTGACACTCTGCACCTTCTTTCCTAAGGCATAAATATTAAGAGCTGCTTATCAAGCTCAGTTCCTGATTAATATTTTACAGTCTGTACAGGCTCACTTCTTGTTTCTCTAAAGAAGGATTTATTTTAAAATATAACAGTAGACCAAAAAAAAAGACTGGATTTTTGAAATTAAAGGTTGAACTTTCTTAGTGGCTGGAGCACCCAGTGATTGTTGCAGTGAGTTGTTTGTAATTTTTTAGTTCAGTTATCATTCAGTGTTAAGGACTTCATGTCAAAAGATTTTTAATGTGAAGCATTTGAATAGCATGTGTATTTTGACTCCTTTAAGGTGATAAACATAGCAGATCTGCATAAAGCAGATCTTTTTACCTTTAGTAATTAATTATTGTAGCAATTGTGACACAGTTTAGTTGTGTGCATGTATGAACTGTTGGAAAACACGGTATTCACATGAAACAGCTTGCTCCAAGGTACTTTGATTTAATATTCTTTTATCAAAAAAACCAAAAAAACCAGAAACAACACATGCCAGGGACCTAGGACTCTCCCATGGTCAGGACCAGCTGTGTGCTGGAGTTGTGGCTGGTGTTGCTCAGTTTGGGGAGTTATCAGATGCCACAGAAAGCCCTCCCTTGGCTCTACAGGCAATCTGCGAGAGCGATGTTGGCTCTGCTGGGTGTTCGAGCGTGGGATGACTCTCCATATTTATCTGATATTTCCTGCTGCCTCCTTGTCCCATTGCATTTCCATGACCTTGGGCTCCCCCAGGACTGCTTTTCTCCTCCTCCCCTGGGATATTGTTGATCGCTTTCACAGCAACCCATTTTAAGATCTGAGAAAAAAAATGATGAGGTAAGCTGATGCAATGTTTGCTGCTCATGAAAAGGTTATGGGTCCGACCAAGGCAGCAGAAACGAATAATTTCCAAACTCTGATCTCTAGGGGAGAGAAATGTGATATCTAAGGCTTTTGAAACCTCTATGCCTTGCATTTATAATCTGGCATTTTACAGATCTTTTTCAACCAGTTATTCCCCTTGATTTCAAGTGATGGCTTTTGAGACGCAATTTGATTTGCGCAAACAAGCAAAAAAAGATCAATAGCCATTATAGATTTTGCACCTGCGTCCCACCAAGCAGATTTTGAGCCCATTGGTTTCTCACTTCACAGAGCACCAGGTTATGATTAAAGGCTTTTTTTGCTTCTGCTATGATCTTTCCATGAAATAGAAATCAGTGCATCTGCATGCTGCCCAATCCGTCGCTTGCTGAGCTTGAGGAGACCTTAGGCTTAAAAAGAGTTAATCACCGTGCTAAATGTGCAGCACAATCCTGGCTTGACCAAAGTCAGTGTCAGCTTCATCCCCACAGAGCCTGAGTTTCAGATCTGGGGCTGTATCCGCACCATGCCGTGGGGTCCTGCTCCTGCACCTGTTCCCTGCACCAAACAGATCTGGCCTCTTGCCCAGAATACTCCTTTGCAACCAACTCTGCCCCCTCTTGTGCCGTGGGGGTTTGTGCCACTTACTGCACCACCAGATCATGCTGGACTCTTGAAGCAGGATTAACTCCTGGCTGGATTAGATCTTGATCAAGCAGATTTGCAGGCTGTTGAAAATTTCACAAAACGCAGTTTTTGTGGGTTCTGAAGAGTAACATGGGGAAACCTGAAGTGCCATGAAATTAAAAAGGCCTGGATGTCTGTGGCATATGTGTTTTGTTTCTAGTTTCTGGAGAAAAGATGCATATTTAGAGAAAAATATAATCTTTATTTGCATGTACAATATGTTTCTCCTCCTGTCTCATCCCTTTTGTGAGGACTCAGGGCCAGAATTACAGTATCTGAAGTTGCTTTTGGATGCTATTCAGCTCCCATATGTCATGATCTGTTTTTAATCAAATGGGTTTTCCATCTGAAAGTAGCTGTTGGATAGAGAATGGGTAGAAATATTTCTGTGTGAATTAGCTCAGACTGAAGCTACAAACTTTTTTTTTTTTCCTTCACAACAAACACATGGAAAAATATTCTTCAGAGTAGTGTAGTTGGCCTGAAAATTGGCAACAGCAGCTTCCTTCCCAGGCTCTGACTCCTCTGCCTTGACTGTGTGGGTCAGATCTTTAAAGAGGACCTGAAATCTTCATGTTACACAGTCTTATTTCCCCTCTGTGAGGCAGGGCAGTGCCAGTGTCACTCTTGTGCGTATGGGCATTGAGGGAAGGGAGGTTGGCTGGTTTGCTTTTCCAGAATTGTGAGACACAGCTGAGGAGTAGCCTGGGTTTGGTAAGAATCATGCTCTTAACCCTGGGCAGTCTTCCCTTTGCCAGCCTCTGTCCTTATGTTTGATACGATGATGAGGGAGGACCCAGATCTGCTTTAACAGCCTGTGCTCAGCATGTCCAGTTCTTGAATGCCGTGAAACTGGGCTGCAGTAGGTGGGGAGCAGCCTTGGGGACTTGAATGTGACCTAAACAAGCAGAGAGGAAAGTATAACTGCAGGACCTCCATGGTTCCTGGGATATCAGATGACACCTCTCTCCTGATAGGTAGGAAGGAATAAGAAAGGAAAAGTTCCTCAATAGTCCTTGGAAAAGCGCTGTTAAGCCCGACATTCAACAACCCTCTGGGAATTTTCATGCAATAATTTTTATTGGTAAAAGCACAGTGGCAATTACCAAGATGGGATAGTGTCCTGGGGAAGATGGAGAAGGGGATGATGCTCATCCATCCCCCATCACTGGAGACAGAGAGCTTCAATGCTGTGTCCATGGCAAAAGGGAGAGCTCCTGCTGCAGTACCGGGACTGAGGGAGGAGGGATGCTTTCCTGTTTCCTCTGCCAGATCGTTATCTCACTCCATATGTGAAACCTGGAAATTGCTTTAAAGGCTCAGGAGCTGGCCTGGCTGTGATTTTCATTATATTGATGTTGTGTAGTCACCCTCAGTGACCTCAGTGGTCACTCTTGGTACCTCCATCCTGTGTTTGCTGAAGCCTTGTGTATCTGTCATCAAGGCAGCAGGAGCAGCATTGGCCTGAAGGCAAGTGTGTAAGAGAGCAGAACCTGGCTCATTTTTCTCTTTAAAAGAAATGTTTTGACAGTACTAGGGTCAAAAGGAAATATTTTTCTGTTAAATATATTTTTTTTCTGTTACATATATATTTTCTGGCTTTTATATATATGTATGTATATGTGTGCAAATTTTTATCACAGCTTCTTGCAAAACGGTGTTTCTGTAAGATGATTGTTTTGGGGATGGACTACAGTTGGACAAGGGAAATCCTGGGCTTATTCTGGGCTTCTCTTGATGTTTCCATCAATATAGGAAAACAGTGTCACTCTCACTGTCCTGCTTTTACATCACCTTCAAATCAGTCTAATGGGGACCAGAGGTGCTGAGTGGTACGGTGTGACTCAGCAAGGGCTGTGTGCTGAGACAGGGTTGAGTTGCTATCCCATGTGTATGGGTGTGAGTAAGCAACTCTGTTGCACGACTGTAATCCCCCAATACTCCTGGAGCTGAGTTTGCTTTGAATTTCCTGTTGAACCAGAGCAACTTCTTGCTTGAGAAGGGCGATGGCTGCATCTCCATGTGCAAGGATGACCTGGAGCGTGAGGTTGCGGATCAGCAGCCCATGATGGGCTGTTGCTTCAGGGGTGGAATAGCTCTCCCAGTCACACCTGCAGCCAGCTCTGGGACCCTCCAAAGAGGATAGAAAGCAGGGTATGTTACCACAGATCAGAAAATATGCTGTCTATTAATTAAAGCCTGTATCCCAGGGAGAGCAAAATTGCTGAGAACTGGTGATGAAGATGTGTGGGAGAACACTGCATACTGTCCTCAGACCTCTGCTCAAGGCTGCAACAGGGAAACGGCTTTAATTTAGGCTAGTTCTGCACTCAGGGCCGTATTCCTCATGAGCAGGAACAACCAGTGGGATCTGGAATTAACCTATGTTGACTTTTCAGCTTTTGGATGTATCCCATGCTTCATGGCCCATGCTGATTTGTGTTTTCTTTTCCCTGAACAGGTCTATATCATCAATGTAACATGGTCTGACCTGACTTCCCAGATCATCTACCGGAGATACAGCAAGTTCTTTGACCTGCAGGTAAGCCTGTCTTGTCTAACATGAAATATTATTTCTACTCATGCTTCTAGTCGTGTTTCCAGCTGGGTTAATAGTGCCTTTAAGTAAGGCTTTGTGCTTGGTTGGTCTGTTACATGTCATGATCCTGAAACTTTTCAGGCTCTGCCCTTGTAAGGTATAAGATAAGTGGGTGGTATGCTCACAGTGAGTGGCTTGCACTGTAAAGACATTTAAAGCTGACATTTTCATGAATGGTTCCTATTGAAGAGAGGATCTAATTTTAAATACTTCAGATGCACTTAGAACAGAGAGAGAGAGAGCTACATTCTGGGGCCCCAGAAACTACTTAGCTAAATAGCTGAAAACAACAGAGCTTTTGCACACTCCCACAGCAGTTCAGCAGTGGAGATGGCAGTGGAAACCTTACAGGCCCTCCTCCTAACCATCTACCTGGCCAACCAGTGTCCTGGCTCCTGCTGTTTTGTACAGCTCCTTGGCTGTGTTCTGTGCCTGTATATTTAGATTTCATTGAAAACTTTCTTTCTGAATAGCTGCTGACCAGAGTCTGAAACCAGGAAATGGGAAAAGTCTCAGTTACAGAGTTTCAGTGTGGGCATCAGCTGCTTCCTGTCTTGTAGTGTTACTTTATTTCTGGTAGTGTTCCCAGGCACCTGCATGGGTAAGGAGAGCTTCGGGGCTGCTGTTCTATTTAGCAATAATCAAGATGCATTGATACCTTTGTAGGCAGCAAAACTATAATTGCCTGGGGTGAAAATATAAGCTGTGGTTTGACAACCTCCCGAACTTTGAGGGAAAATGTTGATTTTTGGGGCTGGAGCTTGTGTTTGGAGCTGGACTGTGGTTAGAATATCAAGCAGGTCCTCACAACCAGTGTTAAGGATGTTCACAGCTGACTCTGCTGTGTCCTGGAAAGTAACACTGAATCTTTTTGCCATGATAAATTAGGAAAAGAAGGGTTCCTGATCTGAGGTATCTTGAAGAGCTCTATTTTCATCATTACTCCCCTTTATCTTTAATTTCTGGTATTTGGAAACCTGAAGTCTTTAGCCTGTTTTGTAAACTAGATCAGTTATGGCCTCCTGGCCTTTCTGGTGAAAAATGTGACCATTTCTACAGTCAGTCCTGATTTCTGTTTGCTCTGTGGCTGGAAGATGAGAGAGGCATGTTCTTAAGCTTCCTTTTGTACCCATCTTCACTTCTTTTGGGGCTGAAGTGCCAGGCCTGCCAGTGCCTCTGCTGTGAACAGTGTGTCAGCATCTTCCCTGTGTCTGATGTACCTACTGAAGATGCACAGCTCCCTAGTCACAAACATTTGTTGTCAGCATGCGAACTGTGCCCAAAACTGTTTCTTTCTCTTATGTTTCTTTTCTCCACAGTTCTGTTTTCATGTATATGTTGTTCTGGGTCTCCTGGCCTTTCCTGGTAGGTTTGAAAAGTTCCCATCAAGCGTGGAGTTATCAATGGGGTTAGTGTGTTGGACAGGAAATGATGTCTCAATCAGGGAGTGAGTCCTGAAAGGTCCCATTGATAAGTGCAAGGGGGCCTAGCCAGTGGAAAACTCTCGCTTGCATAACGCTTCTCCCCCCACGAGAAAATACAACAAAAAAGTAACAAAATTCCCCTCCTTAACCCTTTTCCCTCCCAGGGATCTCTGTCAGGACCAACACTGCATGAGCAGTGACAGCCCTCTCCAACAGCCTCTTTAGCTCTTGCAGCATGAGGCGCTCGGTTACAGAAACTGAGGTCTTCACTTAAGGTTCCCATGGCCTTGTCATGTTTCTGTGAGGACATCACATGTGTCAATCTGTGCCTCAGTTTCCCGCCTCTAAGATGTGGACAAGTCCCCGTGTGCTCAGGCTGCCATAACGTGCTTTTTAACTCCCAGAAGTGATAGGTGATTCCCCCCCCCTCCCTCATTTCCTCCTGTTACTTTTTCTGGATTTTTGTTTATGCCTGAACATCTCTTAGGTGATGCAAAGGAAACTGCTTTGAGTCTTGAATACCAGCTTGTGCTTACAGCTCTAACGAAGCCTGCAAAGAGAGTTGGAAAAGGAAATGAACGTTAGGGCCCTTGGGGTAACCCTTGCATTTTGGGAAACTTACAGCTTGATCTTCAGTGATTCTTCCTTAAATGCAAGTTTGCTCCAGATCAGGGGATAACTTGTGCTTTCCAGTGGAGGAACAAGGGAGGACCTGTAACGACTTCATCAGTGCTGCAGCATCTGTTGTTGACAGTGACACTGGAGAGGACCCATGAGGAAACCCAGGGGGCTGCCCAGGAGCAAGGGAGGAATACAGATAATTAATTTCATTACTGCATTTTCATGTTTCTTTAAAAAAGAGCCCACCCTTCCCCAAATGGCTGTCTGTGGGAAGTGGCTCAGTGGTTTTGAGAGCTCTAGCATTGCTTAGATATTGAGCTTTCTGAAATACTTCCTTGCAAATTCTCTTAGGCACTGCAGGCAGTAAGAGGCTGCTGTGTCCCAAGGATTCAGAAATTGGTTGTGCTATTTCAGCAGCATATATGCTTGAATTGGGAGTCAGGTTGTTTTTAAGATGAGGAATAAGGCAGTGTGACTGGACATACCGTGGGATTTGTTTGCCCCACAAAGCTGTGAGAAGTACAGCGAACAGAACCCAAAGCAACAAGCCAGGTGTCAGCCCTGTGCTGCTTCAGTGAGGCTGGATATCTATAAATACATGTTTTAAATTAAATCAGGGCATTCCTGCATCCTTTAATTGTGCAACCAAGTCACACCTGCTCCTGAGCATAGGTCAAACGATGGCAGCAGCCAATGTTTCAGTAAATAGGATTGAAAAGATTGAATTAACTCTACATAGATAAAAGCATCACTATAAATTGCTTGCCAAGTCCAGTTATCTGTTGTTTTTCACCCTGGGGAGATGTTTGCACCTGAGCACCATGTGGGGTCAAAGCTGCCTCCTAATGTGACATTTTAAATGCTGCTTTCTCGTGCTTGCCTGCAGTGCAGAACAGGAGCGTGAGGAGAGCGATGTTGGTAGTGCTGACCCTCGAGACAGGCTGGTGGCTCACTGAGGCACATTCCCTGGATGCTGTTTGAGGTCTCCCATCATTGCTGATGGATTTTCTGGTGGTGGTTGCAGAATCCTGTCCTGAGGTGATAGTTCAGCAATGGTTCTGTAGTCCCCAAAGGAGCTGAGAAACGACACTGTTTTATTGGGATAGCAGAGAAAACTCCTGGCATTTCCACTATGCAGTAAAAGACATCTACAGATGTAAGGCCCATGTTGTTCTTGCTGCAAAGTGCTGTTTGGAGGCTGTTAGCAGGATAGGGATTTGCAGTTGAGTGTGTCCATAAATAATCACCCAAAACATAGGGTGGAAAAGCGTGGGGATGCAGCCAGCTCACTCTCCCATGGCTATGCTTGCCCATGGAAAGCAGCCACAAAGTTTGCAGATGGCAAGTATGAAGGGTGGGTCTTTCCCCACTCCCCATATCAACCCTCCCAGTTGCTCAGTAGCACCTTGGGCTTTTTATAGCTATTATGGTCCCAGCTGGGTGGTGCCCCCCCTGCTAAGAAACATTCTCCCCAGCAAAGGGAGCAGGGAAAATTGGACAGAGCTTCAGTTCCTTGTGTTTTGGCTTCAATCAACAGCAGCTCATCTGCTGCATTTTATTCAGTGACTCCAAATGTTGTGGTGTGATTTCATGCCTGCCTTACTCAGTGCCTCCAGTCAGAGCATGAACAGGACCAGCACCTCAGCAGAGGGACCAAACCCTACGGTCCATAAGGATGGCTGGGTCTCTGTGTGCAGAGCTGGGGGAGGATCCTTTCTCACAGTAGTGAAATGCAGCCTTCTCCAAGACAAAACACTGGAGCTGGATTTAGCAGCGTGCCATAATCCCACATTGTGTTCCTGGTTGAGCAAGAGGCAAGTGACATCCCTGGTGGAGCCTCAGCAGGAATGTTAGGTGGGCAGATTGAAGTTTCTCCACACAATGACCCACACAGACATGTTGGCTTCAAGGAGATATCTGAAATGTCACCATTTTGAAAAGGCAAATAAACAAAGCTCCATTCAAGCACTGGCTTTGTGTGTTAGCACAAAATTATCTGCCTGTTGTGGTCTGCTGATCTAAGCAGGTTTTCTTCAAAGTGGCACAGAAAAAGAACCTCACTAGCAGCCAATTAGAACACTAAAAATAAAGAATATCAAGAATTTTATTATGAAGAGGAAAGAGATGTAAGCTGTGTTCAGGGTGATGATAAAACATCAAGAGCTTCTTGCTATTGCTAGGGTCATCCTGATTGTTTATAGTGCTATAATGGAGTAACTGAACATTGAAGATGGCATTAAACAAAAATGGTAATATAAAAACCAGTAATTGCAGTCTCTGTATCTTCTTTTCTTGCTCAGACTGGAGTCCATTTGAATGCTGCTGCTATTGATCATTGTTACATGCTCTTCTGTACCAACATGCCTCTCTCTGTTACCCCAAGCTCTATCAAATAGTGTAATGTCCACTCTCATTCCCAGTTAGGTGGTTGTAACTGTGCCATGTGCCTGAGTGCCCTGGGTGTCACCAAGTCACTATGATTTGAAACAGGACCTGGTGGCTTTGGAATACAGGCTTTCTGGTGCAGAGCAAAGGGGGAATCAGTACAGGGTATCTGCAGGGTAGGTGCCTGATGAGATTCTGATGGAATTGTGTATATTCACTGCCATTAGTTGATTTGGGTTAATTGCCCAAGTGGAGACCTACAGCCCCAATTCTAGTGGTCCAGTGGAGTCTAACTCAGTAATGACTTTTTGTAGGACCTGTAATAATTTCATGTTGTAATGTTCATGCATTTAGCTCTGCAGGAGCGGTGAATGGACAAGCTCAAGCATGCACTAAATTTATCAGTGGTGAAGAGTATAGGTAAGAATGCAATGGGGCAAGTGTGCTCCTGCATTTGCAAATGCTGACTCCTAACCCTCAACCCACCAGGCCTTTTTAGCAGGATGAGTAGAGTCACCACCTGGTCTTCCCAGCCATCCACAGAGTCACTCTGTGATGTGTGACGCTCTTTTCCGTAGATGTCACCCTGCACATGGCTCCTAGCTGGCACTGTGGGAAGGGAAGGGAAGGAGGGCTGGTGCTGTGGCTCCATGCATGATGCAGCTTGCCCCTCTCATGGCGTGGGAGGTTTGCGTTGAAAGGATTCCCAGGGGGTGTTTCTGTTGAGCCACGCGTGTGCGTCCGAGGGTGCGTAAGGAAACAGTCAGGAAAGCTGGAGGAGAAAGTGGGGTTGAATAGGGCAGGGGAGGAGGAGGTAGGGAGCAACAGTATGGCAGAGGGTTACTACATCAAGCTGTGGTGCAAGTGCACAATGAAACATAAGGCAAAGGGGAAGAAACAGGCATTTCTCTCACTGGGCTCTGTTGACAGCAGAGAATCTGCGGTCAAAGCATCTGCCTCCCTTTGCTCTGGGCTGTGCTGGCCTTGGCTGGGATGGTCTGGGTTGCAAGGGTCTAGTTTCTCCTGCTCCTGTTCCTTCAGTGTGGGATCCTGGCCCTGCTGTAGAGGTTGAGAGCTGCTGTGAAATCCTCTTCCATACCAGGGGCCTGGCTCCATACCTGGCCCGTGAGGTTCAGACCCAGTGCTTGGCTTCAGAGCCATCCCTGATAGTCTTGGGACTGTGAGGATGGAGTTACTCCAACAGCTATGATTGCAGGGTTTGGTTTGAAAACAGGTTCCTTAAGAGCAGTATTGAAGCTGACTGGGAAAATTCAGAGGAAATCTGAACGTGACTCTGTCAACATGTCTGTTTCCAAGGGTCAGCGCTGGCTCCTTGGGGACAAATGGCACGTCCTTTCTTCAGAGTAAAGATGGGCCAGTTGTCCACTGCTGCTCTCCTGGACAGTGTGCTCTTAGTAGCAGAGATCTCTCGATGCCTGCCCTCAGAAAAGTAGCCCAGTGGCAAGCATGTAACAGGGCTTGCTGTGGGAACTGGGATGCCCCTGGGAAAAGTTAAGAGCTGATATAGTTATTGAGCTGGTAATAGTTGTCTCTGCTGATTTAAAGGCTATTTAAATACCATTTGTCCTTCTAGCCCTCAGTCAGGGCTGCCTTAGGATACCAGCTGGCTTGGGGCAGTATCTTTGTGTTTGGTGAATAAATGGAATTGTTTATTGTTTATAATTCTTATTTCCATCATTATTTAAATGTTTGCTTGGCAAAACAATCTGTTCAGCTTCCAGTATTTGTTTTTAGAGAGACTTTACACGTCAGACAAAGATGAGGGCCATGATGGGGAAATGGCAAAGTGCTTGCCAAGCTATGATAGCAGTGTATTCCATGAACAGGGCAAATAACCTGCAGTTGAGATGACCCAGCCTATGGGAACCCTCCCTTTTGAACTTCGACACTTGGGTGCTGTTGAAGCATAAATCTGACACTTGAATATTGTCCCTATGCTGCAGCCTGGGAATCTTCTGCATGGTGGCTGTGGGGGCAATATTGGCTGCTCAGCACCAATCCAGTACACTCCCTGCCTGCCCTGTGTTCAGGTCTGGCCTAGAAAGTGATGTGATGGCTTGTGGTGACTTAGCCAGCTCCTCAGGGTGTGACAGCAGCAAGGCAAGAACAGAGGTGATATCCACACCGCTCTGTCTCAGTGGTCTGAGAATGCAATAGAGGTGCCCTTCTCTAATGATAGGGAATGAATTTTGCTATCAAAGGATGGCTTTTCTTTTCTCTGGGGGCTGCTGAGGGGCAAAGGCAAGTCTCCCAGTGGTCCCACTATAACTTCTCACTATGCAGAGAAAGTTTTTTAATACCAGAAGCACCCACAAGAGTCTTACATGTTCTGAACAGGGTGGCAGTGGGGTTCTGGTTGGGTGGTTGCCCTGACCCCGCTGTGGAATGGGAATCTCTCAAAGCTGTGTCTCCGACAGTTGTGTCCTCCTCCATTCCCTTGCTTCACATGACCAGGGTCCTGGACCGCACCATGGCATCAGTGACTGTGATGGATGCTGTTTGGGTCATTGCACCACGTGAACATTGTTCCATACAATGCTGATATTCTCCTGGATGTCGACAAGTACTTATTTCCCTGGCGTTCATATCCTGCGTGTGGAGTCAGTAGTATTTAAACATTTCATCACACAATCAAGACGCTTTCCCCTTATCTAACGCAGATTAAATACTAACTCACTTCTAGGGTCTTACAGGAGCACAGCATCGAGTGGCAGACTGTTTTAAAGATTAATTTTTCCTGCCATCATTGTGTTGTCTTTGTGTGCTGTGCTACCCCAACCTCAGCTGTTCCAGAGGGGCTGCACAATTAATGATCTGCTCTGAGTGCTGAAGGGAATTCATCCTCTGCACTGATTTCCTGCCTTTTGCAGCCTCTGAGCAGATCTTTGTTAGCATTCAATTTGTAGTTATTCTTTAGGCATGCTTCTGATCCTAGAAGTAAAACAAAGTTTAATTAAGCTCCAGGCTTTATATGTAGTTAGACAAATGAATAGTAGTGGGATGTTGGGTTTTTTATTTGGGTTTGTGTTTTTGGGGTTTTGTTTTAGAAATATTCGGAGCAGTGCCTGGACAGTGTGTGAGCCGTGGTAGGAAATTGCTTTGGAAATTGCTACCCCTCAAGATCCTAAGGCTTGGGTTTTGGTCTGCACCCTTTGATGAGGTTTGGATTGCACATTCAGTGCCCTGTAAATCTCACCAGCCAGAGGAGAGGGTGAAGTCCATCTCCAAGGTGTGTGATCATGCTGGGACGGCAATGACTGATGAGTGAGAGCTCACAAAGCAGTTTCCCTGAGAGCCCCAATCACCACAGCAGTGGCTGTGGAAACTGTCCTGGTTAGCAGCCCCCAGCAAATGGACTGGAGCTTTGCCTGGCAGAGTTATAGATACAGTCAGGGAAATCTCAGAAATGAAATGAGTGGCAGAGCTCTGCAATGGTGAGTTCTCACTGCTTATAAAGAGCCCAGTGAGGTGTGTTTTTTGCAAGGTGTGTGGACTTTATCAGAGAAACCTGTTCTAAAGGCTCTCTGCCCTAAGCTTGCATAAGATTTGGAAAAGGTTTGTGAAGGTTCAGCGGTGATGCCAGTTCTTGGTTCATCTTCCCTCTCCAGTTCAAATCTGATGGCTGAAAAGTGATGCCACTTCACCAGATGCTCACGTATTCATGTGAGAGTATTTTTAGACTGAAAAGGCCTCTGTGGATATTATTTGCAAGCTAAACCAAATTGCTTTATGTGCTTTTTGCGTGCATGCATTTTTTATGAACTACCTAGAAACAGTTTAACTTGGGTGGGTTTGTCCAACCCAAGAATCTCAAGGGAGTGCTGCAGAACTGTAATGGATAGCAGATTTCTCAACAGATGAATTTGCAGTGTCTGGATTATAGAGGGTTTATAAAGGGTTAAAACCATTCTTTTGGGAAACAGGAAAGTTACCTTATGCTCTGATATCAGATACTCTGCATCTACCAACTGAATTACACAAGCTTGTTACATGCAAAGATCCTTCATGATCCTTGAAGAAACTCCACTTATGGACCTCTAGCAGGCACAGAAAACAGTGAAATTGGTCAAAAGGACTATTTGCTGGAATTATTCCTTTGCTTTCTAGACATTTGGCTTGTGTAAGTTATTCTTGTTATCAGTACCTACACTCCCCACCTATCACTGATGTGGAGGAGGGTAGGGACTCTCTGGTGTGGGAAGGTCTCTCCTGGATACAGCCACAGAGAGGAAAAGCAATAAGTTCTTCCAAGTGAACTGAATTGATTTACTTCAGCTGAGGAGTATTCAGACCTATTTTCATAGCTGTTGGTTACTTTATGTGTTAAAAATCAAATGTATCAGGAGCATTAGTTCCTGCAAGGTTATAGAGATAATGGAAATCTAAAAACATGCCTGAAATTGCCAAAAATTCTGAACCATGACAGAAAGTTTTGGTACTGGACCCAGACCTGCTGGTTTTGTGCCTGGACAGTATCTCATACAAGGGATTATGCAGAATAATGGTAAAATTGGGCTGAAAGCTTTTTTTTGTCAGAGTATGTCAAGGCTCAATGTACACCTCCCGTGTTATCCCTCCTCCATCTCCATTATTGTGGTGTTGGAAGCTCTCATCATATCCCATTAGGTCTCCACAGCAGGATTTAAAGCTCAGCCTTGGGAGCAGCCCACTTGTTTGTTAATCTTGTTCCAGGTTTTGTTTGCTGGAACAATAAAACACGGGGGAGCGGTTTGGCTGTGGGACTGGCCCCAGCCAAAGCTACAGCTCTGGGGCTGCTGGCCTCACACAGGCAGCAAATTCCCCAAGTGCCGCTTTATTAGCATATTTCCTCTTACCAGAGATCAAGATCAGCCTTTTTATTTTTTTCAGGAATATCTGTGTGAAAGTTGAATTCCTCGACAGGATTTTTCTGTGGCCTTTCTTCCCCAAAGCACTCAAGCCCCGAAAGTTCAGGCATGACAGTTCCACCCTCTCCACTACATTGCCGCTCTCCCCTAATCGTAGTCAGCTTTTAATTATTTATACTGCCGGAAAATCGCACGGGGTTCACACCCCCAGCCCTGAAACACAATTCCACTTTTGTACAGCGAATACAATCCTTCACTTTCATTAAGTGTGCAGAGACCAAGATGAGAAGTGCCTGTTGTGTTCGCATCCCTTGGCTCAGGATGAGAAGAGCTGGTTGTTTTCACAAACGTCCTAAATAGCCCTGCAAGGGTTATGCGGAGTTTATTTACATTATTGCATTTAAGTGCAAATAGAAAATCGCCCAGACATAATGGAAAGTTTATGCAGGGCTCTGTCAGGGCTCTTTTCCCTGTCACCTCACCCCTCCTGGCTTTCTGCTCCTACAGGCTCAGATGTGGGAAGGCCATGTCTGGAAGGAGCCAGTAGCTCTTGGTCCTGTCACACCAGAGTTTGTCTACAGGACACAGAAAAGCATCAACTGGCATCTCTTCCACTGTGGACTGTGCACAGCCCTGGCTGCCTCAAAGAAGGCTTGTGATCAGGCTCACCTGAGACTGATTTATGAGCACTGGGTGCTATTTGCTTCTTCTGTGTAGCACCTGAATCCTTTTCATCATCAGCCTATGGAGTGTGAATTTGGGAGTTTGTTTTCCCCTTATTCCCTTCCTTCTTGCCTCACGTCTAAGCAGGTTCTCCTTTTCTGCAGCCAGAGTGGTTTCTTGTCTCATGCAAACATATTCCCACTGCAGAACTGTCTTCTGCAGTTTCCACTTCCCCTCCTTCAGGGGAAGCATCGAAGTGGAGCAGTCAGGGCAGCAAAACCCACAGAGGAACCACGGTGCTGAGCAGATGTGTGGTGTAGTCACGCAAAAAACAAGAACAGTGATGCTCTGAGGGAAGCGCAGTGTCCTGCACACTCATTCCTGGGTGTCCTGTTGGAACAACTTTCAGTTAAGCTGAGGGCTTTACTTTCCTTCTCTAGAAAACTTTTGTTTTCTATTTCAAAGGAGAGGTCTGGTCTGTAGGATCTGTGCAGGAAAGGGAGGGCTTGAACTCCTAAAGCGTGTCAGGTCCCTTGGCACTGCCCTGGCTGACCCACACCTGTCACTGAGCATTTACCCACACAGGTGCCCATAACTGAAGTTTTTTGAAGCTACCCCATTTCACTGCTGGGTTGGAGTTTGCTCTTCCTGTCTGTGCCCAGGAGAAGCATAGCAGAATTGATGGTCCTTTTGTATGTCTGCGAGAGGAGGGTGCACTGGGAACATTCCACAAGCATTCCTGGGTCCAAACCCCAGGATATTTATTTTGGGTAGGAGCTGCAGTTATATGGCACCTCACAGTTCAGACCTGCAGCTGTTCCTGGTGGTGAAAATGTGTCCTTTGATATGGGACTCGTTCAAGTTCTTTGGAACCCTGTGAGGGTGTAAAGTCAGCAGGGCAGGGAGCTGCAGTGCAGTGAGGAGGTTCACATTTCAGAGTGGAGCAAGTTGTTGATAAGTTCTTGATGGCTGGATCTGTGAACAAGCTTTCAAGGGACTAAGCAGAGACCCAGAAAAGCACCCTAGTGTGCTTCAGGATAATTTCTGTAATTCTGCAGTACAAGCAGAATTGAAGCCGTTCGTGGGGCATCAGTGTTGATGCAGAGGTGCCTCTGATTCACCAGGTCAGTCAAGGGCAGATTCCAATCAATTCAGTGGTGCTTTTGCAAACTGAGGTAACATCGGAGCCTTGTGCCTGGGCCTTGATGCATTTGGTTTTTTAGGGGTGTGTTAAGAAAACCAGTGAGACTTGCTGAGCTGCTACTTCAGCCAGGTGTTTTGAGACAGGTGAAGAACAAACCACAAAAACACTGTGAGAGAGAGGGGAAAATGCCAAATGGGAAGAAATTAGAAAGCAAACCAGAAAAGGACTAAGTGAAATGATAATAAGGAAAAAATTCCTTCCAAGGACTAAGGTGAGTTTAATGATCGAAGTTTTGTCTTACAGGGAATACATCTTATCCACCTGGAGCAAAAAATTATTTCACAGGCTTTTCTTTTTACCTGGCTAATCTCTGGCTTCTGACAGCCCAGTGAGGTGGCATGTTTGGGCCTCTCTCTGGTCTGGGGATCTTTGAAATCTAAGTCCAGGCTTGTTCTGATCACAATAGTGATGTGCTGCTGCTGTTTGAACAAAACTGGCACGTGTCTTCCTGGTGAAGAAAATGTATTGTGGGATGGCACACGGCAAACACCTGTGTCCTTGTAAAAAGTCCAGGTTATCTGGTAGTTTTTAAGTGCAGCTTTGCAAAAACGCTCTGTAGCCATGTGTGATGCCTGTTGTGTTACTATGCTGAGGGTTAGAGGGTGCTGGTTACCTATATGTAAGGGTAAGATTTAGCATTTGATGCTTCAGGAGGTGGCAGAGATTCCTTTGCCGTTGGGATCTGGGAATAAGGCAGGTGGAGCCATAAAGGGTGGTGTGCTCCATGAAGGTGGTCCCTCGTTATCCTTTCAGAAAGGGAGAAGGTTGCAAAAGCTGTTTCCAGGGTGGAGAGTAGTCCTACAAAGTTTCAGGTTCATTCTGGGTGTGGGACAGCCCTGAATTACACAGCTGAGTAGGGGTTGCTGTGGGCTGTAGGAGCACTAAGGCTGTCAGTTCCTGCCTGTTGTTGTTAGGAAACCTCATGCTGAATCCTGTTCCACTCTTAGGTCAAAATATATTTCATCGCCTTAGTGTGGAAATGTTTTTTGTGTAATTAGGAGCTGGGAGTCTGCGGTGTGGAAGAAGGAGTGGGGAACTTCTGGTGTGGCAGGAAGGTTATCTGGAAATATATACACCCATAAAATGGGGGCTATAATCAGCCCTCCTGGAGAAAGTTTATTCATTAATGTTTGTAAAATGCTTTGAAGTCTTTGGCTGGGAGTCTTTTTAACAGAGCCAAATGTTAGCTGTATTACAGTAGCTAAGCCAGACCTTAATGACCACGTTCCCTCTCCTCCCCCCAAGCCCCCAGACATTTCTGACAGGGTTTGGTGAAGAAGTGAAGCATCAGCAGAGTGACCAAAGAGAAGTTAAGTGCTCAGCAGAAATATAAATAGTGCTTTTCTTTCTTATGTCTTGGTCCCATGGACTCTTGTGGTCAGGAATGGAATTTGTAGAAGGGATGAGGAGTTTGTTTCCGGGTTTGTACCGTGTTACCACAGTTGGTAACTGTTTAGGGTCCCCTTGTGTTAGTACTCACTGGTGCCCTTTGGGCATTTAAAGTCATCCCAGCTTGTCTCCATGGGAAGCCACCAGAGTGAGACTGGCATGCTGGAATGGGAGGGAGACCTGGCTGTTGATGGAGCACATGGCAAGCAGGGGAAGGACTTTGCTGGAGTGCAACAAGGAGACCCCAGAGGAGGACAGAGGGGAGAGCTGGTTTGATGGGCTGCTCGTCAGTGGCTGCCTGTAAATGCCCCTTGCTCCACATCTCTCCATTCCTTACAGCACTGTCCATCCCCTGTCAATAACAGAATAGCATTTGCCTTTTGTTTTGCTCGACTCCTGATGTCAGGAGGTGAAACTTGGTGATGGCATTGGTGGCAGCAAGGGGCTTTTTTGTCTTTCATGTGAAGTAGAGTGGGTTCAATTCATGCTGTGTCCCCAGCGTACCTGTGGATGAGACTCCAGCACAGAGGTAAGCAGGTAAATGAATGTCAGGAGTCACGATGTAAGGACATGTCCCAGAGAATGAGTTACTGTCAAAAAATTGTTGTCTGGGCTTGCACCCGTTTGCTCCGGGTGGCAGCTAGGAACAACTCATTAGCATGACCTGGTGTGTCATGTGTTCAGACACCGTCGATAACTTCCCCAACCAGCTCTGACACCCTGGCTTGTGGCACATTGATTCCCTGGCCTCACACAGGGTTAGGCTGGGATGGCTTCTTGCCTTGGGGACTGCACTGAATAATCATTGCCTGAAAATTTGAGGTGCCCACATGTGCCTTGGTATGGGGGAGGCTACTCTGCACTAGGATGGTGGGTCTCAACTGGGTGACAAAGGAGATTTCTCCAGGCAGAGCACGCTGTGTTGTAACCACCCTGTAGCAAGGATGCTGGAAAGGGGCCTTGGCGAAACAGAGAAGAACCAGCATCTTCCCCAGAAACCTGATGTTTCCAATGATCTGTCATCCTTTGAAAGCACCCTCTGACTGTGGAGCTCACAGCCAAAGACTGACCCAGCCCTTGCCTCTAATCTCGTGTTTCCTCTTACAGTCCAGTCCCTGGAAAGACACAGCTCTCCAAGAAGACATTCCAGGGGGGTTTAATCACTGCACTCACTCCAGCCCTGCTGCGCTTGTGGTCTAAGCACCTGCTGTTTCATTTAATTAGCAACAAATGGGAGCGTGGGTTGGGGGGAAGAGGGAGCAGCACCCTGGTGAAGTATTTGCTGCGATGTAGTGTATTTTATTTCGGGTTCGGAATGGAGGCCATGAGGAACATTTTCCAGAGGGCTCCATAAACCACCTCTGTTCACAGGGTGATTATTTGAGGAGGGAGGGGAGTGTGGATTTAAATCGGTGCCGCTAATTTCTGCAAACAACCACATTATTTTTAATTCATACTCCAGACTCACTCCACCCATGGCTTGATGTTGAGAGCTGTGAATTTTCCACATCATAACAAAGTCCCTCTATAAAAGAGAACCCTATAAATATATTTTAAAAAATTGATTTCAAATACATCAGGCTCTCAAGGAAGTCAATATTCAGAATGGAAAACTAACCCTTTCCTTCCCTCATGTTATTTGTATTTCAGTAGCACATACCAGCTTTGAACAGAGGTATGTCTCTGTGGCGTTAGAGGCTAGAAAAGGCATGAGAAGCCACAAGCCCTGATTGAATATAAGTTGAAAGACATAATCCCTTTGTTCATCATGATTAGTTAAGCTCCGGAGCTCTCTTGAGATAAATGCATTACATTGCCAGCAGCATTTTACCTGTGTAGGGAAGGGACATGGGACAACTGGGAAGGGAGACTTCAGGATTGTACCACTTGTGGTGGACACTGGCTGTGTCCCTGCCTTTGGGAGATCAGCAGCCAGAGCTTGGTGCAGGGAAGGTTACAGTCACTTCTTCCATGTGCTCCAGCCCACCAGCACTGGGGGCTGTTTTTCTCCATGGGGGTGGCGAGTGTTGTCTCATACTTCTGCTGGTGCAAAGTGTAGTTCCTGGTCTAAGGGCACATAATGTGTTTTGGCCTTTTGTCTAATTTTCTTAGAGTGGTTAAAGCACCACAAGAGCTGCAAAAAAGAACACTATTTTATACAGAACACTGTATTTTTTTCCCCTGCCTTGACTAAAGCAGAAGACCTGGGTTTTAGAGATTTGTGCTTTGGATTCCCTGTTCTGAAAGAGCATTCAGCTCCCATGGATTTTGAGAGGATGAATTAATTTGTGACTGTCAGGCATCCAGATGCAGCGGTCGTGTCGAAACTCAGACTGATCATTTTGTTCTCTCGTGGAGTTTTAAATTCAGACCTGGGAATTTTGTTCTGATCCAAGGACAGTAAAAGTTAACAGAAGATTCTCATCTTGTGAGATTGTCATAATCTCCAACACCAGAAATACAGAAATTCTTGCTGTAGGTCCATCCTACAGGCTTTCAGTATAAGAATAGAGTATTTCAGTTGGAAGGGACATACAGTGACGATGTAATGGAGCTGCCTGACCACTTCTGGGCTGACCTAAAGTTAAAGCAAGTTAATGGCATTGTTAATGGCCTCTTAAATACTGAGAAACTTGGGACATACCTACCACTCTTAGGTAGCCAGTTCCAGTGTTTGATCACCTCTCTATTAAAGAATATAAGCCAGTTCGTAGTTTGCGGCAAACTACATAATCCTTGTATGCTCAGTGCTGTTAGTGTGGCACCATAATAGCTCCTGGAGACTTACCAGTTGGGAGCTAAGTGTAAGAGAGGTTTCCCTGGGAAAGGAATTTGGTTGTGCCTGAAAATCCAGTGGCATCATGAAGAAAAGTTGCCTCTGCGTGAAGTGCCAAGGCATGGAAAAGGGGGCCTCTGCATCCCAGAAATCATTGATTTTGCAGAAATTGGCTCTTTCTCTTGCTTTCTGGAGTATTTTCATTGTTTTTTTCATCTGCCTGCAGGCACTCAGGGCACCTGCATGTGTCCTGGCACTGTCAGACTCCTGCAAATCATCATTCTATGGAGAATCAACCCTATAAACCCCCAGCAGTATCTCTTCCTCATCTTAGTTTTTCCTTCTTTCTCTATGTTCCTATCTGATGATAGAAATAAGTTCTTTCTGCACGGTTCAAATATGGAAGCAATACCTCAAGGGACACATTCAGAGTCAGAATATAAAGTCTGGAGTTCTTTTTCTACCTTTGACATTTGAGAGATGCTTTTAAGTAGATGAGATACTATTACAGTGTCAGCCCATCTGTCAGCAGAAGCATTGATGTATGAATCCTATTCCTTCGCTCAGTTTAACAGAAAGGCAAGTGAAGCTGTCAGGTGGTTTGCCTTGTTGCAGGCCTCAGTATGGCTGAGAAGGGAAATTTGTTTTCATTTTCAAGGCTCTGTTGTGCTTGCAGCGTTTAATGTTGTTCAGTCCCACATCCAGGCAAGGGGATCGCCTTCCCAGGCTGCTCTTGCAATTCAATTCCTCTTGTAATGGAGAACAGCCCCTTTGCCTGCCCCTTCACCTGCTGGCGCTTGCTTTCGAAACATGAGCATCTTCCTCCAGCTTCAAATCCTTCTCCAGGTTGATACTAATCTGCAAGGTTCAAAGCAGGGGTGAGATTTCAAAGTTTCCTTAACCACGTTGGATCAGTTCAGGCTGTGTTGAAAGCCTCTGTGTTGAAGCACATATAATCACATCTCTGCACCTGTTTGGGTGGAGGAAACTTCTTCTGAGTTTTATTTCTGTTTTTCTTAAGCCACTCTCAGGTTTTTTCCATTTCTGGTCAATGTGATATTCTCCTGTATCTGACCTCATGGAGAGTTGTGCACCAGCCCCAGATGAAGGGCTAGAAACTGTGAAATTATCTGCACCTGGCTGAAGAAAATAGGTTATTTGTGTGTATGTGTTTGTCTGGTAGTGCAATTTATTTGTTCAATTACTTGAGCCAAGATTTCCCCCCAAAGGAAGCCCTAATTAAGCTTGATAACTTTTCATCTGAGTTGCTGGCAAAGAGCAGCTCGCTGTGTTGGCCATGGGAGTGTAGTTGCTGCATTCCCTTGCCTTTCCTCTCTGTGTTTGATAAGGAAGGAAGGTTAGCAGTAGCTGTGCTTCCATGAAGCTGATGTCTTGCTTTCTGATGGAAAACAGGCCATTCTGTGCTCTGAAAGTTTTCTTGCTCCTAGTAGAGTGGTACATGGAACCCAATTTTCAAAGTTGCTTGTGTCCTGGTAGAAAGCATTTGATGTGTTGTTCCTCCTCCCCAAGTCCTCCTCTCTTCAATTATTTCTTGTTTGGTTTTTTTGTTTGTTTGTTTGTTTGGGGTTTTGGTTGTTTGTTTATTTGGTTTTAAAAAATTTATTTAATGAAACTTTTAGTGCTAGGTTCTGCAGATGGCAGGTGCAGTGGCAGCTCTCTGGACCTAGATCGCTTACAACCATAACGCTGAAGCGCTAAAGGCAGATCAGATAAAGAACCCTACAGAGGACACAAGAAAAACATGGGCTTACAAAACCAGCAGCCAGGTCTGGCACTGCAGTGCCATCAAACAGCTTGACTGCTGCTCATAAGGGCGTTTCAGGGCCTGGGTGTGGCCTGAATCTCTTTGATGCAAGTTACTCTTTTCCTGCATGTTCTCTGTCCAACAGCACTATCATGTGATTTCAGGGAGAGTCTGTGAAATGTTAATTCCCCACCTGAGCCAGAGGCTAGGGCAGAAGAGAGAGCTGTGTGGTACCTGCAGCTTGTTGGTTAGACTTGGACTTTCCAACACATTTTGTGATGATGTTTCCACAATCTGGGCATCCTTCTGATGTCTCTTTATTGTGGCTTTGTGTGGTGGAGAGGACGACAGAATAGACAAGTGCAAATCCACAGGGAGGATGAGAAGTAGCCCTGGATGCCCTGCACAGTGCCCAGCAGGGCACAAATGACTGTCATGCTTGTTTGCCCTGTCTGTCTGCCCCATCCAGCTTCTAAACCTAATCACAAGATGTGGAAAGGCATAGAAATCTGCATCCTCAATGGTCTTGTCCTGGATGGGCATAAGCCTGACCATCAAAGCAGTTTCTTCCCCTCAGAAATGTTTGGAAAGGAGTTGCTGGTGGGATGAGTTGTAGCTGTTGATTTTCTGCAGCTTGCTTTCCCCAGCACTCTTTCCTTGCATCACCTGAGCATATCTTGCATCATATAAGCAGTGTGTGTCGTTCAGCTGGCCACAGTGATTACATGTGTGGCCAGGCAGGCTGGAGAACACTTGTGTTTTCGTTTCACAACTGAGTACGTGCCTAGTTATGTACAAACTGTTCCTGGCGCTGCTCTGCTCCTCGTGTTATTGGAAGAGCATCTGCCAGAGGAGAACAGGCTTGGATGCTCACTGGCAAGGTGGACTTGTAGCTAACTGCCTATGGAGAAATGGGTGCTGGTGTCCAACCCATGTGGCTCTGCAGTAAAACCTTGCCTTAAAGCTCAGGAAGCTGCTGCCCTCACCAGAGACAGGCATAGCAGCTCTGGCTTTCAAGGCAGCCCTGTGCTGCCTGTGGTAGGTAACAGTGTACTGGGTACTTCCTGCACCTGGTACTGCTGACTGTGGTCTCACTGTCAGGTCTTGCAAATGCCACCAGGCAGGAATACAGGCTGGAAGCCTCCTGATGGGAGGATGGAGCTGGAAGGAGTCCCTCTCCTCCTGGATACAAGCATCTGATTCCATGTGCTATTTGTCCCTCACAACTTGCAGCAGTTTTATCATTTGCAAGTTTGGGAAAGTCACAGCCCCAACAGTATTTCTTGACAATGTGCCTGCACCACTTAAAAGCTACTGAGATTAAAAAAGACCAAAATAACCCCGTCCGTTGTCAAAGACCTCCATCAATGCTTTTAATAGCCTGCCAAATATTACATGTGATTAGTTGGTATAATACACAGAATACCATCTGGTCCGCAAGCGACGTGTCCGGAGATGGATGATTATTATCTGAATGAAAATCCTGAAGTAACACTGGAGCATGTGGAGTGTAACACAGAGGCCCTGTAAACACTTGGAGTGCCCACCCAGCACTGAGCAACACACGTGCAGCCTCCGTGGCCACCGGCCAAACCAGTCTACTTTCCCTGGGTTTGCTTTCATTCTCAATTAAATTAACAAAGCTCCTCAGGCAGACTTGTACTTACAAAAGTAAGGTTCCAGTCCCAGCCTCCCTTCTTGAGGTTCTGGGTTGTGTTTGTCCTGCAGGATGTGTTGTCCCTCCTTCCAATGCAGTCTTGTGTCATGGTTTGGTCCATCTGCAAAGACCCTTGGGACAGCTCTGCAGGTCCCCTGGGATCCTCCTTCTGGCATGGGCTTTATGAACTCAGATGATACCCAAATTCCCCTTTCATATTTAAAGGGAGAACGTTGTCCATGATGCAGATGGAGCAGGGATTGGAAGGAGCTGGCATGGGTTTGAATGTGCAGCAAAGGTGTCTGTGTTGTGTAATTGTGCTAATGATGGGAGGTCTCTTTAAGACAGCTTTTCTGATACCTGTGGACTTTGTCTCCCCTGCCCAGAAATAAATCTACAAAGAAAAACCAGTCTCTGAGATGCCATTGCTATAGGCACCAGTAAGGACAGATTGTTGCAAGCCTAGGTTTGTTCTTACATCGTATTCTAGCATGTAAATACTTTCCTTTCCTGCTTTGCAAGCCCAACTGAGCAACTGATGCTTGAAGTCTGTCCTTCCCATACACTGCACACCTTTGCTGTCCCAACGTGCCAGATGAGCATCCTGGGGAGATGCCGGCACAGCACCCAAGGCCGGGCAGTGTCTGAGCTGAAGGGCCCATGCTGGGGCTGGCAGATGGCTCTGAACTGTTGGAAACTGCCTGTCCTGCTTGCTCTACCTCCCTGGAGGCCTGGAGCAAGGTATCTGTTACATGTGCAGCTCTGTCTGCCTGCTTGGGTGGTGGGATTTGTTGTCTGTACTCCTTTCTAAATCCCTCCAAAGACGAGATACACATGTGTGGAACCAGATACGCAGGCAAAACATCTCGGGGTTTGGAGGTAGGGAGAGAGGGAGAAAAGAAGACAAAGCAGTCTCTTCTCAGCGTGGAGTTAAAACCTGTGGTTGTGTTGTGCTTGGCACAGTTTCTTCATTGTACTGAGCTGGGCGGTCTCTCTCCCCTTCTCCCCAGAGCTACAAGAAGTGTCCTATGGAGACGAGTAGATACCATTTCAGATGGAGTTTCTTAAGTAAAATGTGCCATTGTGTTCAGAGCTATTGTTTCTGGTTTCAATATTGAAGTTACTCATGGTTTCCAGGGGACAGTATATCAAGCAGAGCTAACAGGCTGTAGAGAAGATGCAGATTATGAAAACAGGGATTAAGTTTCATACATTTGGAGCTAAAGTCTCATCTCTCTCATAGCAGTGTAAGCAGGGGAGAGTCTTGCAGACTCACAAAACTCTACCAATTTAAGTAAGGGTGTGTTTTTGACAACGTTTAGTTAAAACCATGGTCACCACTGTGTGAGCAACAGAAGATTCTCTAAGGATGTATTCTGTGGGTGCAAGTTCAATGGCCAACCAGTGTATAAATCGGTTTTCCGAGCATTCCTGTGCTGGACTTTGCACTGATTCAAACAAAATCAGTTTGCAAAGATGGGGTCTGGCTGGCTGAGTACTCCCTGCCTAAAACACTGATGAAATAAACTCTTATCTCTTTATGAAAGAGGAGTAAGGAAAGATAGAAGAGGGCCCTGCATGACAGATGTGA
This sequence comes from Myiozetetes cayanensis, assembly GCF_022539395.1. Taxonomy (NCBI): domain Eukaryota; kingdom Metazoa; phylum Chordata; class Aves; order Passeriformes; family Tyrannidae; genus Myiozetetes; species Myiozetetes cayanensis. The sequence goes on from NW_026086605.1 coordinate 12,333,491, forward strand.
TTCTCCAGCCCTTGACACCCCCTTTACTTCTAGGGGCTGCCTGAATCCAGGAGGAGTCACACTGGCACACAAGGGGACCCTTAAATGAAGAACCCTCAAGATTCCATCCTAAATCCACTTGTTGTGGAGCACATCAGGAGTTTTGTTCCCTGGATAATCTGAACAAAACAGAGGCAAAACCAAACCAGCTTGTACATCATGCTGACAATACGTGGTTTGCATTTTTGCTAACAGCAAGGGTTGAATTAATAGCAGCACCCTGCTAATGACCTTGTGCTGCTTTTAGGATGCTCCTTCCAGCAGCCTGCTTGCAGCTCCAGTGCAGTGTTTGACACTGCTGCCAGGTGTTTCCTAAGGACCAGAGGGTTTGAAGCCCTGCAGCCTCCCATCAACCCATCCAGCCTTTGTGCTTGGCTGAGCTTCTCATGCTTGCTCAAATTCAGGGCAGGAGTTAGACACTTGCAGCCTTTGCACTGTGAGGCCTTTGCAGTGGCTCAGTAAGGTTAATGCATGGATAAACCCTAAAATCTCCAGTGTGGCTATGCTGTATTTCAATCATTGGCTTGAAATGTAAAGAAAGATGGAAGGTAAATATTTTTTAAAATTCCCAGGTGATGTAGGAAGTGGTGATTAATGGAAGTGACCTTGCTGCTCTGCTCCCTTTCAGTGAAGCTCTTTGAGTTGCTGTTGTGTTTAAAACTGGAACCTCTGCTTTGACAGTGCTGTCAGATGCAGTTCTTTTGCTGTCTGAAGGCCTGAGCTTGGTCCCACTCCCCTTGGTGTCCAAGGGCAATTGGCATTATTGCTGCAGTGTCTGTCACTGGAGCATGTTGGTCTCTTTATGCTTATGTGCAGTCTGAAGGAACATGGAAACCCTGTGGTTTCTGTACGGATATAAAGTTGTGGGATGTAAGGCAAGATGCTCTTCTGTTGATGTTAGCTCTTCTTCCCAGCCAGGATTTTTACTGTGACCTGCAGCGAGCCTTTTAGGACGTGCCCAAGTCATGCAGCCTGAGCACCTGGGCTGGATCAGGATAGAATCATAGAATCATAGAATAGATTGGGTTGGAAAAGACCTCCAAGATCATCAAGTCCAACCCCTGATCCAACTCTAATTACTATATCATGGCACTAAGGGCCATGTCCAATCTCTTTTTAAAAACCTCCAGGGATGGTGAATCCACCACCTCTCTGGGTGTGCCAGCTCTGGGAAAGAAAATGGCAAAATGCTTGTACTCCATCACAAAATTATGAGCCTTTCTCAGAGGCTAAATGACCTTATGGGGCATGGCATCAACATGGCTCTGACATCTCTCTCCATGACCCTGCAACACGACATAACTGCAGCATTCATCTCTCTGTGCCTGTCTAAAACAGGCATTGTGGTATGGCCTTACTTCCCAGGGATGCTGTTGGGACAAATCCACTGTAGATACCAGAGCAACAGGGGACGTATAATCACCATGGGCACATGGAGGAGTATGAAGTAGCCTTTGTCCAAGCATCTTCCAGTGTGGTTAAGTTGGATGAGGCCAGTCTAATTTAGCACTGGGGAAAGAAAATGCTTCTGGCAGGAGACTTCAATAGCTGCTCTGTGAAAGGACAGTGTGGGCTTTCTGAGAAGCTCTTCAGAGATGCACCAAGTGCCTCTGTCATCCCAGACCAGCACCTCAGAATGTTTTGCCAGTCTGTGTTAGCCACAAGTGCTGGGCTTATTCTGTGGAGCCTTCAGAGAAAGCTGCATTTCTCTATGAAAAATACCAAATGTCTCGGCTGGGAAACAGCATTCCCTGTTTTGATGGATTGTGTTGGGGAAAGACCCCCAGTCTCTGCTCCCCACTTCTTCTCCCCTGGCTGTTTTAGTTGGATACTGAGAGGTTTGTAAGATTTCCAAGATTTCTGGTGGAAATTTTTAGACCTGAGAAAGGCATTTTCCCTTTGGGGATTACACCACGCTGTAAATGTCTGTTCTCTTTATTTTTTTCTCTTTATTTTATACGCATTTCCCTGCTTTTGTTTGACTTTCTCACGGATCGCACTATATTTAATTCAGAACATATCCTATAATGCTGTAATTGTCAGGCATGTCAGCCAGTTATACGGATGATTTTTGCTGTAATTTTTTTCCCCTTCAAAATAAAAGGAAGCAGTTGCTTCTGCTTCTCAGGAATTGAGTTATTGGATTTCTCTTGCGTGCTGTGGCATCATGTAACATCAGAAGAGAGCCAATATCACTGGCTAACTGATATAATTATTCCTGTTGCATTGTGGAACTCGTTACTGCTTTAGGAAGTGATGGAGCTGCACCTCCTTCTGCTGTGGAAGATGTCAGTTATACATGTGAGTGACTAACAGATGGGCTGTACTGTTCCATGTCCTCACCAAAAGTTCTTCAAGTCTTTTGCAGACTTTTGCTAGTTGATGTTATGCTCAGGAATAGCTCAGCTCTGGCCAATTTTGAAGGGGTGGGAGTTAGGCAGACCTCCCGCTGTCTCGTTTCTGTGAGAGTGAATTGGTTTGTTGTTCCTTCGAGAGGGTGAAACAGAGGAGGAATAAAAAGAAGCTCAGTGTGACCCCTATCTCTAGAGGCAATTCTCTAACATCTGTATCCTGAGGAGGGATCTGCCTCAAGGGCAGCAGGTTCAATTCCTGTCATGCCTGTCCTTCTGTCATTGATCTCAGCAGGTGTGGTCCTGAACTGGAATAAATCAGGTCCTTCCACTCACGTCATGGACGTTCCACTGATTAACCTTAGCAGAAAACCTATCCTGAAATCAAACCACTGAAGAAGTGATCTTCTCTAGACCAGTATACAGAAGGTGAATCTGTGGAGATGGGCTCTCATATTCCCCCCTCTCTTGCTTGTTTTCACCTGTTGATTATTTAAGTGTTGATACATTACTTAATAACATGAAATCCATTTTCTGGAAAATGGCTTAAGTGAAAGACCCCCTTGAATGCTCTGCTTAACCAGGGGAATATGCTACAGATGGACAAACCACAAATGAGAGGATATGCAGATCTGAAACCCCCTGATAATACTTCTTCTATTTCTTTCTGTCCTGCTGGGTTTAGATGATACAGTTCCTCTGAATTCAGTCTCTGACTCCTGCTCTGAGGCATAAGGCTCAGAGCCTTTGATGCAGAGCAGGATCTCTTTTTAAATCTCATGCTGCCTACCTGAGATCTGTCTCACATTTTACAGGTGGAAAAGCAGAGACAGGACCAGAGATTTATCCATGGTAATGGGAAAACTCTGGCCGATGACAGAATTCAAATCAATTCTGGCCATCCTTTTCTTGCAGATCACATGGTTTGTAATTCAAAATATAGCTGATGATGCTGTAACCATCACTCCTGTCAGTGAGCAGCACAGCTGGTTTTCAGCTTCAAAATGAAAGGAAATTGCTGCAGCTCCTCAGGGTTTTAATTAATAACTCCTATTCTGGTATCTTACTTTCCCCTTCTCATTTAAACTTTCATTATCTGCCTTAGGGACTTTCAACCTTTTCTGATTTGCAGATGCCCTTAACTCCTCCTGCTGAGGGTGTCAGTTCCATCATCACTAATTTCAGATCCCTGTAGTATCTTTGCTTTACTTCCAGTTTCTTTGACAGACTCTTAGAAGTATGCACACAACCCCATACATTTACAGATGCCTCCTCTCCTCTTCCCCATCTCCTGTTGGCTGTAGCTCTTTCTTCCAGCTTAGGACTCTGAGCTCAGATCAGCCTTGTGAGAAGGGATCACCGAGAGCTGAGGTCACCACGTGCCTGATGCCTGACTGACCACATGTACTTCACTTTTCAAGTCCAGCAGTGGCTAAATTAAAGTTATTGTCAGATTGCCTCATTTTTAATGAAAAATGCATTTTCTGATGAGCACTTGGAAAAAGAAAAGCTAATATGGAATTCAGTATAGGAAGGATTGTAGTCTTGGGAACACTTGAGTGACCAAGAGTAAGGTAGCAAACTCACTGGATTTTCTGGGGCCACCTTTCAAAAAAAACTGCTGCTCTTGGTCTCTTGGTTTGATTTTCATTTGCTGGGACACTGGAAAGGTGGTAGTGAGGCCTCATTTCCCTGGGCAGAAGGTCAAAGTCCATCATTTTCCAGTGGTGGATGTTGTTTCTCTGGCCAAAGTAAGTGGTTTGGATGAAAGTCATCCTGAGGGTCTTCGTGTGTTAAAATAAATCTCTCGTGATTGCAGTGCTGGCCTCCTGTGGAGCTTTGATTTTTATCTGTGCAGGTGGCAAACCTACATCTACTTGAAAAGGAACCAGAAAGGTATCCACACTGTTAAGAGATTATGTGAGTGTCCTCATTTGCTCATTTTAAGAGCTGCTGAGAAGTTCACTCTCCTGACTGTAGGAGTTAAAACTGCTGTAAGGAAGGAAGGGGAGGAACTAACAGCACAGTAGGAACCCAGCTAGAGTCTGTGGTGTAAGGCATACATGGAGGTCAGGTAACTGTCTCAGTGGATTAATTGTAGGGATTTGGAATTGGCTACAAACTTCCAAAACCTCAAGACCAAATGAGTACCAAAGTTCCTGCTGGCAAATGACACAGGGTCAAGCCATTGAACAGTTTCTATGTTCATGTCCCCTACACTGGTTTGTTTGTAGCAGAGTAAAAGCTTCTCCTGCTAAAGGGAAGTCAACCTTAGTCTCAGGTATTGTTAAGTCCTCATATCTGCAACATATAGAAATGTTGTTTTATGGAAATGTAACCAAGGTAAGTAAATTTTAATAAGTAAATAATTATCAAGGAGATGCTTGGCTTCTCATCCTCAGAGATGCTGCTCATAGCATCCCAAAGGGTGGTTGTTGCTCTTTGTTAAGATTTTTAACCAAGTGTTATCATTACGAGGCAGACAGGGCATTGTCTGTAATTCCCTTGATTTTTAGTGAGATTAACTGCACTGATCATTTGCTGTCCACTGTAGGAAAGTCTTAATCTGGGCCACAGGGTTTATAGCAGGTCTTCTAAATGAGTTTAGTTCAGTAGCAAGAAGGAAGCTGCTTGGAGCAGAAGACAGGACTTAGGTAGGAAAGCTGTTGGCAAACCCAGAGAAGATCAGAGAGATAAAGTCTGGAGAGGTGATTTTCATGGTAAGTTATTTGTGGGCAGGCATCTGTTGTACCAGAAGCAGGAGTGGGATGTGTTTGTTCAGCCTGACTCCAGACATGCTGGCTGAATGTATGGGAAGCTCACTTCCCAGTTTCCATATACCCTGCCTGTTTCCAAACAGATCCTCCACCCTGTGATACAGGGACATGGTAACAGGTTTTCTGTGGTCAGGGAGTTGGAGAGGGACTGTCAGGACTGTCACACTGATCCATGGATGTCCAACCTCATCCTTCTCCATGGGTGCCCAGCTTTGAGTGGTCTTTTAAAGGAGCAGCAACTTTATGTCTCACCTTCACTTTGTACAAACGTGCATGTTTCCCACTGGGATATTGCCTCATATATTGAAGAAGATGAGAAATCTTCCATATTTCCTGGGGACTTTTCATTGGGACAGGCTGTGTCCCCATGAGTTGTGTTGATGGCCTCTTTAGTGCCCCTATCTCCCCCAGCTCCCTGCCATCCAGACCCTCCCAATGGAGGCGAGACCTGCGGGTGGAAAGTGTAGTCTAGGAAAGCTTAGCCAAACTCTTCCAGCTGCAGTTTATTGTATCTATTTTGCTGATATCCACCCTTTAGATAAATAGCACTCAGTTATACATGTTGTGAGTCTCTTGATGTGGTTAAAAAGGTTTGTATTAGCCAAGCTAATCTAACTCCAAGAATAACCATGGGAATTTGACTGTATCGGTTCCAGCTTGAATCAGTCACCCTGTAGTAAAGTGAGAATTGCCTTCCTGGCTAAAAGTGTAGCAACAGTGAAACTTCAAGTCAGTTGGTGGGGATTCCCTCCCCCTCCCTTTTTTTTTTTTTTTCCCCACCTTTGAACAAAACTCCTGCCCATACCTGACCTCAGACACCCAGAGCTCTACCTACAAGAAAACAAAATTTCCCATTTTCAATAAAAAACATGTCTCTGTAGGCAGAAAAGTGAGCTAGCTAGCAACCCACAAAGCTATGGTCTATTTATTTACCAGGCTGACTCCCTGATGGGGAAACATGTGGGATCTTTTAACTACTTCTCCCGCACAGATGTTTCTTCTACTCCCGAGTTTCCTCTTGATCTTTGGTTTGCTGTGCCATATGGTGAAAACGCTGGAGATGTTCTGTGCAAGAGGAAAAGGATTCTGTGTGCTTAAAACAAAACCAGTAAAAAATAATAATAATAAAAAGAATAAATTCTGGCTGCTTTTTCCCCAAGTTAGCAAAAAAATATTTTTAAAAGGAAATCTGTCGAGCTAGCAAAACCACTGTTAACTCGCACATCCTCACTGTTGGACATAGAGCACTGATGAGATTAAATGCTGGTTGATGAGCATCCCTCCCCCCACAGCTTTTCCTGCCACTTTGGGTATTTTCTATTGACCTGTAGATCCAGTTCAGGTGAGGAGATAGGGGTTCTGCAAGGGCACATAAGATGACTTCTTCCTTTTCTTTCCTTGCCTTCCTCAGAGGCCACAGGGGCTGCAGATTGTGCGTTGAAAGACATCTCTCCTGGCATGTTGGGAAGGAGCCCCGGGGCTGGCAGGAGCTTTGGAGTTACCCCTGTCCAAGGGAGCTGGGGTTTCTGTGTAGAGAGGGGACACAGGGCATTGCATCATACATCTGACGTGTAGGGGAAGTGAAATAGAATGTCAAGATTTGGGTACTTATCTTGGTAGCACCATGTGCTAAATGCGAGCAAAAGATTGCAATGGGGGGTGCAGTTTTCAGGGCTGGAATTGGTGTCTTTTGGGCAGGTCCATGAAGGTGCCACTGGAGCAGGTGCATCTTTCCTTGCAGTCTGAGGTTGTGCCTGGCCTTTCAGCTGGTCTTCAGCCTCAGCAGCACTGGTCCATCCAGTCTCATCACCCAAAAAGATATTGTAGGGCTCATTTAGGAATGTCAGGTCAGTATGCAGCTTTTCGAGGCTTGTTTGCATAGGAGGTCACTGGTGGTCAGCAGTCTGCTCCAGCATGCCCACTGGGTAATAGCCATCAATACCCCTTTGAGCTCCTCCAGTTGAAAGCTGGTTGCAGCTCTGCAGTAAAACAGCATCCTGAGCCTGGACAGCTCTTGGGGGTGCATTAGAAACAGATGGTTGTGGTGGGCTGGATTTGGAAGGTGGTGGGGCAAGATCTTAGCTGATGTGGGTGAAATTCTGGCTCAGGTGCTCTGTAACCTTGTGCGGAAGGGTGCTTGTCGTCTGCTGAGAGCACACTCACCTTGAGCTGTGCTTTGTGGCCATTCATGGGGCTGCTGTTTTCTGGGATGCTCTGCTCTCTGAGTCCTCCCTCCCTGCTGTCTGTTCTCTGTTGCTGTCCTCCATGTAGGGACTGCAGTGGAAGATATTCCCCAAAACTCCATCTCTGTCTCCCTGGGAGAACAGGAGTGCTCTTTTGTACTGGACCAAGGCAGTGGGCAGTGTCTTGCCAGAAAGACAGAGCAGGTGTTTTATGAAGTACACTTTAATCTGGTTGCTTGAACAGCACTTTTAGCCAGGCGGGTGGTCAGGTAAAACCTGTGTCTCCACCAGCACAGGCAGTCAGTGGATAGAGACAAGGCATGTGTTTTGTAACAAAGAATGGGAGCCTAATTTTAGAACAGCAGCAAGGCCAGGCTCAGATGTCAGCCTGGGCCCTGTCCCAGCTCCTCTGTGCTGCCAGAAACTTGCCCTCCCTTTCTTGGAGCGAACTGTTTCATACCTTTTTATGTATAGGCTCCCCTGCAACAAGGCAGAGTAATTCCCGCAGTTGCTTTTGTTTTAAACCACACACAAACCATGAGTTCTCCTCGTCCGAATGCAGCCAGTCCATGTTTTCCCCCTAAGATGTTTGTTGTGCTTCCTTTGCAGATGCAGCTTCTGGACAAGTTCCCTATTGAAGGAGGCCAGAAAGACCCCAAGCAAAGAATCATTCCTTTTCTACCAGGTAATGCTGTGGGGAAAGCCCTAAACAAGATCAGTGAGAGCAGTTGGAGACTGCAGTTCCCCAGCTACTGTCTCCAGTGCTTTTCGTGACCACTCTTATAAATGCCTTTTCCCTGGGAGCTCATACATCCAGTCTTGTGATACCAGACCTCCACCTCCTCCTAAAATAACTGGCATGGTGTTTAGGGCTCCCAGGGGATCTTACATCAGCTGTTCAGATTCAGGTTGGATCATGCCCTGCCCCACAAAGGGATTTGATGTCTTCTGGGGGGCTGTGTCTGTGGGGTGCAAACTGGCAGCCCAAGCTTGGGCCACCAATTGGGAGGCCGCTGGAGACCAGAGCCAGAGTCTTTGTCATTTCTGGATTCTGTGGCTCTGCAGACACTGTTACTGTGTAACAAGGAATGAATAATTAGAGTGCCACTGGGATATAAGGGAAACTGAAGGAAGGTTAAATGCAAATAGGGATTTCTGCAGTGCTGGCCAAAAAGATATTTACTTATCTTTTTGGCCTGAGCCACTGTCCCTTTGACAGCTTTCGCAGAGGGCCTGGACGTGATGGATATCCTGTCCTAAGGGTAAGAGCACACACTTCTACACAGCCTCTTCCAGCAGCGGCTGCAGGGATAGCACGGGGAGAGGAGCCAGACCGCAGCGTGCTCTTGGAAGTGCACGCTCTGGCCAGCTCTCCATTGTCTGACTGCACGATTCTGGCTGTTGGCTAAAAGTTTGGCTTGCTGCACTGCCTGCCAGGATAAATGGAGTATTTTCAGCCTGTTTAGAGGTCTATTCTGTCTTTAGCTATAAAAAAGCTCTTCCCTTAAGGTCTGTGAAGAGAAGCTGGGATAAAAGGGCTTAGTCGTCTCCAGGAGCGTGCTGCGGTCCCCAATGCTGTGTGCAGGCAAAGCAGCTGCTCCAGATGTGTGGTGAGCACAGCTCCAGGACTAGCAGGGAAGCAGGGACTTGGAAACCAGCAGCACAAATACATGACAGAAGCATCGTAGCTGCAGTAGGGCAGAACAGCCTCCTGGCAGCCTCCATCAACCTTGTGGAAGGCAGTCCCAGGATCAGGGTTTGCTCTCTGCAGTGTTCTGTGCTGCATTCAGACCCTCTGCAGCCAGGGGGAGGGGACATTGACCTCCATTTCCAACCTGGGATGAGGAGAGTAGTCCAAGAATAGGCTCTCTTTCCAGCTGTGCCACCAATAAACTCACAGATGTTTTGAGACCTCTGTTTGATAAGAATGGATAGTGCTGGCCTGCCTTTCATGCTGGAAAGCATTTTGAGATCCTTGAAAGCACTGTACAGGAGTGCAGATGGCTTCATGCAAGGTGCTGTAGGAAAATCTCTGTCTGCAGGTAGCAGTTGTTCCTCCTGTATTGACTGCCAGTGGCCCATTTGTTATATCCTAGAAAAATGTTGGCTGGCTGCAGGTGACTGTCTGCTGCTCAGTCTTTGTGCAGCTCTTAGTGATCAGTGTCCTCATACATGTGTGTGTGATATTTGGGGAGGGTGAGATAAACCCCATATGCCCATTACAACACTTCCTACCCTTCCCACCCTCCAGGAACATGAGGGAGATGGTACTGCCACATGTCCTCGAGGGGAAGAGTTATATCTGGAAAACATTTGGGTCGACTTAGTGTCCCAAAGAGAGAAGCTGCCAGAACAGAATAGACCTCAGCTGTGTTTAATTTAAAATTTCTGTGATATATGTTCTACTTTTGATATCGAATCTCTGCCTCTTTCTTGTTGAACTGCAGAGCAGCCCTTGTTGCTTTCCCCGGGAACAAGGTGACTCAGCTAAATGTCAAACAATGTCAAACTCCGTTAAATAAACTGGCTGCCATAATTAGAACACGCATGGCATTTCTGCAGCTGGAGACGTGGGTTACGGAAACGAATACCTGCCCATAAACTCCCTGAATTAAAAAACGCCAGGGCAGATGTTTGTACTTAAATCCTACTTTATGAAGATGTTATGGTCTTGCTTGCTGATTGTGGGCCTGATTCAGCCAAGCTGGAGTGACTCTGCGTGCTGGCTTCTCAGTGCCAGGGGTTTGCCTGGTTTAGGAAGCTGACATAGGGCATCCTGTGACTCCTGCTTGTCAGCAATGCCATGGTGCTCTCCTGAAATAGTAATTAGTGTTTGTGTTGGAAACCTTTTACCTGTAAAACCAAGGAAAGTGTAATAGAGTTCAGAGCCTTGCTGCCCAAGGAGAGACCATACTGGGTTCAACAACAGGGAAGTACAGATTTTTTTTTTTTCCTCTAGACACCTTTATCTTGTTTTTATCAATTTCTTTCTTCATATGTATTTACCCTTACTTCCCTCTTACACAAGCAAGGACTCTACAGCTTTCACTGCCATGAAGAGGTGCAAGGAAATGATAAACAGTGCCAGGTAGTCCTGTAAAAGATGTCCCGTGGACAATTTTGTAGTTTTGTTTCACTTTTTGAAACTCACTTCTGTACCTTCAATTTTTATGTGATTTTTTTTTTTTTTAGCCATACTGAGAGGACAAAACTGATATTTTTGTCTCCTTTCCTCATTTTATCTTCTACCCATGAGTTTTTCCTTTCTTCTCTCTGATTTCCCTTTCTACTGTTGGAAAAGTCTGCATCAAGGGAGGCTGGGCAGAGAAAACCCCATAAAAACCCCTGTTTGTGGCATGGCCATAGAGGATTTTGATAGCTGGTGGTATGATTTTTTTTTTTTTTTTTTGGAGGGAGATTGTGGAAGAGTTAAAATAAAATTTGCTGGAAAAATCCCTTTCTAGATCAGAGGTGGTTTATCACTTTTAGGAGACATGGATGAAAAAGTGCTGTTTGACTGTACCAGTGTGGCTGTTGTTTGAGCCCATTTGCAAAGCATCAATTTCTCTGTCATCTCTCCTGCTGCATATCTGAAAAGCAATCTTTGGATTGTGGACGTGAAGTTTTGCTCCCTCCCTGTCAGATACTTTCATAGCTGCATACGCAGAGAGGAAGTGTTACGGATTTGGATTCCCCAATTCACAGATCTTGAGGTAATTAATAAAGGAATTTCATCTGGAAGGAGAAGACTTGGTCTACTGAGCTTCTGGAGAGCACAGTGACAATTCAAGTGGCAGAGACAGGGCAATACAAGTCTGAGATTAGCAGTTTTGCAGTAGTTGACCCAAGACTCCAAGGCTTGCATTGTTTTTCATTTCTCTTGGCACTAAGTGGGAGAGCCATCTGGAGGCAAAGCTGAAGTGGGAGGGATGTCAGCTTTTCTTCCTCCACTGTGTCTTCCAAAGTGCAGCCCTGGGGCAAACGCACTGCATGGCCTGAAATCATCATATCATGCTGGGCTGCAGACCCCTGCCTTGGAGAGAGGCTTGGGCTTGCCACGTCATGGAGGGCTGGGCATTGATGATGGCAGCCCCTTGCACTTCCCATCCAGATTCCAGCTTGATTCCTGCCTGGGCTTCAAAGCAATTTTGACTCCCAGTGGAAGAACAGGAGTTTTTTGCATAGGATGTGCTGGAAGGAGAAAATCCTTGCTGAGTGCTTGCTCTGCAGTTTCCCTGCTGCCTGGAGAGGGAGACATCTTGCTCGAGGATACTGCTTTGTGTGCCTGGTTTTCCTTACCCTTGGGAAGCTGAGTCCTATCCAGGGGGACCAGAGTGGTCGGTGCAGGCTACCCTACCAACCTGGTCAGGCAGCTGCAGGAGCAACATCCCAGTTGTTGTTCCTGCCTCCAGTGCTTGGGAGTCTCTGCCACAGAGGCACCTTCTCTATTCCTTGCTTTCCCACTCAGGTTTTCCTCCTCCGCTTGATTAGGGCAAGGAAAGAGGAAACTGTCTGGTTTGGGACATATGCTGCCAACAGAGCTTGGTGGCTGCATGCCAGGGCATTGGAAGGGATGCCAGCATGGTGGATGTCATCCAGCCACTGCCTGGCCCCGCTGTGCCCCAATGACCTGCTTTCCGACCTGCTTTCCCCCTGAGAAGAGAAACACTTTGGCACCATCTTAGAGGGGTCTCTGGGACTTTCTCTGTCCTTGGCCCTGAGGCAAGAGGAGCACACAGTGTGCCTGCTGAGGTGGTTTAAGGACAGGCAGCAAATACAGGGCAGCAGAGATCCCTGCAGGTAGTGCAGGTTCAGCCCTGTTTTGTGCTCCAGAGCTGCGTCGCCTTGCTCCTGCCAGCAGCAGTGGGTGGGAGTGGGGTGAGCTGATCCCCGCTGGGAGAGCTTTGCCTGACTGCTTAATCCCTGGGCAAGGCTCCCGGTTTCCCAGAGAAGCCCCAGTCTCTCCCAGCCTGAAGTTTGCTGGGGGCTGTTCCTGCAGCAAAGCGGGAGCTGGGGGAGCGAGCGCCAGCCGAGCCCGGTGCCATGTGTGAGTCAGGAGGGCTGCGGGAAGGGAGAGGTTCAGTCGGAGAGGGCGCGGGCAGCCAACCCAGCACCGCCCAGATACCTGGGGCAGGTGAGGGGTGCTGGCAGGCGGGAGCCTCCCCATTTTGCACAATGCAGGAGGATGGGGAATAACCTCTCGCCAATGCCGACTGGGACTTTCTTCGCCTCTGTTTCTGCCACTCGTGGGCTGCAGTGGGGAAGGAGATCTGCCGATGAACTGCATCCCAGGTGCTTATGTCTGCTTTTTGGTTTTGGTTTGGTGTGTTGGGTTGGGTTTTTTTTCCCCTCCCCTTTCCCATGCTGTGTTTTGGGCAAGAGGAAGCTGGGGAAAAAGGCTTCAGTAGGTTGGCAACAGCAGGATTTTGTCCATGGTGATGAGAGCATGGTTTTTTTCCTCCCATTTGTGTATATTCCAACTTTGCTCCTATTGTTTTGCTCTGAGCTGGAGGAGAAACTGTTTTGTTCAGAGGTCGTGTGCTGAAGCAGAGATAATGGGTTGATCCTAACACAGCCAGCACTGCTGGACCTTCAGGTCCAGCCATTCATGTTCCACCTGTGTAAACTGAAACCAGGATCAGCAAAATTAGGATGTGGACGTGTGTAATTTTGTCAAAGGTGCTGCATTTCAGCGGTGCTCAGTGCATGGAAAGCGTTTTTGATGTTTATTCTGCCCACCCTGGGAGAAAGGGGGACAGTGACTCTAAGGTGCACAGTGGCTGAGAAGGACCCTAGAAATTTCAGAGGCATTCTTATATCAAGCAGTGTTCTCCTTTGGAGAGGTGGTTGCTAGCAGGGCATTTAAAAGGAAATGCATTCCCTGTCCTAATTCTTAGCTGGATTTTATGTGCAAATTTCAGATTTATTTTTAATTTTTGATTATTCTGTCCTGCATCACTCTGAGGCAGAGCAACAAGTAAAAGATTTTAACTTTTCTTTGGAGTCATTTTAAGTTCCTGACTTATACAGCAATGAACAGTATTTTAGCAGTTCAGAGCCACTCAAAAAGTAGCTTAAAGATCAAAAAAGCCCAGGAGAGGTCAGATAAAATTCTCTTTATCAAGTCACATCTTACTTTTTAGATTAAAATATGAATTAAGGTCTTTGAAACAGTGTTCCTTTAACAGGCAGGGGTAGTCTTGCAGGTATCATAGGCACACATGCACACACAGAGCAGAGTCTCAGATTTCTGGTTTGCTGAGCCTTACCTGTGTAACACTATTAACTGAGATATTCTGGTGTGCTTTCCTTGAATATGAGGCATCAAACTCCCAGATGGAGAAGGAGGGGCTCTGCCTGCACCCCCTTCCACCCACTTGCAGTAAGGCAGCATCGCAGTCCCCTGTCCCCACCTCAGAGGAGCTGCTGGGGTTGGAGAGGTGACCCATGGCACTGCAGCGTGAAATCCTGGGCACTTGAACAACTATGGAAAAATTTTCGGGGACTGCTCCGTAATGCAATATAATTTCATTTTAATCCACATATTTTAAGTTTTCCTGCCTGTTCTCTGAAATGGGAGAGTGCTTCTAGGTTTAATACAAACTTAGATGTGAGCCTGGGTAGTGTGTCAACAAGACAGCTAACAGGTCCTTGGCTTCTTTCCACTCCATCTTGCTTAGGCCTTGGGTGATGCCAAGCTTCTGGTGAGCTGCTCTTCAGCAGCTCCTATTGTTTGAGTTAGAGGTTTCTATTGTTTCTGTCTATTTTCTGCCTTGCTAGGAGAGCTATTGTGGAAAATTCATCTCCTGTCTCTCACAAGAGGAGAATGGATTTCCTGTCGGCTCCAGGGCTTGAAGGGAAAGCAGGGGCTGCCGGGAGGAAGTGGCTGTTCCTCAGCCAGGCAGCGGGAGGATTGATGATTTTGAGGGGAACAGGCGTATTCTTTTCTTCAGGCTCCATGGAGATATTTTTAGGGTTTAAGTCTTCTCTGGTTAAAAGGCAAGTTGTCAAGTGTGAGGTCATAGGATGCCCTTAGGCTGCTTCCTATTGAAGAAGCTTCGGAAAAGGCACAGCTTTCAGAGCTGCCTGCTGAGGAGGGGCCTGTAATGAGCCCCATGTAAGGGATTGCAGGGGGCTTCTGGCTTTGCATGCTGAGCCTGTTTCACAGGCATCCTTAGGCCTTCTGGAGGTCTTCGGATGTTAACAGGGCATGAGCCAAGGTCCTGATTTCATTACAAAAGGAAGAGAAAGAGAGAAAAAAACCCAACGATGCTGGCATCTGCACAAGTACCTGGTCTTCTTCTCTCTCTTTCAGTCTCTTCTGAGTCCTTTCTCAGCATACAGATCCAAAATCCACCAACTGGCAGCTGTAATGGGGGGCTGGAATAGAAAAAGCCTACAGAATATTTTTCTGGGGCTTGTAGCCACTCCTCTCACACAGTTCAAGAACTGGTGTTTTGCTCAACCAGAAACCACCTCTGGGCAGAAATCAGCATATGCAGATCATGATGTGCCTCTCGTTAGACCATCTGAGTCTTCTGATAAGAATTTTGTAATGATCAAGCCACAGTTTCAAGGGAAAACAAAGAATGGAAAGGGATTTTGATTTGGGTTTGCTTGAAGCAAGCTAATGGGTATTTTTTTTTCACTGTTGGATGTTAGACTAAAAGGTCAGGACAGGTTTTCAGTGCAGTCTAGCTACTTGGACTCCTTGGGGAAATACACAGACATTTTTATTCAGAAATTAGTTGGATTTTGACTCTTGTTTTTGAAGGCAATGAATAAATGCGATTATAGACTTGAAAAGCAGTTTGAGCTGCATTGGGCTCGTCCTTTCCTCAGGCAGCCATTCCAGATGAGTGTGCCCTCTACTACTATAATTACTTTTTAAAAATAACTCTCCAAGTCTGTAATCTAAAGTGGGTGGTATGTAGCAAGTCTGAGAGTATTCTGCATTCAACCCACAGACTGGGGAGAGGGTTTGCTTGTCTTCATCTCTGTTTTGAAATCTGACTTTTTCCCACAATTCATTAACAAATGGCCCATACAATGAAAGTGCTTTTTAACCCGGGAGTCAGGCTTGCCAGGGACTCAGATGGCTTTGCAGCCCCACAGGCTCTGGATATTCCCTCTGGATATTACTTATCTGCCTGATCTTGTCTTTGTTGTATTTGATTTTAAGCTGCCTGGGCAATTGAGAAGAGCAGAGCCCAGCTGAGATCCACAGCTAAGTAAAAGTTGGACCTCTGTATGAATCTGTTTTCAGCCCACGTTGCCTTTTGGCTGGGCCAGCTGATTTATTTATATGCTCACATGCTTAAAATAAGTTGTGATTATTTTTTTCCTGTGCATTGGAAACAGTGAACCTGGGAATTTGCTGCTTGATTGCAAGTGATTTATCCTACTTTTCTCTATCTATTAGGTTTTTCAGGTGCTGATGTTCTTTAGTGTGGTGTTTTTGCAGACCTCCCTGCTCCACAATACAGCTTTTTTCAGGCTCTCATGAACACGTTTGTCGTTACTCATAAGGGGATCTTTATACTCAGTAGCAGAGTGAGGGGATACTGCAGGCAGGGATTTGCCAAACTAAATCTATTTTCACTATAATGAAATAACCCATGGCAGTGTCTACTCCCCTGTGGGGAGTATAGTCCCATTTAATGGGAAAGCTGATGTAGAGAGAGGGAAATAACGCAGGAATTAGAAAGAGGAAACCAAGAGTCGGTAGATGAGGAAAGGAAAGTAAGTCCTAGAAGGGGGAAATTCAACCCTCTTGAGCTTCTCTCATTCAGAGAGGTGCTAATACAGGCCCCAGGCTTTTACTCAGGATTGAGGTAATTAATGTTTGCCCTCAAATTTCCGTGGGTCTGAAGTTAAGCCCTTTCACCGTGTCGTTTTCTATCAGGGTTTTGCCACCTCTAAATAAAGAGCAGAAAATTACATCCCTTCTGCTTTTACATCCTAAGCATTGGCAAGTTCAAACTTGCAGGTTCCTTCTCATAGTCAGGGCTCTGAACAGCACAGGGCTGACCTAGAATAAGCAAAACATTTGCAATCTGGTTTGCAAACTTGATGGGGTTTTATTTGGGGTGTTACACTGCTGGGCAGACGTTTTTTCACTGAGTTCACTGTTAGATGTGTTTGCCACCAAATTCTTCCAACTCTTCTCACCAAATGCAGGATAGGTTTGTGCACTCTGAGGCAGGATAGGTCTGTGCACTCTCAGGCTGGAGTACAGGCTAAAGGCATTTGTGCCTATTCCCACTGGGTAGTGTCGTCACCGCCGGTCTATTTAAATGATTAGATGCAGAGAGCAGAAGGGAAAATATTCCTGTCATAATCCCACCTCCTACAAAACACAGCAAATGCAGATTTGTGTGTTTAGCAGATTTCCTCTTGGGAAGAGAAGTCTCCTATAGATAATAACCCTTTTAGCAACATCTCCAGCGAACAAAGCTTTGTCTGAAGAACAAAGAAAAAGTCGCAAGCTTGAAATATGCCTGAATTTCCTGAGTGCACTCGCCGCTGTGTGCAGGCAGGAAGCTGTGTTAGTCTGGTTTGGATGTTTGCTCTGAAGTGGCATAAACAGAGTGTCAGGTCTCCTGGGATCCTGATCTGACCCATGGTCCAGGGAATAGGGGTTCCTCTGAGCTGCAGCTGTGGGAAGGACTGCCATAGTCATGCAGTGCTGTGGCCATGTCCCTGACTGTCCCATCTCCCCTCTGGCCGTATCCTCTGAAGATTCTGGGTGCATGCAAGAGGCAGCAGCAGAGGTGAATGGTGCAGCCACAGCAGACCCAGCACACATGAGTGTTAAGCTGCCAGCCAGCAGGGAACTCATTTCCTGCACAATTATGGAAACAGCTGATCTGTGACATTTTAAGAAGGGGAGAAAATACAGGGCAGGGGAAGGAAGGCCCCGGCTATGTAAATATTTACTTTTGCACAATGTCTCAGGCATCCCCTTCTCCCAGGGTCTGGGAGAAGAAGGGGTTGCTTGCTGCTGGCTCTGGCACGTGGTGACAGGGGATGGGAGAACCACTGGTGGACTGCCCACAGCTGGAATGAGTACACTGTCCACCAAGTGAAAGCCTCTCTGATGGAGTGTGATACTGACCTGCTCGACCCACCTGCTTCCTGCTGCATCACACAGCCAGTGATGTGCTGCTGGACCACCAAGAGCTTGCTTGAACCACCTGCTTGGGCCTCCTTTCCCACGTCTTGGTCTTGCTCTAACAAAGCCAAGCTAATGAGGTACCCCTGCTCCTTCCCAGAGAGCAGCCATAAAAAGGGTGTTGAGAAAATTAAGGCGTGAAGCTTTCCAGGGTAGTGCTGCTGCAGGCAGCTGAGGTGTCCAGGATCTGAGGATTGCAGCATCTTGTGTGATGCCATCACCCACGTCAGATGCCCCCTACCAGCCAGGTCTGGAGCACACATGAATTATATTGCGAGTACTCACCAGACCTGACTGAAGAAGACCCCTGCACACAAGTCAAAAAAAAGACCCTCAGAGACAGGAAAAGGCTTTTATTTTGGTCATGGCATTGTTCAGCCTGATATAATACTGGTTTTCAATTTCTTTCCCTCACCACAGACAAAAATGTTACTTTTTTTCTCACCCCTGTCAAAGAGAGGGTGAATCAACTCTCTGTGGTCTTTAAATGCTACTCAGTTGTCCTTTCATTATCTCCCCTTGGCTGTGGTGGTGGGTGCAGTGCCACGGAGATGCCGTGTACGTTTGACACAGTATGTGACCACCAGGGCAGCTCTGAGGTCCCTCCCAGCTGTACCCAGTGGATGGAGGGAAGGCTGTGGTGCCTGAGGTCCAGTTAGTCTGTGATTGTAGGCAGGATTGCACTGTGTAAGCTGTGTTTCTGCATAGGGCAGCCCATGACAGTTGTGTCAACGAGGTGTGACAAATACGTGAGGAAATCCAGTGAGTCCCAGTAACAGTAACACCAGTGCACTGGTGGGTCTCAGTGTAGTCTGTTCTCCCAGTACTGTCTATGAACCCAGAAGAGTTGGAATCGGTGGGATTCAAAGATTTGTTTCATGCAGGTGCTTGATGTGGTAACAGAGGTAGCTCTGGCCTGTTCCCCTCCACCTCTTTCATCAAGGAAATACTGGCTAAGCTCACTCCCCAGAACATGCACCGTCACTCAGGGAATAAACACAAGGGATTTGTGTTGTGGGTTAATTCTGCTGCTGGAAATCAAACCCCATTCGTGGTCAAATGACATCTTTCTTGGAAAGGGACCAAGGTTAAGAAGACAAGGAAGGCAGGTTAGTTAAAATATGTCAAAGTCTCCTGGGTGTAAGTAAAGACTATAAATAAAAGCCTTTTAACTTGGAAAAGAACTTCAGAGTGATATGATCAGGCTCAGTTTAGTCCAAATATTGCTTTATGCCATTAAGCTGTTATCAAGTTTTGGTTCAACTGCATTAGTTTTATGGCTTCAGTGCAGTGGGAACAGTTGCAGCCTTTATGCAACTAAAGCATTTCCCCTGAAAGGTTTGCAGGGAAGACTGCTGTATTGTGCAGGAAGCTGGGAGTGAAACTGCCTGGAAACGAATAGCTGAAAAGTTGACCTCTAAATCTTCACCACCTCCTCCCCATTCCAGTGTAACTACACAACCTAAGGATTTATATCATGAACAATGAGGGGAATTAAATGAGGTTTAGTTTTACATTCCTGTTAACGAATCCTCAAACTTAGTAACAAAAGCTGAACATTTTTACTTATTTCCTCTTAAGCTGCAAACATGTCTGATTCAGCAGTGTCTTGAGATGATTTGTCAGGATGAGAAAATAAGTCACATCCCTCTTCCTCTTGGGATTAATAGAGAACAAGAGTAACCCTGTACCCATAATATTATTTCAGTTGGGCTTGCATAATAGCCTGGAAATGGTTACACTCAATGCAGTGCTTTGTAATAATGATGTTTCATCCTTTGAAGTTGGGTTAATTCATGTCACAGATCTGCACAAATAATAAAACACACACCCCCCTCCAGTTTTTCTTAACTAGCCTTCATTTTCTGATCCAAGTTTTGCTACAGTCGATTAGAAGTGAGTGGATTTTAATGCTGTTTCTGCAGATATCCACTACCATCACAACCAGGAAAGTCCTGTCTCACATTTGGTGTACTTACATGTCAGTGTGGCTGTGGGTTTAGGAAGATCCTGGTGTTTCCAAGAAGTCTTGCTGTGTGCATGCCTGTGCTCAAAATCTCTGTAAAGCACGAGTAATCCTACCAGAATCATTGTAGCTGACCCTCTCCATGAGCCAAGGTTTTCCACACGCATCTGGACCCTTATTCCTGGCTCACAATAAAGAAAGTGAGAGAAATCAGGCCTCCCATAATTACTTACAATCTGTGAGCTAGGCACATACATAAATATTTTCAGGGTCACAACTTAGCTCTTTATTTTTAATATACTTTGTTATTAGTAATCATTTTTGAAGAGATGGAAAATCCCACCCATAAGTTTCTGTGGTGTCAAACCTGCTCAGCCTTGACCTCTGCTCCCAGTGGTATCATTGGATTTACTGTTGACTTCAGCAGGAGCAGTCACAGCGGGTCTGAGTGCTTTTGAAAATCCTTTCCCTATGTTTTTCTGTATGAAACCCATCAGTGTAGCTGCCAGATTATATGACACTAGGGTTTAAAATTACTTAAGAATGAAATCAAACTGTTAAGAGGGCTAAGTTGTAATAAAGCTAAGCAAAGTAAATTTGCTTTCTTTCTAAGACAAAGCGACTTTCACAAGGTTTTAATTTTCTCTGGTCCGAGTGGAAAAACAATCGAGTTTGGTTCATTCTGCGCATGCACGTGTCAATACTGCTCCAGCAAAGCCCTAGAGATGACATCCTGCCCCTACTACCATGCATGGGCTTACCCTGAGCACATGGAAGCAGGTGAGGGGGGCTGGAGTTGGGGCTTGAGCCCACTTCAGGGGCTTGGTTTCAATTTCTCTCTGTCCCTCTGCCATAGGGTGCAAACTTGAGACTCACCAGTTAAGCCCATGTTTAGTTATTAATTCTGCCCAAGATGTGGGGGCAACTAGTTTTTCCCACTGCTTTACAAATAGGAAAGAGAAGATCTGGGGGCCCAAGTGTTATAAAGAGGGTCCAAATCTGCCCCCACACTCTCTGCACTTATTGTATTGGGGAAAAAGAGATACAAACTAGAATTGCTGTATCTCCCCATGGTGTTAAAAGAATAAATCCATAAAACATTGTGTAGCATAAAAATGCTGCAGCTCTAAAGTCCTTCTGTAGTTACCTGCACCCTGACTGATGGTAATGTCGTGCTTAAAGCCTCCATGCTCACATCTGTTTGCAGATGTTCTCTGGAGCAGGGTGGTCTCTTGCTGTAAGAGTGATGATAAATACTTTGCTCTTATGGATTAGATTATTCCTCACAAGTTGTTCTCCGTTTCACTGGAGGTCAGCTACACTCATCATCTGTTAGGATTTTTCTCCCCTGGGCCCCTTTTTGTTTTTTGCAATTAAATCAGATCCTTTGTTCTGTGGTGTCAGCAGATAGGAGCGTTCCTCCAGGCAGCCGTGAAGACAAAAACGTGTGGGCAAGGGTGTTTCCTCTCTCTGTGGCTTTCTGCTCCTCTTCTCCCACCACCAACTCCCCGTGCACGATGCTCACTCCAAGGGGTGCTTCTGTCCACACCGTCCATTCCTCGGTTCACCTCCCCTTGAAAAGAGAGTCCAGATGTTGTAATCCTCTGGTAAGATCTAAAACTGGCAGGATTTTTGTGTTTGTTTCCATCCTCCTTTTTTATTTTCATAAGCCTATAGATTGACTTTATTCCTCTTAAAGGTTTCTAGGGTGGGAGGTTGCTGTTCATCCACTTTTAATTAAAGAGGTATAGGGAATTAGGCCTTTCACAGGGGTGGTTCTGGTGCTGGCTGAGACTGTTCTGTCAGTTTTCCTCCCATCAGAGCAAATGCTTGGAAGTATGAGCTTGGAGCTCAAGCTTTTTAATTAACAGGGAGTGAAATTACTACATCATGGTGAAGTGATTTCTTTGCAAAGGAAAAACTGTTTCTTGGCTGCTGTTTTGTGCAGTAGTGTAACAAAGAGAGGACAGTTTGCTGCATCCTCAGAGGACAGGAGGGTGGTGGGTGCAAGGAGGGAGTGTAAGATTGTGGGCATCAAAGCACTGAGACAGTTTTGTGGGGTAGCTCAGGGTGGCTTTTGCAGTATGGCATGAAGGAGGGGAGGTGGTGGGAGCCCAGTCCCTCTTTCTGGCAGTGTCCAACTGTTTGCTACAGAAGCCTGTTTTGGATTAGGCTGCCAAAGAAACAGTTTCTCTTGACATTGGTACTGCACTAAGAGAGTGTAGGCATAAGGCTGAGAGCATCAGGAGAGCAAAGTACTGCTCTTCCCAGGGGATTTACAGTCTCTCATTCCCATTTTCTCCTCCTTCAAGCAGTGCTCACAGGCTTATAAAACACAGCCTCATGCAAGCAGAGGCTGATGCAGACAGGGTGTAGGAACCTCCACTTGGCATATGGGGGTCACAAACTCTTTCTGCAAGTTGGGGAAGGCACTGAAATCCTTCTTCCCAAGAACATGATTATTTTGGGTGAGCAAGTGAAGGATCTGAAGAGCAGGTCTCAGGCTGACCTAGGGAAGCAGCTGGCTTGTCTGCTTGGAGTGCTCAAATTAATTCAGGATAGTTTTACAGTGCGAAAGGCTCCAGCAGGAAATTTTCAGAAAAGCCCAAGTGTCATCTGACCCTGAGTCCTGTTTTCTAAAGTGTCAGTGTGTTCCTGGTGTGCACTTGTGCATGTGCATTTCGAAACTTGACTTCTGTTTCAAATTGGTTAGCTATTTTAATACAATGGAAGGAAAGCTCTCACCCCAAGTGGAAAGAGTATGTTTGCAGGAAAACCTGTATTTACCCATGGATCCCTGGGGAGAGGGGATAATCCTCTTCGGTCTCATTAACTTCTGTCTCTTGTTTCTGTTCTTCTTGCACGTAGCTTGTTTCCGGCACAAGGACGCAGCTTCTCTTGGCTTCCTCAGCCCCATAAGCCACACATAGGTCCTTGTAGTGCTGCAGAGTAGCCAGTATGGGTGTTTGTGTTCCTTTCTGAAGTCCTTTAGGTCAGTCTCAATGCCAGCACATGATGAAGGGACTGTCAGATTGTCCCCTCCACGCTCTTCTCTTTTTTTTCTCTCATCTATACCATGAAGCCCTTTGCTGTCCCCCAGAGGTTCACTGATGCTGCATATGTTTCTAATCCTGTGGCGTAGTCAGGCTGGTTTCTTACTCACAGCAACGAGATGTCGGCTCTGATGTCACTCAGTTTGCTTCTGATCCGTCCTAGTCCTAGGGCCAGGCTCTGTTTGCATTAATGGCTTTTCCATTTGAAAATGTGTGCTTCCCTTTCTGCAGCGTTTCCCTATTGCAAAATGCCTAGAAAGGGCCAAGGAAGATTTTTTTCTTTTCACCATTTGTGATGCCTGGAGTGGTTCCTCAGGGGCTCTGGGTTTATGCTGTGGTTTGTTACTGGTACAGGTTTCCTGGTGGTTACAAGATGTTCTAAAGCAATCTGACTTGTTGAGCTGACTCACAAGTGACCCTCCTGAGTTACTCCCAGGCAGTTGACCCGTCTGAAGAGTTGACTGCAGGGGATTGATCTGCTTATTATTAAAAATAAAATATTCTGTATGCCTTCAAAAATATCAGAAATTAGTTAGATTCTGTGTTATATGAGTAATTTCAAAAAGATCACATCAGTGCCCTCTTTTCACGTAATAGCAGTTTAATTCACCTTGGAGAGCAAAGTCATGGGAACTGGTTACATGAGTGTTACTATGGTAGTTTTGCTGAAACTGGGGTCTTAGACCAGATGAAAGGGGAAAACACAGTGGTGACTCAGACCTAAACTTTTCTTCGTGTCCTAAATTTACTCATTCCTTGTTGTAGTGCATCAGACAGGTGATTTTGGGTAGCATGAGGGGGTAAGGAGTCACCACTTTGGAGATCTATAACTACAAGTTAAACTGAATGCTTCAGTAGTGCCATAGGTAGAATTGATTGTACCATGAGTCAGGGTAATGGATTTGCTGGTCTCTTTAGACCTAGTGCTGTGTTTCTGTGATTTGGTTATTTGGAGCCATAGTGTGAAGAGATTGTGATGAAGATTAATTCAGAGTGAGCAGCGATTGGATGTGAAGGGTCAGTGGTTTGTGCTTGTAAGAAGCCTCAAAGAAAAGAATTTTTGTCTACACAGTAGCAGAAACTTCGTCAAAATCTGATATTTTCCTAAGCTACTTCATATTTTTAATCCAAACTTCATTATTTCTGGACAGCACCATTCTGATTTGCAAGTGGCACCAGTATAATTTGTCACCACAACACCAGTTCCTCAGTTGCATGTGGTCTTTGAAGTGTACTTGTACGAATGCTGCATTCAGAAAGTGTCTTGTCACAGACCAAACACTGTAGCATTTGCAAGAAATACTTTTATTTCCTCCTTCTTTTCTGTCTGGAAAGAAAAAGCCCAATCTTTCAAATCCACTTGCAGCAACATGGTTTTATGTAACCCAGCAGGAAATACTCTCGTGTATCTTGCAGATGAGTGCAGTGGGAGGTTCTGCTGCATGGTGTGGGCTGTTGAGTGCCTGAGGAATTTCTCTGCTGGGCTCCACTGGTCCCACTTCTCTTCTCTATCCACATCCATCTCTTCATACGCAGGACCGTACTAGTAGTTGAATCCTACTCAACGTCCCTGTGGTGAAGTATAGCATCACCAGGCTGAACAGGCAGCCTTTAATGCTGTGTATTTCTTGCAGTCAGATAATTTTGAGGTATGACCCAGATTTTGTTTTGCACAGGTGTGCCCGGTGTTAATTCAGGTGCTCGGCACCTCTCTGCTATTTATTAACTTCCTCAGAAGCTACAGTGGGACTCAGCATTTATGGTTATGAACAAATAAATCTCAGGGACTGTCTTGTGTTTGTACAGTGTCTGGGACAGTGGGTTTGTGCTCTGGGAATAGTACTTTGGAAAATAGCTTCAGGTTCCTTGCAGAAGAAACACTCCTCTCCAGCCATCTCCTCTGCCCTCACAATGCTGTTTGGGAAGTGGTATTTCCACCATGCTGATCCCAAGAAGTGGACCCACTCTCACCCTGCACAGGATAAGAGCGAGGGCTCATTCTACCTAAATCAGCATGGAAAAATATTATGCAGGGTGAGGTTTAATTCTGTCCAAACATAAATAGAGTAGCGTGCCCCAGAATATCTTCTTGGTCTAAATCTTGCTCAGCAGTCGAAAGTCCCAAGTACCAATAAAGTCACTGACTAATGAACATTACTCAGTTCCTTTGGGTGCTTGGCTAGGGGCACTCATAGTTTCCAGTCATACGATTACTCCTTTTTTACTTTAAGCCATCCTGTTTTTCCTTTAGTCTTTCAGCCTTAAAGAAACATTGAGTAACTCTGTGTTTTGCTTCTTAATGGCAAAGTCAAGGGATTGCAGAGACACAGATCTTTATGAATTCCTTTCCTGCTACCTGGAAACACCTTCTTTACCTCTGGTGCCAGCTGATGTGTTAGTTCTCTGGTTTATTTTCCATCACCTTTTCCGAGTCTCTCTTTCTCACCCTTTTTCCACTGGAACCATAATCAAATTGGGATTTTCCAAGCAGAAGTGCGTATCTTAGATTTTCAGTGGAGATGAATCAGCACCAGGACATTCACTCTTCACACTGAATTTTTGATGAGGAGACAGGAAGGAATCAAATTCCAAACCTGAACTGAAATTTGGCAAATTATCTCAGTAAAAACCTTAAGGAAGGCAAACCCCAGTTTTTGGAGAGTTCATTCTGGACTGACTGTGGACATACAAAGAACAGCCAGCCCCCAGGCGAGTCATTAGCCTGGCCCAGGAGGTACCTTCAGTTGAATTCCCTGTGGTCTCTTGCAGGAGTTTACCTGCAGGGATAAACATCTGTGTTGTCCATGAGACCTGTGAGTCCTTGAGTTGTCATTGGCACCTTGTCCCATGTCATTCAGAACTGCAGCGTGGCTCCAGCTTTCAGTGACCCTCAGCATCCAGTCACATCTCCCAGGACCTCATGCCCAGGGTTGCATCTTTGGATGAGCAGTGACTGCTGAGAGGTCTTGCACTTCTGTAGCAAATGGAGCTTCTGGTGTTGTGATTTCAAGAATGTAACCCATTGCCTTAGGTAATTCACTCCTGTTGTAGCTGAGATAGAGGTATGCATTAGAGGACCATAACCCTTTTAGGTAGCTGTGTGACTTAGGAACTTGTTTCACACATTCAAATCAGTTCATGGTAGCTTGAGTAGAGTCTCTGAGTGCAGTTCAGAGTCAAAGATGAGCCAATTAACCCTGATCTGGGTCCAGGTGGTCTATATCAGTCCACTGCTGATGGGAGATGTGTTGCCTGCTTCCTGAATCTGGCCTGAGTGTTTCTTTTTCACAGAGGTAACACCAAAGTACACTTGGACTGTATAGCAGCTGTCACTGACATTTACTGGGATGTAGTTTCTGCAATAATTATCTACAATTCCTACTTCTTCTACAATTCTACAAATCTACATGTGCCACAATCCAGTTCTGTGGCTCTGCCATGCTTGACTTATGTCACTGTGGGCATTGAATAAAAGTATCACCCATCAGTGAAATATCTTCATCTCTGGAATCTGGTATAGTGAATTTTTGATGGCAACACTACACCTCAGATTGTGAGTAGGGATAAAGAAGAATCCCACATCCAATTGACCATGGCAAATCCAATTCAAACTGCAAAGGGATATTTTTCCTCCCATTAGGCAGAATGTGATTAATTTCCCATGTGGAAAATTGTTCAAGACAGACGTGCTTGTAAATTATGGCTTAAGAGATCCTATTACTTCAAGATCCATCAAAACCTACTGTGCCTCCCAAAATAGCAATAAGAAGATAATTATATTAACAGCCTTTCTTGTTATTTGATGTATGACTGACATAGGCTGTAAGCTTATTTTCTGCCAGGTTGGAGCCTTCATTTAAGGATGGATGCTTTGACAGTAGTGGACATTAACAACAATGGTTGGTTTCTGACATTTGAAATAAAAATGTTACAGGAAAGTTTTTAAACTAGGGGATTTAAAGCTAATAGGTGTCAATAGCCCACAGTTTAAAACAATGCATCCTCTGGGGATGAAGACTTAAAAACTTCCTATCTGAAAAGAAACATGGCTTTATCAGGAATTCTTGAATGATCTGTCTAGAATCTGTGCTGTTCAGCCAATGATCTGCAACAGAGGGTGTTAGAGATATAACTAACTAACTTGGCTGATCATGAAATTTACTTAGGAAACCCAAATTTGGAGCTGATTGAAAAAAGTTGGGGGACGGTCTCATGATATACATGGTAAAAAGGCAGTTTGGTGGTGGTAGGCACAAAGCAGTGCTGGGGGAGGGCAGAGGGGGAGAACCATTGCAATCTAGGAAGGAGATTTCACTGGTTCTGAGGGTGTTTCCATGAAAACTGCAGCTCGACAGTCAGCAGCAGTCAGAAAGCCAAAGGTGGTGTTAGAAAGAATTAGGGAAAGAATGGGGAACAAAACCCAGAGCTTCAGCTATGGAAATCCATGATTTCCCCACACTGTGAACACCGTGTGCAGGTCTGGTGTTGCCTCTCAGAAAGTGTATATAATAAAGTAAGGTGCTGAAAAGGATGACAGAGGTGATTACAGAGGTGAATTGGCTTTTGTAAGATAGGAATAAATACACTAAAAGTCTTCAGTTTGGAACAAGGTGATGGTTGGGATAGAGTAGAAGTTTGTGCAATCACAAAGAATTTGAGAGAGTGAGGAGGACATAATTATTTTTATTTCTCAGAACATAAAAACCAGGTGTGGCCTGTGAAACCTGGAAAGCAAGCTTAAAGTGAACAAAAGGAAGTATGTAATCACATACTGTGTGATTAAATTATGAAATTAATTTCCAGAGGACTCTATAGAGTCCACAAAATCTGTGGGTTCAAAAAATGTACTAGAGCAATTTCTGTAGGATGAAGCCAGTACTGGTTGCTAAAAGTTATTTTCCAATTCTCAAAATGCCTAACCCCTGCTGTGCAGGAATAGGGAGTGTATGTCAGGAGAAGGATCCCATTACGTGTCTCCTCTTCTTGAATTTCTTGCCTATCTTTTACTGGCCACTTGTACCCAGGGAGCTGGATTACAGGGATCTTTGACCCAAACAAATACAACACTCTTACGTTGCTGCAACAAAGTGGATTAAATCTTCTGTCCCTTTTTAGTGTGTAATAACCACCAGTGGAGCTGTGTTCTTGAACTGCAGCAGGAAAACACATAGACAGTAATCCTCCATCTAGAAGTGGAGGAGATGGCATCTGTCCATTCTTGATCTGCTACTTGGAGACCTCAAGTCTGCAGGCTGGACCACCTCAGAGGGGTTATTTGAGGTATCCAAAAGTGTGACTTTGTATCTCTGTCCAGCCCTGGATAGCACTCCACACCAGGACACAAAGGCAGACTGCGTTTGGGGAGCTGCCATTCCTGTGTGGTGGCACAGGGAGAGAAAGACAGGTTTGTTTGTGGTGTGGATTTTGTTAGCAGTCAGTCCTGTTTGGCGGCTCGGTGTCTCTGTGGCTTCAAATGCAATTAATCAGGGCCTGAAAGGGTAATTACCAGCTCACATTCCTAATTCAGATTTCTGTGCCTACTCATGTTAGTGTTTTTTTCTTTATTTAGCAATAAAGTTGGGGTTGTTTTCATGTTTTTATGCTGCTGGACCAGCAAGCCTTATTAAAAATAAAAAATAACAAAACATTAGTTTCCAGACCATCTTTTTTTCTTCTTTCTGGGAAATTAAAAGCCCATATTAACCATTAAAGGGAAATGGCAGTGTACATAGTCCTATGGTCCTGCTGTCACCTTGGCTGAAGATACTTTCCTTTCATGGAGTGAGTAATTACTTTGAGCATTAATCCCTGAAAGAGGCTCTTTATTCTGCAGTGGGCAAAGCTGTTGACATCTGACACTGCTGTTTCCTTCTTTGATCCAACATTGCTGAAGCCAGGAAAGAGTGGCCTTGGAAAGCTGGGGATGCTCAGCATTCTGAGCTCCAGGGCAGCAGCTCCATCCTCTGAGGTGCTCTTGCACCCTTAGCACTGCATCTACTTGCATATGGACAAACTGAGAGGAATTTTTCGAGGAAATCTTCCTCCGCTGTCTTCTGGCATCAGCAGGCACTGCTGGTGCCAAGTCACACTTGAGCGTAGTTTGGATTAAGCGGCCTAAGCTGGAAGCAGCTGACGTGCTCACACACGGAGGAGTTGGGTGTGAAGGAGGCTGGTTATCTGATAAGTAATTATAAAATCATTTCCCTGTTCCTGTGCATCAGCTGAGCTGTGATAACTGCTGATGTGAGTGCTTTCAGTCATGGAGCCGAGGTGGAACAATCTGAGTGAGCTTTGCTCTCTCCAGGAAGCCAAGTGACTGGACACTGGCTCGTGTTGGTGCAGGCTACGTGTGCACACATGGATCACCATGTCCACTGCCTTCCACATGAGTGTGCTAGCCATGCATCTATCAGCTGGAAAGGGGCAGTAGGAGTGGCTTTGTGGTCAAGAGTTAAAGAGGATGTACTAGTAGGTGATGTGGCTGCAGACCTGACCCAAAGGTTGTTTCATCAGGCAGTGTGTTCTGGTGGATTGGCCTTGGCTGGACACCAGGTACCCATCAAGGCACTGTATCACTCCCCTCCTCAGCAGGACAGGCAGGGGGAAAATAAGATGGAAAACCCCTACTTGTGGGTCAAGATAGAGGCAGTTTGATAAAGTGAAAGCAAAGGTCACATGTGGAAGCAAAGCAATGCAAAAGATTTATTCTCTACTTCCCATCAGCAGGCAACTTCCTGGCCTCCTTCATTATGTGTGATGATTTCTCTGGAAGACAAATGTCATAAATAATGAATGCCCCCCCTTTTTCCTCCTTTCACTCATCTCTTATTACTGAGCAGATGTCATATGATGTGGAATATCCCTTTGGCCACTTTGGATCAGCTATTCTGGCTATGTCCCCTCCCAAGATTTTCCCCATGCCAGCCTACTGGTGATGGTGGTGGGAATGTTGGAGAGGCAGTGCTGATGCTGTGTGAGCGCTGCTTCAGCAGCAGCCAAATACTGGGGTGTTACCAACACCTTTCTAGCTACAGATACAAAGCACAGCACCATGCTGTGCTGCTGTGAGAAAAAACAACTCCATCTCAGCCAGACCCAATACCTGTGGGCACATCACAGTCCCAGCTGGGTTGTGGCACTGCAGGCTCAGAGGAGGCAGGACAAGGGGTGCAGGTCTAGCCTCGGAGTTGACACAGGTTGGTGCAAAAGTGACTGCGCAGGTCACCCCCCCAACATGTGCTGGAAATAAAATGCTTGTCTGTCTTCTCCTGTAATACGGAAGTTTGTCATCCCTGCTTTAAAGCACATGCTGGTGAGCTTTTGAAATCAGCAGTAGCTTTGTCAGGGATCAGAGCAGGCAGAGAGGAAATCCCTACCAGAGATTGTCTTAAGAACACTCTAAGGTAAGACATACTGAAAAGATGTTTCTGGAACCAGAGGAATGATGTCTGTGGTTTGATATGGTGTCTTGGACTGCAGACCAGCTTCCTGACTTGAGGACTAGCCAGTTTTGGTCTGTTTTTTGTTCACTAGCTTCTTCTGTACCTGTTGTTATCTACCGAAAATTCATCTTAAAACTAGTCAGCAGTTTCACTTGGATGACTCCAGGAGAGCACTTACATTTAGGAAATAAGAACAGTGCTCTGTTTTGCAAAGCATGGGGGATTTAATTTCTGAATACAGCTCTCTCAAATCCTAGCTGGTGAGTTTCAGCCTCTAACAAGCACACCTCCTCATGTTTGCTGCTCTGTTGTTTGTTTGTTTAATTTCTGTGTTAATTGGTGCCTTTCAAATACCACAACTGCTCTGAGGAGTAGTGTCCCTGCCTCTCTGACTGCTATATTTTCCCTTCTATAAAGTGGGACACGTGTAACCTGACAGCTGGTGTCATCAAGGTCTTCCACTGGAGAGAGTTCTGCCTCATTTGTGGCAGAAATCAAGGATTCATTTTTGATTAGAATAAATGTTTGAACAGAAAGAATTTCTGGCCCTAGATACCAAGGTAGATGTATATTCATATTGCATGCAATCAGCAGAGGGATCGAGGGACTGGCTTTATGGCTTTCATTAGTGTGTGCTCATTTTGTGACCTTGTGGAGCCACCTTTGCATCCCTACCCCTCAATTTCTGCCTGTAATGTTCCTGTAAGAGTATACGCCGTAGCACCGCGTTATTGCATGACCAACCTCACAGTAATAATAACTTTGATCTGCCTGGTGTGAGTGCAAATAGTATTTTATTCACAACTCCAGCTCTCAGCCAGCTTAAGGGTGGAGTCTCCCAAGCAGTGTTATTGCCCATCACACCAAAGGATGTGGCTAGGACCTTACCGGGCTTTTCCAATGTAGTTTGGCACGGGTGTGGTGCACATCCAATCTCCCTCCAGTGACCTTGCTGCAGGGTCTTCTACCCCAGTGGAAGTAGCTCAAAGGCTCCCTGTCGGCGAGGCTGGCACTGTCCCAGTGTCTGTGAGGTAGTGTCTCAGGCTTAGTGTCACACCAACTCCTGCATGAATGACAGGTCTCATAAGAGCCTATAAGAGCGCAAATGTTTTAATAGGCTCAGTTCCTTAAGGCTCCTGCTTTAGAAGATTGAGGTGGGACCATGTGGTCCTTACCTGAGGGTACAAACTGCCAAGTGTCAGCAGAAGGACTCTTGTTCACTTTAACAGACCACAGTGAGCAAGGTGGTACCTGATGTAGTTTTGGAAAGAGCAGAGGAAGAGTTTAGTTAGTGTAGCTACAAAAGTATGGTCTTGCCCTTTAGGAAGAGTATTTTTCATGGTTAAGTGGCACAAAGGTATTAAGAGGCTCTTGCCTTTTCCCAGTCTGGGGTCAGGCGCTGAAGTAGCTCAGACAATACAAGCATTTTCACCAGCAAGTATTTAATACCAACAGGAGCTACTGGTTCCCAAACTTGTTGGACCAATGTACAGTGGTCCACATCATTCCAACACTGGTCATGGAGTGAGAGTTACTGAGAAACGTAGCTCTGCAGTCTTTCTGTGGACCAGTAGTGATTTGGAGATCGCAGGTTAGGAGCCACTAACTACCTAGATGAAGGCAGGACAATGACCTCAGCTGATACAGGAGGATTAACAAGTGTTTCAGCAATGAGACTCAGTGGTTGATGTTCCTCTAGTCAGTTTGATAGAGGGTCTAGATGGTTTGATCATTTTTAAATCCCAGTGTTTTCTCACATTAAATGACTTGGTCCTGGATATTTGGAAGTGGATCTTTTTGGAAGGTGTTCAACAAAACAAAACAAAGAGTGCAGTGGATGTGATTCTTATCTTAGAGGAGAAGTGTGCACAGGCAAGGGGGACGTTTTGTATCTGCATAGGCTTTCCTGTTTTTCTGTGCCTTTTGCTCCCAGCGCAGCAAAGATCAGCAAAGAAAAGGACATTTCTACATCCTCTGTGTGAGGAAGCCCTACTGTTTCTTAGGCAAAGTTTCTCAGGTGTTTTGAAAACTTGACCCTCTTTTGGCTCCTTGTCTCTGTGGGACTTGGAATAATCATCAGGTCAGTTCCTTCAGGTGAGGGTGTGCCAGTTGTCCATGTTGCTGGCTTCAGGTACACTACACCCTTCTCCCTCTGCCCTCAGACAAACTCACAGCTTTCTGCAATTAAGAGCACCTGGCTGTTTGCAGGCTAATGTAGCACTTGCAAGCAGTAATTGCAAATGAGTTCACTTTCCACCTGGTAGAAGTTTAGGTGTGTAATTTAAGGAGGCACCAATTTCACTGCAGAAATCAAAGACCTGACCCACTGAATCAACACTCACAACGTTTTGCAAGCACTCACAGACTGGGAAGTTCAGTTTTGAGGGGTCTAGTGGCCTGTGCTCACACTGAGATCCTCTTGTGTGGGATAGATGCTTTGCTTTGCTTACTCTGATGGTTGGTTTAATCAAGGTGATGGATCCCCTCAGGTTTGCTGGTGCTCACAGACCAATGCACAGGAAGCTGCCCCACAGTGAGAAAATTGAAAGGATAGTTTTGTACAACTTTTGCCTGCCCTTTCCAGACCTAACTCTGCATAATTTGCCTACACCATGATTCCTGCCTTGCTTTGGGAGGTGGGAAATTTGCAGCTGGGGCAGCTGAAGAGATTACAGGAGTAGTGGGTTGTTTGGGTGATAGCAGCAGGACATAGAACATTATGAAGTACTCTTGGCTTATGCAAAACACTGTACAAACAGTAACAGAGCTGTTAGCTTGGGTTTTGAACCCCATGGCCCCCATCTGTCACCCCTGCATTTCAGCACTGGTGCTCATGGCATTTTTCCTTCTAGCTGTGCCTGATGCTTGAATTCCCTAAGTGTGTACTAGCAAGACTGTTCTAGAGCTGGTGTGGTTGGCCCTGGAGGATAGTAGCCACCCCTCCAGACAGTGGAAAACAGAGGTAGGAGCTCTTTGCTGATAGGGAATCCAGCCTGACTGCTTGCCTGTCTCTGGTTTCTCTTTGTAATTATTCACATAAGGGAATATTCTGCTTATCGCTTCTAATGGAGGAAGGTTTCTCTTCCCAGTGTTACTCTTCTATAAAAGCCATGTTATTTCCCATGCTTTATTGCTTCTCGGTGATTTTCTTTAACATTGCAGCTTATGCAAATTAAAAACAGGATCCAAGGGCACAAGGACACCCTCGCCACCACTCCCCATATCTCAGGGCAATATTGTTGCTTGTGTGGCTTTCCTGGCTGCCCCATTTGTCTCCATCACCTCTTGTCACCTTCCATAGTAATTCCTGCTGATTAGCAAAGGCCTTTATCAGCTGAGGCGTTTTGGCAAGCCAAGTTCAGCCAACAGTTCTGACTCTGTCACGAATTTCTACTCATTAAAAAACTCCTTTCCCCTCCCAATAGTGGAAGCACAATGAATCATTTCCCTCCCCTTTCTTTGTCAGGAGCAAATGCCATCAGTGTTAGGACCCTGGCACTGACTTTCTGACTCCAGGAAGTCATGGATGAAACAATCCATGGAAACTGGAATCCCCATATAAAAGTAAGACATTATTTTGAAAGGAACACACCTCCCTTCTGGCTGCTGTCAGATTGCCATCTGATTGACAATCATACATATTTCCATGAGAAAAATAACTTTTTTCTTCTATTTCGTAGTGCTGTGCTGTTGATTTGTCTGTTTTCATTGTAAGGTGGCAGTGCATGTTTAAATGCTCCATTTGGGAGATAGATTGTGTGGCAGGTGTGTGAGAGTTTCAGGCAGGACCCTGAGGAGGATGTCACAGCTTAAATAGGTTGTCGGGGGTTTGTGTCATATTTGATTGCAGACCTGTGCCTCTTTGGTGTATAGAAATATTAATAAGGAGTAGAAGCCATCATAAAAATACTTGAGCAGTAAAATGGTTTTAGTTACACTGGAGGAAGCTGCTTGCCCCAAACAGAGAACCTGTAACTGCACAAGGGCTGAATTCTGTATTCTTTTTTACCAATGCAGCCCCAGTGTAAGGGCAGAAAGCGTCTGACCTCATCTCATAAGCAGACTTCTCTGAGAAGTTCATCTAAGGTTGAACATATTGCTTGGCAATATATACAGATCTGGCACCTCCCAGGTTTTCAGGTAAAAAAAAAAGTAGAGAATCAACAGCACAATAACAAGAACATAAAGAGGCAGAAGCAGGAATTCTTTCTGATTCTTAAGAGACAGAACTGACAAAACCTCCACAGCTGGAGTTTCTGTAGTCAGAGGCAGCACATGTCTTTTTAAACATAAATCAGATGAGATATAAGAGTATTATTAATGCTTCCCATTAGTCTTCAGGCTGTCTGCTGCTGAATATTTATCATGTGGCTTGCTTCACGTGCTGCATTCTGAAGTGTTCAAATAGAAGATTAAATGTGAATATGCATTTGTCCATCATCCCTTTGAGCGTGGGTTTGTTATCTTCCTAATCTCTGACAGACGCTCTTTGCATGAAACAACTGGTGTCCTTAGACCAATCCATCACCCAGATGTACCTTGAAATGAGACTCAATCTCAGCAATCAGAGAGCAAGACCAAGAGGTGGATCTGTTGTCTTGATATATTTGTAAAGGAGCTAACAGCAATTTCCCTGTCTCTTTGTTGCCCCTGCCGCGGCTGCCGCTCACTGCCTGGCTCTAAAAGAGCAGCCAAGCTGGCAGCTCAGGGCTGAGCCACTGGCACTGGCTAGTGAAGACATCTCTAGAAGGTCTTGAGGCCTAGATATGCTGTACCTCTCCTTGGCAGTGAAAGGGGTGATTGGGAGTTGGGGTGCATTTTAGCTGGTTCGCTCTTGGACCTCATTTGTTAAAAATCTGTGTTACTCTAAGTATGAGGTCGTGCAGGAACAGAGGATGCCTTTAAGCTTGAAGAATCAGCAGTGGCCAGATAGACAGTCTCCTGCATAGCTTTATTATTCCCACTTTGTGCACCCGCTGTGTATACAGGAGGAAACTTGGGTCTTGTGAGAGAAGAGGTGTGTGGTCGTGGAATTAAAGACTACATCTCTCTCTCTCTATGTATATATACATACAGGGAGATGAAGGGATGACTTAAGATGTCCTCTACTCTGCTAAACATGATACTCTGCCTCTTATCCGCATTAATTTCCTAGGAATAATATTTTCTTTAAAGAAAAAAGGATAAAAATAAATATTGTTATCCTGCATTAACAGCAGGGCTGGAGCCCTATGTTTTTCCCACGTCTTTCTTTCCAAGTGCTGCTGTCCTTGGAGGCCTTCCTAACATGTGCCAGACCTCCCTTGGCCCTGTCAAAGCCTGGCACACCGGTGAATGAAATATTTGCATGAGGCAGCGCCGTCTCATGTAACATCTAAATTCCCATCTGAATCCAAGGCACAATTCCTGTTCACTTCCTAGCTGGGCTGCAGCATGGTTAAAAAGCCGCTCATCCTTCTGTAAAGTAGGGTTGTAGTGCCTGAGGAGGCTTAAAAGAGCTGCAGGAAAATTCAGGAAAGCGGAAGCAGCACTGCATGTACTTGCGTAGAATAGATCCCTTCCTTAGAGATGTGGCTTTTCCCAGAGGAAAAGCCAAGTGGCACATAAACCACTACTCCACCCTCACAAGGAAATTGCCTGGGCTGTTCTGCATTCATCGGCCACCCCGGGACTTCCCCGCCTCATGTTTGTTGTGGGTGAAACGCTCCCTTCCACTGCCATGCTGAGGGCTCCTCGCTGGCTCTGACGTGCCCCTGCTGCTCTGCTGTCTGCCTTCTCATTGTTTCTTTGGGGTGACCCCACCTACCTTGTTAGGCAAAGTTTTCCACGGATAGGGTCTGCACTCACTTGGAGAACGTAAAGAGTGTACAACATGGATTACCTTCCTTTTCCAGTCCCGATGGGACCTCCCTTGCTTTGGGGGAAGACCAGGACTAATAGGGGAACTGGAGAAAGCAGTAGGAACTTTTTCTGGATCTGCAGTGGTTTCTGCTGCTTGGTCCTGATGGTTTTGCCTGAGCTTCTCTCAGCACAGTCTGTCTTACCAGACAGACATTTGGAAAGTTGTTCCTCCTTAGGCATGCTTCAGTACGTGTCAGTGAAACTTCTTTGAGAGGGGGTCCCTCCTTGATGCCCAAAAGAACTGGATGTGCTTGCAGAGTGTCTTTGTTTCTCTTCTTGCATTTTAATTTGTTGACTGCTACTCCATGGTGGTCTAAAATACTCAGCCTCCTCCAGATCTCAGCTTTGAATGCCATACTGTTCTAAGCAGCTACGGATCTTCTCCACAGGCCTCACGGAGCCTTTTCCAGCTTCTGGTAGTAGAGGGAAGATCTTTCTTTTATTGAAGGGATAAAAATGGAAGCACCTTCTGGGCTTTGTTTTGTTGTAACACCACAGTTGTCCTGATACTTTCCATCTCCATTTAAGGACTGAATTAGGATTCATCATATCCTGGGGTCTTTTTTGTACTCTGTTTAATATAACATTCTGTATTATTACTTTTAGGAAAGCTGAGTTGCATTTACAGGAGATCTTTAATGTGTTTAAATCTTTGGTTCCTTAATGTTTTTGTATGGTCACTGGTTCAGCTTTAGACTCATGGCTTGAACTGAAAACAGGAAAGCCAGTAAGTGAGAATGTTTCCAAAATGTCACTTTCTCTTTGCAGTCTATTTATAAAAGTTGCAAAAAAATACCAAGATCTCCCACACCAACATTTCTGGAGCACTGAGAAAGGAACTAATCTTTTCTCTACAGCTACGCCTACATCCCTTCCCTCCAAAAAAGCAGCTTACTCTAGTTTCACAGTACAAGTACACAATGGCCCTCAAGGCTATCAGAAATGTTTTAGAAGGGCAGGTAATTCCTCTCCAGACAGAGAAGCAGGAAAGCAGGAATGTTTTGGTGTGTCCAGAGTGGATCAGTGCAGGGAGATGGGAGTGCCACTTTACTCCTCAAGCAACTTTTCACTAAATTGCTCAAGCCCAGATGAGCATCTCAGACACCAATTGAAGGTTTCCCCTGTGCTCTCTGACCTCATGGCATCACAGCCTACAGGGATGGCTCAACACTAGCTTAGTAATGAGATAACCACAGGGAACCCAGAGAGATAAATTTATGGCACCAGGAAATGGCTTTACCTCACAGGACAAACTGTTTTGTTGCCAGAATTGGGGATGAAGATAAACCACTTTCTCCTGTCTGAAACAAAAGGCTTTAACACTTTCTAGATTAGCAGCTATGTAGGAAAAGGCAACCAAAAGGGGCAGTGTCTCGGAGGGTTTAGAGCCTCTGCTACTGGACTCTTAAGGGCTGTAATTTCATTAACCTCTCAGCTTGTGTAATCATGACAAAGTCAAAGCCACGTATTCAGATTTTGGATCTGATTTGATTTCCTAGTCCAATTTCTTATCTCATGATCTATGGATAAGTATCTTATTTGCCTGTTGGCAGAAGAAGTTTGGAGCAGGGAGTGGTATATATGTCGAGGGTTTTTTTACATGGACATTTCATGGACTAAATAATGCTGGCAGATACTATTTTCTTCCACCACAAGGAGAACATATAATTTATTCTTGTCTCGTTACATTAAAAGAAATACAGCACAAAAGGAAAAGGGAAGAAAATCACCAAAAAAGGATATGAAGATATAATCCTTTCTAGCCAAAAAAATACCAACTCTATGACATCCTTGTGTGTGGGGAAACTCAGCTCCTAGATTATTTTGATAAACTTTGTTACAATCAGTTTCACACAAACCCCAGTCGTTTATTTAATCTTAACTGCTTGCAGAAATGTCATCCAGTAAGGACATGGAGATTATTTTTTTTTAGTTTCAAAAAAAGAGTTTGTTTATTTTTCTTCTATTATTTGGTTTCTCTCTGCAGATTTATAAGGGCTCTGTCACTAACAGCCTTGTATTTGCTTGTGAGCTGGGTGTGCTGTTTGCCTGCCTGAAAGGGCAGGAGCATCCACAGTGGGAGGCAGCTGATTGGGAAGTAGGTGGAGCCTACCCACCCCAGCAATGCTTCCTGCACAGCCAGCACGAACCTGCCAAAGTAACCCTGAAGTAGTAGCGAGTCATAACAAACATAGTGTCGGTCCATTCCAGGATAGTGCCATCACTAAAAGGGAACCAAGTCCTTTTGTGTTATCTACAGGATGAAATCAGAAAAACTCCCCCTGTCCCATTACTCTCTATGTAGAGACTTCC
The DNA here is from genome assembly GCF_022539395.1 of Myiozetetes cayanensis. NCBI lineage: Eukaryota > Metazoa > Chordata > Aves > Passeriformes > Tyrannidae > Myiozetetes > Myiozetetes cayanensis. The sequence continues at coordinate 12,371,690 of NW_026086605.1, forward strand.
TTCCGGTGGCTCATACAAGCAGGGCTTTGGTGGCAGTCACCAAGGGTTCACAGAGCTGCTGTGTCTTTGGTAGTTCTTGGCCATGTGCTGCATTTCCTGTGCAAACTTAAGGCCAGCAGCATCCAGCTTCAAGGAGTGCCATGGACGCTGCTGTAATTGCTGTTGTCCCACATCTCTCTGCGGCCTGCCCTGCAGTGCCTTTCTGTGCGGTTTGCTCTGAGGGCAGGAGTGGATCTGCTGCTCACACCTCCTTCAAGTGTGCCATCCTGTGTGACTTGTAGTGATGGGGGGCTGCACTCACACAGAGCTGCAGCTGTGTGAACCTCTCAAGCAATGGGACTTCTCAGCTGGGAACATAATGGGGTTGCAGAGCTCGGCCGCTGGCACTGCCAACAGCCACGGTTGGAGCCAGGGATGGAACCCTGTCTGCTGACCCTTCTGCTTGGTGCTGTTGTGCTATCCCACATGGCAGCGGATGCCCCTAACCTTCCACTTTCATCTGTTCCCTCCTTAGGCAAGATCCTGTTCCGGAGGAGCCACGTCCGAGACGTAGCTGTGAAGAGGCTAAAACCCATCGACGAGTACTGCAGGGTAAGAGCTCTGAGGAGTGCCGGGCAGCCCTGATCTGTGGGGGCTCAGTGCTGGGCTTTCCCTGATGGATATTGCTGACAGGCAGTGTGTCGAGTCTAGCACAGGGAAGATGGTTCTTCCCAAACACCACCAAGACTAACAGGGCAGGTGGAACCAGGACGCCGTTTGCTCCCAAGGTCCTTGTAGCATTTTTCCATGCAAACTTTATGCACTAGGTTGATGCCTCATTTTCTCAGTAAAGGCTCTAAGCCTCATCTGCCCTAAATGTGGATTTTATTTCTACATCAGCCAGGATGATTCAGGAGTTGAGCAGGCAGAGAAGCACAACTAAGATGATGGTTTTTTCTGTTTCCTGTCTGTCTGTCCCCGAGTGCCACATGAGGACAGTGCTGGCTGGTGCAGCACTGAGGGTGGACCAGTGTCTTCCAGGAGTGCTGCTTCTGATGAGTGAAAGCCTGGAAATTTATTGCAGGACAGAAAAGCACAGCTCTGTTGAGAAGAATATTAAGTCACCTAATCTTTCCTTTCTAGCCTAGAGTTTATGATATGATGATAATTAATCCTCCATCAGTAGATTAAAAGTTGTTTCTAAGCAAGGAGGATTCCCAGGTTTTGTAGAAGTGTTAAGCACGTCAGTGCATAATTTAAACCGGAGACTTCCTCTCTTATTTCCCATGAGGTTTTCTTTCCATTTTTGGAAAGCCAGAGGAGCAGGTGGAGGGGAAAAAAATGCACTCCCAAGAACTTCTCCAGTCAGACATTTGCTCCTGCAAAATTGGAAGCAGATTGCCAAAGTGCCTGAGGCATGCTGGGGGCTGGTGGTGAAACCCATGCCATCTGCACCCCCGGGGCAAGGAAGCTTCATTAAAGTCTTATCTCATAAGATCAGGCTTTTTTGTGTGACAATTAACGCACTGTCTTCCTGCTGGGAGCTGAATGGCTCTCTTTAAAATATGCAGGGTTTCCCTGAGTCCCCAGCCGCCTCCTTCAGACAGGAACTGCTGGCGACAGGAGCGGTGAGGGCTGGCTGATGTCAGGGTTCACCCAACAGATGCGTGGTGGAGAAAGCAGTGACTTGTGCTGTGGGGGCAGCCAGTTCTCTGTCACCCCCTTGTCTGTGCTCCAGACAGACCTGCCCTGACCCGGCCGAGCCTGCTGGTGCTCCACTGGTCATGGCCGAGGGATGTGTAGTGGCATCGGCTGCTGGCACATTTGCTGACACTGAGGTGCTGGGATTTCTGCTCTCATTTCCTTTCTTCTCTTCTGGAGAAGTCTGGCTCAGGTCACAGAAGCATAGAATTATAGGATAGTTTCACTTTGGTTCAGATCTGCTGCTGCTGCCCAGACATGGCTGGATGCTTCCCTGAAGCCAAGCTGTTTACTTAATCTGTGTATTAATAGGTGCTGATTTTGTGAACATAAACCCAACCAGGTCGGAGTAACCCAGTTTCTCCCAGCCCAGCATTTCCCTTTTCCAGCAGCAGTGACAGTGGTGCTCAGCACTGAGTATGACAAACCTATAATGACTTCTCCAGAATATTCTTCTCATGTGTTTGTTGTGCCTGATGTAGTGTCTTTTTATTTCATTTGTGTATAACTGTAATTTGTATTTAATTTGCCTCAGTACTTCAAAGTAGAAGGTGCTTAAATCTGGATGGGATTGGAGAGCAAGGCTTATAGTCACTCAAAAGCTTGATCAGGAGTTGCATCTCATGTCTGTGTGAGTGCTTCAAGAGGGCTACATCCTCCATAGTGTCTTTCTGCATGGGGTGTCAGGCCTTTAAAGAAAGAAGGCCCTGGCTAACTCTTCCATTCCCCAGGGATGTGTCTTGTTGGAGAGTGTATGACCATGGTTGTGACTGAGTTGGGCTGCAAGTGGGTTAGCCCTTCAACCAGTGCTGGAAAGTAAAGGACTGCCAAGCTTTTTTTACCCATTCTTTGCATTTGACTCTAAATTCATGCCTGGACATTACTTTATGTCCAGTATGGATGATAGATAGGTCTGTGCCCACTCTTCAAAAACAGTATAGAAGTAACTGTGATGTCCTGCCTGTCATCAGATCCACTTATGAGCTGATTTCTTTGCCTTTTGCTACATCTTCCTGCTAATTACAGAGAGTAAATGAAGATGATAGCTGGTCACACCATTGTCTGGCACAGGACATACCCAGTAGTTTTTAAACCACACCACATAGTTGGCAACCTGTGTAAATAGAGGGACCTGAGAATTGCAACTCATACCTCTCCCAACCTTTAGAAGTCTCACAGTTTATGAGAAGAGTTTTTCTTTTGAACGTTTATGGTTCATCCAATTAATGTTTCTTCAGAGAATATTGCCATATGTTATTGCTGTTCCAAACCTGCCATAGGATATGGAAGTCCACAAGACTGAAAATAATATGAAAATCAGGCACTATACATCAAAGGTACAAAGAACTTAGGAAAACAGCTTGCAGGAGAGATTCGTGGCACAGTGAGGTCGGTGGTAGTTCTGCTACTGACCTTCTGTGAGGACAGAGTTTCATCTCTGGGGCTTAGCAAAGACTCAAAATTCAGAAATACCTTCACTGAAGGACATCACTTACAAGGTTTCTGGGAACATGGCCTTTGTAACCTTTCCATTCTGATATGAAGTTATCCAGGAATGACCAAAAACTGGGAATTGTGAATAGAAAATTAGGTGATGAGTCTGAACCAAAGTGGCCTCACTTTACCAGCTACAGGGTTTCTCTCCCTTCAGCTATACTACAGAGACAACTTGAGTGACTTGCTTAGCTCCAGTGCTAGTTTATGGAAAGCTGAAGTGAAATTTAATGAATCCTCTCTTGTTGTAAGAAGACAAAATATTTTTTATAAAATAATATTGCTCACTACTATTTCTTACCCTGTACTGGCGCATGTGCATGACTCAAGAGTGGGATCATGCCCACCTCTTGGGAAGTGTTACCCATTTTCTGCATTTCATCCCCTGTCCAGTAGGCATTTTGACTCATTAGAGAATTGTATAGAACTGTAGAGCAAGAGCATTATTTTGATATGTTCAGTTCTGCTTCTGTAAGGGTTCAAAGCTTAATGTCCCATGCTAGTCCTAAAATGTGTAGGCTGACAATTTTGAAAAATTTAGAGAATTATGCTGGAATGATGTGGGTGAAGTTGATTGAATAAATCTGCAATGGGATAATAAAACGAATACATGAAACAATAGACCTCTGTCCACTGGAATCTGTGAGGAAGCAAAGGACAGAGGCAGGTTCCACATCCAAAGTTCATGGTAATTTTTTTGCAAGATGAGGGTCCTCCATCCGTTTCACCTGTCCTGGAAAGACAAAGTACAGATGGACTCTGGTAAATGAAGGGTGCAAATGTTTGACCATTTGTTGTTTTTGCAGACTGTCTCTGTCAGAGCCTGGTGATTTGCATGGCTGAGAAGCAGGTTTGACTCCTGCTGTGTGGATGTGTTTGTTGTTCCTGTGCTGCTGGGCACAGGAGCAGGGACAGCAGAGGCTGTCTGAGAATTTGTGGGGATACTTGACAGCAAGGGGAGGTCCGCAGAATGTTCCATACCAAGGGCATGATCCCTCTGGCCCTCTGTACCACTCATGCCTGGGTGACTCCTCATTGCATTGTACCAGCTTAGAGAAATTCCATCAGAGAGGTGACTAGGCCAGAGATTTTCCTAAGGCTGCAAGAAACTTTGAAGTTGCAATGAAAACAGGAGGAGTGGGATACACAGGGGAAGATTTCCAGAAGCTGTTCGTCTGTAAACATGAAAGTGCAGGATCTGGATATCTTTACTGGTAACCTGAGTGAGTTACCAAACAAACTGTGTTTTCCCAGTGTGCTGCCCACTGGAATTGGTATCTCTGGATGACTTCCCTTTTAACTGTAGGCTTGGAATTAGTTTAGTGTGATTTAAGGTCTTCTGGGCTCGTTGGGCTTGATTTTCTTAACCTGTTTAGGAATTTTTGCCAATGTGAAAGAAAGGGCAAATTCATAGGCCTCCTTTCCCAGTGGTATTTCATTTATGAACCTTTTGATCTCCCAAACAACCTCTGGTGAGTGTTTGTCCAGTATGTACCATCCTGTGTTCAAGAAAGACCTCTCAGGTCGGTGGTTCACAAAAATACCAATCTTTCCTTACCCAACTCCCTGGGAAGATTCTGGCCAGCATTTGCTGACTTGTGTATTTGTGCATGTTGATCCTAATTGAGGGAAGCATCTTTGTGCAGGGAAGATCTTAAGATTTAAAGTCCCATTGTCACAAACATTTACCTGGATTTGTCACATGCCTTCATGTTTTTCCAACTGGATGTGGCTTTAAGTAGAAGCTTAGAGGTTTTCTGTAGTGAGGCTTGAGTACTCGAACAGACACCACCTAAATAAAAATTAAATGAGCAAGTCACATCCATTCCAGGAAGTACTGGTCATTCCTTTATTAATGTTCACTATTTGAGAGACCATACTTCAAAAACATAATTACCTCCCTCTTGGTCTCTCGGTCATGCCTTTCTGTCAAGGTTTAATTCTTGAACCTGTCGAGACAGGTACACAGACATTTTTCTTTCTATCCATTGCACAACTAAGTTAGTGTTCATTGAATATGGAGTGATAGTCCCAGTCAAGAATGAGAGTTTAAATGAAATACCTTCAAACTTTATCTGTATTTTTTTAATCTACGTTTCAGAATCCTGATGCACTTTGACCGGCTGCAGTTATGAGGGTTAGGTATTTGCAACACCCTTCTCAGCTCCTGGAGTGGGGCCTGGCTTCTGGTCCTTCCATGCCAGAAGCCCTTACATGTTCCACTTACTTCCAAAACTCTGCACCCACTTTCCTCCTTCCCTCAGCTCTTTATTTATTCCCACTTCTCCAGTCTGAGTCACTACCATGCACTCCTCATCCACCTCTCTGCCTGACTATCAGTGTTTGCCATCCACCCTCCATAGTTCAGTGCTTTAATTCAAGCTCAGAGTTACCTGAGGCTCTCAACCAAACAGAAGGTGTTTTCACATAGATGAAACAATTTATTTCTTTGTCCTGAGAACTTATCTATTTTAATTGCACCTTCCCCCTTGCTGGACTCATGACCATTCCCAAACATCTGGCACTAGTGATTAATGTTAATGAAAATTATAAACAATGGAGAACTTACATGAAAAGTCAGAGAGTCATAACCATGCATTACTGTGAGCTGACTCTGTATTTGTGTGCAGAGCTGGACATTAGGGATCTAAAAGCTGTGCATCTGAAGTGCCTCAACAGACTGTGTGGAGGCAATCAGTGATTCATCCCGTCAAGAGCCAGACATCCATAGAGAGGTAGACAAAGCACCCCCTGAAGGTGCTTTCTCTAATGATTATACAAAAGCTGATAGACTAGTGTGACCAGTCTCCCATTTAAGATGCATGAAGTTCAGTGGGGTGAATATCATTCTCTACCTGTGTACACACACACCTACACATGTGCTGTTTATCCGTCCATATACATGTCTGTAGTCAGTTTTTTGTAAATGTATCTGCACAAATGCAACCCACAGCACTCAATGCATCGTTACAAGTACCTGCAGGGTTTTACACACGTGTGCCTGTGTTCCATGAAGCCTTTGAGCTGTTATACAGTCCCACAGAGCCCTTTCCAGTTCATGTAACCTTAAGCCATGAACCCCTGCCTGCACTTGGTGCTCTGTTGGCTCCGAATGCCGTGTGTGGCACCCAGCAGCCTTCCTGCAGCTGGGCTGGTGCTGTGTGAGCAGCCAGCCCTCCCCAGCACCGAGGGCTGCCTGCTCATGCCCTGCCTGATGATACAGCTTCTCGAGTCATCCGCTCTGTGAGACTGTCTGTAACCTGTAATATAGAGAGACAGGCATCATTCCAGGCTGAAATAGCACATCCAAGCCTGTCTCCTGAGGAGCACGTGAGGGCTGAGCAGCGCACGTCCGCCTTTGCACACCGAGCAAGGAAACACGCTGTTACTGATAATACTTGATGGCTGTGCAAGGCTGAATTCTGCTCGCTGGCGCTTTTTATCTCTCACCTTTCCTGTGCAAGTTCCTTGCTGTTTCTGGATGCTTGCTGTTTGTAGCTGTGTGCATTTACCTCTGGTTTCCACATCCCCAGAAGAATGTCACTTCCTGTCCTTTCTGTCCTTTCACCATCTGTTTTCCTCTTTGTCTTTAGACTTCTCTCCTTGGCGCTGTAATGTTTCCGTCAGGCTGTTGCAGCTCTGTCTTGCTGGAAATGCCAGAAACTTGCATTTTCCCCTTTCAGAGTAACAGTGGTGTCCCTCATCCTCTGAATGCACTTTTTGTTTGCTTGCTGGAATCCCATTGGCCTTAGCTTGTTCCTGGGCAGATGTTGTGTATTTGCTGAAGACACATTTGTTTCTCTAAAGAGCCTTGCTTCTCCCTGCTGCTATCCAAAATTAATAGATGAATTCTGACTGGTTTTATACTCTTGTTTGCACTTTTTTACCCTTTCATACCACTTCTTAGGGTTTTGTTCCTTAAGAAAAACAAGTAAAAATTGATGGGCTGGACTATACACCTGAGCTTCCCAAAAAACACGCAATGGCAAGTTACTATGGGGTGGATTTCAGTCCATCTCTCTGCACAGGGTTGGAAATTGCAGCACTTTGGGAGATGATTCAGAAGCAGGAGAGCCAGCCCTGCCCTGGGGTGGGAAGGTGGATGGCTGGATGTGGAAATTACTTTGGCTGATTTTTATCCATTCCCTGCAAAGGACTGGAGTCCTGGAGGTGCTTTTCAGTTATCCCCCTTCATCTCAGCAGGGCCACAGTGCTTCTGGAGATTTCCAGGCAGCCAACCACTGATTCAGGGGATTCAGATTTCCTAAAGCTTCCCTTCATTTAGAAATTAAAAATCTCCACAGCAGCTTGGTAGAATTTGTGTTCCTTCATCACTGAAAACCCACTCTGTGGTCCAGCTCAGTACTGATATGTGGAGCTTGGTCCTTGGGAAGGGTGAGCACCTGTGACCTGTAGGGAAGTGGTGACTCTTTGAGAGGTGTCTGATGTCCGAGACCCCCCGCCATGGGTACAGCTCGGGTATTTGTGTTTCTCTAGTAATGATACGTATCATTTGCAGTGCTTGCTCTTGCCCCATTGACTGTGCAAGATCGAGTCCTTTGGGATTTTAAAACACACTGTAGATATTGAATATCTGAGCCTCCTAACCTTTCTGCAGATTAGGTAAGTGTTATTGCTCAGCATTGTAAGGGGGTAACTGAAGATGTATCCCAGCTGAATTTGATGGAAAGAGGTTAAAGTAACCTGTCCTAACCAAGAAGGGCGTTAGTAATAGAGCCATTGCTAAATCTCAGCCCCATCCACTGTCGGTTAGACAGTATTGCTTCACTGTGTACATCTGTCTCCTGCTTGAGATGCAAATGAATAAAACATGCTTTAATGTTGTCTATGTCCTTGTTAGTCCGTGTGCTGAGGCATTTCTCTTTCAACATGCTGGGATCATTACTGCTCCTGGGCAGTTCCTGACGTTCCAGTGTTACTCCTGGTTTGCCAGCTGGATTCATGTGTTTATGTACAGTAGAAATAAGAGCAGAGAACTCTCACCTTTGCTGCACTTTTAGGCAAGATTGAACAGACAGGAGTGGGGACCAGGGCATCCTTAGTTCTCATAAAAGTGCTTGAGTTTTCCTGCTGTTACATTTCATCCTGTGTTAGTGCAGCAGTCAGTAGTGCATGCCCCAGCACTTGGACCCACTAAGCTGTTGCCCAGCTTCTGTATCTGGTGCTGCTTCCTCATTGCAAGGCATCTTCTTCTGCTCTATAGTGCAGTTCCATGAGACCAAGGGCCAGGACCTCATTCTTCACAGGCCTAGTGATACCAGATGCATTTTCCTAGTGTTTTTATGTCATCCCTCCACCAGGGAAAGGAGAGCTGTAGGTGTGGAAGCACTTGACTTTGAATTTCTGATCACCTCAAAAAAAGACACCGTCATCTAATACTGGAGACCTGCAGTTTCAGAGCAGTATTTTTTCAACTCTTTTCCTTCATATCCCCAAGCAAAAGTGGACTTGGAAACAAATCTAACCACTTTCTAAAGCCTGGTTAAAAACAGCTGTGAGGGTAACCAACTGCCCTGTCCTGTCTTTGTGCTTTGGCTGGGCCTTCTGGTGTGTCTGACCAAGATCAGTCAGATGTGTCATGGTTAGTATAACCTGTTTGCCCTAATGCATCTTCATTTAGCTCTGGTGCAGTTTTTCATCCATCTTTCAAGATTGTTTGTCCTACTTTCAACTAGCAGAAGAGCCAGACAATCTAATTTTGTCAAACAGGTTTACAGCAACTCTAAGAAGCTTGGTCTATATTTAACCTGTGGCCTATTTTCAACATAACACAGGAGGAGGTGAAGTCCAGCCTCTTTTCTGCTCCTACTTGACATTTCTGGAGGCAGTCTCAGAGTCCCCCCATGTGGGCTGGGGACAGCTCTTTGGCCTCTTTTGGTACCACCAGGCTATAGATTCTGAAGAGCAAATTCATAGCATGTTTCTGCCTTGTATGCATTTGTCTTGTTTTAAAGTCTCACTTTCCAGTACACTTCGACATAGTGTAGTTGGCTGTACATAACTGTTGCTGAACATGACAAGCACAGTGTACCTGTGCCGTGGCAAGTGCCTGGACATTGTTAGCCAGGATGTGCTGTAAAACCTTCTTCATGCAGAAATAGCCTCTCTGTGGTTTGGTTTTGTTTGGTTGGGGTTTTTTTCCAGACGCTTAATCAAACTTCCTTTCCTGTTAATTTAGGAGCAAAGTGTTGTTTGGTTTGGTTATGGGATTTTTTTTTTTTTTTAGCAAATGTCTGCTTTTTCTGTTGACAGTGCTTAATGGAAGCTTTGTTTTTCACTGCTTGAATTTGTGTGCATTGACATAAAGCCTGTAAGCCCGCTGATTGAGGTGCTATCCAGGCCCATGTCACAGAGACTGTCCCAGCCACAGAACTCTTATCTACTCAATGTCATGGTTTTGCACATGTGGACCAAATTCTGCTCTTGTTCACATGGCGGAAAAATTACATTGGCTGACTCTAAGAACCATTGCTTCTCTGAATTCATTGCATCCTACTTGACATTTGCAGTGAAGACATGATGTTTCCTTTCTTCTCAGGTAAGTAGCCAGGTGTGATGCTTTCTGTTAGTATTCCTTTCCTCCTGCCAGGACTGTTTTGCCTCATCTTGTTTGGTAGCTTAGATGTTTGAGGCCATGTTTTGAACTTGACTTCCCTAAGTGCTTCTCCCTCCGTGTTTTGTTTTACAGGCACTGGTTCGGCTTCCTCCTCATATTTCACAGTGCGATGAAGTCTTCAGGTTCTTTGAGGCTCGCCCGGAAGACCTTAACCCTCCAAAGGAGTAAGTGCTGTGATGGATTTCCAGTGCTGCCCAGTACATTTTGATTAGCTGGAAGGAAAAGATCATTTGTTTTTATTACTGGTGTAGGTGTGGGAACTGATTTTGTAGCTTTCAAGCACTACCTGGAGAATGCCCAGCAGTTACAACATCGGGTGTGTGGAGGACAAGGGAGTCAAGCAACCCTCAATCACAATTTTCAGCCATCCTCCACCCACCTTCACATTGTTTCTTGCTGATGGTTCTAATGAGGGAACCTCCCTGGCTTGTAGGTTTTTACCTGATAGTTATCACCAAGGAGTCATTTAGTTCCCAAAAGCATTGGCTCAATAGCAGGGGGAAATCCTTCCAGTAAGCACTTGGCTAATAATTACCAGCTGCTTCTTTAAATATACTCCTGCCCAGAGATACTTAGTTATCTGAAGGGAGGAAGACTGTGGTCCAGATCCAAAATTGTCTCTAGAGAGTCTATTCTTTCTAAGCAGGAAGCCAAGAAAAAGCAGACAAAAGATTTCCCATTAAACACATTAAACAGATTTGCAGCCTCTACCTTGCAGCAGACAGGCTGATTCATGCTGATGCAGTTAGGGTTCAGAGGACTAATTTATCCAGGGAAAGCGTTGGCAGAAGGGTATTTACAAGCAACAGTGCTGCCTTGCCTGGTATTTCCTTTTCTCCTTCATACTGAACAGGATGTTTTATTGTGGTCCATAATAAGATTTTAACTTGATCCCATTGTGTTTTTTGCTGCTTTGTTGCATGATTTGAAACTTGATTGCAGGCTGCATTACCGTAATTTGCTTTCTCTGGTGTTTGCACAGGCAATTGGATAAGGGGAAATGTATGTAAAGCTCTTGGGTTTTGGGCACTTAAACACAAGCAAACCTTTACTAAGTGGAAAGATTTGTATTGGCTTCAGCTCTCTGTTCCCATGGTGGTAGAAGGGAGAGAACCTTTACAATGTGATTTCCCAAACTTTGTCTCCTGCACATGCATGGTTTTATACAACGGGATGTATTAGCATAAAAACACCACTGCTGGTAAAGCTGACAGCAAAGTCTTTTTTGTTTCTTGAATGAGGAAAAGAGCAGTTTTTAAATCAAAACCTGGATAAAAAGCTGCTTTATTTTTGTTTCCTAGTCAGCCTTGTTTTAGAAAAATGTTTGGCATGAAAAAATACAGTTGCTTGTACATTGTTAAACATATATTGCAAACTTGGAAACCATTGCAACAAGGTAAGCCCACACTCTGAGACCTGCTGACTATCAGTTTTCACTTAGGGTCTGTAAGTATATTTGCAAAGGTTGCTTGGTCACACAACTACCCCCGATGCAGAGACGTGCCCATGGGCCAGGCAGAAACAGACACTCAGAAGATTAGTGAGGTCCCAAGAGCTACAGAGGAGTTCAGCTGGAGAATCTCAAATGGACACTGGGAGTCTGCTTTAAGCTCCTGACTCCTTTCTGTACTAATACAGATCTTACAGCGCCTCTGCAAGGCAGGGGATCGGCACCAAAGCCCACCCCAGACTTACACTGGTTGCTTTCCCTTTTCCCACCTACAAGCTGTTGAGGACCTTTTGCTGAGCTCCCAGTTTGACAGCCTTGCAGCAATTTTCAAGTTATCCCTTCACTCCCCTCCGGAAAAACAAAAAAAGACTAAATGTTCTCAGCCCAAGCCTTGCATCCTATTCCAACCTAGTAATAAGTGTGATTTATTTCCCTGGAAAATGTAGAGCAATAACCTGATTAAATCTCGCTTCACTAATGTCTGCAAGACATTAATCTAGCTGGGTTTAAACAAATCCTACCTCGTCTTCTGTAAGCAAACAGATCTTAGAGAAGGTGTCTAAGGTTTCTGCTGGGAGTGCTTCACAAAAGATGTATTGTTGAAACTGAAGATTAGTCTCTACAAAAAGATGATGTAAAAGCCAACGGAAACATCTCAGTGTTTTTCTTCTATGAACTGAGGGGGAAGGGAGGAGATCTGAGGCTCACTGGACCACTGCGTAGGGTCCGGGGGAAGGACACCTCCAGGGCTATTCTGAACCTTAGCAGGCACTGCAGGAAGGAGCACAATCAGCCAGAGAAATCCCAATTTATTCACTCATTATATTCTGCCAAGCCCCTCCAGAAACAGTGGTCCAGTGATGCCCAAGCCCTAGGAATTCAGTCGTCCCTGGGCCTTGTGGTCCATCATTCATCTCACTGGGGGTGGTAGAGCTGTAGCCTGGGGGCAGCATCTAGACTGTCCTAATTATTTCATTTATTTCTTCAGCTGCTTCTTTTAGCCCTCAGTGCAGAGCTGGTTTGTATGTTGATCTATCAGCATAGACATGGCACTGATCTTGCTGGGTTGAAGAACAAGAAGCAAGGGAGGGCAGGACAGAATAGCCTGTGCTGCCTTCATGTCTGTGTGCACAATGAGATGATCTTTAGTTTCACGTTGACTTACTCAGTTTTTCTGCAGCTGCCTGGCCTCATAAGACAAAGCTTGACCTGGAGTTTAATTAACTGATTTTCAGGAGTGTAGCCTTAATCCCATGGGCCTTTGGGTTGCTGATCCCAGAGAGTCCATGTCTGCAGAGCAGTGATAGAGCATATGCTTCCAGACAGAAGAACATGGAAGCTTAAACTTCAAGGGAGGAGGCACAAAAAAGTCTGGTTTACCTCACAGCTGGGATGTGAGAGAGGTATCCATGCCTTTAACTGCTGATCTGTGACTTGGGGTGATGCACTACTCTGTGTATTGGTGCAGTAATTCAGCTGCAAAGCTGTGCCCTTCACTCCTGTTCTTCTTGTCCTGAAAGAAACCCAAATTCCCCTGTTGTTCTTTAGGCACTTTTACAAATGCGTTGCTGGCTTCTTCCTTACAATCCCTCATCTGCCCTACCCTTGCCTCCTCCCTGCTTCCTTGTGCAGTCATCTCTGGGTTATGCCGTGTTTGGCTTGCTGGCTGCTCCCTACAGAGTCATTTCCTACTGCTGCCTGCTCTGATTGCCCTCAGTGCTGAGCAGCACACACAGTCCAGCTGTAATAAAAGCAGGGCTTTCCCAACACTGTATTAATCCGGCCAATTTGTTCGGTTGGATTCACAGCTTAGGTTTTCTGTTTCCTGTTTTGGTGATGATCCAGGCTTTCGAGTCCTGTGACAATAGGCAGAAGGTATTCCTTTCAGCCCATTAAATGTCTCCTGGGTACAGTAGCTTACAGGAGGAGAGCTGGAGACATGTCTCAAGAAATCTCGGTGTTTGAACTGGCTGACAGTCTCCTCTGAGCCTGCTGCTGCCTATGGAAATAGCTCCAGGTCAGATAGCTTCCAACAGCAGGTTTCCTTAATGCTGCATGGGACAGACCATAGGAGGACACTGAATTCCTCTGTGGAACGGCCTGGGAGCTCCCTTTTCAAGGAAGCTTCAGGCCACAGGAGCACTGATGAGCAAGGCAGGGTTTGGAGCTCCAGTACCAGTGTTCCCAGGGCAGCTGCTTCACTCCACTCTGTGAATTAGCTGCAGAGGAATCAAGCATCAAACCTTCGACTCTGATACAGGAGGAGCAGCCTTCAACTGCTTAGGTTTCTAATGTGTGGCATTTTAGTGTTTGAGCAAACATCAGTGTCTATAGGCACACGGCTGGGCTTGTGTCTTTTACCATGCCCATGTAAGGACCAGATTCTGTGCATGGGAAGAGACAATGCTATGGGAAGAGACTTTGTAAAGTGAGAAGGAAGTGTATTTTTATTTTATTTTATTCTTTTTTTATGAAAGCCATTCATTTACTGGATACTTCTGTTAATAATTATAATTACTGATAGCTAAAACAGAGGTGGATTAATTTCAGATTTCTACTGGGGATTTAAATTCAAGGCTGAGGTCAGGCCAGGGCTCACAGTCAATAAACAAAACCTCAGAAACCAATTTTTTTAATGGTTCTTTTTTACTAGAAATAACAGAAGTATCCAAAGAGTAGGATTAATCAATTAGACACTGCATATGGTCCACTGGTTTTAGGGCTTTTTTGTAGATAGGTTCAAAATATCACAGCCAGACCACTCTTGTGAGAGTTTGTTTTTTCTTTCTGGGTCTAGACCTAGTCTAAAAAGCAGATCAAGAGCCAAGGATTCAGTTCTCCAATATTCCTCCTACAGAAATGCATGCAGGTTCAAACAAGATTTCTGTTTAAACTACCACTAATAATATTCACAGCTGAATTTTAAAGCAGTGTTCAATATCTGAGAATATTTTGCCTGGAAGAATCATAACACGTTTTTCAAACAATATGCAAATCCAGAAAAACTAGAGGACTTACTAAGTATACACCATAATGTTACGAGGGTTGATAGAGAAAATGGATTTAATACTGAAGGTACCTTTACTAAATAACAGAAATTATTGTGGTCTGTAGCCATGAGCTTTACTGATCCTATCTTTATTGCATAAATATTGGTGTAACACTCAGATACTCTGATGGCAGGCAGTGGAACCTGCATTCTCCCTTTATTCTTCATGTATTACATGTCCTGATAATGACACTGGAAAGAAGTTGCCAGGGTAATGCAGTGACCATGTTAAGGAAACTGCTTTAGTTTATGAGCCTGCTGGTGCTAAAGCACAGTTCCCTAATACACCTTTTTTTCTATATACGAGCATGGCTGTGTTTACATACAAATATTTCTGTTTCCCAAATGTACTGTAATAATAATTCAGTTACCTATTGGCAGAGGAGGAAAGTTGTTCGTGTGTAAAATATCCACATTTATTCTTATTTGTTTGTTATTATGAAAATATTTTCTCTTACATTTCATCACTTATATTTATTTTCTTGTATTTCATTTATATTTCATCCCTTTTGAATGGTTTTTCCTAACACATTGGACTGCTGAGTCTCTGAGCAGATGTGTTATGAGAAAAGCTGACATTCTTTTTTTGTGATTGCTCTTTTTTATAGGACTTACAGTACAGATCATTTCCACATCCTTTAGGAATGTGATCAGCACCATTTGATGACAATTGGTGTTACAGTCTGCACTTGGCACTGTTATGATGACTTCTCAATGCACGCATTTTATTTGGGAAATTCATTCCACTTCAGAGATGCAGAATGGTAATTGATTTCCCTAAGAAATGTAAAATCAGAGAAAAGATGGAGGTTTTAGTTTTCTGTGATTTTTTTTTCCTCCCTCCCCGGGAAGTAAATTGCTAAATGTGGAACAGGAAAAGCGCTCAATAAAGATGATGGCATGATAAGGCAGTTAAAACCCACTGCTCTGAAGAGAAGAAAAAGTTCATATTTTCAAAAAATGGTTTATTCACCTTCACCGAGATTTAGGATGCAACATCCTAAAGGATGTTGCACCGAGATAAGGATGCAACAACATGTTAGGGCTGATTTTGCCAAGAACTGTGCTTGGCTGCTTCTAACTAGTCACTCAGCTCTCACTGATTTCACTGGGAATTAGGTACCTCAGCTCTTTGAGATCTGAGTGTAGTAGAGCACCTGTGTTTATTTTCTCAGTTGTACTTGTTTTAGGGCTGCATTTACTACAAATACTTGGCCTTGGCACCTAAAATTGCTGAGAAAATCACAGAAGTGCTTTACAGTATCCTGCTCCCAGTGTGGGATTGTCACAAATCTGTGGCTGAGAGGTCAGGCAGCCCTGTGCCCCAGAAACAGAGGAGTCAAGTGTGGCTGATCCCCAGTTGTGCCCCCTCTGACCTGGAGAGCAGGAGCTCAGTCTCTGGGGCGCAGCCATTGTCAGATGGGGCTCTGGATACCCCGACAGTGTGTGCTGCCTTTCATCAGTGCTTATGATCTTTGGAAGGTCTCACTTGGAGATCGTTATCTTAAATAAACTAAGCCAATGCAGGAATGGAAAAAAGGAAATAACAGATTTCATTACTTGTTCTTGTCTTTAGTTTCACGTGGGACTTTCCCTTTTGTTTGCAACCTATCAACGATTTGTACTGGAATATCAAATGGAGGATACTGAAATTTGCTACTGGCTACAGCATCAGTGATGCTGACAAATAACTCAGCCTTCCTGAGAAAAGATTTGAATCTTTTTTGTTACTGGTGCAGAAAATGAAAAAAGAAATTATGTGTAGATAAATATCAATCAATAAACTTGGGGTAAAACAGAAAGCATGTTAAATAAAACAGGTTCAGCAACTACAAAAGAAACTGTAGAAGTGTGGCAGTTGGAACAGCCTATGTTACTGCAGTTACTGTACAGCAAGAGCTTTTATCCCTTGCCTTGAGTATCACTTTTGGCTTTGCTCATGCTTTTAGGTCTGACTGTGAAAGGACACAGAGCTGAGAGGAGCAAAGACAGTTTAATGTATTGACACTTGGCACTGGTGGCCAAGCGTACAGAAATAGCTTTTGCCTGGATTGGTTATGAGCAGGCTGCAGGGTTTAAAAGTCATGGGCACAGGATGGATTAAGAATAACCAGACTTAGTCGAAATTCATCAGTATGAGAATGAGATCAGAGCCCTGCCAAAACCCAGCAGCTTCAGCAGAGGCACCGGACACTGCCTCGCTGGGGCCAAACACAAGAGTAGTGTCAGTGCTAGTTTAGTTCACTGTTTATGAGCACAAATTCAAAACAATTTTTTTTTCTCTGTAGAAGAGTAGTGACTGAAGAGGTGTTTTGAAATGTGGAGATGTTGCCTTTAGAAAAACTAAATCCCAGGCCTGTTGGCTCAATGGCTTTTTTCCTGTCCAGTTATTTTTGTTCTTATACTAAAGAAACAATCACTGCTGATAATTTGCCAATGCTTGTTTTGTAGATTAGAAAGTAAGAGTTTGCTTTATGTTTAACTTAACACATAAAATTCCTTCCTTCCAGGGAAGAGAAGTTGAGTGTTTAATGCAAGGGATTGGAAAATCTTCTCCTTAATGTCTCATTGATTTATTTTGTGATGTTGGAAAGGCCTCTCACATTTCCTTGCTGTACCTGCAGAAAGGTTGCAGAGGTATGGTTTCAGAAATTTGCTAAGAGGATTTGATTCTGGTAAGGAAACCCCATTCCTGACATAATATAGTTTTAGAAATGATCAGTTAGAAAAATAATTTGTTTTTAAAATCATCAGTCAACATTGGAAGAAACATTATTTCCCAAATTTGTCAGGAAAACTTGTTGTGCTGGTGTTGCTAGATGCAAAACCAGTTAGGAAGTCAAAAGGAGTAAATATACTCACCTGGTAGTGGGGGAAACCTGGGCTAATGAGACAGGATCGGAGCAGAACCAAAATAATGGGATTCAGAGGTTATCAAGCTTGTTGTGAAGGATTTGGGGTACTAGTTGTCCTTGAGCCCTCACTTCTAGAGAGGTTTGGCTCAGTGCCACAGGATCTTCTGAAGTTCTCTGATTAAAGACTGGTGATACTTGGTTTGCTGCCCCAGAATGGGGGCACCCATAAGGTTGAATTGCCCATGCTGACAGACACAGGAGAGATCTTTAGGTCTGTGCAGAAGACAAGTGTCCTGCTGTGCTTTGTGGCTAAGCCTGGAACTGAAGAGAGGAAGAGGGATGGGGACTTCCTCTTTTTATCTGGATTTCTTGTTCTGGTGAGCCCCTGCTAGCAGGTTAATTGCATGCCCTGAGATATCTGTTACCATTGACTCGTGACCTGCCAGGCAGGAGGAGATGGGGTGGGGTTTTCTATTCACTGGCATAGCCTGTCTTGTTCTCTGTGTGTCACTTCTCTGGAAGACAAGAATAGTCAGCTTATGTTGCAAATATAATTATATCATGGAGAAGAATCCTGCTTGTCATTGCTATGTCTATATTTAATATGGTCGCACTATTGTTTAATGAAAATCTTTTTCCACTTCAAAGAGGAAGACACTGAGGACAGACGTGCTCAATAGGGTGTTTGCTGCCAGGGTGATAAATTATCCCCCAGTGGCCCCTGGGGTTGGATGGGATTTTTCAGTGCTCTGCTCTTCCTATTGTTGATTGCTGTGTAATTTTGACATTGCTTATCTAGAGAGTCCCTTTGTTTTTTAGCACTGTTGAGGATCAGTAGCCTCACTGGTTATAAAAAGAGTGTTTTTCTCATGTACACGTGCTTAGTGTGACCCTATGTGTGATTCTGAACTGTTTGGGGGCAAGGTAAGGCTTCCCATTGCATTTGATGGGGTTTTATTAAGCTGTGCTATGTGCGACAGGGAAGGCATTGCTTAAAATGTACCCCCCGACCAGGTGGAGTTGACATCTCACATTTATTTAAGGTGAAGCGTTTCCATCTTAAACACTGGGAAATAAAGGTTATGTTCTTTGGTAAACAGGACTTTGAGAGTCTCAGGCACTTCCCTCTGAAGAGAGGGGAGGAAGCGTTAGCAATCAAAGGGTGCTGAACAACAGGTAAAGCGAGACAGGTCTCTCTGGAGAGCTGCTGCCTCCTGCTTTTTGTTGTTGTGAGAGCTTGCTTTTGTTTCTGGCTTGGCTGAATCATATTATTGCTTGGTGTACCTGGCTTCACCTGTTCACCCTGGGCCACCAAAGGATTTGCACTTACATACACAGATCTGGGTGTTTTGTGTCCGTCACAGAGGTTTGCATTCAGCTTCCAATGCTGTTGCTGGTTAAAGTGTTGCATGTAGCAAGTGCAGAAATAAAATACTTTTGTGGCAGTAGGGAACCGTGCCCTGGAGTGCTGCACACATCCAAGATGATTTCTGTTGCTCTGTTCTTTTGTCTCTGGAGGAACAGGGTGCCTCTACAACTTTGGATGTACCAAAAAATACCAGATCTCAAGGGGCTCTGGCTGAAGGAGACAGTGATCTATTGGTAGATTCATTTCCACTCTTTCCATCTTCTTGACTGGTCTGCAGCTGACTGTCTTTCATGCGTGCCATTCCCAGAAACACGAGCAGAGGATCAAATAACAACATGTTTTGACTCCAAACTCTGGAGTGACTTATCATGGTATCAGAGCTTTTGATTTAATTGAAATTTCACAGATAACCTTAGACCTGCTTTTAAGTGCAGGCTCAAGAGCCAGTGGGAATTCAATTAACGACTCCCCCACCCCATTTCCCCCATCACTTTTAATGCTTGCATCTTGTTTGGGAGGTTTATGGAAGGGATTTGCTACTGCTTATCTCTAGCTAGGGCTGTGTGTCTGGGTTCAAAGATACCCTTTGTCTTTGGGCCTCTTTCTTTTTCCAGTTATGCTGGAGTTTGATTGGAATTACCCTGCTGACAGTAATGGACTATTTGAGATTGACGCTGATGTAAGGATTGCAGAATTTGTTGTGTTAAAAGTAGAATTCTTTCCTTGTTTCTGTTCACTCTCTTAAAACCATTGGCCTATGCTCAGAAAAGATGTTCATTTAAACAGACCTCGGATATATAGTGAATAGAGGATTGACTGTGGCTTTGCAATATTTTAGTCTAATCTAATAAATGCTGGTTATTTGCTGGATTCTTGCAAGCTGTATTTGCTTCCCAGCTCCAAGGAGTTTTAATAGCCACTCCAGTAATGCTGACTGCAGTACACTGTGGTGAACCTCAGAACACTGTATATGTCTGATTACATTTGCTTTCAATTACAGTCTTGTGGGTTTGAAAAATCAGAGCAGTTCAGGCTCATTTGGGAACCACCACAAAAAATCACTAGTAACCTGAGATACCTAGTGCTTGAACATATAAAGGAAGAATAAAATGTTGAAAGTTGGGGACCAAAAAATGTCTATTTTGCTTTATGAGAAGTCAACCATTACAACAACTGTAGGGTTAGGATGGCTGGGGTACCATATCTAACAGATAAACCTTTTCCTTTCCCATCCAAGTGTGCTGAAGGTGTGAATGAGTCATGCCAGAGACAGCGTTCATCAGAGACTTGAAGCTGACCTGGTTCACTGGTGAATTAGCAATGTTGCCTTCTTTGCTGCTCCCCACTGGATAGATTGGTGGTCCTTTTTCTAATTATTAGAACCTCAGTGTTGTCCTCGCTTGCTAGGGGAGCTGTATAGCTCTTGAGGATGCTAAGATTAAATTAATCTTATTTCCATCAAAACACACTGTTTTGTGGAGATGTTGATTATCCTCTAAACCTGGTTAAAAGAGGTCTTTTCATGAAAACATTTAACCAAAAATGAACCTCTCGGTTCCTGTTCCTACTGAGCAGCAGGATGGCTGTAGAGTGAACAGACAGCTACAGAGAGATCTGGCAGAACAGCTTTGCAGGTGACCCCTCCTGTGGTGGTGCTCAGGTCTGTGGGTGTTGTGTGGTTAGGACTTGATCTGTGTGTCTGGTCCTGTCCATGTAATGCCTCACTCTTCCAGCAGGCAGCTCTGGGGGAGCATCAGCCATGCAGCTGATCCCTTTCTCTTGTGCCAGCATCTGGTGAGCAAAAATAGGGCTCATGAATGCACTCAAGAGCAAGCCCTGGTGCAACACTTGTTTGGGACATTATGAATGTTTGGTAAATAAAAGAGCAACAAGAAGGCTTGCACTGTGAAAAAGGCCAACCACAGCACCGTGACACTGGCAACGGTGCAGTGAATTTTCACCCCAAGTGAGGAAAACTATTTCAGCTATTCAGAACTTAGGAGCAGAAGGTGGGGTATAAGGCTGTCATCAACCACTGAAAATAAGGGCAAATGCAAACAAGGTATGCAGATTGAGTAACTGGGGACAGCTTTTACTCTTGTAATGGGGACCAGTACGTGTTGCCAGTGTTCTACATTTCTTCCTACAGGAATGTTTTAGCAATACAGCTCCCAAATTTGTTAGGGCATATGGGTAACAAAACTGAAATCTTTCTTTTCTGTGGTCCCAATAACAAGGTTCTTCAGCTTGCACTTAACCTCTGCAGACCCTGTAGCTGGTAACCCAGATGCTGAGGCATCTTGCTGAGTCTGGATTAGTTCCTTCACCTCCATACATATCTCTGTACTGAAGCTAAGGGCCAGGGCCACTAGAGAAACCCTACAAACAGCTTTAAACTCTTGCAGCAAGAGGTCAGTGGAAAGCTATCTTATTGTTGGCCCCCGTCTCAATGCACAAAGCAGGGCTCTGTGGGACACGCACTTAAGAGCGCTATTAATGCTCACCATGCATCAGTGTCATCCCCCGGGGGGAGGAGGAGCCGCAGAGGCTGAACTGCACGGTCCATACCAGCTAATGAGATGCTGTTCTTGCCAGCCCTGACAAATAGGCTTCTGTTAATGTTCATTGTTATCGTTCTCCTGCTCATCTGTGTGTTCGGGAGGGGGTTGTGTTACAGATGCTTGGCTGAGGGATGGCAGGGTGACCCGCACTAGCGAGCCAGCGGGCTCCAGAGGTGAGCTGGCGTTTTAATAAGAGGCAGACATTCAGCAGATGAGGAGAAAGCTTTGAATCCCTTCAATAAAGTAGTATGTTGGAGTGAGTAGTTGCAAGAAGTAAGAGTTCTGCAGGGAACGGAGATAAAAGGAGGCTTTCAGGCAGGAGAGAGGATTTCTGCCTTTTCCAGATGTAGCATTTGCATTTGGAGAAGGAGAACAGCCAAAAGGCCAGGCTGATGAAGGATGCTTTGTGGTGCTTCCAGCCTCTGAAAAAAATGCAGTCCTTTGAAAGTTAGGTGCTTTGGGATTATTAGGCAAGGGATGAAATAGGCATCGTAAGAGGAGTCCCTTTCCCCCTCTTCTTATGGAAGGCTGATCTCCAGTGGTTTATATAATTACTACTTTTTTCCCCTTTTTTTGTCTGCTTTCTCTTAAGGCTTTTATTTCGAAGACAGTCTTGGCTCAGTCATTCAGCATCCTCATAAATCAGAAAATTTTGTCCTTGCAGATTTCTGACAAGTGGTTTATATTTTTTGTTGTTGTTGTTGACAGGCATATAAACTACTGAGCCCTGGTTTATTGCCCAATACATCCTGATCCCTGGCAGGATAAATAGTGTTTCAGAAAAGATTGAATTAATATCAGCAAACAGAGAATTCTGGGCTTTAACAAACAGATGTTGCTTTCTGACACGATTTTGTCTATCCTAATATATGATCAGAAAATCTCCAATCTTATTTGCAGATTCATTCAGTTCAGATGTACTTGCATGCCATGGAACTGTATAAGTAGAATATCTGACAATCAGTTTAAGAGAGCACTTACCCAAAATAGACCATTTAACACTTTGGGACTCTAAGGGTCCTTTGCAAGGTTCCTGGAAAAGTTTTTTCAGTCATGTCTGCTTCTTCTTTTAAGGCTTTATTTTCAAGACATCAAAGCAAATTCCTGATTTTGAATTAAGTAGGACACAGCCCAACAGAGACACATGCCCAGAACATTTTACCTCCAGAGAAATGCAACTAGATAACATTAAATTTGCTGTCAGCCTCATCCCAAGAGCAGCCCTCCTCCTCCTCCTCCTCCAGACATTTATGCACGTGGGTAGTTTTCTACACAGTGAATAATTGTATTCAATTCATCGGGAGCACACGTGCACCTGAATTTATTTGTGTGTGTATTCATGTGTCTGTTTGCTTGATGGGAGTGAAAAATTCTGGAGAGGGTTGGGATACAAAGGAGGTTCATTCATCAGTAACCCCCTCTGCAATTCATGTTAACTCCCCTTTCTTGCCTGGAGATGGACAGGTATGGAGTACATGCACACTCAGGCTTTGGGGCCAGCACAACAACTTTAACTTGAACTAAGGCACCAGCTTTCAAGGGATGAGAGTAGGAAACATCTGTTCTCAGAGACCCATAAACACAGATATCACATGGCAAGACCAGCAGAAAGGCTTGGCTGGCCTGATTGTTTAGAGGTTTTATATAGCAGATAATTTGTATGTGCCCTGGATGCTCTTTTTATGCATTCATTTTTACAACTTTTTCATTAAAAAAAAAGAAAAAAACCAAAATATTAAAAATACCATGAAAGCAATTAGGTTATGTATCTTCATCCGTATCTTTGAGAGGACCTTTTAATTGTGTAGCTGTAAAATCAGTGAAGCATCAATACAGTCTCCATAAGGGAATGCAGCCACACTGAGAATAAGCAATAAGAACAAGGCTATGTAGGATACCATTCTGGGGCTGTGCTTGCTATAAAATCCTGTCAGATACCATTTCCACTGTGGTTTGTTTGCTGCAGCCAGTGCTTGGTCCATGATCAGAAGGAATCCAGCCATCAAACATAGTTTGGCAGGTCTCATTCCAGCGTAACAGACTAGGTCATTGTAAGGTGTCTAGTGTGTGATGTAGGCAATTTACTGATTTCTCCTGTTTTACATACACACATAAATCTTTTACAGGACATTTTTACATTGTGCTTTGTTCTTATCTCTTGCTTTCTTTTTGCTTTATTACCTGACTGCTTTATCCCTGACTGCATCAGCTTCTCTGCCTCATATCTTTCCTTGTGTCATTGTTAACTGTCTCTTTGGGTTTTTTTTTTTCATTATCCTTACATCCCTTGGATGTTGTTTTCTTCATTCTCAATCAATATGTTCTGTCCTGTTTCCCCCAGCATTGCTACACTCACTTCTATTTGTCCCACTGGTACTCTGTACACTGTGTTTATTTGCTCTCTGATGTATTTCTTCCATCTCTTTCTCTCTTTGCCATATCTTTTCATCCCCAATCCCACATAAGAGATAGCAGAGGGATGACAGGACTGTCCTGGACTCGGGTGAGATGCTGAGGGTAAGTGCACCCTCACTGCTTTTCAGAAGTTGCCTGGTTGCTGGATTAGCTGCTCAGAGCAGGACAAGCCACTCTGGGGCCGTAACAGAAACTGGGAGCAAACCTGTGCCACACATGTTGTACTTGGGGCAAGGGCCTACCCTCACCTGTGTTGCTGGCCCTGATAACTGACCCTTAACAATATGGGGAGCCTGCTCTTTTGCCCTGCTAAAGGGAACTTCTTTTAGGAAGAAAAGAGGTGATGAAAACCTAATTTAGCAGAAATAAAATCAAGGTCTTGTGCTGGTTCGTAACACGTAATTTTTGTAGAAGTTGTCTCTGTGGTCTGCCAAACAGAAATTCATCATCACTGGCTTGAAGTTACTGGGTAATTAATCTTCTGTGGTGGATCAGGCGGGCTGGGTTTTCAGTCTGCAGGCATGGAGAGCTGTGAGCTAACCTGCAGCACTGCGGAGTCTTTTCTCTCTCCCCTACTTCTCCATTTTCCCATGACCTTAGGAAAAAAAAAAAAGAAATCCCCACTTCATAGCTCTTTTTTTTTTTTGTTTTTCTAAATCACACTTTATGGAACACAGTTTTAATACTGTATGGTGCGTGTTTAATGATGTCCATATGGGTTTGTGGGTACAGGAATTAAATACATAACGGTTCACGATGACATAACACGGAAATGCAACTCCCGCAGTGCTGGTGTGTAGGCTGTAAAGGGTTATTAATAAAAATGAAGGTTTTAAATAGAAAACAAGCTTAGCAGCACCGTTTTGGCCTCAGGCCCATCTCTGAGTGATGGAAAAAAAAAAAAGAGGCTGGAATATGTGGCCTTTCCTCAATGCATGAAAATAAATACATTTTACCACCATCCCCTGCTAAACATTTCAGAGAGAAAGCTGCAGGCCTGATGCGTGGCATCTCTCTTCAATCAGAGCCTGAGCTCAGGGAGGTCTGGAGGGGATATTTCAGCAGGGTGCAGAACACATCAAACAAATACTAAAGGGGAGATTGATGCCTTAGATTATTAAAACGGGGTAAGGCCGCAATGTTTTGATTGGCAAAACCTTTCAACAGTTGGACATTAGTATTTCAGAAGAGCAAGCCATTCTGTTTGTGGGTGAGCCAGGAAAATAACAACTCACACAGTTCGGGGGGAATGACCTCAAGGAAATCCCATCCCATCTTGTAACTAGAGTTGATGCATCAGTAAGCTAAGGAAATTACATAATGTGCTTATTAATATTATAGACAAAGAAAAGCAAATTTACTTCTCTGTGTTCAGCCTTGTTCTGTCTGAAGCTGCCCCAACATTTTGTTGTAAGTGTTCAGAAAAAATGAGATAGCAGTGGATGATGTGCTGAGCATCTCCCTCTGAATGTTGTGTCTGAGACATCTCTCACCGATTTCCCACTGATTGTTAGTGACAGGAATTGTATGAGCAGCACCAGCACAAATTGAATGTTGTCCTTCTGTTCTTTACCCAACGTTTTTGCTGCTGTTTGAGCTGTTCCCAGAGCAAAACACATAGATCTAAAAGCACACAGACTAACCCTAGAGTCTGTGGCTTGGGATTTTCCACATGGTGGACATGTCTAAATTACCTGCAGGTTGTAGTCCAGGACAAGGTTATTGCTTCACAGCACTCACATAGGGTCAGGACATGCCAGAACCAAAAGTGATCGTACCCTGTTTTCCATGTTGTTAAATCCCAGTGCTCCCAGCTGTTTTCCCCTGCTCAGTCTGCTCATATCCTTCAGCTCCAGCACAACGTTCACTTCAGCCCATCCTCACATCTCTGGATTCAAGCAGATGGCTTTCCCCAGCAAATGGCCACGGTGGATGGAGAGGGAATGCAGGAGGAATAAGACTTTCCTGCTTTATCTGGTGCTGTCTGGGGCAAATCCCCACTGTATATTAGTTCCTTGGTGCCTCCAGCTGTTGTTCATTGTGAGGCACAGATGTTGTTAGCTCAGTGGCTTCTGTCCAGATACTTCAGCAGAAGAGAACTCAGCCCATTATATGGAAATGCAATTCATGCTGAATAGATGGCATTGCATTTTTTTCCCACCTGACCATAGCCAGGACTGTGAACAGAAATGTGGGAACATTGCACAAAATACTCTCCCTACGCTGCTGTGTTCACCCTTCAACCTCCTGGCTCAAAATCAAGATCCTGCTCTAAAAATTGGTTAGAAAAACTACTCCCTGCTCCTGTTCTAACAGAAGAGATGGCTGTGCTCTATCATACAGGGCATGGTTCCACCAGCTGCTGCTGTGCTCTGGGTCATCTCAGGCACAGCTACAGTTTCTGGAAAATTATATGTCTATTTTTCCAAATTTCTTTATGCTGACAGATGTCAGTTGTTTGTCTTCTGAAACTGGTCTTTTCGAAAATAGGTATTATGTCCCTTTAAATAGCACAAACCACATGGGAATGGGATTATTTTTGTCCCTAGCTGTCTATAATTTGTCTTCCTTCTTTTTTTAGTGAACCCAAAATCTTCTCAGGGCTTGTTCCTAATAATAGTACTGAAAAGAAAGCATCATGTGAATCCTACAGTAGTAGCACTGGCAATAGTACTGCATTGCCTTCCTATAGAGCTACCTCACCATACAACTCGAAGTATGATCCAAACATGAACCCTCTCTCACAGCTTGACTGTGAATTACAGTTTTTATTTTAGAACTAGGGAAGCAAAAGTATGAAAGCTTTGAAAGGTCACCAAGGACAGAACAGGAGCCAGAAGGTCTGGATTTTAGCTTCATGTTGTGACTCTCAGCCTACTTTCTGTTTGCCTTTGCAAACACTGCTAGCACACCAACAGTTTAACTTCTAGGATCTGCAGAAGTGGGTCAAATTCCATGTCAGTTTTTGGAGAATTCTATATTTGAGGAAAACATACCAAAGAAACATGGAACTAGTTTGCCTTAGGATACAGGGGCACTAATCTTCAGGATGCCCTTAAATTCTCTGCTTCGGCCACTGGCCCCTCAGTCCTCCAAGTGGACACACACTCATGTCTTGCTCATAAGCATGTGAGAGGGGATCTTTAGCTCAAGATTGACCTCACCCTGTTGTCTTCCTACCCAAAACTGTGGTGAATTACCTGATTTAAAGTCACTCTCCTAAGATGAACAGCAGATACCTCTGCAGAAGAGACACAAAGACCAGTTCATGCTTCTTCATATGCCAGGACAGCATGGAGAACAGGGAGGGCTGTAGCTGTGATGTGGATGAAGCACCCACTCTTGTGCATGACTCTGCCCCGTGGCAGTTCTGGAAAAGATCAGTGTGAGTGGGGGAAGGGAGGAGGGCTGACGGTCTCCCTCTTCTTCCTTAGCTAAATCTCTGTAAGCACCGGGAGCACAGTCTGCTGTAGAAGATGAACTGCTCAGGAGCCTACGCTCTGTTCCAGTTCATCAGTCCATGTGGGGCTGCAGGCTCTGGTCCCCATGACACTTGGCTTGATCATTGCATTCACAAGTCCTTGCTTTTTGTGCAAGGAGGTTTGCCTGGGGCTGTTCAAGCACTCAGCCAGCTGTTTATTTTGGAGCTTGAGCAGAGCTTTCCTTCCCAAGCAGGTGGAAGTGTCAGAAGCACATTGCCCTACCCCATGGCTTTGTTCTCTCCCTGCCTGTCCTGTCCTGTGTTTCCCGTACCTACTTCTTGTGCCTGTTAACCTTCGAGCTAACACAAGCACATCCACCTTGCACAGACCTTTATCTGGCTGACCTCCCTTGGAGGAGCTACTGAGACACTCACTTGGTGTGTACCACATTTACCTAGGCCATCCTAGCCCTTGCTCCAACATATCTTTTCCTCTCACAGGACCCTTTACTGCTCTGTGCCTCCTCACTAATTTGGTGGTCACCAAAAGTGTGGTCTTCCCAGCAGCTGACATGGTGCGGCATTCTGACCAAAGCCCCCCTTCTCTGTCCTCCTCTGTGGCTGCTGGTGCTGAAGACAGACCTTATCCTACGCAAAGCTGTCCCTGAGCGTGCCAGTGGGTGAGAGAATGCACTCTTGCATGTGGCTTTTGTTCTCAGGGCACAACCCACCTCCCAGAGCAGCAGATAAACACAAACAGCCTTATTCTGCAGTTTAATGAGCAGAGCAGAGCACTGCTTCTGAGCTGGTCCTTTAACAGCAAGGGCATCATCACATCCTGAGCCTTATGTAAGTAAATCTGTCATCAAGTTTTAGTCTTCCTTTTGTATAACTTTATGTAGCAGCTCATCTTAAACTTGTAAAAACATTTTGTGGGAAGTTATGTGTGGGAGGTGGGCAGCTCCTTCCAGGTATTGCCAGCTAATCCGTAATGTTCTCCTTTATCATAACAAACGAGGCAGGTTTCTCAAAAGCAGTATCTTGTGCTGTTCTTTTATCTCTTTCCTTTTGCCATAAGTCTGGAGATGGAGTTATGCCCTGGATGAGGGCACAAAACATGGAGCCAGGATTGAGCACTGGATGCTCACGGCTTTGCTAAATCCTGCTTGTGCAGTATCTCTGTGAACTGGAAGGGGCTGTAGGTATCCAAAATATTGTGTTTAGCCTTGAATGTTATTAAATGTAGAGGAGGTAAAAAACCCCAGTGTCACAAAATGCCCAAGAAACCAGGAAACTGGAACTCTTTGAATGGATTTTAACCTTGGGAAATAGAGGAACTTCTACACCCCACCAGTGTCTTCCTCTCCCACTATGCCAAAGGCATTTGTACTCAAAGCTCAAGGTTTTTGAAGCTCCTTGGGATAAAATGTGTTGTACCCCCTGGAATCTGTCATCATTTCACACCTCTTCTCTTCTGTTGAGACATCACTCCCTCCTCCAAACTGGTAAATGGCACAGGATATATCACATCATCCCTGTAAAGAAAACTTTGCACAAAAGAATCTTGGAATTTGGCAAAGCACAGCTCTCTTTCTGCGACAGGGCACATCTCCCCTTCAGTGGAAATTAAGTGTCTAAATCTTTTTGTCTTTCCCTCTGTCAGTTTTACTCTGTGCTCTGGAGTGAAGTTTTGTCGTGCTACATTTATTTCTCCTTGCCAAGACCTTCTTTATGGCTTTGATTTAAACTAGGTCCAGTCAGACACCGTGGAAGGCCATCATGTTTCAGTGCTGGGAATGGGCTTTGGGAGCTGTTTATCTTTTTTTCCAAGGATAACAGAACATTTGTGTTTGTGTTGTGTGTATGTCTTGGGCTTACACACAAACTTAAGGATCTGATTCTGGTGGGTCATGCTGGCAGGTATCCAAACCCATAAATCTGGTCACTGTGCTTTTCCAAATGTTTATTGTGCTGTTTAAGCTTTTATGGGCTCTTGTACGTATTACATATGGTCTGAATAAATGTAACGCTGTATTACTGTGCTTAGCTGAGATGCAGAAGAGCCTCCAAGGGGATCATTAGAGCTGGGGCAGCCCTTGCCAGCATTTGGAGATGAGTTTCTTGGTTAAGCTTTGCAGGGTTGCAGGGGTCTTCAGCCCCGTTCTGTTGGTTTTTAAATGCCACTTGGTCTGAGGTTGCAGGGGTGGAAATAAGAAGCAGAGAGTGGCAATTTCTTGGATTCAGTCTGGGATTCTTGCATCAAATCTCCCCTTTCTGAAACACTAATAAGAAGGACAGGACTTTGCATGTATTTGCTGCATTTCCTGTGTGCTGCTGCTGTGGCAAGGTCTGCTCTGGTGACAGTGAGACTCCAGATAAGACTTCAAGGAGTCAGTGGATGTGTAGCAGGGCAGAAATCACCTGCATCACTCTTAAGTAAAGAAACACCTACAGAGTCAGTCTAAGAGTCAAGGCCGTGTTGCTTCTTCAGACAGATGGCAAAGAGGATATTCCCTGCCCCTCTGAGCCTACAGCTTCTCTTTGATCCTGGAGATCAAACGTGAACCAGCCAGAATGAGCCAGCCAGGCTCCAGCTGGTGGGAACAGGAGCAGGATTTGTGTTTGAGGGACTGCACTGGGAAAGTGGTACCTGGCCCAGGCCACCTCTCCTTCTTGTGTCATAGTCCCAGCAGCAGGCAGAGAGCATGCCATGGTCCCGTTGCTTCACACCCTTACTCTCTCTTCTGTCCCAACTGGACTGAGGAAAGAAACTGCAGAGGAAAAACAGCCAGGCTCTGGCCAGCCCTAACAGCTGTAACAGCAGCCAGGCCAAGAACTTGGGACCTTCAGAGGCTGGCCTGCAGTTCATCTGTGGGCTTCCCTTCACCGAGCCAGTTCACTTTCTGCTCCAGGCAATCCTTCTAGCACTGTCACTTCACTTTCACCACTGACCCCAGGAAGATACAGGCTCACAGTCAAACTTGCTGCCTTCTTCAGCTTGGACTTTCTGTTCCCTCACCTCTGCCCTGTCTGGCTATTCAGATTGCAAGTTTGAAGCAGAAAAAGGTTTGTGTTTCTGCAGCAGACATACAAGTGCCCATTAGGGTTGGCCGTTAGGGCTGATATAACATATACCAGCAATAATTGCTCTCTGCTGGAGTACTCACTGAAATAGTGGAGGCTTCACAGAGGCACAGGAGAGGGATAGAGGAGGTGGACAGAAAGATGGGACTGGGAAGAGCCAGAAGCACTAGGAATCTGAGTAATTCCTTTGCCTCTGGAGAGCTGATTTGATATTGCAAAACCTATTCTGATTGCTTTTTATTTCTTAGGGGTTTTTAATCCAGACCAAAATCCTCTCTGTGTCATCTCAAATGTTGCACTAGTGGAAAAATTGCTTAAAAAGAAAGAAGTGGAGAAAACGTGTGTTTGCAGCTGGAGCTAGAGTGCTTCTGACTGTAAAAAAAGGATGGTTTTCTCACCCTTCCCTGTTGCTTCAGGCTGAGGATTAAAATGTGGGTTACTGCTGGCTGTGTTGAGATAAGAGCAAAACCTCAAGTAACTACTGCAACTACATTTGGAGAATTGCTTTTGCTGGATGCCACGTGCAGGAGGAGGAGTGACAGCACATAACAGCAACCCACTTGGGTGTGAAAGCGTTAATGTTTTAGAGCCTGATCCTCAGGAGCAAGGGGACACTGAGTAATATCATAGTGTTTTGATACCTAAAAGGAGTAGGGCAAGGAAAGAAAGCATCTTTTGAGCCTCACAGAACCTTTTGAACCATTTTCCTCTGGATAGAGGTTTGTCTTATGACCTCTAGAACATGAATACACGTGGTGTAAGGTCATTTACAGATGAAATATCTTCTGCTGCACTCTCTTCGATCTTGAGGCTGTTAATATATCTTGGGTCAAACAGCAACATGGGAAGGATAAATAATAATGTACTTTAGCCTTAATAATGTACTTTAGCCTTAACACTCTGGTTGTGATGGACTACAGTTTTCATTATACCAACGGCTTCACTTAGCCCTGGCTGATTGAATTGGGGAACTAATAATAGAAAATAATAGGAAAGTAATAATTCTGGCATACAAATATCATGCCAAACCCAGCATGCACCTGAAGTTCTCCCTGTGCTGTGCTGCAAGAAGTTTCCTCGAGCTGCAATGAGGGAGGGACTGGAAACCACCTCCCCACAGGGCACCAGCATAGTCCAGCACTTGGGCAAGATCCTGCAACAAACCTTCTGTTCTTGCTGCAAGGGCAGCCACATGTTGTTTGGCACAGTGAGCAACCTCTTAGGAGTTGTGTAACGTTACAAGGCAGACACCATGTGCAGTAACACTGTTGATGTCAGCTGAGTTACCCTGGGGATACATCAGTTCTTTGGGGATTTTTTATGGAGTATGGGGTGGGGCAGTTTATTACTCACCTTTGCAACACGCTGTGCATCCTGCTTCCCGTTGCTGCACTTCGTGGTGGTGGTGCTGCTTTGACCTGCAGGAAGGGTTTGAACCTGCCTGTGCAGAACTCACTAAACAGAACAGACATTGCAAAGTGCTGACTTGACAGCTCTGAAACATTTTCCCTCCCCTCATTCAATCCAGTGACTCCTCAGCAGGCTGTTCCCATTAAAAGCTATGATGCTACTTCCACCACTGTATGCTGCTACTCCCCCAAACCTGTGGTTGATCCTGTGTTTTCTGTAAGGAAAAAAAAGTGGCAACCATGGGCAAAGAGACTAAGGTCAATGTTATCTAAATCTGAGGTGGGCTTGGGCTGAATAGCTCAGGGGGAATAGCAGCAACAGATTTTGCCACTGGAGCTGATATTTGCAAACATGTTTTAGGGAAACCCATTTATTGGGTTTATTAGTAGAGGAGACATGGAACAGAGAGGACTTTATGCTGGAATAGCCCACTGGCTTTCCTTTCTCTGCCTCTTCATGAAACATCCTCAGTGTGTGATGCTGAAACTTGAAGCTGGGAGGGACATGCTGCTGCTTCAGCGACGAGTTCCCATCAGTCCTGTGTGAAGGCAGGCATGAGGGCAGAGGGGTTGAATGCAAGCATGCAATGCCTTCCCTTAAGCAATTTCCAGCTGCTCTTTGGCTGCTTAAAGCTGTATATTCTTTTAATGTCATTTGAAGAGCCACTTGTTTCTGCCCACTTCTTCCTTCCCTTCACTGGGGTTTCTCCCCTGACTGCCCACATGAGAAGGACTGGAAATGTTAATTTGCTGCTCTCCAGCTTGGAGACTACAAGAGGGACCATCAGGGGATGCAGAAATCGACTTTGGGGGTAGGATGTGCTTGGAGAGGAGTTCTCAAAGCAGAGAGAGGCTTTTTTTGCTGGCAGAGTCCTGTGTCAAGCACGGGTAGCTCCAGGGCTCCCACCTCTTCCCCTCTATTGCTGGATGTTGAATCAGCTGTTTGTGCTGCCCTGCCACAGTGCTGGGGACAAACTCTCTGGCAGAAAGGTGGGGAAAGGGAATAAATAAAGAATTTGTAGTGGGGATGGTTTGTTTGTTCACAGCCTGCTGTGGGCTTGTGCTCAGAAGTCAAACCAAACCCCTGGAGCTGCTCTTAGGGCTTCCCTTCCTGTAAGCACAGTTCTGGGGGGTCCCACTGCAGGTGTTGGGGGCCAGCTAGGAAGAGGGTGGCAGAGGCAGCCTGCTCCCTTGTCCCTTCTTCCTCTGCACATCCCAGGACTGCGACCTCCCCAACCTTCAGGGAGAGAGGGGAGGGAGGTGGGAAATGGGGTGACAGGAACAAACTTCCTGCAGCTCCTCTTATCACAAGAGAACAGCCTTGTTGGGGCCAGCTGGAGAGGAGCCCATCCCACTTTCCTGAGCCCCCCACCCTGCTCTCCTACAGTTCACCCACAGCACAGGAGCCTCACTAACTGCAACACACAACTCTGCCAGCCTTGCCTGCAGATACTTGCACATCTCAGAAAGACAAGGGCTTGTGGCTTGGCAATGCAGAGGGAAATGCCATCCAAGCCACATGAGACAGAGAGGCAAGTTAGCACCAGGCTGCCTGGGAGCACGGCTGCCTGCGAAGCGACTCCCACTGCTGCAGGTATTGTGTTGGAAAAGCTGATCCTTGCCTGCCAGGGAACCCATCAGATGGTGCACTATGGCAAGCAGCTTTACCTCCTGCCTGGGCTCCGTCTGCTGCACACTGGCCAGGTTTCAGCTCATGGCAGCTTTTTGAGCAGGACCCTGCTCTTCTCCGAAGTTTAACATGAGCCCAACATGTAGGGCTGACCCTATTCAAATTTTTTCTTAGCCCACTTCAGTCCTCAGTCGTGTCTCCACTGTGAAATGAAAGAAGATTGAGAGTAAGCATGTGTCCCTTCACATCCCTCCCTACCTGAGGGGCAGGTTACATGGGAAGTGAAAAGAGAATTGTGCAAAACTGGAAGTTCCTGCTGAAGGTGGAGCAGTCCCTGCTGCTGGTCCCATGTCACTAGTCTAGGCATGGACTCCCAGAAGCTTCCTTAGCTCTGAAAGTGAAGCAGGTAGAGCATGTAGGAGCAACCTCAGTGTGAGTGTGGCAATACCTGGGCAAGGGAGTGTTGATGCTGCCTGATGATGATGTGTCACTGCTCCCCAAGCCTAAGGAGCAATGGATCATCCATAGGTCTTTTCCTCTGATCCTTGCCAGCTGAAGATGACTCTTGAATCCAAGGTGTGTAACATTTATTGAACTAATACTGCTTGAAGACAAATGCTGTGATACCTAACATGACTGCTGCTGTTTCATCCTCCTTTGATGAACACCTTGTCTCTTCTATTGCCTTTTTTTATTGTCCAGTCATTCCAACAGTTATTCTTGTCATTGGTGACCAATAGACAATAGACCAAGACTCATATGATCTCCCAGCAGATCCAGTGGAGGGCCACACATGGGCACAGCTTATCAGCCTTAGGTGTGGGTGGGATAACATGTTCCCCAGTGTTGGGAGAGGACTGATCTCATGAATGCTGCTGCAGGGAGGACTCATGAGAAGAGCAGCATGAAAATCGAGTTTGTGAAAGCTGTGTTCATGAAGACTATGTGCCAGGGGATCAATTGGACCCTTTATGTCAGCAGGAGGACTCACCAGTAGACAGGGAACAGCTTCCTTTCCCAGCCTTGCACAAGCTCTTTCAGCGTGTCCTGTCCTTCATTTTTACACAGCACACTGAGACTGCCATGAAATTGAGTTGGTGTCTAGTGTCTCACTCCGATTGTTGGCCTGTTTTACAAAGAGCAGCCTCCCTGGAAGGGGCCACTCACTCTGACATCCCTCACTAGCAATAACTGGTCCAGCAAACAGCTCCCAGTGAGGTGGGCAGGGTTCCACCTGCCCAGTGTCTTTCTTTCCCTTCCCAGAAATGCGAGAGAGGGACCTCCTCAACACACTTCATCATGCTGGAGGGCAGCCAGGGACGTTACCAGGGATGTCCATCCCCTGTCCACAAAATTATCTATGTTCAATATTGCCCCAAAAGGCAGGGATTTCTGGCTGATTTTCACAAAAAACTTAGCCAAAAGTCCATCACGTGTCAAAAGCTACATGATGCAGGGAACAATATTTTGCTCTTGTGTGTATGTGTATATACATGTAGATGTGTACAGTCGTTCTATCACAGCTGTAGTTCACCAGCCCTATGTCTGGCAATGACTTAAAATTTTTAAGGTTTGCACTTGGGGTGTTTTGCAGAACTCTCCAACCCTCTTGCAAAGCCATATTTGTTGCACAGCTTGTAGAATCTGGTATAAATAGCTCCACTTGACGACAAGGGTCGGGCATGGAAAGACCCTGAGTTATGGATTCTGCAGGGAGCTACTGCCACATCGTGGGGAGATGATGCTTTACATGCCTTTTTTGTGCAGCAGAACCCACGAGCTGAGCTGGAAAAGAAATGCCTTTGGTTTGTGTGGATGTTGGACGTGGTGGTGTGTGTGTTCTGCCCTCTCAAGGGACGTGCCCTGCTTCACCCCCTTGCCATGCTCACCTGGTGAAGCTGACTTTCTCTTGGCTCCTGTGTCTCAGAGGGAAGGAATTCCTCTAGACAGCAGTGGGAAAAATGTGGCATATTGCTATGAACAGATATGAAATAGCTTTTCCACCTGGCTTCTTATTAGGTGTTACAGCCCTATCTTTTTCCGTTGGTCGTAGGATAGTAATTTTTTGTATTTAATAACGTTGCATCTAGGACTTGACAAGGGAATGGGAAAGAAGCAGACTTGAAGTCTTGGACATTAATACTAATGACTCCAGGACCACACCTGAATCAGACATTTGTAAGCATATGGAAGAGATTGAAGATTATCTAATTGTCTCCTTAATACTCAGTACAAGACTGAATCATCTCCACAGGCCTGGAAAGCTGTGCGGATCACCAGGCTCTCCTTGCTCCTGCTCCACTAAGCTAAAGAGCCAACTTGGAAAGGGAAATGTTTCTCGTTCCCAGCTTTGGCTGTGCTGGGGCACTCGGCAGGGTTTCAGTGTGGAAGGTGTCACTGGCTTGCTCGCGCTTTTGGCTGCGAAAGTCAGTGACAGCTCTTCTTATGGCCACATTTTGTGCGTGATCCTGTTAGGGGAGTTGTCAGCACCTAGTCTGGATGTTTGCTGTCATCCAAATAGTATTGCCAGTGCATTGCATGTGCAGCCTGTCACACTGTATATTAATTTGTCTTGCTTGCTTGACCCAGGAAGGATTAAACCCCACCCCACATCTGCTGAGGCTCCCTTGGACTGCTGCCTCATCACACTGGTGCTCCTTAGCAAAGCTCAGAGAAGGTCTTTCCCTCTACAGCTTTGCAGGCACAGCACTTTCCTTGGTGGGAGGGGACTGCTCCTGCTTGTCCTGTATGTTTCCCATTTATCCATCCATCCATCCATCCATCCATCCATCCATCCATCCATCCATCCATCCATCCATTCCTCCTTCCCTCTCCAGCACAGTGGTACCTGCAGACTGCAGCCAGTCCTTACGGAAATCTGTCAGCCAGCAGCTGATCACCTCTTGGCCTGGCTGAGTTATTCCCTGCCAGGCCCTGCTCCTGCCTTGCAGTAAGATGAACAACTATCCTTGTTGCTCCTTTCATCCTGGAGCAGGGAGCAGGTTGGAACACAAAGCCTTTGAAAAATGATGGCAGGAGGACAAATTTCCAATCAAAGTCCTCCAAATGCTGCTCTGAAGGAAAATTGCTCTTCATTTGTGGGTGAAATGGAAGTCTCGGTTCAAGGGCAGGAGTTGTGCAAAATAAAGATTTAAGTGATTGAGTAAAGGAAAGAATGACTGCTCCTGAGGGAAGGGGAGAGGGGCCTTGGACCTCACTAACCTGATTTAATCAAGTGACTTCTGAAGTTTTACAATTGCAAGCAACCATCGGACCCAGAGCTGGGCAATTTGCAAGCCACAGAGTAATGAACTGTTGGTAAAATGGTCTGAAGAGGAAAATACGTCTGCAATTACAAACCGAAAAACCTGAGCAACAACATTCTACGTTTCGGAGCCATGTCCAGCTGTTGTTGAGAGAGCTGGGGTGTCTGCCCCTCTCACAACCTCCCACTTTGAGCAGCACCCAGAGCATTTCCCAACTGAGCCTTTGCAGGCAGCAGCCACCTTGGCTCCAGGGTGTCTCCTTGCAGGAGAGGAGCTGGGGTTGCACTTGGGCTTCCTCACTCTACACAGGTGGGTCAGTGTTCTAGGAAAGGAGGAAAAGCTGGGAACAGCCCCCAGCAATGGAGATGCTGACCAGCCTGCAGAGGTATGGGCTGACCAAGTTCTGATTTGAACCTGTTGTCTTGCAAACCTGGGAAGAGAAATTTCCTCAGAGCTTCTGAGAAGAGGCACCAGTCTCAGTCCACTGACTTGAATCCATTAAATTTATATTAACTGGTTTGTCCTCACGAGTGCTGAGCATTCCCAACTGTTGGGATTGTCCCTTGTTCCAATGCCAGCTTTGATTGGGATGTGCCTGGGCTAATTGTTTCTGGATTTGGTCAAGTGATGTTTTCTTTCTTTTCTGGGAAACTGTCTGATTTTTTGCCCGTGGTATTTGCAGAGTGCTGACAGTCCCCTCTTGCTTCGCAATACAGCCTTGTCTGCTTAAGGTGGTGTTCCTTGGAGATGAGCTTTTCCCCTTTCAAGGCTTTTGATGTATTTTCCCATGTTTGAAAATTCAAAAAGGCAGCATGTGAAGCTGGCTGGGGCCAGTGAGTGTTGCTGGGGGCGGCAGCTTTGATCCTCGGTGGGAGCTTTGCAGTAAACTTGATTATGCATTTTTCATCATTTTCTCTGTGTGTGTGTGTGTGTGTGTGGGTGCACACTTTGCAGGGAGCACAGGCACTAATCCTGAACCTGCACCCAACACAGGGGTAAAACTCACTTGTAGTACATCACTGATCCAAATCCTTCACATCCCCAGGGTAACTCCAAGTTACCCTACATAAAATTTCACCCTGGCATCTAATAACTAGGGAGCTGCTCCTGTCTTTAATCTCTCCGACAGTGCCTAGTCAGGGCTTTTTAAAGAATTTTGTGGTCTTTTCTTCCACATAAGCATTAGTTGGGGTTTTTTGTTGGTTTTTTTTTTTTTAATGTGGAGTTTTGTACTGCTATCTGACCCATTTACTTGGAAGTCTCTGAGGAGGGCTTGAGTTAGAAGAGAGCTAGGTTTGTGATCCAAGTATGAATCTTTCACTATTAATTGTATTAGCATTCATAATTGTATGCACATTTCTAAACTGTCATGATTGCCACATCCTTTTAAAGCATGGACAGGACATCAAAAGGATTATGACTGCTCAGAGATTAGCAGAGAAGCAAGAAATTAAATTGCCCGACACCTCAAAAACGATGATGTGAGCTGTTTTGCCCCCATTATATCAAAACTGACACAGGAAAAATAAGTTAGGAATTAGGCTTTTAAAGCTCATTAACCTTCAAGATTTAATTAGTAGGAAACAGGCTGTTTGATGCAAGTTTGAGGTTCCCCATGCCTGCCGTTGCTATTGGTTGGGCAGACTCTGCATAGTGGGAGCCTTGTTGGACAGGGCTGTGACAGGATTCATGGGATGAATGGGGGGAAAGGGTTGAAAATTCAGATTCTCTCTTTGTTGCAGATTTGTTTTAAGGGATCAGCTTGGTCTCCCTGGCTTAGCCTGTGTTTTTTAGCTCTCAAGGCTAGAGGTTACCTGATAGAGGTTACCTGTGCAAAACTTTTGGTTCCCAGAGTGCTTTTCATTCACTGAACCTGTCACGCCTTGTAAATGCTTTGTGCACAGTGATAGATTGTGTTCCACGGAGGTGACAGCGGCAACTTCTTGGACTCAGTTGGTCTCACTCTCAGTTGGAGTGTTTCTCCACAGCCCACAGCCCAGCGTCTTTCACATAAGCGCTGTCACTTTGATTCTTTATCTGTGTAAATCCTGGCAGAGCGGGTCTCGCTTCACGGGCAGTGCCTGCACAGATGTTGCCACCATGCGTGTAGGAATTAATGGTTCCTGGGCTCCGCGGGAGCGAGGAGCATCCCGGCGGATGCAGGGCGCAGCCGGCAGATGGAGCGCGGCTCCTCCGCACCGCAGCGCCCGGCACAGCGGCCCCGCTCCGCTTTCCCTGGGCGCGCTGCTCGGTGGGGGCAGAGCAGTGCGATAACGGATTGTTTATTGTGGAAACATGCCACTTTTAGTAGATTTACAGGCAGCTTTGCGGAGCTCCTGATCGCCCAGTATTTTTGTTTTTAGTGCGTTACTCATCTTGATGCATCGTCGGTACGTGTCTAACCAGAGCCGTACAAGACGCTAGCGGGGACATGATGGGGCCAAAGCATGGGGGATAGAAAGCAGCGGTCAGGCAGCATTTCTTCCTGGGGTTTGAGGAGCACCAGCAGGCTGTGTCAGCCCGGCAGTGACTGCTTCTCGGCAACGGACTTTACAGTCAGACTATTTTGTAGTTCCTTCAAGGCCCCATGGTTTAGCGGCTGCACAGATGGCTGCAGTGAGTTTAGAGCAAAGTGAAATAACACGAGTTCCTTCCATCCTCTGCTGCTTCAGCCTGAGAAATTAGCAGCCTCTTTTGGGACCTACTAGTCAAAATCCCAGATCCAAACACCTCCGGACTTTCAGCAAAGTTTGAAACCAGTTCAGGAGCTGAATTTCAACTCTATTTTTCCTGTGCCAAAACCCGTAGAGCTGAATACCTGGGAACTATGGAGGTGGGTTAAGTCACGGACAAAATACGCTCTGAGCTTTTCATTGTCTACCTCTAATGCATCAGCTCTCCTAAAATAATATGTCTAGCGTGGTTCATACCACAGTCACTGCTGTAATCACCACTGAAGCCTGGATAGGTTAGAAATCCATATGTAGTTCTATGTCTGGGTCAATTTGGCAGACAAAAAGCAGTCCCCAAAAGGCAGTTTCTTCCTATCAAATCATCTGCCAATTTTAACAGTTTTGATTTATACTTTTTGAAGTTGTTGATCTCTTTGCTGAAAGAGTTGAAGGCCATCTGCGCTGGTGCTGTTATTGAATGAGCCTCCTCAGGAGCATGACAGGCTTCCAGATGACAGAGTAGCTGGGAGCTTGTATCTTTTACTAGTGAGGTTTCTCTGCCTGTCTCCTTGGTCTCCTGAACTTCCTTAACTAAAGCAAGTGCTTCCAATTACAGAGAAGTATATATGACATACACCAGGCAGGTTTTGTGCATTGTGGTTTTCAGGGAGGCACACAAGTATTGCACTTGTACTTGCTCCTTTACCTGCTATTCCAACCAAGCGTGGAGAGGAAATGTGCCTTGTGGGTACATAACCCCCCTGGTTTCTCCATTGAAACTTTGTTTTGGGGGTTGTTTTTTCTGTCTTTTTTTTATTTGTCCCTGAAAGAGGAAATTAATTAGCCCAGTTGGAAATATACAAGGGCTGTTTTGCATGGGGAAAACCAGGGCAGGTGGACAGTTCTTGGAATTACTTGGACAGTAGACAGGAGCATGGAATAAGAGACCGACGAGAGGGTAGTTAGTTTAGCTAGAAAGACTGGCTGAGCGTAGCAGTCTGGAAAGTAGATCATCTTTCTGAAAGTCACAAAGAAGAAAAATAATGGCTCCAGATTCATCCCTTGTGTAAATCTTTTGAAGTTGGTGACTTACACCAGGATGATTTAACCCCATTAATTTTAATGGGTCACTGCAGTGTCCCAAGAGTTGTTTTTTTGCTGTGCTCTGTTCTGAGGCAGAGATAAAGCAGAGCCTTGGTGTCTAGGCTTCAGCCCAAGCTTGGTGTTCTCATGGGGCTGGCTCAGGCCCGTCCGTGTTGTGGCTGACTCCAGTTGGAGAGGGAAAAGGATGCAGTAGATGATGATGTGTCTGAGCCCCTGTCCCGTGATGCCTGGGTGCTGCCAGGACTCCATTGTGAGCCATAACATGCCTGAAAAGGGATATCTGATCTGAAAAACAAGGATAGCCAGGCTAAGAGGGCACGCTGGAGTCAACACCGACCCTCACTCTGCTGTGGGTCTGCTAATCCAAAGTTATTAATAATTAACACATAAACCAGAGACAAGGAGGTGTGGAGCAGTGTGGCAAAGAAAGGAGTCTGAAATTCATCAGAAACCGGCACCAAATGAATCCTGTTGGGACTCAGTGGGCAGAGAACGAAGGTCAGTGCCCTTGACACACAACAGGGACTCAAGGGCTATGGCTGGGGACAGGGATAAAGCACATTTACCACCTATCATTCCAAGCAAGCCGGTCA
Organism: Myiozetetes cayanensis; assembly: GCF_022539395.1. Lineage (NCBI taxonomy): Eukaryota > Metazoa > Chordata > Aves > Passeriformes > Tyrannidae > Myiozetetes > Myiozetetes cayanensis. Next base: position 12,412,379 of record NW_026086605.1, read on the forward strand.
TAGCAGGAGTCAGCCACGCGTAGTTAGAAAGCCCATGTATCACAGCAGGGAAAATTTAATCCTGCCAGGAGGGGGGATACATCTTTGTCACCAGTTTTCAAGCAGCTGAAAATGTGGTGGCAAGCACAGCTGCAGTGCTTGGGCAGAAATAGCAATCATGCCCCAACATCATCAGGCAGCAGCATATCATGAGCTGTGCTTGGCCCTTGCTCCTGGGGCACCTCAGAGCCTACCTTTCCACTTTCTGCAGGACTCTCCTCATGTGCCTTGTTCCTAGTGCCATTTGTAGGGATACGGGATTGCAGTCCTATACTGAGGGTTGCACAGCTTTCCCCTGAACCCCTGTCCTTTGTTTTGCAAGTGATTCAAATTGTGCTGAAATATTGAGCAGAAAACAGGAAATGAGCCAGGAGGAACAGATGGACCATAATGAAGTGAAGCGATACATCTTAATGCAAATGTTCTGAGTGATATGGAGGAGGGGGAAGCTGCCTTAAGTGAAGGCTGGGTGTAAAGTCAGCCCTAAGCAGCCTGCCTTGGTCAAGGCATCAGCTGCTCTTCAGCATCCTGCAGAAAGAAGGGAAGATGAGCATCATTGTTTCTCTAGGCATTCATCTCTTGACAGAGTTGACATGACTGCAGAGTGGGTCCAGGGAGAGAGTCCAGACATGGGTCCCAGTAGGGAAGGACTTAAAACATGCTGCAAAACCACGACATGTGGCCAGCAGGACCAGGGCAGTGATTGTGTGGTAGTGGTGAAGCTGCACCTTGAGTACTGTGTCCAGTTTTGGGCTTCTCACTACAAGAAGGATATTGAGGTGCTGGAGCAAGTCCAGAGAAGGACAACTGAGCTGGTTGCAATTCACCCCAGCGGCTGGAGTAAGTGCTGCTCTGCAGCACCGAGGAGAAAGAGGAATTTCAACCATTCCCATCCACAGGCAGGTGGAAGAGTCTCAGCAAAGCCTCATTTCTGTGTCAGGTTATTTTTAGTAACTGCAGCAATTCCCTTTGCATCACACAGGGCTGCCTGCATAGTCCTTGTGCAGCCTCTTTGAGGGTAGCAGGGGCTGGCAGTGTGAGGGAGTCTGAGTGCCACAGGATTCTCTGAGAAATTAACCCTTTTCCTTAGCAAATGAAGTGACTGAAAAGTGCAGGTGGTGCTAAAATCCTGCCTGTGTGTCCTGACCTGTGAGCAGCACTGCTAGCCCACTACTACTGCAGTGAGTGAGTAGTTTGCTACCACACACAACTCTGAGCTCCTGCAGTCACATCCTCAGAGCATCCTACTTATGATAAGCCAGACAATCTGGCTTATTTCCCCAGAATATGTAGCTAATATGGGGAACTCTGAAAAGTTTGCAACTTTTATTAAACAAAGGAATACAAGAAAAGCATTTGTTACTTCTCCCATGCTCTGCGCAATGTTGAAGGTGAACAGACCGCAGCAGGTGTGAAGGGATGTGATACAGGCTTGGAAGCTCTGGAGTGAGTTGGAGGGAAGGCCTATGAGAAGAAGAGAAAAATGCAACATGATGATGAAATGCAATTATTTCTGCAACTGTGTTTAAGTGCGGGACCGGGGGCCAGCCAGCTGTCCCTGTGCTGCTTTTAGCCAAAAGGCAACAGAAGACAATGGATGATCTCACCCTGCCCCTCTTAAATCGACAAATCTCCTCCACGGTTGCTTAAGTATCAGTTTTTCTAAGGTTATTCTTTGCCAGCTGTTTGGCAAAGCCTGATGTGGGCTGAATATTTTCTTCTCTCCCCTCGCTGCTTCTTCACATGCAGGAAGCGGCTCGGGTGGTTCAGATGGCAGTGGCTGGGAGGTGGGACAGCCCGGACACATTTCAGAGGGTTGAAAGTGTGTCAGCAGAAAAACCCTCAGCGTGAGGCCAGCTTTTGGGAGGATAGTGCTGACGTACGGCTTGTGGGGATGAAAGCCCAGGAGAAGCTCAAACAGGGCTGTCTTTGAAATGCTGGACCCTGCAGGTATAATGTGGTGGTTTTATCTGACCTGTGAACATCTCTGACAAGGCATCAGGTCATTAGTCTTGTGCTTGTTATTATAACATCTGCTGGAATGAAACACTAGCATTTTTAAATCACTGCTATCGAAGCATATCATAAATTGTAAGCAGTTTCTTTTCCTTTGAGTATATCCCTGTGCCAAATCATTCAGTGCTCATATCTTCCAAATTGGGCGTGACATTACCAGTGAAGAGCTGTGACTGAGCATGAAATAATTATTTTTAAAAAAGCAGAGCTGCAACAAAAGCATATTCCCTTCAAAAATTAATAGTTCTGCTTCCAGCCTCTGAAAATAAAGTGTGTTTGAGTCCTGAAGTGCTAAAAAGTCTGCTTCTGTAAAGTGGAACTTAAAAGACTGTTGCTTGAAAGTATGAATATAACATATATATATGTATCTATACATACAGTGCAGTTACTTCCACCTACAACCTGATTTTCTTTCTTCCAAGAGCTGTGACATATTTTTAAGGGGAGCAGTATATTTTTAAACTCACACTATGGCACAGGATGAAGGTCAGCCCACCTGAGACTAAGTCTTTGAGGGATGGAGAATTTAAACCTCAGCCTTCATTCTTCCTTTAAGACCTCGGGCCAGAAGCTCTTTGCTCAGCTTTTTTCCTGTGAAATGGTGGAGTGTTTTGTCTCTGCTTCTGAGGAGAGAGATCCACCCGAGTTCCAGGGTGCTCAGCTGCAAAGATAGCATGACCACGGCTGCATTAGCAACTGGATGCTCTGAGGTCTTTCAAGCAGGGTCTGTTCCCAGCGTTAACTGCAGTTTTCCTTCTGAGATGTTCCTGACTTTAAGCATTGAACGAAACTTCACCTGGAGACACATTTGGAGATCTCTTGTCATCACTGCAGTTATTTTCAAGTCCTCTTTGGGATGTGAACTTTCTTTGGAGCTGGTAGTGAACCACAGTCCCAGAGCACGTGCATGGTGTGCCTCATCTCTGTGCATGTCATGCCCATCCCTGTGCTCTGGGAGATCAGCTACTCCCACGGCTTCCTCACCTGCCCGTTCAGGACCCTCAAGGCAGGCGAAGGAGGGATTAGGGGCAGAGTGCAATGTTTGCATTTTGGACTGTTTCTCCACTGATTAGAGCAGTTCTGGGACCTGTTGGGCACTATGTGACCTGCAGCCTATGGGAGAGTGGAGGCAGAGAGATGGCAAAAAATCTCTGAGCTTCCTTCTCATCACCCTCCCAGATTTGCTTGGGTACATAGGGCTCTAAGTTTTTCAAAATATGTTTAAAAAATGAGACCATTTTTCCCTTTTCTGTGTCTTTACTGAGAAAAGGGTCTTAGTAATGTTACCACAGTAAATTAAGCAACTTACTGCCTACTAAAAATTGCATTCTTCAGCCTAAAATGAAAACACATAAATAACCAGCACAGATGTGCCCAGCCTCTACTGTGCATGGATTTCTCTCTTCCAGACCTTTGTTTTCTTCTGGACAGTAATTTAGAAGGAAAAGCTTTTATCTAATCATGAGGTAGGTCTCTGCATAGCTCCCCAGGCACTGCTAATGGATGAGATGCACAGCAGAGCTTGAAGGCTTTTGATTCTGGCTGGGTAAGGAAGAGAGATGAGATTTTGGTGTTGCACACGCTATTGCTGAGTAGGTCAGAGCTGGGTTTTTTGCAGGGCCCAGGGTGTTTGTGTAGTGATCAGAGCCATTTTGCATTACAGTCTGTTGTAGGGAGGGGAGGGAGGCAATCAGCTGCCAAGGAGACAGCAGGTGGAGGCCAAAAGCAGCAAGGCAGGGATGGGCGGGTAGTTGGTGCTGGAGAGGAAGTGTAGGAAAAGCAGAAGGTTTCAGGAATTAGCTTCAGTCCCAGGGGGACTGAGGAAGAAATTGTTAATAAGTAGGTTATTGGCAGCAGGACACTCCGTTTCATGCTCTGATTCATAATCCCTACAGCTGCATCTCATAGCTGGTGTGCCTAGATCCTTGTTTTGAATCAAAATAACACTGAATTCAGACTCAGCACTGGAAGCTAAGAACAATGCAGTTGGACATCTCAGTGTGGACTTCAGGATACACAAACTCCCCAGAACATCTTATCATCCTGTGGTAGATGCTACTCCATGGGACGAGTTCACTGCCAGGCATAGCATGGCATGCCCTGATAGGAAAGATAATGTTCCTGCTGAGAATGTGGTTTCTTATTGTCCAGCTTCTGGCATTTCAGGTAACAAAGGGAGAAAACAGTGCACAAAAGCTGATTGCAGGGCATGACATTTGCAGAAACTCATTGATATTCCAAGCTTGTGAACTACTGAGAAAGTGAGATCAACAGCCTAAAAAGGAGGGGGTGTAATTCCTGACAATCAATTACATTTTCCCTTCGCCCACGTGTGATATCTGTGTATCAGATAACGTGAACAGTTAAGGCAGTAATAAGCTGCCAATGGCCATTCAGCTCTGCAAAACAGAGATCCTTCATGTTGCAGGCCAGAAATACCCCCCGAATCAGCATTCATTTTGAAGGAACAAGTAATTTCTCTTTTAGCTGAATTAAAAGGTCTGCTCCTATAATCAGCTGAATGGATGGAAATAATTAAATTCATTCATTATGCCTCTTCACTTTTATGAATGTATAACATGGGAAAAGATATTGGAAATACCACACACACCCTTTGGAAATGTATGAGGTGAATTAAAAGTTAATGTCTGGATGGAGATTTGGACAGGAGTTACATAAAAAGAACAATGAGAAATTTATTGTTTCTGCATGAGCACATCTGAAAAACATCCATATTTGTATCTGAACTGGTTTTTGGTCTATTCAGACATTGCACTATTTCATGGTCTGTGCAATCTGCATATATTTTAAATGCATTTAAAAATATTTTCTTCTGTTTTCCAGAGTTATTTAATAGTTAATGCTGGTCACCTTAGAAGGTCAGTTGACATGATTTGAGGTGTTTGGAGGCAAGTATACAAGCATATATTTGAGGTTAACATGATTTCTTTTTTTATTTGCCCTTTTAATTGAGTAAGGTTCAAAAGGAAGTATTAGAATGGATCAGTACATGTAATAGCAAAAACAACTTCTGCTTCTGCAAAGTTCAGTATTATAATCTGTAAGTGTGTGATCAAATACAAATGAAGCAAAATTTACTAGAATTTTTGAGTATGGATCTATAAAACTTAAATTATATCTGCCTATCTCTAGTCTCAGAAATCTTTTACTAGTCCAGGCTGAAATAGCTGTGCCATTTTCTTCATTTCCATCCTAAAATGAGCAAAGCATTGACACTGAAACAGTCTCTTACATCATCTTGAAGTATAGGGCATTTTTTTTATTGTTTCATACTGTACTACAAAAAAAGAGTCTCCATTCACTTGTGTTCTCACTGAATCCTTTTTTAGTGGGTCTGATACTCCCAAGGGTGGAATACTCAGGAAACTTTGTGATGCCTCTTTGCAAGTGGCATGTAATTTAGCTCTTTAACCTTTTAGAGGGAATGAAGGAGCGGGACCTGCTATCAGAATTGAATATTTGAAAGGGGTTTGATCATTACCTTGAAAAGTAACCCGAGTGTTTGAAAGGTTTTATCTTTGGGAAGTTAGCTCTATTTTTTCTGCCTTAATTAGTGCCTGTCAGTGATAATTTGGAATCATTTAATGAATCCCAACAGTTATACTGGGCAAGACAAGTTCAAGACTTCTTTTTTCTTTCATGTTTTAGTCTCACATTCACAGAGGATGTTTAAAGACTGCCTGATGCTGGTAGGTAATCAGGGAAGACAAGTCTGCTTTTAGTAGTTGCCAATCCAGCAAAATTTACTATATGCATTTACTAGCTATGTTTTGGAGTTTTACAGTGTCTGAAAAAGCTCGGTTCAAAGGACAGTGATTAGAAAAATTTCCTAGAGTTCATGAACTCGCAGTAGATCTTACATACTGTGATTTATATCTCTCAACCAGTAAATTAAAGAACCCGACAACATGAAAGATCTCTCCTTGTGCTGCTTTGTAGAAACAGGCAGAAAACAAATCCAGCTAATATAAAGTTGGTATCTTATAGACAACTACACTACCATTTAGTATGCTGGAAAAACATTTGATGTTGCAAGACAGTTAACTGAGGACATGCTGCTGAGGCAGATTTGGGAAGCAGCCCTGTTTTAATCTCACTGTTCTAACTGAAGGAAATGTAATGAGGAAAGGAAAGGCTACAGTCACTAGATGAAGAAGTCAGAGTTCATACTATGGGCTTGATCTTGTCTTCCCGCATGCATTGTAAGTTTTTGCCTCTCTCGGAAAAAAATATTTACCATTCTTAGGGCCATGTGTGCAACAGATGATTTTAAAAAGTCAGGGAGAGATCTCCCACTAAAGGGGGATGTAAATTAGGTAGGGCAATAGGGTGTTTAACAGTGCAAAGTAAGTACAGATGCAATTGCCATCTGCTGTCTGTGCACACTGTGGTCCTAATCTTCCAGGTCCTACTGCCCTTGGACACGTAGCAGAGGCAGCAAGACAGAGAGGTCCAAGCATCACATTGCTAAAAAGCCAGTTGAGTACACAGAACTGCCAGACACCAGAAGAACACAACCAGAAAAAGAAAATGCAAAATTGTACAACACCAAGCGTCTGGCACGCTCTCCTTTGTACTGGGAGCTCGGAGGTCTAGCAGGGCTGGGGCCATGTCTGGAAATGCCTGTAAATCATCTCTTACTTTGCCAAGTTAGAGCCTTTAAAATGTCAAAAATGCCAGTGACAGCCTGGGATTTCCCTGTATGAGCCTCTAGTGTGTGGGCTGCTGCCAGCTCTTGCACCATGCACTGGGAGAGGCTGCAGGGAATCTCAGGAAGTGATGCCAAAACCCAGCACCCACCATGGGGTGGTTTTGAGGCTGATAAAGGGCAAAGGAGAGTGTTGAGAGGAGGCTGTGAGTGGGTACCCTCACATCTTGGGCAGTCAGAAGGAGACTGCTTTGCCTTCCTGGTGGCCTCCCTCAAGGGTTCTGGTCCTGTGGGTCTTCTAAGGGCTTAGTGTCACCAGCCCCTGCAGATTCATCGTGGGGAATCGTGCTCACAGGTGGGATGTGGCCAGTGAGGGTATATGGGTCAAGGGGAATTGCACATTCCAAGGGCTTTCTTGCAAAAGCAGGAGGGGAGAGCAGGAGGAAGGCACCCCAGACCACTGTCATTTGGGTCACTGCTCCTTTCTTTGGTCCCTCTGCCCCAAGATGAGGAGTGAGAAGAAATGGAGTGTTTCTTTGCACAGCAACACCATAAGCAAAGCAGCAGTGGCTGTAGCATTTACCACCACTAGCCATAGGCACTTTGCAAGGCTCCTGCCCTGCTGGTGTCTGTCCCCTGGCTGAGAAGGGACCTGCTCTAACCTATGCCTGGGGTTGTGGGATGCCACTGGCAGGTCAGGTCAGGCTATCAAAATATTTGGGTTGCTGTTGCACCCCTCGCTTACTACATGAGCTTGCTCAGTCACCCTTGCTACATTCCTCATCTCTAAACGTGTGATGAGGTGATTCACTCCTATTGAATGCACACTCGATTTTATAAAATAGTCATCAACATGTTTCACATGCTCTCTATTAAAGAATTGCCTGCTTGTTTCCTTGATTATCTTCTGAAAACAGCTTGGGTAAGCAGCTTAGACAAGGGAATCTCAGTACCCTTTACCAAAAAAAATATATCCTATAGGTTGCCTCTTTAAGTACTGGATGCAGCATGTGGGAGAACTGGGAATGATGAAGTATTCAATCAAATTGCTCGTTTCCGCTGCACTGAAGTCAGAGACACTGAAGGCACTGCAGCATTTACAACTGATTTCCTGAACAGTGTAGCAAATAGAGATGAGAGCCCTTTTCTTGTAACTCACATGTGCAACAGAAATCACTTAGCTAACATAAATCAGGGCTAAATTGCTTTTAAAGGCTCACAAAACATTTCTGAAAGAGACAGGATGAGGAAACCATTTGCCACAGCAGAGTATGTCCCCATGATGAGTCCTATTAAAGCTTGATCAAAGAGCCTTATTGGCTTTTCATTAGAGCCTGGTTATGTATAGTTGAAATTCAGCAGTGATTTCAACAGAATAAACCCAGAAATACACACAAGAGGAAAATTTAAGTAGGAACCTAGACCATCAAAGTACATGATTAAGGACAATTTAATGTGCTGAGTAATGCAGTGTGATTTGGATGTAATTTATCCTAATCCAGTCTGATCTTTTACAGGGGAATATATTATAAGGCCACAATTAGGTGAGACCAGGGCCCCATCTGGCCTCCTGTCTCCAATAGTGGCTTACAGCCAATGCAAGAAACAAAGCAAATACAGAGTGAGTTTCCCTTGTGTATCCTTTCTGTTTCTGGCATTCAGCCCTTATGGGACTTTTTGGGTCAAGACATCCAGAGCATGGAGTACAATAGCCACCATTTATCCTTGCTTCATGAATTTATCTCACTGCTATTTGAACCCATGCCTAGTTTTGGTGATTACAGTGTCTAACACCAGTGAGTACCATGATTCAGCTGCCTTACATGCAGAAGGACTTCTCTTACTTTGATTTAAACTGCTGTGCTACAACTGTTCTTCCTGGTGTAGTAATTCAGTGGCAGAAGCTTTTCTGGACAAGCTATGTCTGGACCTGGAGTTGAGGGCTGGAAATCTGCAACTTGCAAGTTCTCTTCTCTTCCCTCCTTATCTCCACTTCCAAGGACTCTGAGATGAGAGTTTTGGGGATGACACTATTGGTCTTCATGCACACTCCAGTGGAGGTAGTGTCATCCTGCCTCCCATGAGGAGGCACAGTGGTGGGCCACAGGTGATGTCTCCTTTTGCAGAGGTTATCCATAGGGACAGTGCCACCATGAGATGGAGAAGACGGTGGCCGGGCACCATACGCGTAACTCTGGGCCAAGTTAGTCTGAAACAGCAGAAGGAAAGTGTCCCTGGAGAGGAATGGCAAAGGCACTCTGCCTTTTCTTACCATCACCATTTGGACTCTAATTTAGAAACCCAAAAGGACCATGTGGTTGCTAATCAGAGATGGGACCCACATTTCCAACGGAAACTGGAATTTGAGGGTGAAACCCACCCTCAAATCAGGAAGGGCTCAAAAAATGTAGTAAACATTGAAAGCCTGTTCTGCCTTCTTAAGCTCTTAATCAAATTCGTATGATTTATATGCAAGCTCATCAGCCTGACTAGTTTATAAGGTACATCTGAATTTACGATTCTGATACTCAGTGCTTAATTTGTAACTATGATTAGATGCATCTTTTAAACATGCTGTATATGCATGTAGATGTTTGTAATAAAATCCCGAAGTGAAAAGCACAACTGGAAAACCTGCATATGAGAACGATTAATTTTTATTAACTTGTTTTTATCACTCAGCATTTATGCTGTAAAGGCTGTAATAAAGTGGCACATGCTTGGTCAGTGTAAGACAGAGATAAATTTGACCTCCCCACAAGGGACAAGCAGGGTCAGTTTAGAGGAGATGAAGAACACCTCCACCCAGAGTTCTTGCTAAGGTAAATACATTTTTCTGTCCTGGGGAGAAATTTGCCATCTGTAAGAATAAACAGGGTAAAACAGAAACAGATGAGGATATGACTCTTAGGCAAGATCTTGTTTTTATACTTCTTTCCAGGAAAAACTTGCTATAAACATTTGTGTTGTCTTTTTCAAGGCCGCTGAAGCCTTGCAGTAGAGGATCACGTGGCATTAGCTCATCACCCCAGTGTTCTGCAGCCTGTGCTGAGCCATCTCCCCTTGTGCTGGGCTGGGCTTCGCTGTCAGATCACCCTGCCCTGTATCTCACAGCTTGGTGAAATGCTGACTGTGCACTTCCAAAGCCCTGTCTTCCTCTAAGAGGATAATTTCATAATTAAAAAAATACAATTGTCAAAAATGAAAAAGGCTAATTTTGCATTTCTTCAGCCTGAGCCAAGTACTAAAGTTGAGCTCTGGAGCCAAGCAATCAACTTCACTGCTGAGGAATCTTGGGACAGAAATCTGTGGCATTCCCTAGTGATTTAGGGAAGGGGTTGGATGCCTCGAACCCATCTCTTGTCCTTCTAACACCCGTTCTACACAAGAAAAGAAATGGTGCCCCCATGCCCTCAAACACTCTGGGTCTGTGTGAGGCTGAGGTGGTCTATGGGGATGTCACTTGTCTTGGAGCTGTCTGCATCCCCTGCACCTTGGACTTGGTGGCAGAGCTCAAGCTGAGCTGTGCAGGACTAATCTCCAGAATCCTCTGAGTGCAGAACAGAGGATACTGCCTTTCCTTGTCCTGCACCTCTGCTTCATGATACAAACCCATGGATTCAGGTATAGGGAGCATTGCTGGAGAGAAGACAGTGTCCATCTCCTTCCAACCTTGGCTTTTTTGTGCAAGCTAAGGTTTACTGGTATAGGGGAGATCTCTTCTGCACTTAAGAGTTTTCCAGTGTTGTGCTTGGAGTTTCACAGGAAAGTCAGAAGTCAGCACTTAATCAGGACCTCCAGTTGGGTCCTGCTGAGCCAAATTGGGCCATCATCATTATATGTTGCAGAGAAAGTCACTGCAGCCTAACTAGAAGTATGTAGTATGCAAAGCTGTGCTGTTTGCTCTATACCAGCATTACAGACACACTGTAAAGACAACAGAAAGGTGGCAGGAAGGCAAAATTCTCTATTTTGTGTTGCCTCTGTTCTCTTAAGGAGCTGATTGCACAACATTTGCTTACCCTTCTTAGCAGCAAGCAGAGGCCACTTCCAGCTAGCAAGAAATGCCTGGGTTTGAAGTCAGGTCGCCAGATTTACTTCTTGCCCTACGAGTCCATTTTGCTCGCGGCAAAGAATTCTGTGGTCTCGGGACCACCACAATGGGGCCTTTTCTCACAGGGCTGGAAAGCTCGACCTCTGCTCAGAAAGGACAGATTCATGTTGGAGAGGGTTCCACAATGCAACGATTTATATCAGGAAATGAGCAGAATACATTCTAAAAAAAAAAAAAAGAAGAAGAAGAAGGAAAAAAGCCTTCATCTGTTTCTTTGGCTCAGGGAAGAGATCAGCTGTGGTTTCATGATTTCAGAGGATGGAATGCTGGAGGGGAAAAACATATAGCTGTATGCATCCATGTGTTTGAGTTTCTATTCCTGATGCATAACATACAGAGTTAATTTTGCTTAATTGCATGTCATATGGGTCTCAGAGCTCAGTGGAAATGGGGATGCTTTCGTGCACATGGTTAAACTTTTGCACTTTGAGTACCATGAATGTGAATTTCAACCCTGCACTCTCCATATAGGTGCTGTGTGTTTGGATAGTATTGAGGTATTCAGGTGCTCCTCCAGCCTCCAGCCATAGGCCTTGGTGACAGGCAGGTACCTAGTGCCAGTTCTCAGTCACACTTGGGTTTGTGCCTCATCTCAAATAGAAAATGTCAGTCTGGCTGTTCAGGAAAATCAGTTGGGAGAGTTTCAAGATGCAAATATATTCTCAAGGCTCAGGTTTCTGTATGTGTAAAGAGTAGTAGCAAAGTATTTTTGTATTGGTTTACTTTAAAAATAGTGTCACAGAATCTGATAGCAGTGCTAAGGAAAAGAGTTTCTGAAAAAGCTGTCTTCATTACTGACTGCAAAATGGGTGTTGGGAAGGAGACAGTGGACTTCCTTGTAAAAACATTTCTATGCTTTTAATCTGCCTGGCAAATCATTGGCGATTAAATGATAATCTGAGCTGTTTGTTTGAAATGTCATACACCTCCACCACAGCCTGCCCACACCACTAGAGACTTTTAGGAATTAAGGAATATGGGAACATAAACATCCACTATGTATTTAAACATGAATTAACAAAAGCCAACAAATACAGAACAATTTTTATGTATGTGTTAAAATACTCTAGAGGATACAGATTAACCTGCATTACTCAGGGTTTGTCGCTGTCTCATCTCCTTTGGACAGCAAACACTGAGAAAGAGACAGAGATGATTTACCCTCCCTTTAGCTTCTGTCTCGTCTGGTGAAATGTCTGCTGTGCAGCTCTCCCGGATGTGCTGCTCCATGGGTCTGACAGCTCCTCATGCTTTGCAGGCACTGTTTTCTCTCACAGTTGAAACTCCCAGTTGTCTGAAATCTTTGCTAAATAAGTTGAAGCCGAGCTTTGCTTTACTGACAGGCAGAGACCCCAGGCTAAAAGTGACATATCTGAGAAAGGAGGAATCCCAGAGAGTGAGCTTTCTGGGTCTGCTGTCCCATGGCAAGGGGGAGAAGCTTTTAAAAGAGCCCTTGCATCATGGATACGCAATGTTGAGGTCCCCTTGCTGAATACATCACCTCTGAGGGGGAGCTGCGCAGGAGCTAAGTTGCAGCCTTGCAGCCCGTCTATTGATGTAGTGTTGCTCTGAAAGCTCCCCTGGTTCCTGCAGGAGGCTTCTGCAGACTTGCCAAATCTCTGTGAAAGATGCAGGAGAAACCTTCTGGGACAGATATAAATCAAATTGCATTAGAAGTATAGCTAAAGAGGAAGGCACAGCCTGTCGCCAGCACACCTAGTCACCTCCAGTCTTCCGCTCACTTGGAACATTTCTTAGGCTCTACTGAACAAATGTCAGGATACTCCTCATTTTTAAACAACTTTCCAATTGTGCCACTGCTTGTTTGTGTATATTTATATGTATTTAGATAGATGGAAATATGTGCACACATTGATGTCTGTTAACTCTCACTGAATACAGCAAAAAAGTCAGTCCTTAAAGAAAAGATGTGCCATAAAACCTTTCCATAATATCATTATAATAACCTTCATATTTAAATTAGATTGCAGGTATAAATTCAATAGCATAAGAGAGTTTTATGTTTCAGAGATTTCCAGGCTGACTGTGGATAGCTTAGTGTGATAACAAGACAATCAGCTGTATCACAGTGCTCATGGTCTTCCTTTCACCTTCATTGCTAGATTTCAAATTAGTAATACTATCCTGGGGTAATGCTGATGAGAAAGGAGATCCAGCTTCCCTCTCTTTTGTAATTAAATAAAAGTGTGTCCAGCCTGTGTGATGTGCTTGGCAGCAGTGACATTTTAATATTGTTAAGAGCAGGAAATATTTTCCTTGCTATTAATAAGGTTCAGCATCAGCTAAAGGTGGTGCCCCACGGGAAGACTTTAAGCAAAATTGCTATATTCTAATGCAAAAGGGGATAGAAATAGGCTGGTTTTGTGAAAGTATGGAGTGATCCTGGCTAATGAGGAAGGGACCTGCCAGAGCTATTTTTAGTTCCACCCGCTGGTTTCACTGCTATTCTTGTAGCTATGGCTGGCAGTGAAATAGGATGGTGGTGTCTGTTCTCATGTAGAAATGGAAGAAGAATGGAAATATGTGCTTGTAAAAAGATGAAAAGATAAAAAGAGTAAGAGCTGAAGAAAAAGTGAGCTTCCTGAGGTAGCTGCAGATGTAACATTCATTTTATCTTTCCTTGGAAGCGTTTTTCTTCTGCAAGGCCACATTTCATGTCTGATCTAAGGGCTAACAGTGTGCCAGGTGCAGTCTGTATTGCAGGAGAAGATCACAGTTTTACATGGAAATGACTACAGTTAAGAGAAACCATTAAATAATTTCCTTTATTGTTTTGGAGACATAAACCAATACTTCAGCTTTATACTAATGTTTCACTGAAACAATGAGGCTGAGAGGTATTCACTTTATATATCATCACTTGGGAGAAGGAAAATGCATCAATGAATCATATGCAGGATAGTAAGACATTAAAAAAAAATAAACATGGAGTCAGGCAGGGCTCCTTGCTGCTGTTATTGTGAAGCAGCAGCACAGGCTTTCTTCATTAGTAGAAAAGAGAATAGTATATACACAAAGAACACTTTACACAGCCATTGTGATTATTTGCTATACCTGCTTTGCTTTCTATTTCAGCAGTGATTTTTTTTTTTTTTTTGTCCTTCCTGGGAGGAACAAGTTTTGGATTTCAGAGTTTCACTAGGGAGATGAAGATTTTATTTCAAGCTCCATTTTATTTGATACTGCTTTGTCCTGACTTTATGAGTGAAATGGGGGTGTATAGAAAAGAGACAAGACAGGGAGACATGGGGAAGCTGGACTTCAGACACTCCAGAATCAGAATCCAATAAAAGTTGACTTTAAAACTTACAGTAAGAATAAATGAAAAGATGAAAACTTGCTCAGTAGGTTGATTGGGTTTTCTTTTTTTTTTCATTAAGATTCATAAGTTGAGGGGTGGTGGTGATTCAAATAACTATTTTATAATGATAATTTAATTTATTCAATAAGGATGGTCTTGTGCTTAAGACCAGAATTAAGACCAGAAGTTGAAGGTTCAATTGCCATCAAGAGTTTGACTGCACTCTAGATCCTCTGATGATAGTACTTACCCTCCTGATCTCAAAGGGACATCACTGAGAGCTACCTGCTGCTTCATCCTCTTGTAGCTGACCCTTAATTGCTCAGCTGTGCACTTTGCAGTGACAGTAAGGGGCTTTTTCCCTCTTCAGACCAACCCAAAGGTTTGTTTTAACCATGCACAAGCCATGAAAGAAGCAATGATGGGGTTTGCTGGAGCAGAGCTCCTGGCCTGCATGAGCAGTTACTGCATCTGTTGGCACCAGGTTTGCTGTTGATCAGAAACGTGATTTGCTGCATCATATTGAGGACAGTGCTCTGTGCTTGTGTAGTGGTGTGATGTGGAACATGTCAGCCTGCTGTGGGGCTTGTGTGAGGAAACTGAAGGGCAAGTACACTTCCATAAATTATATGCTTTTGCTGGGGAAGAAATGCCAGGTAGGTGAGGAACTGAACAGGAAAAAAATAATTAAAATTTTTTAATGGAGTAGTATATCTTGTCATCCTGTGATCTGTATGTAGAAAGAAAAAAAAAAGTTCAAACTTTTGTTGTTTTCTTAATCTCTACCTTCTTTAAAATGCGTGGATGAATCATACTTTAGAATTGAAAGAACAAACCTCATTTAAAACCTTACTGAAGTCACTCACAAAAGCCCTAAAACCAGCTAGAGATGGGGCTGAAAGATGTGTGAGAGCACCCAGGATGGAGGTTTGAATTATGAGTTTTGTGTGGCTTTTGCCACGGTTGTGCAGTGAAAGCACAGTTAAATCATCTTCTACTGCAGTTTCCGAACTCAGGTACAAACTGTGGCCTGATCTGGTGGACAAAGACGTTCAACAAGAGCTTTATCAATGTTTAGTTGTTTATTAACCATATTAGTCCATCATTACCCCATTTCTCATTGTGTGAATTGGATGATTTTTTTTAAAGGGGCAAAAGGATTTGGGTTTTCTTTGGTAACTTTGATCAGGCTGAAGGCTCTTTCATGTCTCTCTAATGTTGCTTGTCTTCACCCTTCTGTGTGTGCTCTGACCTCTCTTAGTGTACTTGTGGGGTGTCCCCAGCATGGCTGGCTGGCAGGAGATTGCCCTGGAAATGTTTGCTGAGGACCTTCTGGCAAAGACTGGAAGGATGGTTGTGTTTCTCCTCTGGGGATGGCACATAGCTACACCATCCTCCCAGGGTCCTCAGAGGACCTTTGCAGCCTTTGTGCATGGCACAGAGGGAGGTGGGGACCCAACGTGCTGCAGAGGGAAATCCCAGCTGAACCCAGCTCCAAGCCATGGTCCTCAGGAGGTCCAGGAGCTTCACTACAAAAAGCCAGGACAATGATGATCATTGAGGTGATCATCAAGCATGTGCACAATGGAGGGAGATACTGGGTTAAACCAAATTATATGTGTGGATCTCAGCAGGGTTTGACCTTCTCACCATTTATCGCTGTCGGAAGAGAGGCAGTTCAGAGCAGGACCAAACACAGACTTTCACATGCCAAGAGAACTGCATTGGCAGCTCCACAAAGCTCCAGCCTGGCGTGGGAGCCTAGCTAGGGTAGAGTATATCTATTGTGCCTTCCCTGTGTTGTTCTGAGGAATCTCTGTTTCGGGCACCAAATAGCAGGAATTATATTTGCGTATGATATCACTTCTGTAGAAGAAGCAAGTTATTCATGAGCAGTAGCATCTTCACATCAAATACAACTGCAGACATGGTTGAGAAAACAACTGTTTAATTGAAGTAGAAATGACACTGGGAAATTAAAAGAGGCTGCAAAAAACTCTCGAGTAGTTATTACTCATTCGAAGCAAATCCTAGACATGTAAGGCATGGGATGCACACAAAATGCTGGGAGAAACAGAATTTATGGGTAGACATACCTCTGCCCTCAAGACATATGTTCTTTCTTCAGCTGATCCCCCAAACTCTCTTTGAATAAATAGTTCGGGATAATTTTTCTCTGATTCTCTGGAGTACAGGAGCAGTGCTTCATGGGACAAAACCCACACCTGACAGCCTGGTCCCCCAAAATATAGAGGCTACTGCCTGTCCCTCTAGTGGAATTCCTGCAAAGACAACCTGCCTCTACAGTGGGTCCATCGGGTGATTCTTGTGACATTAGCACCGCTGAGCACAGGGTGTGATGGTGCCACGGGCACTGTGCCTGCACAGCGATGCTGTCTCTGCCGGGCTGTCATTGCCCAGGCTCCTGCCTGTGCAGACCGTGGCAGAGCTGGGTCTGAGAGGCTCCGGAGAGCTCTGTGAGGAAGGACAGCCATTGCCAAGTATTTTTGTCCTCGGTGCTGCTTATCCTGAATCAGTTCTCCCAGCTCCCTTCTGTGTTTTCTTTTTCTTCTGTAGCAGCTGTCTGGGATTTCAGCTGTTCTCCATGAGCAGAGGTGCCAGCACCCTTTTAAAATCACTCTGGAAAAGTAAGGGTGCATTCTCTATTGTGCAAGAAAGAAGAAAGGACAAAGTTTGGGGTTTGTTTGTGGGTTTTTGTTTTTTGTTTTTGTTTTTTTTTCCCTTATGCTTTCCAAGTGCTTGTCAGAGATAACTAGAGGAGGTCTGGAAGTTATTCACAAATTAATTAGCCTCTGAAACGCCAGGGCTGCCAGCCACGGCAGCTCAACCTGGAGCAGCCGCATCCCTGCAGCAAACAGTTCATACTCCCGTTCCTCTCCGGGGGAACGTTAAGGGTTAATCCAGTAGCTGTGCATTTAATAGCACAATTTAAAGGGGAAAAAATGACACCCTTCTCCCCTGCCTTGCTGGTTGTGGATGGTTCGCTCTGCCTGGCTGATCACATGCTCCCGAGCCCCCGGTGCTGCAGCAGCCCCAGCTGCTGCTGCTGATGGGTCGGTGCTGCCCGGGACGCCCCCGGCCCCCGCCTGCCCATGCCCGGCAGCTCTCACCTCCGCTTTAAGGGAGGGAGGGCGCAGGATGAGCCCTTGAGCATATGGGTGGAAATTTGGGAGGCACCCATTCTCCCACCACCGTTTCCAGCTCTAACCATGTCTATTTGTTGTTGCCTTTTTTTCAGGGACTATGGATCTTCAAAGAGAAAATCAGGTAAGACAACAGGCTTTTCTTTTTTTTTTTTGATGTACTGCATGATTACAGAGAAGACCTTGCCCCCTGCTTTCCCCTGTTAAACCTTCCATTTATTGTGTATGGCATGAAATTGTATAGCAGTTTAACTTTTTATTACTGAATCCTGCTCGAGATAAGCATCAGGTTTTTTTCTTTTGCTGGAGTGAAGATATCCACCTTATATAGTATTGCAGTTAAAATGACTGCTCCTCTCTGGTTGTATTTATATAGCTCTGTCTCAAATCTGAGAGGATAATTATATTAAATTTCTTTCTCTTTCATTATAAATGGTCAAAATGCAGACTCAGAGTTGGGGTTCTTTTCTGGAGGGGAAGGGGATCCTTTTCTATTCTGATTTGAATCTTTTATTTTGCCTTTCCAAAAGGTTCTGGTGAGGCTTCTGATGCAAAATGTTCTCAATGTCTGTGCCTGGATTTGGGCTGCCTCAAAGGCTCTAGCTCAGTGTTTTGTTTTTAAAATCCTGGATTGAAATGTCCTGTAAAACCCTGATTTGAAACTATATAAATATAATTTTTCCCCTTCCCATGTAGCTCTTAGTGATTTTTACAGATGTGTTTTCAATAGGGACATGTAATTATGGGCCTCTGGGTTTGGCTGCTCTGAGCTGGATGTGTCAGGGCTTTCTATTTTTTTCTTTTTAAATTTTTTTTTCTCCAAGCAGCATTGAGCACCTGCAACTCTCATTGACTTTGTTTGGAATCTTGGATGCTCCAAATTGCATTCAGGGAGAGGCCTTTCAAACCAATAGCAACTCCTGGAAAACTCTGACATGTGTGCAGGGGAGGGGAGGATTTTTTTGATTCTTGCTTTTTAAGATGATAAAGAAACACTGCACTGGCTTATTCTCTGGGAAGAAAGGGAAGATGAATGTAATGCACCGTACTCCAATGAAGATCACTGCCTAGATTGATTTGTTGGTTAATTATTAGGGCTTTTAAGCTGTCATCCTGTAATAAGCTAAGTGATACACTTGAGTGAAGCTTTTGGTTAACCTTGATGACCTCTGCATCAAATGGCAGTTTCCTATGCAGGCCAATACTTTTGGTACCTTTCCCTGAATTTCCCTGAGGTGGCTTGTCATAATGAAGAGGCAAGGGTGGTACAAGGTGCTGGTCCAACACAATAAACTAGGGCGTGCTTTGTCTTCCTAATCTTCTAAAAAACTTCTGTCTGGGTTGCACTTCTAGGACCTCCTAAATGTAATATTAAGGAAATATGTGTTTTTACAGCAGCCTGTGAATTAAGGAGCAGTGCTTTCTCCAAAGAGGCTGACCATAAATAAAAAGGTCCAAGTAACTTGGTGGAAGGCAGAGCTGAGGGTGGGAGTTCCTGGCTCAGTGCCACATCCTGAACACTGGTGGCTTTTGGGCCATGTAAAGCCCTTTGAAAAACATTACTGAAGTCTCTGGGACAACCTGATTTAGCACTGACCTAGAACAGCATTTAGAGAGACCAGGAGAGCTTTGGGCTCATCGCAGCAGTTGACATGAAAGAGTATTGCAGCTCATGAGGAAGAGACGCAAGGAACTGCTTTGGGAGTGGAAGGAAACTTCTGCATTTCCATTTCTGTGCCTCTGAGGGCAAGTTGGAGATGATCTGCCATGACACTGTGAAAAGAGCAATTAAGTTGAGTCAGTGTAGCTGAGATGCCATTTGTGGATGCTGGACACTCTGATCCCCTGACCTGAGCATCCCAAGTGACGCACACGTTCATCCATCCTGTGAGGGACAGACAGTCAGGTCGGGCTTCCTCCTTTGGGTGTCCCACCTCCCCATATCTCCTTCTGGGACTCTTTCCTCTTCTCTGCTTCTCGGTGCTGGGCTACTTGCACAGCTAAGGCTTGGAAACAGAGGGGCTTAGGGACGCTCTTTCTCCACTTCACCCTGTACAAAGAGGAATGCGAAGCAGCTCTCCGAACAAAGTGAGCTGCATAAAAGAGACTCTGTTCTTGGCCATCTTCTTGCTTGATTTGAGAGTGGCAGAGGAATGCTTCCTTCTGTTCAGAGCTGGATACTGTGGGAGCGTGTACGCAATGAGCGAAGGAACATGCCAAGGGAGTTGGCAATTACAGCCTCTAACAAAGACCAGCTTTATGACACTTGAACAAGTGATGGGGTAAATAAGCACAGATTTTCAGGATTGCTGTGAGGGTCTTTTAAGATAAAAAACAGCTTTGAAATGTAGCTTCCTCTGTAGGTGCAGATATTACTCCATCTGTTAGTGAGAGACAAATCTGCACTTTTAAATGCAAGCACCTCCCAACAAATGAGACCTGTGAACACGTCTTCTGTCTTGACCAAAGATGTGCTGGGAGGAGGATTTTGGGTGTGAGCACAGCTGTCCCACACTGTCCAGCAGGAATCCCACAGCTGCTGTGTCTCAGGCATGTGCAGGCACGACACGAGCATGGCCAATTGCAGAAACATGTGGAGAATGCCTCTAACAGCCAGCGTCACCTCTACCCTGACCTCTGCCTTGCCAGAGTGAGTGTCTAGCTAGTCCTGTGCTTGCCCCTTAGAGAAGGGAGAAACTGGATAAGTTCAGAGTTTAACAGGAGTTATGGAAACATTTATCGCTGCAGCTAATACTGGTTGTAAACATTTGAGACCTCCTGAACCAAATGCAACAGCGTGGCACATCCTTAGCTAAACAAAAGGGGGCCTTGGGCTGATCTGGGGCATCTCTGCATGCCAGCCCCGAGCCAGGCTTCCTCTTGTGTAAAGTGCTATGTAAACACACAGCCCTTTGCTTGGGTGTGATCTAATCATGAATGCTTTAACCTGCATGCAGTCAGCTTGAGGACCTGGGGCTTCTCTTGAAGTAACTGAGGCTCTGTGAAATCACAGGCATTTGTGGTGGCCTGAACTGCAGTATGTGCTGATACCTTGAACCTGTGAGGCTTTATCTGACATGCTGTGGAGCTGCTTCAGAAAGCTGCCTTCCTGTTTCCACGCAATTTAATTGTTGCTCTATGACCATCTGTCAGTGCTGAAGAACCCTCAGCACAACTGTGAGGAGTGGTTACCATGGGCATATTCTATATGCTCACAAAAAGTGGTCTCATCTTGGTCCATCCAAAGACCCTCTGTAGTAAAACCAGAAGAAATTACTCTTCAGACTCCAATTTGTTGATCCCATAAGCCAATGAACAGCTACTCATTTGTCACTCAAAATAGACATTACTTCTATGCTGGCATCCATGGTGTGTTTTTTCTGTCCTCAGATCAAAATAAGGGTAGAATTGCTGCAAGTCTAGTAATGGATATTTGCATGGTACATTACAAACCACAAATTAGGTTAATCCACTCTGCAAACCCTACCAGCTACCATCTGTGCATGGGGAACTAATTAACCCTTGAGATATCTGCTAATCCTGGTGTGGCTTGTAAAACCAATTGGAGTGTGTTTCTTCCCAAAGATGTCGTTTTGTCCCCCACATACCCCCTGCTGGCTAGAGCAAGCTGCAGACTCCTGGAATTAAGATCATCTTGCCCTCCTCCCTTGCTGAGAATCTTTCTTGGCTGATTTCATACCAAAGCTGTCACTTCCCAGTTGTGAAGCTGAAGCAAACATCTGGGACCTGGTGTTTGGTGGTGGCAATGGGGAGTCGATGTGGGCTTTACAACTTTTCTGCACCAAGTCTCAGTGCTTCTCAACTACTGAGAGGATTCACCTTGCTAACTATGGGGTCAGACCCAGCAGGAGAGATGCTACTTCACCTTGGCTTTCAAAACAGTGGTGTGGATCTTTGTCACCTGCCTGGTAAACGACCAAGTCCTTGTGCTTGCTACTTTGAGTGTGCACTAGCAGAAGCACTGCTGGCCATCCCCTTCTGAAATCATAACAAAACCCCCACTGCTGACAGCCCAGCTTGCTGCTGGGGGCACAGCTGGCTTCAAGCCACTGCTCAGCAGCTTTCTCTGGCACCTTGTTGCTATGTGGTAGGATGCTCCTCCAACTGAGGGGGAACAAGCCTTTAAAAAAAAAGTTATGGCTCCTTCAGTATGCAATGTCTCCTTTGCCTCGTTGTTCAGTTCCTGTCTGCATCAAGTTGGCTGAGCTTTGGCTGAGTCTGACAGCTGAAGTCTCTTTAAACAGCTGCTCTAATTGAGCACTTAGGATATTAACTTAACAACCTGGTCCAAGCCACTGCTGCCTCAGTGAGGATGCTGATGAAGCTTCCCTAGATGAGTGAACCATCTTTCAGCTGGGTTCCCACGTCCAATTTTTGGGCTAGTAAGATTATGGCTACACACAGACAACAATCACCGCTTTCTTTTCCTCCTGTAATCTAAAACTAGGAAGGATATATCCACTGGCAAGTAAATAAAACTTCAGAGTCTGTTGGAAGCTACTTCACAAACTTTTTATAGAAACATCTGTAATGCTCTCTCTTCCCTCAATGGGGAAATTACTAAGTAGAGTTGAGAGAGTTGCAGCAATGACAGAAGCAGGGCCTCAAGTGAGAAACAAGCAGATCATTGTAACAACACCAAGGGCCCTCGTGGCTGATCACTTTGTGGGATGCTGCTTTGGGATTACGGGTGGAGCAAAAGTTGTTTCTTCTTTACTAGGAAAACCATCTTCCTCCCTCTTGTGCTGAGGATGTGCATCCTGTCAGCCTCAGGGAGTTGCCTTATGCTGTTTCTTTTTGTTATTAGGGATAGTTTTTTCTTCTTCCTTTGTAATTACAGAGGGAAATGGCTCAACTTTTGGCTTCTTCTGTCGTTACAAGCTGAGCTATGCTGATCGCTTCACAGCTTAACCTTTTCGGTCCTGTCACATTGCATGTGCCTAGCTTGCACTTACAGCGCCATCGCACGTCCTGCTTTTTCTTTTTATAAATTTTTATAAATTTTTAATATTTTCTTAACTTAGTTTGAACTGCCTCCTTTGAGATGATACAGAGAAAATTAGTAGTGTGTGTTTAATCATTCAACGGGGTCACAAATGTGTGAGTCATTAGCTGGATTGGCAGGGCTGTGTGGCTGGAACTATCTTCACCTGTTGCAGGACTGAGGTGCCGACCCTTGGGACAAGGCTTGGCTGATGCAACTGAGTGTGGAGCTGTGGCAGGCCTGTGTAGCTACATATGGGTACAGGGAGAGAAGGGAATGTGCAGCCTCCAGCCCTGGCAGGTATTTTATAATGTTTGTGGCAGATGACTGCCCTGGAGGGAGAAGGAAGGACCTCTCTCTAAGATGCAGTGTTGCCCTTCCTTTGCCTTAAGGTTATTGCAGTATTGATGGGATGTCATCTGGAGTGGTGGATGCCCTTTTAATATTAGAACAGTGGGCATGCCTTAACTTACTCAGTTGACTGTGATATCTGTCTCAGTTCTATCTTCTCAGTAAGAAGAACTCTAAGCCTTTTAAATGGGTTCTCAAAGGGGACAAATCTGAGACCGTGTTACTAAAGAGGCTGAAAAATCCAATTAACTAACATGGTAAATCCCAGCATGAGGCAATGCATCTTCTGTCAGGGTGGTGACTGTAGCAGATGTCTTGGGGCTACCTGCATTGGGTGCCTGACTAATGAAGCAGACAGTCGGCTACTGGTGAATCTGAGCCCAGGTGATAGCAACAAAGCTAAAATGTGATTTTTAACTCAAATGTTACTTTGAGTCATTTTCCTCTCCCAGTGTTTATCTCTGAAGTCTGTCTCCTTATACTCCATCCAAAACAAAACCTTTAGCTTGGAAGGTCAATTTTTTTTATCTTTTTTTATTTAAGGTGGTGAATGGGAATCTAAGTCTGTCCAAGTCCATGGCGAGGTCCCAGGAACATCTTAAACCCTGTAGCTTGGTCTTGGTGTCTTAATCCTTGTAAGAAATCTGTGGTATGACACGATCCCTGCAGACAAGGCACGTGCTCTTGTTTGTGTCCTGATGAATCACATGTGTGTGCTGTGTTTCTTGCACTGTTTTCTACAATTATGGCAGAAACAGTGATGGTGGACTGGCTCCTTGATGACATTTAGCCTGTTGATGAGGATAGCTGGATGAGGTAGTTTGCCAGCCACTATTTTATAAGTTCACAAGCATGTACTGACAAGATTGCTCTTGATCAGAAATCAGGATCTGTTCCCTCATCATACGATTAACCTTCTTGGCTGTACGTACTAATTACTGCATGGAATTTAAAAACAGCAGATTCTGGCAGAACACTTTGGTTCTCACATAGCTTTTGCTTTTTTTCCTTTAACAGGAAAATAAAGGATTTAGTAATAAAAGAAGGGTAGAATGGCCAGAGGCATAGCAACCAAGGACCAAACAAACCTTAGCATTTAATTACTGTGGATATACATCTTGGGCCTGGTTCTGGAAGACATTAGTAGTTAACGATCTCAACGTGCATCTTGAGTTCAGTCCTTGATGTCAGAGCTTCCTTTTCTCATGACAGAGAATTATTCTTTCTCAGGTAGTTCATTTGCTAAACTTCTGATTATTTTATTGGCTTTTCCTTGATGTAGTAATTCCCCAAACAGCTAATTTTCTTTTCTGATTTTTTTAACTAACTTCTAAGTCTTTTTTAAACAACTTGTTCATATAATTAGAGAAACATCCATTCTGTGGGGTTTTTTTCCAGAGCTGGACTATGGCTCTGTGTTCAGGTGCACTGGCATAAAGCAGGATTTGAGGAAGAGCTGCCGCTAAGTCAGGCAGATTTCATCTCCTTGCAGCATCTGTGTGTGTGACCCAATTCTGCATCTTCAGTCAAGATGTGAATCTGTCCACTCCAATCCCAAGCTCTAAATCCAGCCTGTGGTATTCTGGCAGGAGGAAGCTGATCTCACACTTCTCCTTGTACACCATATTTTTAAAGTCACTGCTTAAACTGAAATGCTTTGGACTTCTGCCTGAGGCTACTGAAGAGAAGAGCAGATAGGAGACTTTATTCTGTGCTACTTCAGTTTTCTGCTGACAAGACATGTGGCCCATTAGATGTACAGGATCACTGTCATCTTCTGGGTGGCCTATATGCTGGGGTGGGAGGAAGATGGGATAAGAGAGAAAGAGTTGTTTGTGTGTTTTGTGGGTTTTTTGTTTTGCTCCTTGACTTTTAAACTGAAGTTTGGGGACAGGGTACAGGATTAGGGAAAGGAATGTATTTGTGTTCTTTGCTGTTCCCAGTTAGCAGTGATGATGCGGAGAGCCCTGTGTCTGGGAGAGAGAGCAGGGAGACTGGGCAGGCAGGGGAGGCCTGCAAATATGAGGTGTGGCTTAAGCACAGCTGTGGCAGAACAGCATGCACCCTGCAAATGCCTCAGAGAGTCTTCAAGCTGAGCACCGAAAAAGCACTTGGTACCTTAGAGGATACATTGGCATTTCACTTGCTTTTAAGGAGCTCCCTGTTCTCAATCTGCTTCTTTTCTGCCTCCCACTTCTGCCTGTTGGTGGCAGATGGTATTAGTGCTGCCTGCGTGGGTTTTTCCTCTCTCACAGGGAGAGTACTGGTCTTTTGGTTTTGGCACATTAGATAAGGCGGGTGAGAAATGCGCTTGGGAGCTGGAGTGGAGGGTGATGATCCTCTGCCACTGCAGGAATCCATATGCAGCACAGATGGGTTTGGCTGGCTGAGAGGAGCAGACCTTCCCTGGGCATTTTGAATAACTTAGTCTCAGGCAGGGGAGCACTTGGATCTCTCTCATGAGTAGGAAACCTGGGTGTAAGGTGTGCGTCCTTGGGCTATTGAGAGCACTCACCTCTAAAACTCACCCTAAGTGCCTCCAGCTTTGTGTGTGGCTTTACACTTGCCCCATTCTACCTGCCCTGTGTCCAGGATGCATGACCGGAAAAATCTTCTCCAATGCACTGTGGATTGAGTGGTTCACCTAACCCAAGAGGGCTGGAAGCTTTATCTGCAGAGTATTCAGCAGGAGTTATAATGTATGCATTGATTATCGGTGTCTCTGCCTGGACATGCCAGTTCTGCAGTACGTGTTTTGTGCTTGGCGGCGTGACTGCTTCACAGTTGGGATTTGACTGTTGCTGAGTTTTCTTTTGAACCACACATGGATCCCAGCATGTGTATGTACCTGTGAGTTTTGAAGTGCAGCATTGGCAGTGCTGGAGGTTGGTTTTTTTCCTCAGAGGGGTGATGCTCTCAGTTTGTACAGCTCTAGATGTGGATTAACATTCAGATATTCTCGGCACTTCCCAGCCAAACTTGGAACTGCTACAAAACTATATGTGCAGGAGCTGTACCACAGTGATCCTGTGGGAGAGTCCTCACTTGCCATGTGGAAAGAGTTAATATGAGCTATGACTGCCAGAACAAAAGCTAAACAGTCCTGGATACTTCAGGGTCTGCAAATGGGATTAAAATGGGCTTTTGCAGAAGTAAGCAGAGTGGAAAATTGGGACTAAGTTTTCTTTGCGTTTGTACTTTTAGAAAGGATGAAGGACTGTATGAGGCTATGAAATGCAGCTGGTGAGCGTGTCACTGTGCAGTTTGTCAAGCACACAATCCTCTGGCCCCGCTGCTCTGTTCCAGCTCAGGAAAGGGTTCTCTGGTTGTGGATTTCTCCCCTGCAGGAGTGAGTTATCCAGATGATGAATTTCTGAGGCATGCTCTAGTCACGTGAAGGCCAGATGTGAACATTTTCCAAGGAGCGTGTGTGGGTCTAGCGTACGCCAGGCTACGTGGCAAGTGAACGTGGTCTGAGTTTGGTCTGCAGTGTGGTGCTGGGGAGGCGAGGAGCCCCGGCGTCTCCTGGGGCAGCCACTTCTGCCAGGGACAGAGGAAGGTGCTGGCTGGACTTGTCACTGCAGCTCAGCACATCTGCCCTCAGCCCCCTGCACAAAGGCAGTGCCTCTTCCCAAGCACAGGCCCTGCACAGGCTGTTCATGATGGGGCTGAACTTGATGAATAAGACTAAAATTAAAGGCCTGATTTAATGCCTCCTGCCAATCCTCTTACTCAGGCACTTTAGCTGGCTTTGCATGTTTGATAATCTACTAGTCAAATATTTTTTCAAGATATAGCCCTTTTGAACAGATGGTGTGGGGAGTGGAGGTGATGTTCAGTTTCAAGTGTATAGAAGAGGAGATATCTCTGCAAAGATGAGAGGTTAACTTTAAAATACAGTCTCCTGGTGGGGGAAAAAAGTATTATCTCTGTATTTCTCCAAGGACTGTCTTAAAACATTAGCTTTAAATGCGATGCATCAGCATCCCATGGAAAGTTTATTTAAGCTGTCCTGGTGAGGGACAGGGGTGACTGCTGCTTGCCCAGCAATTACAGTACCAAATAAATCTATCATTGTGGTACCTAAGAAGTGTAATGGCTGACCAGGCCCACCCTGGGTCAGGCACTGGGCACAATTGTTGTTTTTGTTTAGGTCTTTCTGGAGCCTGGAGGGAGAAACATCAATGGTGCAGTTCAATAGGGTGCCCTGAGCAGTAGTGCTTGAGATAGATCAAAACACTCACAACCTTTCTGTGCCATCCTCCCATTTCTCTGACTGTCTGTTGTTTTCTGCCTAATTGAATGAGTTAATTGTGTGAGCCAAGAATGTTGGTTCCAGTTCAGATGAAGGCTCATCTGCATTTTTCCTCTTTCCAAGCTGTTTTAGAGCCATGTTGTAAAGCTACATGTAGATTCTGTATCAGAGTAGCTTTCTGGTAGAAGTACTTCTGTTCCTGGGGGAGGTTAGCAACATCAAGTATTGCTCTCTCCCTGTCCTAGTCTAATACTATTGCATCTTACTGCCTTCCCATTTAACCAAAGTGTCAAGCTCCATCTGAAGGGGAAGGGGCTAGGGGAGAGAAACCTGGAGCAGGCAGACAAAGGATTGTCAATGGGTCTGGGGGACGAAGGTTTTGGAAGTTACTCACAAGGGTATGGGTTCCTCACTGAGCTTTCTGCTCTTGGTTGTGTGGATGGCCAGCCTCACCTTGTCAGGAGGAGGAGGATGTTGTTGGAGGTAAAATCCCAGCAAGAAGCTCTGTATTGACTAGACTGAGCTTGGCCCTCTGGGGTTCCTTACCAGCTCGGGGCAGTAAGGTGTCCCACCTGAGCTCCCAGGACAACATGGCGCTTCATTTATACTAACTCTTTAGCAGGCTTGTCTTCCAAAATGTAGATTGAAATACAGGCTTAATTTCTGTTTTCTGTTCTGCCACACGTCATGAACATTGCAGCAAACAAGGTTCTAGGCCAGTTCTGTGAAGTGGACACTTCTAAGGAACAGCATGGTCAGCCTACTGCTTGCTGATTTACCAAATAGCACTGTTGGGATGAGGGCACCCTCATTCTTCAGAAGCAGCATTTATTTCCCCCAACTCCAGGGGGGAAATAAAGAAGAATCACTGATTATATTGGGAGGGGGT
The DNA here is from genome assembly GCF_022539395.1 of Myiozetetes cayanensis. Classification (NCBI taxonomy): domain Eukaryota; kingdom Metazoa; phylum Chordata; class Aves; order Passeriformes; family Tyrannidae; genus Myiozetetes; species Myiozetetes cayanensis. The sequence continues at coordinate 12,440,203 of NW_026086605.1, forward strand.
TGTTTGGTTTTGGGTTTTTTAAATTTCTTTTCAACCTTCCAGTTAAACCAGGAAGTGTAAAAGTCAGGAAAATAAATCTGCAAAACAGTCAGCAGTGCTCACCACTGTGGTCCTTGAGTAACAGAGCCAATAGTACCTCGTCATGGAGAGGACTAATGACCTACAGGACTGATCACTGTTGGAAAGCTCCTGTCTCTCAGATGTCAGCATCTCTTCAGCATGGCTGCTCGTTCTCATAATTGTTTTCATGGTAATTTAAGATGCACCTTAACAGCTGGGAGAGTTTAGTATTCCCAGTTGATGTTTAAGGTAGAGCTTCATTAAAACAAAAGAGTTGTATTAATTAAATGGACTTAGGAATGCTACTCCTATGGAAGGCATCTTCTATGGAATAGGTCACACCTGTGTAATTAAACTCTTTGCCCTCCAAAGCAAGGTAGCCACATCCAGATCACTTGTTGGGACCTGTCTTTGGCCCATGCTAACTACTCAGTTACGCACAGAAATCATTTGGGGCAAGGGCTACATAGCCAGAACTACAATCACACTGAGACACATGACTAGGATGATCCAATTCCCTGGAATTACTGCAGGAATATCATTGGAAAATATGTAGCTTAACAGGCTGGACAGCCATACATTAGTTTAAAAAAAAGATTTGTTACAAAAGTCCCTTATAGGCCCAGTGACATGCAACCTGTGAATCTTTAGGAGAGTATCCCTTCTGGCCTTGACAGCAGTATTAAATAATGGATCCTGGACTCAACATTGAACTTAACATTTTAGGCAGTGTTATTAACAAAAGGAAACCTGCATCAGTAGCTGCTGCTAAAATGCCTGTTGAGGAGTTTCTCTGCACCTGCTGGGGCAGGGACCCAGCTGGATGTGCAGTACTGGTGTGAACCATGAATGTGGCATCTCCTGGATTTCAGTAGCATTGAGCTCATGCATTTGACTGTAGGCTGGCTTCAGTTTTTGTAGGTTTTTCTGGAAGCTCACTCTGCTCTTACTGCACACAAGACAAATAGTCTGCTGCTAAAATGAGATGAGTGGGGCTGTATCACAAGCATAAAGCATTAGTCTCCAGCAGTCTGGCGCCTGTTCTCTTGCCAGTGGTGGGAGGAGCAGCAAACAAACCAGTCTCACTGGCAGCAGAAAAGCTTCTCGTGAAATCTAAAATAATCTGTTTCATGTTCACCACAGCAACCAGCTAAATTTTGTCTTTAAAGCTTTTTTACCCATCCAACTTCTTCCTTTTCTTTCACACCTGAGGAAGTCAGTTGATCTGTCTGTGACTTGCCCAGCTCTGTACTGGCAGCTTGGAAGTGATGAGATGGGGGTTCAGCAGCTCCTTCCAGTGACACGCCTGCTCTGCTGCTATTTCTGTGCAGTGTGGCTCCGAAGGAAAGCCTCCTCTGTGCCCATCACAACTGCCTTGGCCCTGTGGCTTAGCAGTAATTTATGGATCCATGTTTCTTTTGAGCTTTTAAAAATAATTCCGATTGAAGGGGTTTGTTCTGGCTCCAGCTGAAGCCGGCAACAAGGGGTTTGGGGACTGATGTTTGAAGCAGAATTGGGATGCCGTTGCCTTACTCAGGCAACTTTTATTTCCCTTCTAAATACTGAGATCTCCCTCCCTCCCCCTCCAAGTCATCTAAGACCAGCCAGTGCTCAGCTGTGCGGCAACAGGGGAGAGGAGTGGCAGGAAGCAAGGGTTTGTTCGTTTACCGTTACCAATCCCATTGGAAACCAGCTCCAAGCCCCATGCAGAATTCCAGTAAAACCCTGTCCTAAAGGGAAAACCCAGGGCCGTTCAAAGCTTGTGTTTTGTTGGCTTGGGCACAGCATGCTTCTGGGGCCTTTGACCTCCTCCCCGTACACTGGCTCCTGCCGCGGCTCTTCGTTTGAGCTCTCTGTGAAGTGGAATCTATCACTAATGTCTGATATTTTTATTATTTGTAGGGGGGACTCTTAAAAGCTGGTAGCAATTAGAGCTTAAACGTCTTGGAATAAAAAAAAAAAAAATCCCAAGAAGGAAGTTTAATGCTAAGCAGATGTGCAGGAGCAGCTGAAATATGCTGGCTGTCTTCTGCTTCAGAAGCAACCTCATCCACATCTAGCTGCTGTCAGGCTGGAGCAGCTGAGAAGTGCTGCTGCTTTTGTGCTGCTTCCTGGGCTGAGAAGCCCACATTGTGGATCTGTAGGATCATTTACCAACTAATACTTATATTGCCTTTTTATTCTTGCTTAGTTTTGACAAGGAGAAAAAAATACTTGTTTAAAAAATATTGGCTTTTTTTAAAAAAAATTGATAATGGCTAACAGAATTGGTTTTTTATGGTGAGTTTGGTTCTTTGAGATCTCACGTGGGATATTTGTAGATATGGCTACTGTGGATCTAGGTTTAAACTCCTTTTCTTCTTGGGCACACAGATCTAGGGTAGCTCTGAGCTTATGTTTAGTGCAGCTTAATACCTCTGTCTTTAATTGTTGGGTGTTTCAGGATTTTGTTGCTAGCTTGGATTGGGGCGTACTTTGAAATCTTCCCAGTTGCTCCTGCAATACATCATCTGCTTGATTTATCATTGCTGTACTCAGGTTCTTCTGTCTGGAAAAAGATCTGACAGCTGACTGAAGTTCATAATCCTGTTCCTGAAGGCAGTGGAAGTCTATTCAAAAGCTAATAGACAAGTTGCTGACAACAACTCCTTCACACCCTTTCCTGTGCATGCCCCGAGTCTGTAATAGAAACATGCAGTGTATTCCCTCTATAAGCTGCACCACAAGTTACTCTGCCAGATGATTTCCTGTTGTACTCTACCAATGCAGAGCCCTTTTCATTCTTTCTTAAATGGTAGTCCAAAGTAAATTATTGTAATTTACCACAGTTTTTGTAGTGTATTGTGACAGTGCAGTGCATGGGTTTGGGAGTTAGGTGGTTGAAAGACTTCAGATTTTTTTTTTTTTTTTAAGGCTGCCACTATAGAAAGCTTATTGTAAAATAAGCGAAATACTGAATCCATTTGAATTCCAGTTTTGTTCTACACAATGAAAATTGTGTCTCTGATCTGAAGAAAGGATTTCAAAACCTCACCATTCCCTTAGTGCTGAGGAAACGCAGCAATGTGTTTCTTGGACTTCTGGTTTCCACTGGGAAAGTTTGAAAACTGTTTCTTAAGGTTTGTATCATGCTAGTAATTTCTCAGTTATGTATTTACTAAGAATCTGTTCCTGATGTTTGACTGTCTTGGAGATATTCTGCAGTTCAGAAGACAGTAACAAGTCAAGTAGACAAGCTTGCCTCTCTCTCCAAGTGATTGAAGGGTGCGTCTTCTCTGTTATTAAACTGATAGTTCCAGAACATGGCTCCTCATTGCAAATAGGTTTTTTTCAAATTTCATTTTGGAGCTGCTTATCAGATTTAGAAAATCCTTAGATTGTCATATAAACACCTCTCTTCCACCTCCTCTCCCATGCAATATGGGAGTAACAGCTGCCCTTCTGCTCCCTCATCCCACAGAAGGGGAATGCTTGCTGGTTCTTACTTAGCAGGCTTACCCCCATTTGTAAGTTTTAAAACATGCTTCCAGTGCATTCAAGAAAAAAGACAACACTTAATATTAGAAAGTTGTCTCCAGAATCCCAAGCCAAGTATTTATGTCCCATTTCACAGAGAGGGAGGGAAATCTTTTGACATTGTTGGTAGCAATCCCATTAACTTTCTCCTTAACTGGATCTTTGTCTCATAAACATTGGCTAAAAGGATGGAACTTGTAGTCGTACTTTGAGTGTACCTTTATTGGAGCTTTGTACTCTTTTCCGGAGAGCATTATTTGTCTATTGTTATTTTTCTTAATGTTATTCCAGGGTAACAAGATGTTTGTAGAAACTTACATATGTTTGCTAAGCTCAGTCTCTGTGAGTTGTCTGTTGGTCTTTTGGGGATCATTAACAGCTGCAAAGCTAAATAGTTTTGCAGATCTGAGGCTTCATAAGTCAAACTGTCTCTTGGTATGTGTTCCCAGTCCTATTGGGAATAAGCTCAGGAAATATCCTGTTCTGAGATCTCAGAATTGGGTCACCTACAGATCAGTTTCCTCAGTTCTGCAAATCCCCTAACACATAAAAATTAACTGGGTGGTTCTTATGACTTGACCTTCCTCTGAGTACCCATCATGCCAACACTACTCTGAAGAAAAACTTAATGTATCTTTCAAAGCTGTCTTTACTAACTCTCAGACTGTTTTTTAACTGTTTTCTTGTGTCTCTAATTACTTTCTGTTTTCCTGGCTGCCCTGTGATTGGATTTCAAGTTTGGATGTCCAGTTTGTCTGAGACTCCAAAAAAGAGCGTCGCTCCAGGTAAATTCTTGCATCTTGGTGTTCTGCATGCTATTAAAAAGAGAATTCTGTAGTTCGAACTGTGTGTGATTTTTGGAGTTATCTTGAAGGTGAGTCTCTGACAGTGGATACCAGGATGTGTTGTCTTGTCACAAAAATTGTTTTTTTTGTGCTGCACGACTTCTCATAAAGGAAGGGCTTTGCTTTTCTGGTGACTACCTCACCTTGGTGTTGCTGCTAGCAGTGGTTGGAATTTTACTGTGTTTTATTTTCCTTGCCCAACTCAAAACCACAATCCAAGGCAGCTTCCCCTCTTTGGTGGGTTGATCCTGGTCCCAGCTAAGTACCTGCACAGCTGCACTCTCACTACTCTATGTGGGATGGATGAGAAAAGAAGAGGAGCAAAACTGAGAAATCTTATGAGTCAAGACAAAGTAGAGAGACAGAGAGACATGACTACATGCTCCCTATCCTTCTGAAATGCTCTTTTGCACTTCCACAATAAGTAGAAAGGGTGTTATATGAATAAGATGGGACTCTGACAAAGTTGCAAAATTTTCAAAGGAACATCACTCTTCTTCTTGCAAGGAGTTGGGAAGGAGGATGAGAGCAGGGGAACTTCTAGATGAGGTGTCAAGGTCTGAGGAGAAGTAGACCCATACAAGGCAAAAACTAAGAGATAGACTCTGTCTGCACGGGATGCTGGGCTGTTCACCCTGTCATTTAAGGCTACATATGGGTCTTGAGGCAAGGAAAGATGGAAATGCTCCTGCTGCTTTCCATACCACATTTGGTAAATATTCAAGTTCATGCCCTGTTCAAAGTATGGGAACAAAATCCCACCGTCCTCAGTGGATGAGTGCTTACTTGCCTGAAGTTTTTGGTGAGTAATACTGCTGTGATTCCAGAAATACTATTCTTGACAGAAGTTGAGGGTAATTTTGGAGGGGGGGAGGGGGTGTTCTGCCTCATCATAGCAGAATAGGTCTAATTTCAGGGTGGTAGCTGGATATAAAAGTGCAGAAATATCTGAAGTATTTAGTCACAGGAACCTGCTGGTTGATAGGTCACTGGGAAGTTGAGACAGAAAGAGAACGAGACTGAGCAGGAGAGAAACATGTCAAGGAGGAGACAGAAGAGGTGGTGTCCCTTAGGAAAAATGACAAGAACCCTGCAGATTACCTGGCTGGGGGCTGAGGTAGGGTTTCTTTGACTCAATACATCTGTTGAGACTGTTTAATTGTGTTTACATATTAATTGGCAAACTGAATGCCAAGGTTTTTAGCCTTCTTAAAAGGCAAGGAAGCAAAATACGAGTTTTTTCCCATCTGCTGACTGCTTTTAGCTAAATGCATGTTGCTAGTTTGGCTTAAAAAAAAAATCTGTGTGTGATGATAGTGCAAATATAAGTGATTAATTGCATTGCATGGTGCTCAAGAAGGTGAATGTTGATATATGGTGCTGCTCAGAAGTGTTATGTACATTTGGCAGGTTCTTAACTCTCCATGCTGTTCTAGTTCATGTGGCCTTTCAGTTTGCTTCTCATCCAAACGAATTCCCAGCTTCCAAAGCAGCTATTCCTCAGTCCAGATCTGCTGTGGGCTGTATCCTGATGTGTCTAGCTGGCAAAGCGGGCTTGAATTTAGATATGATCTTTACCCATGTAGTAAAAACTCACATGTGTCTTAGGCTTGGAGACAGTTTCATGCTGCCCAAGCTGTAGCTGAGGTCATGAACCTGCTCCATGAAGTGGAGAGTCTAACCAAGAATTGCAAGTGGTTTAATTTCCTACTCTGGAAAAAGATGGGTGCCATACAACCACACCCTGAGAGGTGCTGTGGTGGGGCACTGTATGAGCTACCCTGACTGCTGTTAAACTCCTTGGCTACTCTGCTTCATGCCATGTGTTGAACTATTGAGCAGGACTAGGGCAAATAGTATATAGGTGACTTCAGCCTGGTGGAAGACCCAGTTTGGCAGCTGTGTGAGAATCTCCAAGCAGTTTAACAGATTTGTGTGCAAATACTTAAGTATTCTTTACTGTTGCTACCTGTAACCTAGTTGGTTGGAATCACTGTTTGGAGAGCCAACTTTCCAAGAAGGAGTGGAAAGAGGACTCCTTACTTTCACCCTCCTGCTTCTAATTTTTCTTGGCTCAGTTTTAAAACCTAGCAGACCAAAAATAAAAAATAGAAATCCTGAGACTAATAGTCTCCACTTGGCAAAGGTCAGCACTGAATTTTTCAGGATTTTGTTGGAAGTGCTGCTGAGGACTGTGAAGAAGGAAGAACTGAACTGGAGCACTTGCTTGAGAGAGTGCCTGCCATTTACCATGGGCCAAGCTCATTCCTGAGGCCCTCCCCTTAGGGGCTGTGTTTTGCTGCTGGTTTTAGCTGTACATCACACACACACACCAGTGCTGGAAACCATGGCCTACCTTAAAACTACCACTTGTCCCAAACTCTTGAAGGCTTACCCAGATCTTGGTTCTTCAAATGCTGGAAAATACTACGTGTGTCTTTTGCTGGGGGATGAATCCAGGCATCGGGGTAATTTTCTGCTGCTGTGAATGGTGGTCATACTCTCTACTTGGTAGCAATGCATGCTGTTTGTGTGGCTCACCCCTCCAGGGGGCCAGGAGGGAGTTAATGCAGCTCATGGAGTTACCATCTAGACCAGATTTTGGCATGTTTAGCCAAAAAAGATAACAAGAAATGCTGGAGTTTTGGCTGCCCTGCAAGGAGGCTATTGCCCCAGGTACTGAAAGGCTTGCAGAGCACATGTGGAGTTGAGGAAGGATGGATGCTCACTTAGGGAGAAAGTACATTAATCATGGCTGCTAACCCAGGGTGAGAGGATTTGCATGCTGACCTGACCATCACTGGGTGCATAATGCTCAACCCTATTTTATTCTTGGACATTCTTTTGGATTCAGACAGGGTTTTAGGCCAAACTTCTCTGGCTTTGGGTCTTCTGAATTACTTAAGAGGTCAGATCAAAACCATTCCCTTTCTGTTTTCCACTCCATTTCTGTTGAATAGCAGGGTGTCACCCGTTTCTGAAATTACAGAAATTATAGTGTATTAATAACCATTTGATAGACTTGCCCAAGTATTTATTTTCTTCTATAATGTGGCAGAGGGGTTTTTGCCAGGACTCTTTTATTGCTAAGACCTTGAGACTGGACTTGTACTGAATTTCTGTAGTAGCTATGGGTGGTGATGAACTTTTGTCTCTGTCCCTAAAGCTTTGTGGCTCAGGACTGCTATACCAAGAGCTGATGAGCTCTGAAGTTAAACTCTAGGATTGGGGGAGATTGCTCTCTGGTGGAAGGGTTGGGAGATGAATCCCTTTTTGTATTGCCACAAGCTGTGAGTGGTCTTTTACCTCCAGGAATAATAGATGTGTAAATGTATCCTTAATTTTGGGAAGGGAGCTGAATAGTGACATACTGGAGTGCAGGGGTATCCAGGATATGAGTCAAAGCCCCAGTTGCTTAGGGCACCTTAAGAATGTTAAAAGGACAAAAATCCAAAACACCGAAACAAGACAAAAAACCCTCACTGAATAGAAGAGATCTTAGACTAAGGAACACAGTTTTGGTCTGAATCCATATTGTCCCCAAAAGAGATTTGTAGCAGACTTCATCAGTCTCATCCTACTGCTTACTCTGGGAACTGGTTATTTTAGGAACTCTTTTTCCAAGACCCCTGCAAGATCATGAACTCTTGTATAGTTTTGGGTGCATTACATGTCAAAGTATGTTTTATCTTTTGTGCAATAGACACTTAAACCAATTTTTAGGCAGACCTAAGCTCTCGATCTTAAAATACTTTGGGATAAATCACTAGTGGAGGCACAAAGAAAACATGTAATTTTAAGTATGTTTATTTATCATAGTCATGTGGTCCTTCTGATAAGAAAGAAAGGAGGTAAAGGTTTTATGGAGAAGCTGGATGGATGATTGCTGTGAGGAATTAGACAGATTTGAGGATTGTAAGTAGGCTTGCTGCTATTCTGGGATTTTTTTTGTCTTCCTCCTTCCCCTAAAGGACTTTTCCAGAGATTCATAAAGGTTTGCCCTTCAAGAACTGGCTTTAACAAGAAACCGCAGCTCTAGAGCCGAGCTACCACAGTTACTCCTCCCTATGCATGGAAAAGTGCAGAGCTCTGACACTATCATATGGAATGCCGTGAACACTTGGGGACGGGTCTGCCAGACCCCCCCATGTGCAGACCCTGCACGTGTCCTCAGCTGTGCCCATGTCAGAAGAACTGGACTACCTGCCAGTTGGTTGTTCAGCTGTGAGTCACCCTTATGGCATTCACTGACCGTTTCTGTGGTTTTGGCTGCCTCTGCAGAGCTTCCACTGACCAGCCCAGTACTAATTCATTTAGTCTTAATCTGTAAACAGTTGATTGATAATCATAAAAGAGCAATATAAAAGCCTGTGTGCTGTATGGATTAAAAGAACAGACATGTTTATAGCCTGATAACAACAGAGTAATCTGGCAAAGATCGTGAGTCTTGGATTTCCATATCCAGATGATTTTATTTTTGGAGTCCAGTTGGTGGTTTTTTATTTTTGGCTATTGCAAAACCATCTTAGGTCTTAGCTGTTGCAACACAAGAGGAGGAGGAGGATGTTGTTGGAAGGGGTACTGTGCGCTCTTATTTAAGAGGCTTTCGCAGTAGTCGCTGGTCTCCGAGTACAGCAGGAGGAATGATGCTCCCTCCTCGCTGCCTGGTGAGGGGGACACTGTGTCACTTAATAGTGCCAGCTGTGAAGGGCATGACGAGCTCCGATGACATTTCTGCTCAGCCCCAGGAAGAGACTCGCTGAGGTGAGGAGCGGGAGGATTGTAAAGTGGAGCCCTATGGAGAGGAGGAGGGGTATCCTCAAGACATTAACGAGAAAACGGACTCGAGGCAAAAAGAAATGGAGAGGCAAGCAAACTCTTATTTCAGCCAGCAATCTGTCTTGTGCTCTGCTCTGGGGAGGGCTTGCAAGTTGGAGCTAAACCAAAACACTAATTCTGCTTTTTTGGAGGGAGAGGAGGGGGGACCTTTACCTGACACATCAGTCTCATCCTGTCCTCTTCTCTCTATTTCTCCTGCCTGGGCTGAAGATGCTTTTACAAAAAGTAGGGCTATCATGTCAGGGCAGCATTGCAGTCTGCATGTGAGCTTGCTGGGGAACTCGTGCCACCCTGCATCCCTCTTCTCTGGTGTGCTCACACTGAGCAGGCTGTGTCCTGTGGTACAAATGAGACCTGAACTAATCGGAGGGATGCGGAAGTGCCCATGGCAGTGGGTGTAGTTGGTGCTATGCACCCTGTGGTGTTGTCTGTCTTGTTCTTTCAAATCCCTTTTAGGGGGCAAGCCTGGAGTCTGGCATAGTGTACCAGTAATGCTGTGGGCATCTTAAGTGTCATTGAGGAGTAATTCATCTAAAGCTACTTGTGGGGTTGAAAGGCTGAGGAGGACTAAAGTCTTTTACCCTACTGACTGTGCCTGAAGGGAATGTAGTAACAATATAAACCAGGCTACCCAGAAAATGTTTAAAGCTTTTGATTACTGAAATGATCTATGTCTTTCCTCCTCCTTTCTTTGCTCTGTTACTGAAATCTTCCCCACTGTGCAGTACCTAATCCTGGGTGAGCATCATTCCAGGAGCCACAGGGACCCCACCTCTCAAAAGAAGGGTATTCTCTAGGCATGATCTGCTGTAGCTGTAAATGAGCAAGTTTGTTTGACCTTGGTTACTTCCTAGACCATGGAATTTATCACCCTATTTTTTTGGTCCTAATAGGAACCCTGTAGCACTTATACAAGCTTCTGTTAAAACAATCTCTTAATTGTATATGTTCCTCCAGCCACTGTAGCAACAAAGAAATCCTCCTGCAGTGAGTAGCTTATCCAGGGCAGGATGGAGTAACGAACATTTTAAAGTCTTGCTGGATTCAGATATCTGTATGCAGATAAAAACTGTCTTGCTGGGCTGTTGTGATTGGGTTGTGTCTTTTTTTTTTTTTTTTTTTGTCTGGGTTTTTTTTCTTTATTTGCTTATTTGGGGGGTTGTTTTGGTTTTGTTTGTTTTTTACGTTGTTTGGTTTTGGTTTGTTGGTTTGTTTGTTTGAGGTTTTTTGGGTGTTCTTTTTAAGCCAGAGTTGTGGTGGATTTGAAGTGCAGATTCTCCATGTTTCCTGGCAAGGGCACTCCCCTGGCACACGGTTCCTGGCTTGGCCTCAGTGGCTGCTGGTGGAGTGTTTGCCAGCCTGTGCTCCAGCCTGGTCTTCTCCTTGTTCCCAGCAGGGACACGTGCATCACATGAACACTGTTCCTGCCACCAAACCAGTATTTTGGATTTTTTTTTTCTTATTCTACTCCCATGAAAACTGTCTAGGAGGTTAGAGGTTGTGAGCTTTAGCTTTCTACATGTCACCTGCTCACTTTGCCACTGTTTGGTCCCTCATTTTTCTTTTCCACACGTGGAATTCTCTGCTGGTGCACATGCATAACCATAAAGCCATGATGGCTTTTGTTTCAGTTTCAAGAACTTGTATTCAACCTAAGAAGACAAAAACAAGGAAGGATTTGTAGGTGTTACTTGTATAAATAGGTCAAAGGAAGGTTATAATGCTGCCACGTTTTGGACTAGATGAAGAACTGTGCGCAAAACAGTGGGAAACAGGGGAAGGAGTCTTATTGCACTCTAGGCTACCCAACGAGCACTGGTTTAAACCAGAATGCATAAGTCAAGTTGATTCATCATGAAGAGAAACATAATGCTTATTTGGAATGGACAGCTATGGTGAAAATTTTAATATAAATTTCCATGTTGTCAGTTCATGGTCTTCTCTACCTATCCCTACTACTGGCTGTGGTTCAACTATCTATATAAAAGCTAAATCTCTTAAACACAAGCTTCTAGAGGAGATGACTCCTCTTTAAAGAAAATTAACTTTTGTAACTTGAGGAGAGTCAGAGGCACGCTTAGGGAGCAAGGAAGTCTTCTAATTTTCTGGATTTCTTAAATCTGGTCCAAGGGGAGGCATTGTGATAGTGCTTCCTTTCGGGAAACAGTTGAATTAATTGCTTTTTGTTCTAGGATTTTCATTTCACAGGATGCTGTTTTAATGGCTGATGCATTCTTTACCTCTTTCTTGGCAGGGACACTAATTACTTGTCTGTAGAATCACTTTGCATCTCCAGCCCAAATGCATATGAACATCCTGGGTTTGGAAATACAGGGCCCAGCATCCTGTTCTTGGCTGTCAGTCCCTTGACTTTTCTGGTGGACAGTTTCAGACCATGCTGCTTCCTTCCCCTCTCTTGTAGCCAATTTGTCATCAGAAATTCAGGAGACCTGGAGTCAACTCCTGGCTCTGCCCCTGTCACGTGAAATGGGACATTCAGCAAGTCATACATCTGCATCTTAATCCAGAGTGACTGTCTCTTAATATGCAAAATAATATAATAATGCTGGTGTTCCAAACTGCTGTAATTCAGGAAACCTGTAAAATAATTTTGCATGAAGGCACATTGACTCTTACGTTGTAAATTGTAGGTGCTTTTTGCTCTGGTCTTGACACTTGGAAGAGAGTATAAAATGAGGGCAGGTTAAGAAAACCTTTTGGATGTCAGGGTTTTCATAGCTTTTCAAGGCAGTTTCCAGGCAGAGCATAATCAGTCTGTGCCTGGGCTCGGGAGTGCAGAGGCCCCATCTGCGCTGTTTATGTTGCATCCGAGAGCCGAGATGCGTCTCATACGGCGAGCAGAGGCACAAGGTCTCCCTCCACATCTGGCACAGTGGTGTGCCTGCCTCGTGACTCCACCTCGAAATGCATGATTCTGGTTTGGGGGTGAAAAAGTCAGAAATAAAAAAAAAACCAAAAAAACAACCAAACAAGAAGAAACATCAGCAGTATGGGGGAAGGGAGAAGAACGGTTATTTTGCACCTTTCTTGGCCCCTGTTTGTGTGAGAGCCTGCTCTCATTCATAAGCGGCTCTGACAGTCAAAAGCTGGTATGAAAAGAAACCAAACAACTGGGGGGGTGTCTCCAAGAGCTCCAAAAAGGCACGGAGGGGCGATGGAGAGGGGGAGCAGGAGCTTGCTGTGCCCCTGTCCTGCTCGGGGCTGCTCTGCCGCGGGGAATGCGGAACTGCGGAGCTGGCGGGGGGCAGGCGGGGGGTGGCCGTTTGAGCAGGGATCTGGCGCTATAACTTTTTTCTTCTTCTGTTTCAAGTAAACACTCTTCCCCGCCTTCTCCTCGCTCCCTCCACCCCACCTCCCTCTCTTTCAGTCCCGCTCATGTGTTTCTATTTAAGGGCTGCAGTGCAGACGAATATGATTGGCATCTACAGCCCCCTCTTGACTTTCAGCTCAAGCCTTTAGAGTGGAGAAGGAGCTGAGCCGCCAAGGGGAGAGCTGTTTTTTCTTTGGGTTTTCTGGGGGGATGGCTCAGCTGTGGATTTATACTGCTTCTGCCCAGGATTTTTCTCTCTGAATGGGAAGAAGGATTGTGGAAACCATGTTGGGAAGAGGTTTATTTTCAGAATCCATCATGAAACTGTACAACTAAATCACGTTTTTGGCTTCTTTTTATATTTTTTTTTTCCTCCCCTTTTTTCTTCTTATTCTCTCCAATGTCCCTCTGTGCTGCTGGGTTGTGGGCCAGAGGAGGCTGTTTCTATATGGCCAGCCATTTGGGGATATGCTGCGAGCCAAGGTTGTTTGCTGATTCGCTTGGCTCTGGTGACAAGTTGGCCTATTCTGAATTGGATGGACGGAGGTCGCTCTCAAGGAGCCATGGCTGGAAGCTGGCTTACGGCTTGCTTTTTCCCTTCCCCAGGTGCTGATGCTAGCTCTGAACCCATGATCCTGGAGCAATATGTGGTGGTGTCCAACTATGAGAAGCAGGAGAACTCTGAGATCAGCCTCCAGGCTGGAGAGGTCGTGGATGTCATAGAGAAAAACGAAAGCGGTAAGTGATATTTACTGGTTTTCCCTCTTCCAGTGGTTTGATTTTTGCATGTGTTCCTCTACTTTCAGTTTCCTCATCACTACTTGTAGCTGTATGTTAGCTCCATCTGGTACAGTTACTATGTCTGGCAGAGGATGTTGAAGTTTCTCAATGTTGATTTGGGCTGGGGGCCAAATGTTGCCTTCTACTGTAAGAATGTTTCATAGGTTTTGTGTATTAATTAGCCAAGGTACACTAATGGAAAATTAAGGGGAAGGAGGGAAAGATCTGCACCTAATGAAGCTGATGTATAGTAGGCTGCTATAGCTGCCTTGCTGTCTCTTCAAGTTTCTGTCAATATTTCCATTACTAACTCCCTTTTCGGAGGATTTATAGGATGAGTGTTTAAAAATTGCTTGGGATGAAACTTGGCTTGACAGCCTAGCCCATGGCCCAGAGCTCAGTAGGGAGGGGAGAGAATGTGCGTAGATAAATACGTGGCCATGCAAAGTTTCAAAACTTCTTGCAGAAGTGTTAATTGGGGAATTTTGAGGCGAGGAGGCAGAGGCTGTCATGTAAAAGCAAGATGAAATCCTTTCTTCTGCCATTCGTGGAACAACCAGCTTCCACTTGGAAAATGAGACTTTTGGCAAGTGTTTGTATAGATGCCTTTTGTATTTTTTAACTCTTGGGTGCCTCGTAACTTGGAGTTGGGCAGAACTGATGCAGGAGACTGTGTACGTGTGAGTGGTTGGAGTTGGTTAGCAGCTGGTTTGAATAACTGCCTGTCTTTGGCAGCTCCCCCTCCTTCCCTCCAGCACTCCTTGTGTATTAATCCAGAGCTGTTGTCCAGGACTGGTTTCCAGCCCACTCGTGACTTGTGTGTCCTCATCCAGAGGAGCTGCTGACATTTGGAGCCGTCCAAGCAAATGCTCACGTCGTGGTACCTCCACGTGCAGGGCTCTCACAACTGGCTGGCTCTGGAGCATGCTGGGCACGCCAGAGCTTGGGGAAGCTAGGACACCCTGATCTGAGAGTCAAATCCAGCTTCCAGAGCTTTGAGCCAGGTTATCCACAAAGATGACCATGCATTGTATTTTTTTTTTTTCCTTCTTTTAATGGAGTGCTAATTTCTCTGCTGTGTGAGAGCCTCATGCTTGTTTGACTCAAAGTGATGCAGTTATTTGCTGGCTGGTGATTTAGTGTGGTGTCCAAAAGGATCGTGTGTGGAAATGCACTGGCTCGTGTGCACAGAAATGCCTGTCTCTTGGGTACTGACTGTATCACTTGCAAAACTAAGAGAAACCAAACTGCTCATCTGCCTCACTTTAAACAATAGTTACAAATGAAGGAGAGGAAAATGTCTTAGCTTCTTAAAGAGTGTCTGGACTAGTGAACAAGCATTCTCCCTTCCAAGCCTGGGGCTCCTCATTGTCAATAGTGGGTGTTACTGCCATCAGAGCAAGCCTGATTATGTTGTGGCAATTTATATTCATGATACCCCTGTCTTGGATAATGACTTATGGAGCCATGGGAATTGGGTTGTTAAATAATGCAAGAAGTGTCTAAATTTCTGTTACAGTTCCTTTGTGTTTTCTTTTAATGTGGCCTCTCTGACTTGCATAGTTCACACCATATTGTATTGTACCACATAGTATGGAGAGATAGAAATGGAGAATGTCAGGGTTTGAATTTAATTAGTGGGTCCAGAAATGTGACTCTTCTAAGGGAACATCCTTGAACTTGGATACACTTCTTAAAACCATATTCTAATGCTTGGCAGTCAGATTTCTTAATGTCCATGTATACAAGGAAGGAAATCTGAAACCTGGAACTCCATGCTGTGATCTTGCTCTTTATATTCATATATATATAAGATAGATATATGTATATCTTAAAAAAAAAAAAAGGCAAATAAACACAAGTCACAGAGTGGTGATAGAGAGAGCATCACTTGCTTGGATCCTGTTGAAACTGTTCTGGTAGGGAAATCATGGTTTTGTTGTTCCAAGAACAGGACTCCAAACATACTCTTACCCTCTCCTAGGTTAGGGGTACCACACAAATGACTTCAATAACATGACTTCTTGTCTCTTCAGCTATAGCTGAACCTATGAATGGCATGTAATTAAACTAGAAAAGTTTTGTAAGTGGCAACTTTTTAAACTACTTAGTGTAAGCAACTCAAACCTAGGAGATGAGATTTCGACTTCTAAGAACATAAGGATGTACTTTTCAAGAAAATATGATTATTGGACTATGCACATGTGTAGTAATTCATCTGACTGTATTGTTATGGTGGCTTGCAAGTGTTGTGAAACAAGAGCTGTGATGTATAAATTAGGCTTGTTCTTCTGATCCAGACAAAGGTGATGTAAGGTGTTATGGATGTCACCTGCAGCAGAGGCAGTGCCTTCTGTGAAAGGAAGGCAGAATGGCTGGATACCTTGTTAGCTGATCGCTGAGAAGTCCCATCAGACTGGACAGTGTATGTTGGATGCTCTCTACTGGGCCAATATCTCAAACTTCCTTGGGTGTATATACATGGATATAGCATATCATATGGGTGTTTCTTTAGCTGTACTTTGGGGTAGTTAGATATGAAAAGGCACAGATGACTGCTTGATTTTAAAACCTTGCCTGAATAGGTTTGCCCATTAATGCTGAGGGACACTTAATGGCTCTTTTGTTCTCTGCAGTGGGAAATGCCTTAATTTGGCTTTGTTGCGTGGCTTCATAGGGAAGAAACACCTTCTCTTTATTGGTCAAATGTCCCTATGCTTTTTACTCGAGGAACTGCAAAACTAGTTTCAAACAATGGTGCATGTTTTATGTCCTGCTTGTATATCTTCTGCATGCTTCTAGGGCCTGAGATAGAGTTACCATCTTTTCAGATGTTTGCCTCCAAATTGTGTGCACTCCTGAAAGGAAGTAAGCTGGGCTTTTCCAAAGGCCAGTGTATAGGGCAGAGGGTAGAATGGGGAAAAAATTCTGACAATTTATTGAAGTCTTATCTGGTTTTCATCAAGCTGCTTTAGCTTCATCTCAAGTATGTTGCACTTACAGTATAGTATTACTCTGTGCTACTTTTCCCATGTAAGAGATAGTATTTTAATATGTCACACAAACATATATATAAACCCATTTGGTAGGGCCTTGTCTCATAATTGGTTTTCTCTTTCACTGAAAGAGTTGGATAAATTGTCTTCATTATTGTGCCAATAAAAGTTATGACTTGGACAGTATTATGACTTAAAAGCAGGTCACTGTAGCATATGTGGTGAATAATTTCCAAAACCCTTCATCTGGGTTATGAAGGCTTTGGGTCACTGTAACCTGTTTTTTGCTGCAACTGCCATGGAAGAAAGCCTTGCTAGACTGAAGTAAAGCTGTAGTATTTCTATACTTCAGAGCAAGATATTCAATCATATACCAGCTCCCAGGCTTCAGCATTTGGTTTTTGCTGCAAATACCTATCTTGGCTCAAAAAAATTGCCCTTTAGACCTTAATTCTGATTATAAGAGACGCAGAGTGCAGTTGTATCTCATGAATATTTATCCCTTTCTTTTTTTCTGAGCTGGGGAGGAAAATCTATTGCATGTAGCAATAGTCACAAATGTATCAGGAGAAAAAAGGAGGTTTACAGTCTCTACAGATGTTGTCTGTGAAGTCTGTAGTTACATGGCTTGTGTTTCTTGCTAGAAGTGACTGTGATTTGTTTAAAGGCATGCTGTAAGCAACCTGCCTGGTCCAACACTATCTAAACATTTCTGAGTTGTTTCAGAATAACTGTGAATAGTTGACGTAAGTCTTGTCTGTCAAGTACATAAACTTCTTTTAAACCTTAACCAAAAAAGCCTTGTGGAGTGACTTAAAAAATGTATTTCTACTGCAGAAAAGAAATGTTGTGACTTTAAAGCAGGGATCTGACAGATTTCTTTAAGGTGGAAGGGGGAGGGACTGAGCCAGAGCAGCTCCCTCTCTGCCAAGTTTTGCATGGATGTGGCTTGAAATGGTCAAGCTATAAACTGTGGCGGCAGTGTTTGCAATGGAAAACCTGACAGACAGTGAAGTATAAGCATAATCCTGAGCAGCTCTGCCTCTGCTGCTGCTCTGCTCGCAGGCAGGACCGCTCCTCTTTCCTTGCAGCCCCTGGGAGCTGTGACTGCGGTGGAGGTGTCGTGGGATGGTGTTTTCAGCTGGGCTGAGCAGGACCAGAGCCATTTCCTTTGCAGTTACATAACTGCAGACCAGTTTTCAGTATTACAGTACATGTAATACGTAAAACAAAGCTATTATGGCCAGTGTAGCTTTTTCAGGACTCAAAGGCATCTCTGGGGAGGGAGGCTGTTCTTCACTCTTTATCTGGGGAGTGGGACATGTACTGAAGTATCACCATAAGGAAGGTCTCTGCTCATCTGGGAGTCCTGGCTTAGGGATCTTGGGACTTTCTGGTTGTCTGCACAGTGTCAGGATACTAGTGTGTGCCTGGCAATATTCTCTGCTGCCCCATTTGGTTTCACTTGTGCTGCTCACTGCCTGCAGTCATGATGTAGGAGAGGGACATAGAGAAGCCACAGCCCTCTTGACTCCTGGGGATAAACTGGTTTCTCTATTGCAAACTCCCTCTTCTTGGACTGGGGGCTTTTTGAGTTAGGCTTCTGGCTCTTCATAGGGAACACAGCACCTTTTATTCAAAGCTGTTGCTTTCCAGGTTTAAGTACGTGGGTTTATTTGGTACTAAATGGGGCCAAGAGTGCTTTCAGGATTAACTACTGCATCTTGGCTAAAGGTGCACCCTTAAAGTGTTCCAGGTAGAAACAGAGAAACATGATTTTTTACAACTCATGGATCAATCCTGCATCCTTATATCCCCTGTGCCATGCCTGTTTTTGCAAGCAGCATTGATTTTTAGTCCCCTTTCTTTAGTGGTGGCGGAGCTTTTGTTTTAAATTTTGTGAAGATCACTGTTTCTGTCTTGCTACTGCTTTTTGCTGCTCTACCTCTTTCTCTAGGTTCTTGTCTTCATGATTCCCTCCTCTTTATACACAGGGGGTAGCATGGCACTGTGTGCACTGCTAGCAAATGTGTCTGAGCAGTGGTATTATCTTGCAAAACCTGGCCAAACTCCAGTACACTTCTGTTTATTCTAACAGATAAGTGACAATCTAGTAGTTTTCTAGGCTTTCAATGTGGCTGTAGCTCTACACCAAATTGCAAATGCAGTTTCCTAGTTTGTTTATGAATTATCAATAGCTTTGCATCCACTGGTCAGATGTGTTGCCAGACACAGTACATTGAACTGCCAACACAACTTTATTTCAGGTGCAGTTGTGCATGTTGGCTTTCTTTAGAAGGTGCCTTGTTTCTTTACATAGCTTTTCAAGAGAGTGTGGTTCATGAGATATGAAACAGGACTTGATTTCTGTTTGTACACACAGCCCAGCCTTGCTGTTTGCTCTGAGAAAGCTACTTCAGTCCTCTGTTTCCATTTCTTCCTGGTGTGGCTATATATATGAACTTCAAACCTTGTAAGAGACCAAGAGACCAAGGTCATGATATAACAAGTAAATACTCACTCATATGGCAGCCTCTTGGTCAGTCCTTGAACTGTGCCTGGAATTTGAGGAGGAGAAACAAATACTTATGTAGGTTCAACACCTTTCCTCTAGCACTTCTGGCTTTATCCCAGAGGACAGGTTTAGATGAGTGGCCACCACAAAATACTGGGGGTAGGTTGTCTCGCTACTTCTGCATGTACTAGTGCTCATAACTCTAAGAAGCAGAGCCAAACTTAAGGAAGGACCACTCCAAACCCCTTCTTCAAAAACAGAGGTTCTGTAGCTTTCAGTGTCCTATTCTGAATGCAGGGCTGTCTTGCCATGTGTCGTGCCTTTCTGGGCCTGTCACCAGCCCAGCAGTGGAGGATACTTGATCCACTTATGATTCAGTTCCTGTCCTGCTGCCATTTTCTGCCCAATGTACGTACTAAGGCAGACAAACACAGGCTGTCTGAGGAGGCAGGGTGGGTGATTTGGAATTTTTGGCTAGGAGTTACTGGAAAGTTGTTTAATGTCATAAAAACAGTGTTTGTAGGAGTTTTCTCTCTAAACAGGGACAATGCTGGCAAAGCAGAGATGCTTTTCTCCTTCAAAATCTTGCAGCTCCAGGGCTGGAGAAAGGGTTGTCTGGGCAGGCAGAGGTTCAGAGATGTTTGTGTTGAGGGTAAGGATGCTCAGTGGCGCTCACTGCAGCAGTGTCTTTGTCTTCAGGCTTTTTGGAGACAGTGACCAAGGCTGGTTTTTCTCTTGCACTTTTCTGCAACAGTATAAACAAAGCATCCTGTTGGTGTGTCTAGTTGCAAAGGGTGGGTTTTATTTTAAACTTCAACTGTCTTGGAAGCTGCTGTCTCTGGAGAGAGCCTAGGTGCCTGGTTTTAAAGTAGTCAATGGGAACATAGTATTGATAACATGGACAGGGACGTTTAGACTAATTCAGGCTCTGTGCTGGCTTCAGGAAAATCCTGTGGCAAGCTTAGAGCAGAGAGGTAAAACTGGATGTGATGACCTGCTTCTAGCCAAGTTTTCTCTGGAAATCAGCTCCTTTCTGGGAATACAGTGCCTGACCAACCCTGCAAACACTGAAAACAGGCACTCCTTCTTCCAGTGGCCTGTTTGCAAAATGTTGAGTTGATGGAGAGAAATTACTCTCACACCAGAAACAGCCGGGTCAGCAGGAGATGAGGAGGAGCCCTCCTTCCTCTGCTCTTGCCCCTGGGAGCCCAAGGGTGGGGTGACACTGTCTAATGACTCTAGCAGATGTTCTAAGCTGGAAGCAGCCCTTGACAGCCTACCCTGACCTCTCTGGTGATTGTTTTGTAAGCTATTTTCCGACCCCCTTTTTTCTTGCCTTTTTTCCCAATCTGATTGAATATTTAACTTTGTGCCTCGGAAAGGAAAGGGTAAGGAGGTTGGCAGCTGCTTTCTTTTTCTGGCTGTTTTACTTTCAGCAGTCAAAGGATGTTGGTATGGCTAAAGTCCTCTTTTGATTTTTCCAGAATTTAACTTGCATTTACTGTGCCCAGAGGGGAATCATGCCACAACATTTCTGAAGCAGTTACATCTGAGCTGCTGTTCAAGGCTGCCCTGTACATAGGTTTGAAGATAAGCAATTTGGGAGTGAAGTTTCTTGACCTGTCTACTGCTTGAGCATCACCACACCAATGTATCAGCTGAGCTGGGGATGTTGCTGCATAAAGCAAAATGCTTGAATTAGGAAGGTGTTATAATATTTATGTTGCTGTATTGTGATGTGTAAATGGCTTTCCTCTTCCCCACTTGGTAATTGACATCTGTTTCTACATTTGAGAGCTTGAAATGTAGTTCCCTGTGTTGGAACCAGAGGGTTGTTTTTTCTGTTTTTTTTGTAGTTGTCCTCTATCACTGTGGCAAATGAGGTTGCCACTTCTGAAATGGCTATTGTTTTGTGGCTTTGCAAAGGGATTAAGGAGGGCTCCTGCTTTTCTGCTGGCAATATTCGTCCCAACCCTGTGACAAGGGGAGAGTGTCCCTTTAACTGTGCTGTGACATTCCCATCTCTTCTGGGAAACTCTTCCACATTTCAAAGACATCCTTGCTTGGTTTTCCTTTACCCAGCTTTGAATTGCAGTTGGTACTTGCTCTGACTCCTTGATGACAAGCTCATTAAGAACACTTGAAATATGGCTGTCTGCTAACACTCTGCCCTTTGCAGTGCCTGGCTCTGCTGAAGCTTTCCTGGGACACCTCCAGGCTGTTCTGGAGCTCTGCTAGTTAGGGATGTTTTGCTTGTTGGGATGGAGTTGTTGATTGTGGCTTGTATTATTTGGTCCCATATGAGTTGGGAGCAGTTGAATGTCATACTAGAGTGACCTTCAGTGCATTTATAAAGCCTTGCAAAAGTTAACTAGTAGTGGTGTTCCCTCAGGTTCATAATTGAAGTTCTAAGAGTAGTAAGAAACAAATAACTATTTTCTAGGCAACACTGCCTGTTTCATATTCCTATAGAGGGTAAAGAACAATTTTTTAGGGAGTAATAGGGACACAAGATGCCATGGGTTCATATTCCTCTAAAGCATTCTCCTCTTTAATAGTACCTATCAGATCCCTTTTATGTAGTATTTGCTTTCAACTTGCTTTAAAGAAATATCTCTCCAGGTTGATAAAACAACTTCCAGTTTGAAATTGTCCCTCTAGAACATATTTTCTCAAATGTTTGCGGCTATAGTGTGTGGTTTGTGTTAATTTTTCTAGTCCTACTTCCACTGTTTTTCATAATCTTGGGTAACTGGTGTTCTGTCAGGGTTGTGGGGGGATGTTTGCATTTTATGGAGTCATCTCAAATCCAACCACTTTGACTTTTGCATTCATTTGCCCCTTTTTTTAGCCTATGTCATGCCTCTGTGGGACAACTCTCCCACACCCCAAATTCCTCAAAGCTTGGGAGAAGGGTGATTGCTGTGAATAGAAGTTTCCAGATATATTAAATATTTACCTCCAGGGCTGAGTCTTTGCCGTGCTGTCACTAAGTATCCCACTGAAGTAAACAGATTCCCTTTTTAAACTTCCCTCCACCTGGCTTGATGTGGAACAAAATACTACCCATTTAACTGTAGTTAGATCTCCAATCTCTCTGCAGATTAGAGAACATGTAGATGTTCTCTAATCTCTCAAGAAATAGGAATGGGAGCCTAGCGAGAGGAATACCCCTCACAAAACCCAGTGGAGCCAAGCTCACTTGCCAGGGAAAAGCCTTCACTCAAGCAGGACTGAAAGAGGTTCCATATGGTTGCCAGGTCAGCAAGTGAGGAGTCTTTTTTCTTGTTTCCAAAACACAAGAAAAGTAGTTCAAAGGAGGGGGGGAATAAAACCGGTATCAGCTCTTGCAAAGATGGTTTCTTATCTGCGTCTGTTTTGGTTTTCCTGTATCTGAGGCACTGAGACCCTTAAGACCCCCTCCAGGAGCAGGAGAGGAACCAAGCCTGTCTGGATTTGATATTGCTAGCTGTAGGCATGAAATCTGTTCCAGGACTTCTGAGACTACCCTGTTAGTCTGTCTGCTGGGGACGGGGTGGGATGTGACCACTGAAACCACAAACTTGAAGACTCAGTTGTGTGTAAAGGCAATTTGGCCTCAGAGGAATAGGGCACATCATAAGCATGGAGAAGTTAAGGTGCAAGCACTGCTACTTTTAAGTTTGCCATGTAACATATCCAGGTACTCCTGAATAGTAGGATTTCTACCAGACCACTGAGAACACTTCAATTCTGAAATTTCCAGCTGCCAGAAAGTTTCTTCCTCTTTCCCTTCTCATTCAATACTGTGTGCTAAGACTTTATGCTTAGGCAGATAGTAAAATTCTCTGTTTCTATTGCATACCCTGTTTGGAGCCCAGGATGGCAGGTTGGAAAGGAAAAAAAAAATAGGAACAACATCCCTGGTTGGAGCCTTTGCTCATTACCTCCTTTGTTTTTGCAGTCACTGCCAGTTGTGGGACCCTGAAACCTGCCCCAAGAAAATGTTTCCAAGGAAAAATCTGCTTTTCATATTAGAATACATAAGCTTTGTAATGATTGAGTGTCCTATATCAGCCAAATAGGTCACCAGCTCAGCACTTCTGAAAGAAACTACCTGGGGCCAAGAAGATACAAGGATATTGTTGAGGCCTTCCAAGGAGTCCCATAGTTACCCTGCAAGCTGCATTCCTTCAGATGTGACTACTTTTAAAAAAGCAAGCAACCAAAAAAAAACAAACCACAACAACAACAAAAACCAAACAAACAAAAAAACAACAACAAAAATTTAAAAGGCAATTATTTAAAATTATTTCAGGTTTTTTGTGTTATTAAGGTTTCTTTTAAGAAAGCAAGTCACTGAAATGGCTTTAAATAAGCCCTCAAAATACTAAACTTAATGCATAATGACTGATATTTTCTGCCCTTTGTTCTAGTTAATCAAGACAGCAATTATACACAAAGACTTAGCCTCTTGTGGTGACTTTCAGGCCTGTTTTTCAAAGTAAGCAAAAGACTGATGGTGCAGTTTTGTTGTGTCAGATGAGGACAAGATTAATAATGGATGGAAGAGATTTTTTTTTTCCCCAAGCTGCACAGCAAATAAGCAGTTCCAATAATACTTTGGCAGCAAAATGGAAGCTGTAATCATTAGCAGACATGTTTCAGTTATGACCAGCAACATAACCCCATGCTTTTGGTTTTCATGTTAAAAAGAGTTCAGTTTCCCCACAAACCAGTTTCTCATCCGTCTTCAGATTTAGCAAAACCTATAGAAGTAACTATAGGAGTTTCACAATACAATCAGATTTAGGCTTGACAAAGGGGTGTATGTTGGCTCTTCCCATCCACCCCTCAGGCTGGTCATCAGATTTCCCAGCATTCTTAATGGAGAATTTAATTATTTTTCTAGTAGAAAGATACTGGATTAACTGAAGCAGTTCTGGAAGAGGCAAGGGATGAGATGGGGTCTCTTGGATCTCTGTTTTACTGACTGGCTTCTCATTGCTATTTTTATTGGCCAGTTCAGTTTTTTTGTATCTTGATACTGTGTGACTTCATTTGAAAGTTTCACGTGCAATGGGACAATACTTTATTTCAAATGAAACTGAACTGCAGTTTTATTGGCAACATAGTCAAACCTCAGCTTGGTGATCACAGCAATGATTTCCCAGACCTTGCTTGTGTCTGTATCTCCTATTTCTCCCTGCAATGTGAATATGTCTGGGAAAGCCCTAACCTGTTGCTTTGAAAAGTTCTTATAATTCTGTTTGCAGAACTGCCTCCTGCTTATCTCTTCCTCTCTCCCATCACACATGCACACCCTTTCTGGCATGCTGGTGGGGTGGGATTTAACGCAAACCTATCAGTGGCTGGAGCAGAAGGGCAATGCTGGGTGCACTTGTGCTGCAGACACCTTTTGCTTTGTTTGCTTTGCTCCTATATTAATACAGCTGCTATATGTTTGCTTAAGAATCCCAGACTGGCTTGAAACTTGGGTAAAAGAGAAAGTAAGTTTCTGCTTTTGCATGATTAGCAGCAGCTTGACTAGCTAGGCTAATGCTGGCAGGCACACATCTGTGCTGACGAGTGTAAGATAACACCTTCATGATTTGACGTCCAGGTCTTGGGGCACTGCACTGGCTTTCAAATGGTGACCATATGTGCAGGTGAAATGTATCCTCCTTAAAGGATGGGAGCTCTCAGGGACAAAACCTGGCAGTTGGAATAACAAATTTCAGCATGCTGAAACTGAAATGAAGCTTAGAAGCCCTGAACACAATCCCTGCTCAAACACGATGGAGGTGATGGCAGGGTGCAGGGTAAATTTCCATGCAGTGGTGATCCTAAGATTGGAAGAAGAGCATCTTATATTAAACCTGAGTCATTGACTTGAACACTGGTAAATTCGAAAATAGCACTTTAATCTCTCTTTTATAGCATTTGGATGTTATTGGAGGCCTCCCTGCATGAGGAGAAACAGAGCTGCTTAGAGAGACTTGACCCACTTGTCTTACCAAGTATAGGTGGAGATTCAGGATGGGTGATGTGAACCTGGGAAGGTCCATCACTGATCATTTGAAACCCTAGGATTAAACTCAAGGCCAGTTTATTCAGTGTCTTGGAAACCACTGACGAATCTGCATTTCTGAGTGTTGGCAAGGGGAAGACTGCACAAACTGACTCATGGGAAAGAAGGTGAAGCTTGCTTCTGTGCTTGAAAACAGGACCAGGAGTCCAAGAGACAGTTTCTTTGAGGTTTTGTTCTTAATCTTGACTAAAATTCTTTACCATTACTGAGAAGGATGCTCTCTGCAGAGTATGAAGAACCAAAATTACGAGATGGCTGTACGCTCAGGATGAGCTTGCAAATTGTTCTCTTGTTTCAGGTAGGCCTCTGTGACCAAAATGTCCTTGAATAAATGTAGAATGAACAGAAGTGGGATGCTATTTTCATTGCCAGGCAAATGGGATAACTGAGTCCTATAGAAAATACCTCTTTTGTTCCTCCTGAGCACAGCAAGCAGAACTGGTTCCTGTACCAGCTACAAGTTAAATTACACACTGGTCATTCCAGATGTTTGTATTTTTAGAGCTGACTATACATTTCCTGGACTGTTAGCCTGTTGGTTTTAAAATAAGAAGTGAGCTTCTGGGGTTGGCGTGTGAACCCTTCCACTCAACTGAGAACTGGGAAGTTAAGTATCTCTTTTGCAGAAGTATCCAGGTTCGAGAGCCAACCACATGAAAGGGTGTTGCGTTCCCTATGCCACCCCAGAGTCTCCCTTGCAAAAAATCCTAAACAGAAACCAACATCCCACAATAAGGACACTGTCTGCAGCGTGTGGGATATTGGAGACCTAATGGTTCTGGGGATGGTTTGCAAGATCTTTGATGACACTGATTCAAATTTAGCTCTGGTTACCAGGAATTGTTGTGTAGAGACATTTGACGGAAAACGCTGGTGTTTTCAGAGAAACTCCTTTTATAGATGAGATGTAGCCACCCCTTGTAATGCTGTGACAGATGCCAGCATTGGGACCTCCTTGCATGCTGCACTTGAGTTGCACAAGGTCCTTTTTTCCACCAATTAATGAGCAGACACAGCAGAGGCTCAGTGCCTAGGCATGCACTTGCCCTTTACAAGTGTGTCTTGGGGGCATTGCAGCAACAAGATTAGAAATAGTGACTGGGCCAAACTCATCTACAACTTGTTGATGGCTGCAGGCTGCCAGATGAGCTACTCTGGCTTCTGTAGACAGACAGAGCCAGGTCCTTGATACATCAGGAAAACCATCTGGTACAGCTGAAACTTGCCTAAATTATCAATACTTCCCCATATCCCCAAGTCATATAATCCTTCCTCTATTTCTTCTTTGCCTCTTTTTTGAGCAGACTCCTGAGTGGACCATTTGACTGATCCCAGGTAAATTTGGTGGAAACTTAAGTTTCTTCCCTTGCAGGAGGAAGACCTGCAAGGAGGATAACTGCAGTGCAGATGGAGACTAGCAACGTCCTTCCTGGGTATCATTTATTCTTCTGTGTTTCTAGTTCCTTTTCACTGATCTCCTATACCTTCTGTGGAGAATCCCATGTGATTAATACTTTTTGGTCTTTTGTGAAAGCTAAATCCTCTGCTAATTTTTCCTGTCAGGAGCGCATTCTGATCTAAAGAAATACAACACAGCACATTCCTCAGTTTAAGGAAATCAAAATCCTATGTTTCTGTGGGACAGAAGCTTTACCTTCACAGTGTGATGCTGAGGCATTTTTCTGTAGCTGTCTTAAGACCTGTGCCTTCATCAGGTCTTGGTGGGTGTACTAGAAATGCACTTATAAGGTAGAGTTCTGGAGTCAGACCATCCATTGGTACTTGGTGTTTTTCTTGCAAGTGAGTTGGCAGGAAAGAGCCTCAATTGCTGTAGCTGAACTTGACCTAGATTGGTAAAAGCAGCCATCACTTAATAAAGCAAATTTCACAGCTGTAGTCACCCCTGTTTAACTGGGGCTGTGACTGAGGTCAGAACTGCTTATCTTGGACTTCTGAAGCTGAACAATACTGCTTTCTGAGAGAAAATGAATTACTAAAGGCAAGTTCCACTGAGTGCTCACCCATGACCAACTCACACATGAGACAGACTGCTTCTGTCAGTGATACAACAAATAACCATAGAAAGGATGGCAGAAGACAGGACAATGTAAAGTAACTCGTGAGCTTTTATTTTGGTGCTACGTACTCCTTTGGAATGTATCTGTAGCCTTAGCAATATCCCATTTGTAACAAGTCTTTTGCGTGTTTTTGGAGAGTGAAGAGAGAAAATCCGTTATGAGCAAGCCACTGTTTTCTTC
The DNA here is from genome assembly GCF_022539395.1 of Myiozetetes cayanensis. Lineage (NCBI taxonomy): Eukaryota > Metazoa > Chordata > Aves > Passeriformes > Tyrannidae > Myiozetetes > Myiozetetes cayanensis. The sequence goes on from NW_026086605.1 coordinate 12,467,413, forward strand.
CTTTTGAGATTTAATGTGGGATAAAAAAGGAAAGATATAGGAGTGATTCATCCCACAGGCTGTAGTGTTAATCCCATGAAGTTTATGTGAGCAGTGTGTGGCCAGCATCCTTGAAAACGGTCCAGGTGCAATAGTTATGGGAGGTGCCTTGTGGCCTGAAACGCAAAGGAACGTTAAAATCAGTTTCTTTCTTGATGTCTGCAACTAAAATGTATCTCTCTGTCATGCCCTCTTTTCTATTCCTTAATTTTTGCCTCCTGTGCTCTCAGCTGTCTATGCTAGCTTCTAGTATGGAGAAGACAAATGAGTTGCCTTACTGGTCATGTTTACCATCCACCTTTCTCTGCTCTTTTGCTGCTTTCCCTTCAGGGATGCCAACACTGAGGCGGTGATCAGCTGATTGATTAGACAGTTTTGCCAGTGAATGAGTCTGAATATCAGCTTTGTTCAAGTCAACAAGTAGCTCCTGATCATTCTAGTTCTTACAACTGCGTGCCTAACAGGGCATGATATTTGAGTTCACCTCTCCATCTCTCAGTATGGGCCATATCAGTTTTTTGTTTAGTTGGGTGTGTACAGCTTCATAATCTTCCCTGAAGCTACAGAGCTGTGCCTCCCGTCCCGTTGTACTGTCATGACACGTGGTGACCCACGCAGTTCAAAGCCAGTGGGCACACAGATGGACTGAGCTCTGTTTGACAGCTCATGGCATTCATAATGCAGTGGTAGCCAGGAAGCCTGAGTGCGTAGGAGGCTGACCACTGTTACACAGTTATCCGGTTTGGTTTGGTTTGTTTCTCTGCTGTCCAGGGCCAGAGAACTTGGAAGTGGATGCTGGCAGAAGTGAAACCTTCTCACAAGACTCCTGCTCTGTGTTTGGAGGGGTGAAGTCACGTTGTGAAGTCTAAATCCGTAGTGGAATTGGATGTTGATTTAGGGGGTCCTAGAACCATGGTAGAAAAATTATTTTAAAAATAAAAATATAAGGTGTTTATTAGTCAAGGACTGTTGAGACACCACTGGAGTCTTTTGAGCAGGTGCTTTCAATTTGTATTTGGATGTTTGTCTGTCCTCTTCTATTTCAAAGCCAGTAGTATTTTGGTGGTGGAATTTTGCCCAAAAGTGTTCAGAAATTACTATTTGCAGGCTGGTAGGAGGGAATCAAGAGGCAAAGGACTTTATGGTGTGACCAAGTAGAGGCTGAAGAACTGGCAGCAGTGCAGCCTCATCATTTCTGCTCAAGACTGGTTTCTGAATAGGTGGCAGCAGCTCTGGAAAATCCAAGTGCAGTTTTATCATGAAAATGAGGAGCAGGTTTGGGAGAGGTGGTGACAGAATACCCAGCCTCCCTTCAAAAAAAAAAAAAAGGAGTTTTCAAGCTCTCAACTTGTCACAAGGTTGTCATTTTGCAAAACCATATCTCTTCTGTGCAGCAGAAGGTCCTTGGTGGGCAGCAGTGATGTGAATATGATCAGTGTGTGCTTGAGTTTACTCTGCACTGCATTTTGTAGTCAATTTTGCTGATGATTCTCACTCTTCTACCAGCTTTCTATAGCCTTCAAAGGAATAAATTGTAAATGTCATATGGCTCCTGAACTACACTTAAACAGCTACACATGGGGTCAAGATGACAGATTAGGTTTCCAATCCAGACTTTCCTAAAATAGGAATGTGGGCTGTGTTCTGTCTAGTGTTTTGTTTTGGATAAGAGGCTTTTGGTTAATGTCAGTCTTGGAGGAGAGGAAAACCATCAGATGTCACAGGATCCCAAATGATCTTTGTAGAGTGCTTATGGCCAAAGACACTGGAATGTTTGGTTTCTGCTGAATTTGAGTGACTCCTCAATCATGTGATGGCAGCATCAGGGTTTCCTGGCTATAAAAATGGATAGTAAGCAAGAGCTTATGTGTCCTAATAGTAATTTGCAGAAACAAATAACATTTCCCAAGGTATTGGAAAATTAACTTGTGTCTGTCTTTCAGCTTTCAGCTTCCAAATCCCTACTGAAAACCTGAATTTCCATTAGAGTTTTGAGGATGCAACCATCTTCTCTCCCATCAGCTTCTTCCTTTTGCTTTTTGCAGGGTTTTTACCACTTTAGCCTATAGTAATCCATCTTGAACATCATCATGGAGTTGATGCTTTCCTGTGGAATATGACAGACTTGCTTGTGTCCTTAGTCCCCATGGCTGGCTGAACAGTCTGTTTGGGCAGGAGCAGTACAGGTGTACAGGTTAGGTCTCTCTGTAGGGAAGCAAAATAGCCCCTTCTTCCTGAAGCTGAATGATCAGAAGTGTGTCCCCTCATGAGGGGACCTTGCTATGAAGTGAATTCTATTCCTGTGGCATGCATCCAAGCCACTGTGGAAAATCCAGGCATTTCTACTGCTGGCTTTGGCATGCCAAGAGTGAAATTCTTTGAGCTCAGAATCTTCTTTTTTCTTCCCTGTCCTCTTCAAAGACTGCAAAATTTAGGAAAGAAAACCCCACCCAAAACCAAACCCATGAATGGGGATAGGTATTATTTCTGGTTCCTTTCCTGTAACTAGGATATACAATTTTATGAAAACAAAATAGTCTTTCTCCCCAGCCATTCCATGTGACAGCTCTCTACTCCCTCAAAAATCTGACTGCTTGAGGTAATGGCTTCTGACTGAAACTTCCCTTGTATGACAAGCTGGGCTCAAGTTATTCTTCCATGATGCCCTCTTCGAAGCTCCCCAAAAAAAGGGTGAGTAGCTGTGTGGTGTGCTGGCACCCTCCTGACAGCTGCAGCTCTGAACCCAAGGAGCAAGTGGGCAGTACCTCAGCTGGATGGTCTGCCTGCAGCGAGTATGACTTGAGCAACAACCTCCCATCTTCAGCCTTGCAGGGGCTGTGGTTATGCTGTTGGACTGCACAGTCAGAGAAACAGCAAGATCCTAACGGCAAACTTCTTGGAAGACTGAAACTACTTCTGCTCATCTGTCCTCCTTTGGAGAAGGTATTACATGCTGAAGTTATGAAATATTGTAGGAGGGGTAAAGTGCTCTCTGCTCTCCAAAGGCTCAAGAGCTTCTCAGTGAATGTACGTGGGTCAGCTGTGAATTGCAGAGTTTGAGGAGCCAAGTACCATGTTCTCCACCTGTGCAGAGAACACAGGAGGAGGACTTTGCCAAAGACAGTAAGTTGATACCTGCTGACCAGGAGTTGGTATCACTGCCCAGCCTCATCTAATTTCATATTGATGTGAAAAACAAAGATTTATTCAGACTCAATGTGCCTGCTCTCACAGAATGAAGTGGCATGTGAAGATGTTTAATACAGCGTACAACTCTCTGTAGTGCAAGTTTCTGTGCACTACCAATTAATTTATTATTGTAGATGCTATGTACCCCTTTGGAATCCCACTCTGTTCATGTTTGAAATTTGATTGTATTGTTAAAGCACTGAGAACTTCAGGGGTTTTGGGGAGGGTTTTTGTACTGACTAGCCTAGCTTTGATGTACTTGCCAAACATCTTTGTGCTTTCTATATATTTTCCCCTGCCCTTCAGAAAAAGGGTGGTTGCATTTATTTGTGGATGAAATACTTTGCTAGGAATGGCTGTAAATCTGAAGAGTCGAAAATTGTTAAGTGAGATTGTAGACAATAGTAACAGAAAATAAGGAATTAAACCTGGTATGCAGTCTGGAAAAATTAAAATTCTTTAGAATATTCTTTTCCTTTTCTTTTCTTTTTTTTTGTTCTCTGTTGTCATGGGGATATCTAGAAATTGAAAATCTAGCAAAACTTCTGAATTGGAAACTTTAAACCACTGCAAAGTGTGAATGTTGTGGTGAGACTAGCACAGGGAGGACTGGAAGGTGCTGGAGTCAGGCTGTGCTACATGGACAAGAGCTCCCTGCTGTTAGAGGTGTCTGTTCTCTTCTTAAATTGCTGATGCCCCATCAAATAACCTCTGATTTACATAAGCAGTGATGTAACTTGTACTAACTAATGTTAAACTGGACATTCAGCTGAAAGTTTTACTGCTAAATCCATGAAAAAGCTGTGATGTATAAACCCAAGAGCCAAACATTTCATTTGGGTTTGGCCCTTCTACTTTGATTCAATGTAAATTTTCATACCTTCTTCATGGGCCAATTATAAAGTGACTAAAAAAGGGCTGATATTTAATGAAATGGGCAATAAGGGAACTCCATATCATATTGTTTTTTAATTTTCTCATTAGATGATCCATCACTGTAATAGAAATTTATAATATTTCAGTTTCCTTAAAAAAAAACCCAAATCTTTTAAAAAGAAATTTAAAACAAAAAAAAAAAATCTCCTGAAAAATGGGCTGTTTGCCCTGTGTCTCTGCAGAGCACAGACTCTCTAGGGAGTTAGTGTAGCAACAGCTTGATTCCATATGCACAACTTGATTGAAGTATTGGACTTCGAGGCAGGAAATGGACTCGAACATGCAGTTGTATCTGTAGATTTGAGTAGACTCCTTAGATGCTTGTGACATTGATGACCAAGGAGTGTCTTTGCTTGCAGCTGGCTTTTTGTAAATCCAGCCTCTTATTGAGCATTTAATTGTGATTCAGAGTAAGGATACTTTTGGTATGTTTGCCACGCTAGGATATAGATAATCTGAGTGAGAATATCAACCTGTCAGGGCTGTTTCACAAGTCTCGTTCCCAGGGACCTCCATCTGCCAGCTTGGGGAGCTGCTGGAAATGCTGTATCAGTGCTCCAGAGGTGTGTCACTGGTGCTTGCAGCGGTGCTCAACAAGCATCAGCTCAGCCAAGGAATGTGCCCTTAATATAGCCAGGGTGCCCCAGATGTATTTCATGTATGGGTACAACAAAGAGCTGTCTAATCTGCTGTGAGTCTCTGCAGCCACACGTGTGTTTGGCTTGGACGCCATCAACCCTGCTCTCAGAGCCGGAGTGTGTGTTGGCAGCAGGGAATCGTTGTCACAAAGTAATTTTGAGCACGGAGGAGTCGAACTAAAGTTCATTTTGTTTCTTTTCTTCAAACTTACAGCTTGCTTGAGCGGGCGAAGGGTGTGTCAGCTGCTTTTCTCTGTAATCAATATCTCATCTCTTTGGTAAGAAGTCTTTTGCTATATGTGAATGAAATGCCGTGCTCCTGAGACTTCTGGCTCTGGTTAAAGACAGGCATCTCACTTGCTAAGTAGGGCTTTCAATTGATCTTGTTTTAAATGATATAGCTACAGGCACAGAAACGATCTGGGGTCACACTTTGCTCACTCTTCTGCGTATTTATTTCTGATTTAAAAATAAAGGAAAATCACTGAAGTGGTTTGCCCCAATGATACTTCTCAGAAGCTAAAGACCAAAAGTATTCTTAAGACCTAGTGCAGCACTCAGCTGTGCAGCAATGAGGCACGTACCCTAAGGTATACTAGCAGTGCTTGAGGGCAGGACTGTTGGGGTCCTTGATGCTTGACTTCTCTTGCTGCTTGTTAAGTTCACAACTGGGCAGGATTACCAACATTTCATAAAAGGTGTGGTGACTTTAAGCAGCAGATAAAAAAAATCCCTTGAACTCCAGCATGAAAACATTCCCTGACCTTAGCTCAGTGTTAGGCTGGGTAGGTAAGGTATATTTTAAATTTCTTTGGGCTGGGAATGGCCTTTGTAATTTCTTTACCAATCACAAAGGATTCATCTCACTTTTTTTTTCTTTCTTACTTGCCATGCAATACCTGTGTCCTTTGCACATCCTCATTGAGTTTGGAGAGGAAGCAAATACAGCTGTCTTACTTCACTGTGTTGAAGGCTGTGTAGCTGATTTCTAGGACCTCATCTGGAGAAGCTGCTTTCCTTTGCTAGAATTTGAAAACTGAGCTGAGAATAAATAAGCAGGTAGGCTCATCGAAAGGCCTGAGACATAGTTGGAAGGAAAGAGCAAGGGAGGCTGGAGGTGACAGTGCAAAGCTGTGATGACTTAAAGGCCTGATAGCACCATGATGAAGCAGCAAGTGGCTCCATGCAGATGGGGGTTTTATCCCTTAAAGATGGTTCTCACTGCTCAACTCTGCTCCTCAGTTGAGCAAAGTGCTTAAGCCTACAGTTGACTAGAACATGGGGTTTGGGGCGTTTCACTATTTTCATACTAAATATCTTTTTTGAATAGGAGACTTGAGCTTACTCAGATAATCCAAGTCCAGAAAAAAGCTTCCTATTTTTATAAATAAGTAAACTACTGTGTGAAATGGCATGAATGATGAGTATCTCCATTCCTTTGTGCTAATGGGGAGACAGTGCTGGAAAGGACCAGTACTGCCTCTGGATAGAAGACAGGGTAGAAACAAAGAGACAGCCTCTGCTTGAAGATAGATTCAGCTTCCACTGACTCTCGTGTTGTAGGGGCCTGCTCTGCTGATGGAGAAGCAAAAGTGGCAAGAAAGTGAAGCCAAGTGGCTAATGGTTTTTGCCTATCCTATTTTCTGTGGAAAAGAGATACCAAGAAGATAAGGAATGTGGGTGTGAGGTTTCTGCATCTTCTGGGGTAAGAAGCAGGGAGACAGCTCCTGGAAGTAAGTCATAGCCATACTGACATCTGTAAGCCCCATCAACAAATGTGTCAAATGTCATATTGACCTTTACTGGTTACTGTAATGAGCACTATCTTCTCCTTAGAGCTCACAACTTAAAAGAAACAAACTTTTAATTGCTTTTTGAGGTGGGAAGGTGCTCTTGAAAGTCCTTCTGTCACACCTTATTCATTGCATTCAAGTAGAAGCAGATCACATCCTCTCAGTAGATTTAAATATTCTCAGGCTTTAAGAGAATACAAAAATACAGATTTGCATTTTACTCAAACTAGGAAGCAGGTCTTGAAGACAAGCCATGCTCTGAAATATGAATGGTTGTGATGCTCAAGTCTTTGGTCCTCTAACCTTGCTGATGTGATAGGCTGGCAGAAATATCTGAGCTTTTCTCTGAATCATCTTTTTCTTCTGACTCCTGGAAGGTGTTGCCAAGGTAACTGTAGAGACTGAAGTGGCAGAGAAAAATTGGGAAAAAAAGAGGAAAATTAAAATCTAATTAGATAAATGTTACAAGGTTGGATCTTTTCACCTTCCTGTTAGATAAATCTTCAAGTACCTTGGAAGCAGGTCTGTATGATAATTCCTCCTATATTGATGGTCAATGCTTGTGTTTCTGGAATAGACTCCATATGTAACTTCAGCTATGGAAAAAAACCCATACTCTTCAGAATGAGTAGCCCAGTAAAGGTCACAGTTGGTTAGCCAGGTGATGTAACGTTAATGGCTTGTGAGATGCAAGAGGACAGACCAGATGCTGAATCTCCTCTGAATCCTCACTTCTCTTCAGACTCATGTGTGGTCTAGCAAGTAGTTGTATTAGCTTAGTGTTGGTTGCCTTCTGCAGGCTGTATTGCATGGGATTTTGGAGTCTGAAAATTTGGGCTCTGTGTGTGTCAAACAGCCCACGCAAGCAAGGGGGAGGGGGAGACATCCCTGAAATGCAATGGGAAAACCCGTTCCCCAGCAGGGGTTTAATGGCTACAGGAATATGCACTTTTCTTTCTACCCAGGTTGGGTTCTTTCCACTCCGTAATCCTTGCCTACAGCCCTTGGGAGGGAAGCGTGCCAAGGAAACTTCAATTCATTAGTCATCCTAAAACGTGCTGGTAATCTACTTGCTCTTACTGGAGGTCCAGTGCTGCATACACATCACGTTAGTATTGCAGTGAACTTCAGCTCCCTTTCCAAATGCACATATAAAGCACTAAATGGGATGTTTTGGAATAAATTTTCAGGCCATACAAGCTTTTGTTAAACTGTAGCATTCCATCATTGTAATTAGTATGTCAGCTAACAGACCTATCCAAAGACCTATTTACTATCTGGGCTGTTTTACATTGCAAGAGCCATGCTTCTGTGATCTGTTTGTTTTCTATGGCACTGCCTAAGGCCCAGCTGAAATCAGGGTCCTGTTGTGCTAGACACTTAGACCCTGTCTCCAGAGAATGGAAGTCTACATAGGGAATAGACAAAGGAAACGCTGTTCAGATCTGGGTGGTGGAGGAGGGGAAGGGAAGTAACTAAGACTTTGAGGAGGGAAAAATTCCCATGAAAAGAATTGGTATGGTTCTCAGTTCTCTTATAGTGAGCTCCCAGCTTCATCTTCTTTCTCAGTTTGCAGTGAACATGCAGCCTCTGTGCTCCATTGCAGCTTTCCTAAAATAAGAAGGGAAAATCAGTGTGTTTTGAGAGAAGGGGAAAGAAAATAAAAATAAAAAATAATTTTTTAAGAAAACACCAAAAAAACCCACAAAAACCAAAACAACAACAAAAAAACCACCACCAACAACAAAACCAACAACAAAAAAACCCCAACAAAACAAAAAAGCAACAACCAAACCCAAAAACAACAGCCCAACAAAAAAGTCCATCAATCTGCCAAGAGTGAGATCCTGAAAAGTACAAGGTTGCAAAGGGCCTGAACTGAAGGTTTTCTGTTGAAGGTTTTCAGAGTGACTGAGGAATAGCAGGAGATACATGAAGATGCAGCACTTGCAGCAGGCTCTGGCCATGGGTAGTTAAAGGCAGTCCAGCATTTCCTCTTTTGGTAGCCTTGTACTTGGGAGAGGGAAAGGTTTAATCTAGCATGCACTCATAGGGTAAGCTTAAGTGACTCCCTGTTGAAAAGATAAACACTGCGCCTCCAGATCATCTGTCAAACAGGTTTAGGTAATCCCTTACTGTGCTGCTTATTTAAATGGTGCTGTATTGTATAATGCACGTGTGTTTGTAATGGAGGGTCTGCAAATCTGAGCTTTTTGCTCAAGGACAGCATTCCTCTTGCCCTTGTTTCATGGTTGATTTATTCCTAATGGAAAGGAATAAGCCTCACAATGATCTATTTGTCTTCTCTCAGCTCTGTGAAATGTATGGAGATTGACAGCTCTTCTGTATCTCACATCATTAATTTGCCTTGCTAACCTCTATTTAGCATCAAAAGATCAGCTCTCCTGATTATTGCCAGCAAACCTATGTTTAGTGCCTGCTCTGTCTCTGTTTAAGCTTCAAGAGACAGAAGGGAGAGTCAGAAAATGAAAATGTTTATGTATTGGGACTTTGACTTATTGTGCACTTAGCGGTGCCTTCCTGGAGGCAGAGCAGCATCTGAGGCTGCTGCAGTGCAACCTTTCTCTATGGAGAAGGTGTTAATAGAAATGTTGCTCTTGATGTTCCCCTAGTGCAAGGCTCACTCAGTGAGGTGTTCCTAGTCTCTCGAGGCAGTGATTCTCTGCTCTGAGTCTAGACTGCCTTGCCAGTCTGTAAGGAGGAACCAAAGGCTAAATATGAGCCTTTAAACTCAACATCCCAGATGAGGCAACCAAGCAAGCTGCAGGGAAAACACATGTTTTCTACCATGTAGTGAAAAGCCCTGCGAAGGTGCTTGAGCAAAGTGTGTAGCCTTTGTATTCAAGAGGCTAAGCCAGAGTGAGTAGAAACAAATGCTTAGTTGCTTGGCTTTGTGCAGAGTATTTTCTGCAATATAAGAGGAGCAGTCTTTTTTTCTGGAGGAGGGAGGAGAAATAGTTATCTTACCAGAGCTTTTTGACTCAGTAACTTTCCTGTATTCACCTTCTTTGCCTATGCTGCTGCTGCACCTTTTTGTTAGAGCTGATGGAACAGATACCCCAGTAATTCCTGCTTGCTTTTTCAAAATCTGCATGGAATGATCTCATATATCCCTTTCATAAAGGTCAGTGTCTCCTCCTGTTTCACCTCCATAGGCTGTCCTCATTGTCTGGGTCTTCATGATGAATAAAGATAAAAGACAAATATTTTCTTTTTTTCTTTTAATTTTCTGTGATCTACTCCAAATAGGACTGGCTCAGCTTGATACTGAACAAGATATAGTAACAAGTCTAAGTTTCTACATTTTAGAGAAGCCTGGAGAAACCCTTTAGAAAACATACTGAATTGGGTTTGTAATCTCTTTTTGGGAGTGCCAGTGATACTATTACCCATGTATGTCCTTGTTCAGTACAATATAGGTCATTAATTGGCAGCCTGCTAAAGCACTGGCTGCTCTTGTAGCAGGCTATTCATCACTCTGGTACTCATTTCCAAAGCTGTCATTTCCTGCAGCCGTGTGCAGGCAGGTCTTTGAGGCTCAGCTCCCGGGGTCACTGCAGAAACACGGCTTGAATGGAGCTCAGGAGAAAGGCAGTGAAGTGGTGTCAGAGAGGGAGAGCAGCACATTCGATTTGGCTTACATCACTGTTTGTGATAACATACCATCTGGGCTGCAATCTCGCCAGAGCGAGCTAATAAATAGGGCTGGACAGAAGTTGTATTTGGACAGCAGAGCTTCAAGGAACAGCCAGGATATGGAAATGGCCGTTTGTGAGATGGTTATCTGAGTGCTGCAGAGCAGAGCTTCTCTGCACACTCTGCTGGGCACCAGCAAACCAAGGTGTCTGTTCCTTTAGCAGGAGTATTGTGGTTCAGAAGGCTCCCACAAAAGCTGTCTGTAAAAGGCAGTATTTTTAATCTGGTGACTCAGCTCTGCTTCAGACTGAACCAATATCCCTGCTCGGTTGCTTTATCCTGAGATTTCTGCTGGATATATTGTAGCCTTTGTTCATTGCTTCAAGCCTTTGTGTAGTGTTGCTCAGTTCTGTCCTGACATAACAGAAGTGTGCCTCAGAGGCGGCAGATGTGTTTTCAAATGAAATATGAAATTCCTGTATGACTTTGGCTCTAGCACCTGTAGTGCTGTTTGGTACTCTGCTAGGTTTTGTTCCTAGTCCTCAGAGTCTCTTTTCCCTGATTCTGTGTGGTTTTGAGGATTTCCCAGTAAGCAACTGACGCCATGTTCTCTATAGTCTTCAGAATAAGAAATTAAAACAAAAGTGACTTTTGTCAATCTGTACAGGAAGTAAATATTGGCCATTCTCTGCTGCCTGTGAAGGCCATTTCCTATCAGCTAGGGCTGGGGGTCTGTAACTTTTTAAACCACTAGGAAGTAATTTGTAATCTTTGGACAAGATTACTATGAGGCCCATTTGAAAGCTTATTCATGTTTTCCTAAAGAAAGCTTGGACACAAAATGTGTTTGCTTTAAGATTAAGTCCTGTGAATGTAAAGGAAATTACTTGTGAGCTCGGCTGTTACACCCCGTTGGCTGACCACAGAAAACACAACTCCACAACTGGTCGTGACTAATAGAGTCTCCATTGGCTCCTAGGGCTGAGCTCCCCATGCCCTGTGGGGTGGAAAGCCATCTGTTTGCATGCCTTTACTGTAATCAGTTGTTCATGGCTCTGGAAAATCCACTGCAGGAGCTGACTGTGCTGGCAGAGCCTTTCTAAAGGCAGTGGATTATTTGTTGCTGCCACAGGCTGGGTTTGCCCAACAAATTTCTGTATATTCTGCAATGTGTGCTGGAGTCCCCCTCTGTCCGTGCCCAAGCCAAACCCACCTGCGGTTGGGAGCTCTTGTAAATTATTGATTTATGTAAACATGGTGATAACAGCTTCACTTTGGAAGGTTTATTGAAACCTCAAGTCTGTAGATTTCAACAGTTAAATGATGGGCTACTGGAGAGGAGATGGGGGGACAGACCTTAAGGAGGGTGGGAGGTGGGTTTATTGCTTTCTTTCCTATTTGAACAACATCTTAACAGTAGAAACACTAAAGGAGATATGGGACAAAGGTCCTTCTGGAGTAGAAAATGAATGATTCTGGGCTGTAATTGAACGTGGAGGAAGGAAAATGCCCCATGAACTTCCCATTATCAGGGAAATGGTCAACTTCTGGGATGTACTAAAGTAAAGAAAACTTTGGGGGAAGGGAAAGAAGAAAGGAAAGTACTCTTTGGTACCACTTGTTGCCCATAGAGACTTGACGTAGAACTCTTTGCACTGGCTGTTCAGTCTCTGTGCCCTCCAGCAACCTTACCTTGCCTTGTGGTTACTGAAATCATAAAGATTTCATCTTTGAATGATGATCAATGTAAATCCATCACTTTCCAAGAGAAAAAAAATTCAAGGGAAGTTGAAAATAGATGCATAGTGCAACCAGAACTTGAAGTCAGAGAGGAAATCCAGTATTCAAACAGATCAGATGGAAAGAAAAGAAAATCTGTGATCAGTGAACAGGTATTTTCTGTACTGAGTTGGTGCTGTGGGTTGGATGTGTGCAAACACATTGGGCTACCTGAAATGCAGCTGATGTTGCACAGGCAGTTACATCATTAGGTGTTCATGAAATCAAATAAAGCAGGAGGAAAGTATTTTGAATTTTGTTTTTAGAAGGCATAAGGATGTTTGAGCTTTGGAAAACTTTTTGTTGGGTTTGTTGGGTTTTTTTTTTGGTTTTGTTTTGTTTTGGTTGGTTGGTTTGGGTTTTTTTCAACTTCTTGGGTGCTGACTGACTTGTAGTACTGGCTGACTCTGACTTGATAGCTCTGTGGGTCCCCTGATTTGAGTGGTCTGGGAATGCTGGCCAGCACCTTGGGCATGTTGGCTCTGCATGTTTTGGAGTTGGTCATGAGCAGGCTTAGGAAATGGTGCTTTCATGTGCTTCTGTCTTGTGGAGCCCAGAGTACTGGACAGTTTTTAGGAGAAGCTGGTGACCTGGAGTGTGATGGGACTTGATCTGGGATTTACAGGCAATGTCCAAGCTTTTCCATATCTGTTAATGTGATAGGTAGTGTGTTTGTTCCCTTGCTTTAAGAACACAATGTGTAATTTGTACTGGATTATATGATGGCTTTGTGAATGTACTTGCCAATTCTAGAAAACGTGTTTGGCAGATTCCTTTATTCCAGCTGTGTCAATACATAAATCCAAGGCCCTTTTTTTAAAGAGGGAGGGGAAGCCCCTGGGTAATAATTGGGCCATAGCAAATGGCTGCAGATACAGCACTTGGAGTCTGTAACTATCAGCTTGTATTATCAGAACCCAGAGATAAACTGTGTGCTCTACTTGAACAACTCCCTACACAGATAGACCCAAGAAGTCATAACTGTAACGAGAGATAAATATGTGTTTATCTGAGTGCGCACCTTTGAAAGGCTTGTTGCCTACTAGCTTGTAAGATTTGAATAAATACAGTAATGTGGTATTTCCTAGTTGTCTAATACTCAGAATATCCAATGTCTCTACTAGTGATGTAACCCATAAAGTATTAGAGTTGAGTTGTATATTATCCAGTTTTCTGTTTTCCCATGAACTTTTCCCATGTTCTGATCACTGCTGCTTTCTCCAAAAGTACAAGGAAACGCAGTTCCAATCCCAGTAGAAGATTGGGGTAATATGTATTTGAGTGCAGAGGTCAGGGTGTGAATTTCCACATATATACATGTGTATTTTTGCACATCATGTGATGTGAAACAAATCCAAGCAGGCTAGATATTTCATCCAGAATCTGCAATGCCCTTTGGGACTCTGTATCAAGCACTTATGTACACACCTAGCTGCCTTTGGTCTAGGAAAAACCTGTATGGTAGCAATAACTAGGGTATTTACTCATGTGTAGTGGGCTCTCTGTGTTAGCCAGCTCTGCAACTGCAGGAACTGGAGTACAGCAGCAGTGGGATTTTCTTACAGCACAGCCGAGAAGTCTCTGTCTACAAACGTCACAAGATTCTTAGTAGAAGTGTAAGAAGACAGACTGGAAGGATTAGGATAGCAAATCCAACTGGTTACCTTAATAACCAGTTGTTGCAGCAAGAACATGTTACAGCACGCAAATTCTGGGATTCACTTCTGTTTTCCTTGAACTCCGTAACACCTAAAGCAGTGCAAGGGCTACAATTCCCTATGCTGCTGCATAGTCCTAAGCATTTGCAGTTACAATCAAGTATTGGTGGACAGCAAACTGTGGTCTCAGCTCTTGATCTCTAGTCCAACTTTTAGCTTCATAAGGCAAAATGCTGTTGTGTTAATAGCCAAAAAATGATATCAACAGAGTCCAGCCTTCAAGAAGTCCCCACCTCCTCCTGCTTCCCATCTTCTCTCTCTCTTCAGAAAGCCCTCAAGTGTTGTTTCAATCACCAAATTAAGCAAAAACTGCTGCAACCTATACTCTGATAAGAACACAGCTTTCAGACCCTCCCTAAGGAGGGAAAGAAAAGTGTTTTCAGGGGCACTCCATGTGTGCATTGGGTTGTCAGGGTTCCAAAGTGATGCTCTTGAGGTTGGGTTCTTATTATGTTTTTGTAGGGACACCTGTAAATTTTCAGTTGAACACTGGAGCAAGGCACTGGAGTGTGCAACCTCTCATCCTTTTTCAGTGTGTTCTCTCTTCCCTAAATGTTAAAACAATTGCTCATTTTTAAATATTGAGGGTAGTTTGCTGGGCAGAACGTAGCCTGTGGCTGTGTGACCGCTGTTGAACAGCGTTCAGGTGTGTGGTTTCTAAGCTATGTCCTTCAGATGTTCTTGGTACTAGGAACAAAGTGTTTGCTTACTACGTTTTAAATCTTTATTATTTTCTTTGAGAAAACCAGAGTTTCTGTGGTTATAATTCTTCATTCAGTTTTTTAATGCTCTGGTAGAAGGCCTGTTTCATAACCCATACAGGAGGTCAAATTTCCTGTGCTGGGCTGCCAGGAAAGGAGTGACAGGTGCAATCCTTTTTTCTCTTTTCTCTTCTTTGAAAAAGCCAACCACTCTGCCCTATCACAGCACTGTGGCCTCTTGGTTATTTCATCAGCAAATTGAAAAACCTCTTAGAGTTAAAGCAGTAACTTGGGCTGATGAGTTTTGTTTCTGAGTTCCTAAAGCAGTACTTACATCTAGAGTGCACCCACAGTAGTTGCAAGGTAACAACCTTCACTCTTGATTGTGAGAGGAGTCAGGCACAGACATTTGGGGTTGCAGTAGTTCCTGTGGGAAGTGGAGTTTCCCCGATGAACCATGCTCCCAGCATGTAGCTCTAGGACGTGAACTGGATGGAAGGATCATGACGTGGTTAATCTGGAATCCTAATATATGGCCCAGTCTGCTTTGGGTATGGCACATAAAAGGCTGTGAACCTGTGCTGTGGATCTTAATTGTGTTCAAGTAAGATGTCTACCAGAAGCACATCTTTCTTCCTCAAGCATGTCTCTGAGCCCCACTTTCATCCTTAAAAGTAGACAAACGTTGCTTCACTGTTGAGTAGTGATTGCAGTGAAGTCTGCAGTGCACACAGGCTGGAAAACATTAATGTGTTTTGAGGTGAAAGCTGCCTTTGATATTTCACCAGCTTTAATAATTCATCCTGAGAAGACAGCCTTAGTCTGCCTTGCAGTGACTCATGCACGTACTTCTGTACCCTAAACTAAAGTCAGCTCTATGCTAGAAAGACCTCTTGCATGTATCTCCATATTTAAAAGAAAGATGCCTCTTCTGTGAATTGTAAGGATAAAATTCTCAGAAATGGAACACTGACCTTCATATGAATTCAGTGGTTTCAATCTAGTGCCTTTGCCAAGTGTGTGGGACTGAAATAGCCCTTTACAGAGAGCAGAGCCAGTATGGACAGTAGTGTCTAACAGCATACAGGCACAGAAGTGGGTGTGAGCATAAGCTTACTGCAGAAAATCCCTCTTGTAAAATGCTACTCCTGGTGCCTTTCCATTTCCACTTCTATGCGTTCTTTAGAGGTCTGTCAGAGGCAATTACAATTGGCTGCCCTGTGTGTATCAAATATATATGTACTGTGTGGGACAAGCTCTAGAGGGGTGGAAAAAGCAAGTGCCTTCAACTGTGCAGCCATACTCTTACCTTAGCTGTTTTCTAACAAAGCAGATCCCTTCTCTGAAGAGAAGTAATCAGCTGTTGGCATGAAAAGGTCTGTGTGACAGGTCTGGAAGTGACTTAGTTGCATCTAGTATTGCTTTGTAGGACAGTTTATGTTGTCGGATCAAAGAAGTCTCTCTAGAGATAGTTCCAAGGCAGAAGGACTTAAAAAAAGCACCTCTCTGAAACCCAAAGAGCGTATGTCAAATGTACCAGACTGCTGCTTGAGTGGGATTTTTTCAAGACTCTTGAGAGATGGAGTGTTATTTAAGTATTTGTTTAGAGGAATGTATACTCGTGCAGGAGAAATATCTGTGCCCAACAGTGTTGCTTATCAGTCTTGCTTACTTTAGTCAAACTCATAAAATCTATAGAGAAATTAATGGCTGATGAGAGAATTAGAAACTGATGTTCAGCATTATCCTGCAATTTTATGTATTTATTTCCTGAAGTGATTTGTAGCATCTTGTGATCAATAGGAATCGCTGATTCCCTGTTGATGTGAAGAAAGGGACAATAGTGAAGGATGGATGGGTAAGGATGCATGTAAAGATAAGCAAAACTTGAATAAAATTTAATCCTTTAACTATGTTCCAGTAGTTTCCCATGGTGCATGTTGTGGTTAACATTTGCTTAATTCTTTTGCTTTTGTAAAAGCCTTTTGGGAAGAGGCTTGGGAATAAAATTAAAAGCAAGAACATGATTTTTTAGAATCCAAGTCTTTTTGTCGTTTAGCCATTCTCCAGTGTGACCGATCCATTTTGCAGTCATCAACTTGCCATATGTATATATGTTAAGTGAAACTGGTCATTTCTCGGTAACTTGTAAAAGGCCTGAGGGTTGTCTGAGCCTCAGTGGACTCTGTGAGTGTGGAGACATCTTGCTGGCTGCAGCAAGGGATGTTGACAAGATGCCAACCAAAGCAGCAACATATGTGGGGAGAAAATTGCACTCCTATCTTAAAAATTTGTATTCTGGGGTTACTATTGAGGCTGTTGGAGTAATGCAGCAAAGCTCAAGTTGAGCTTGGTCTGGGCACAGTGGCTACAACTCATTATGTGCCTTCTGTGAGTCTCAAACTCCCTTTAAATCTTCTTCAGAGATGAGGGTTGATGAGTCTCAGTCTAGATATCTATGCCACATCAGCTTTAGAGTTGTGTTTTGATGCCTGAGAGACAGGGGCATCTGTAAGGGTTAACTCAAGCTGTAAAGCACTGCCTGATTTTTACAGATGGTGTGAGTGCAAGAGAGAACCTCAGACTGGCTTGGCAGTGCACAGAGATAACTTTACATAATTCCCTGCAGATGTTGCTGCAGAATGGTTTTAATAATGAATTGTGAAGTCAAGCTCGACTCCAGCATAGAGGGAGAACTCAAAATAAATGCAATTTTGTTCTGTGTTTAAAAAGCAAGTTTTCTAACAACGTTTCTGTGATGCTCTGGGTTGGGAAAGATGGCAGGGGAGGGGACAAGAGATTGTTTGCAGAAAGCCAGGGCTGTAATGGGGCAAACTAAGACCAGTCTGGCTAATTCGTCTGCAAATCTTGAACCCCCCTGGGAGTGGAGAGGGTGGGAAGGGGGTGGTGGTACCAAATGGTGGTACTAATGAGGGGATGGTGCAGAGCAAGTACTTCATGATCAGCTGGGCAGAGTTCTGCAGTTTGTGACTGTAATGCAGGGGCTATGTTGAGGAACTTGTCTGCACTGCTAACATTTTCTGCTAGGAGTCAATTCTTGCACTATTGCTGTATTTTCCTTTCTGGAGGGTTATGGCTTGGATGTGCCACTGTAATTCAGGTTTTGGTCTCATAAGGGATGTGCTGCCTTTGCAGTGTCTGCTTGGCTGCTCTAAGACCTTGCACATCTTGCTTGTGAGTATCCATTTGTGACTTCTCTGTTGCCAGAGTGTGTTGCTGAAAGTTTGTCAGTCTTCTCAGTTGTTTGGTCTGTTTAAGTAAAACACACTTTTTTTTCTGTAGGTGTGCTGTTTCAATGAGCTACATTAAAGCCTTTCTTTTTTCTTTTTGAGAAGCAGGCTTGAAATGGGAGAAGAGAATTTCAGAGTTGGGGCTATTTTTTCCTGAACTTGGACAGATGCTGCTGATTTCTCAGTAGTTGTGGAGATCTCTCATTTATGCTTTACCCTTGCACAGAGTTTATAAAGGAAACTTTTATAAAGAAATTATAACTTTTATGAGTTCTGTGGTGATTAGAAGCTTCAGCCTTAGTCATGGCTTAAAGAATCAAAGCAGCTTAAAACCTCAGCTGGACTGTTATATGTTCTGTCTGCACATGGCACTGGATTTGGTTGAGTTACTTGGCTGTAACATAGCTCAAATGTGACTTGACCTCCAGCCTGTTCACAAGATCAGAGTAGTGAGGTTTCCTTGTCGAGGGCTTTCAGGAACTAGGAATGGCAGTAGGGTGGCATGGTGATGTGAGGGAGGCACGTGCACAAGTGCATACCTAGGCAGGAGGGCGAGGGGTATTCTTTTGGCAGGGAGCCCTTTTGGATGGAGGCTCAGCTCCTCTATGGCCCCAAACACAACACCTAAACTCAGCTCTGAGGCCACAGTGCAGCTCAGTGAGCCAAACCAGAGGAGCTGTATTGTGAAATGGGCTAGCACTGGGTTGGCGTCAAGCAAGTGTGATCCAGCTCTCCAAAGAAGGTTTTACCATGGTTTGAATTTGGCCCAAAGGTACATTTTTAAGTTAGGCAAGTCCTTTTTGCGATTGTGCTTAATTTCTTTCTGGGGAAGAGTTTACGTAAACTATTCCAGGCTAATTGATATCAGCTGAAAGCCAGCTTCTCACATTTTGTGCCTAATTATAACTGTATGTTAAACTGTGTTTGCTACCCGTGTCGATATGTTAGTAGTGAAACAAGGAACAACCATGAAGACGTGTTTTTGAAACGGTCTGGCAGATCCTGCATGTTCGCTGCTGTGGGCTTCGTGGCAGGAGAATCCACCTCCTGCTGAGGGAGAATAACTAAATTTAAACTTTCCAGCCTTGAGCCTTGTGAAGCAAAGTTTCCAAACCTCTGCTGGGCCAGAAGATGGAAATCTGTGTCTGAGTTTGGAGAGTAAATGAATAGAGCTGCCTAGGAGCTGCACAGAGGCAAGCGAGGGGTTATTGCTTGGGGCACATTGTCTCCCAGCCATATGCCCCAGGGAGGAAAACAGGGTTTGTAACTACTGTTCTCTGCTAAAATCTTCCGTGACAGGATTTGGCATGAACTTGGGTGACTTTTAGCATGAACACTTGAGCATTGTTTCAGGAGGGTGGTTTCTTTCTTTAAAGACAGTTGCATGTGGCATGGCAGCAGAGCCCAGCCCAGGACCTTCCCTTCCTCCCCACTGGGCCCAGACTGTGGCATCCCAGCTGTGGGAGAGCTGTTTGGCTATCACATGGCTCGGAGCTCTGCCCCACAATAAACTAACCAGCTTTCGTGCCCATCAGACAAAGATGGTGCCTTTGCTCATCACAGGCAGGCTTGGGAGTCTTCTGTGAAATTTGGTGTGTTTATGACAGCCATTAAAGTCTTTAAACTGTTTTGAGGTGTGTGGACAGAAATAGCTGTTTTCCCAACTCCCTCTGGGGAGTCTGGAAGACTGGTACTGGACAAAAGTTTCCATTGTCCTGACAAGGCAGCTTGTGTTTTTGGAGGGAAAGTGGGAGATGACAGAAAAAAATAGAAGTGGTTTGCTTATCTGTTAGACTTTGTATTGTCCTGTTATCTTAACCTGGACCTTATCTGAATAGAGGAGAATTTACTTGTGTTCATATCTGAGAGCAATAAGTTCTTGGTTGAGTGAGTCTACATCAAAAGTAGTGGAGGATTCCATAAATCAATGTAGCCAAGCAGGAAAACAGGCAAGGATAGTTATGCTTAGAATATTTAATCTGTAGTTGGCTTGCCTATAATTTTATTCATCCATCCACAAATATGAATGAAAGGTTATATCCCTATAACGTGAATACTCAACATTTTTATAGATAGTGATAGAAATTTAGATGTTCAGGTGGGGAGATAAATAACTGGTACTCATGACCTGAACTCACATTTCAGTTAGCTTTTCTCTCCTATTTTGGTTCTGTGCAGTAGTTTCCAGCTTCCCAAGGCATTGAATTCAGGTCATGTTTTGTAAACACCAGCTGTGGTTACAAGTGCTCTTGAAGGACTTTTGTATCCTGTTCTGAAATCTGTGCCCTTCTGCTAAAGTCTTTCCTATTTCCATCATTTGACTTCTGCAATATTCCATATTAGGATTTGGGCAGCATCTGTGCTGTTTCATGTACGTTCACGTATACATATATTCACATACAAAGTGTTTTGATGCTGTAGATACACGTGTGGCAAGACCAGCTCAGAAAAACAGAATTACAGAGCTTGAATCAAAGTTGTTGTGGTTGGACTTGGAGTTTCTTAAAATGAATTGTCATTTGCTCCATTGCATCCGCTTTTTACCACTGAGAGAGTATCTGATAGAAATGGTACAATTGAACTAAACCCCTTTTCATTCTAGGAACCTGCAGAATAACTCGAACCTGCACTGAAACTGCTGACACTGCCATCTTCTTAGTAGCATTTTACTGTTCCTGTTCCTCTTAATGTTGACTTCTTTCATTTCTTTTTGTAGGTTGGTGGTTTGTGAGCACAGCAGAGGAACAGGGATGGGTCCCTGCTACATACCTGGAATCTCAAAATGGAACCAGAGATGACTCTGACATCAACACATCTAAATTTGGGGAAGGTATGGAAAGTTTATTGTTATCAAGGAGAAATTGGTAGTCACTTGCCCTCTATGTTTTTTTCTCCCAGAGGAAAACTTGGAAAACTCATGCTGCCATTTATGGCTGTTGATCCAGTGCAGTAACCTCTCTCCCATCTTGTACCACTAAACAATTGTTGCAGAAGAAATTGGAGTACTATGCCTGTAATCCCTTTGTGATCAGCTTGGACAATGAGTGTGACAAAAGGTTCAAAATATGAAATGATGCTCATTATACTCCCTTAAAAAGCAGACAAACAACTTATTTGCAAGTCCAAGCAGTTTGTTCTGGTAGTGTCCATGGAAGGAGAGAACTTGCATGGCTTGTTTGCAGAAATTACACGAGGAAGAGGATGCATGATAGAGCCACAGAGCATTGAAAGGAGTGAGATGTAACTTCCATGGTTCCTTCTTGTAATTTTTTTTTTTTTAAATTAATCTTTGAAACTAGTTTTGCTGCTGTTTGCTTTGGTCTGTGGTTGTGTGGAAAGGTAATTTTATTTGGTGTGGTCTCATTCTGTTGAAAGTGAGATGCCATTTGCCATGATATGTATTTAGCTGCACTGCCTTTTTTTTTTTTACTAAATGTGCTTAATTCAGGTTCCAGAGATGGAATAGTACAGCCTCACATGTTCCTCAGTTCCATTATGAAAGACTAACCACATCTTAATGGAATTCTCATGTAGCAACTGTGTACAAAGGACACTTTTATTATGATTTACTCCATTCTAATGAATCTCTTGCTAAATCTAGGTGCTCTTGACGTGACACTTATGTAAAATGTATGTGGAAATTCAGCTGACCTTTCCTTAGCACAGGCAGAGGCTTAGAAATGTGTTGGAGTGACCATCTGCCCATTAAGGGAGCACACAGGCAAAACATAACTTTGTGCTGGGCCCCAGGGGTGACATCTGTGGCTTATTGAAATCTTTCTCTGTAACTCATTTTTCCCTGCTCACATCTACCCATATCCTGTGTCACTTAGGGTTTAGAGACAGACTGGCTGTAGACTGGTAGGCCAGGAACCAGCCTCGTGTGATGCAACATCTTAGCGGATGCAAAACAGTTAGGAAAGTTTCCTTGTTAGTAAAGAACAAAAACTTACTGCTCTTGTCTGCAAGCATTGAAGAATGTCTCGTCTGTTGGTCTGTAGCTTTCTCCCTTTTCCTGACTCTTAAACATGGTGCATGCTTGACAGCCTTATTGCTTAAACTGCTTTCATTTCAAACTCTCCTCCACCTTTCATGTTGGCCTCTGGAGCGTACTCTGCACAGGGATGTTGCCACAGAGCAGTCTATCCTGGGTAATGGCAAATCCATCAAATGTTCCTTATCTCTTTCCTCTCGGTCTCTTTTAATCCATTACACTGCTCTCTTCACCTATGGTCAGCAGTCCTGTTCCCTGCCTTACTCCAAATCCAGATACCCTGAAATCTGAGACTGTTCTCCCCTTTCTGTTCAGTTCCACCTCAGTGACAAATCTAATTGTGTTACTTCCACAGCTGCCTTGATGTGCCCCAGCTTTTAGCTTGCTTTGCAGTAACTTTGGTTTATGTTATTAACCACATAAACTGAGACTTCTTGTGTTCTTTGTTTTTCCCTCTCCAGTTCTTCTTTGCTTGGGCTGTTCTTCTCCATGTAATTGTTTCATAAGTGAGGAAAGAATTACTCAGGTTCACTCTCTTTAAGAAAGTGTATAAAAGTGAACTTAAAAAACTTGCCAACTCTCTGGAGCTGGCAGGAGAAGGGGGCTGTGATATAACTGAAGAGGAAGACACTTGAAGTGGATTAGGTGCCCTAGCCCCTAAATTTAGAGTTCATACAAGCTTCAGAGTGAGTTTGAAAGGGCAGAAACACTCATGTAGGAGCTTTTTGTATCAGACTCTTGGTCCTCCCCATTTGCACAGGCATGGAACAAGACCACAAGACAGGCAGACCCAGAATTCTGCTCTGCTGTGGCAGACCCTTGTACAGATAAGGAGGTGGTGAACACAACTTACTAATAATTCTGCCTCTACATAGCACTAATATTTCCATATGTCTCTGTTTAAATAGTCTGTTCCCCAAGAAAGACAAAAGTGTTTCCTCCCTGCCTCTGAGCCTGCACAACATCTTCTGTCAGGATGAAGGCACAGCTGACTGCTACCTGGGGCTTTGTTTAGACCAACACCATCTTGCAAGGGTTGGAAAACATTCAGAAAGCAATCTAAAGAAACATTCAACAGCTACAGGAGCTGATAAAGTAAACATGTTAAAATACTCTCTGGAAAGGTTTAGATGCTTGTTGATAAACAAGCGTTTGGTGACTAACTGTGGCATGATCAACCAAGTCTAAGTCTGGGATCAAATGGCAAAATTCAATATTGTTGAGGAGTAAAAAACCCTGTCTTGTACAAAGGCATCATTGTGATATGAGGGCTGTCACTGGGAATGGTTGTATGTTATGAGGACACGGTGTGGTGGATCTGTGTGACCCACTGTTTTTAAGGGGTGCTCCTGGATGACCAAATCCTCCAAACTCTCAGTGCGAGGAAGTAGTAAGGTGACTGCTCTGTGCTGACACCTGAAGCTATCTTCTACCCCTTATGGACCCCTCGTTTCTGCAAGCCTTTATATTCAATATCTTTCATTTCCTCCTTTCTTGTTTTGAAGTCTCCTAACGCAGGCAGCTTTACTGTGACTTTAGCTTCTCTCTTTGCTATAATCTGTATGTCTAGTGAGGTGTCCTGTGTTGCCTCTTGTAGCATATGTGTAACTGGCAGTCTAATGTCCTGTTGATTTGGACAAAGTCACCAGGTTAAACCTTCTCATCTTCTGTCCCACCATGGGCTTCGAAAAGGATCACTGATTTACATTAGCCAAAACCACAGCTATCTATGAACTTGATATTCAACTGCTCTGAAAATTTGTGGTTCCACTCCAGTGTAAGGGTATATTCCCTAAATAAGTGCATATAAACATAATTGAGTGATAATTAATGAGGTGATATCAGAATTTATGAACAACTTTCCAGCACCACTAGCAAAATGATTGTGTTTGGACTTCAGCTATCACTGACATGCAATATTTTGCATTGCTCTGTGGCAGCACCAAGCACCCCTGCAGCAGTTGCCAAATTAGCATGGAAGCCCTTGAGTGGAAAAACAGAAGTGTTTGTCTCTGTCTCTGTGCCAGTCCAGTGGGTCCTGTACAGGCAGATGAAGGAACTGAGTACAGATCTTAGTATGCAGTCCAGAAAACAAGTGGTGTCCTCTGTGCACAGCTGCTCTCACAATGCCATTTCCATAAGTGTTTTGTCTTTATTTATACTTTAAACATTAATTATTGTTTCAGTGTGTAGCTAATACTCAGTCCTGGCTTGTTAGCTTCTTGAGCCTGCTCAATAATTACAAGGTTAGCATTTTCCTCACATTTGTAATCTGTATATAAGAAGTTTTAATCATGAGAATTAACCGTGGCAGTGATTGCGAGTCACGTCTTGCAAACAAGGCAACATCAGACAATTTTCACTTGGGTTCTGTTCCTGAGTGCTGCTGTTACAAGGGAACCCACGTACAAAAAGTTTTTTGGGTGTTTTTGGTTTTTTTTATGGTGTGATAATTTTGCTTAGGCAGGGTTAGAACCCTTTTGGGTTTGATGTCATGTGCAATAGGGTGAATTCCCCAGAGATAATGCAGCCAAATTAGGAGATGCAACTGCCACTTCACCTTCCTTGGACAACTTGTCTTTAGTTGTGCAGCTTGTTTTGGGGGGTGTATATGTTTTTGGGGTTTTCTAGGCTTCGTTTTTGAGAAAAACCAAAAGCAAGAGTTGCAATTTGTTACAGTTCTGCATGGTTTATGTTGCTAAGGCTCAAGAAGATAACTTGTTCCACTGTACTGTACAAACTAAAAAGATCTGCATCCCACCTAACCCATTCCCACTAACAAGATCAGTGCTTGTAAATGCCATATTTTGTTTTTATTCCTCACCCCTCCATTTTTTTCTTCTTTTTTTTTCTTCCCCCCTTTGTTTTGTCTTCATCCGTGTTCCAAACTAGTTTCTAAGCGACGCAAGGCTCACCTGAGACGCCTGGACCGGCGATGGACGCTGGGCGGGATAGTCAACAGGCAGCAGAGTCGAGGTGAATTAATAGTTTCCTATGGCACCAGCCACTGAGGGTGCTCCAAAAGCCATACTGCAGCTTTGGCTGTTACGTGTTGGAATCTGCATAGTTGGCACTCTGGTAGAGAGAAGCTCCAGAGTTCAGGTGTGGATTTCAGCTTGGGGGCGTCTTGGGGCCAGGATTTGGCACGCCAGGAGCTGGAGGCCTAAGTAGCCAAGGGTAACTCTGCAGTCTGACTCTTCGTTCTGTTGGGGAAGCTCTCATCTGTTGTGGTTTAACTTTGGGCATGTTTGTACTCAGTCTTTCCTACCTCAATAAGCACAAGTGGTACTTTCAGGGCTATTCAAATGGGTCGAGTGCCAAAAAGCCGTGGTAAGAGATGTGTGCATTGGAAAAGTGCATAGTGGTGTGGAAAGATGAAAATCATTCCAATTTCAGTCCCCTCTCTTCCTTGCAAGCAGTTCTTGATACTAAGAAGAGAGTTCAGAACTTATGGGAGTTTTTGGTATCATTTGTAGGTGTTCTGAATACCATCAGTAGCAGCAATTTAATTTTTGTTGTTTGGTTTTTTTTTAACTTTTGCTGGTCTAACAGTGAGCATGGCAGGGTGGGGGGAACACCTTGTGTTTGGGTGAAGCTGTGTTTGTAAAGCCTTCCAAACCAAGTACTTCTCCAGTGTGAATCATCTTTCCCAGGTAAAGAAGGTACACCTTTCTATCTCTTCCTCCACCCGCAAAAGCATTCAGATGTAGTATTTGTTGCAGTTTAAAAAAGAAAGGTGGGGGACAAAGCACATTTGTATCTCTGTGTAACTTTCAGACGACCTTACTGAGGGCATGGATCCAAATGTAAGCACCAGAGGTGATTCCCAGTTGAGGAAAAGGTGCCTTTTCTTATTAAGGAGAGAATGTACTTTTAAAGTAGCAAATTTACCTTCTGGATTTAATGATGGTTCTACGTGCAGTCTCGTATGTCTCAAGCACACACAACTTTTCAGTGACCCATTAACTTTGTTTCAAATTATTATTGAGGAAACCAAAATAACAAGAGCAATGTTCTTCCTGCGGTAGCTTGACCCTGCAGCAACTGGAACTACCCTCAAAAGACAAGGTCTTGCTTCTCAGCCACCAAATACACCCTGAAGGCACCAAAAAAAACCTCAAAAGCACACATACTGTCTTGGGAAAAAGAAGTTGTGCTTATTTCTGTACCCCAAGAGTTTGGGATCTACTTATTTTGCTTTGCCAAACTCTACCATGTGCTTCCTGGCAATTATACTGGGAGAATTTGTGGGAATCCGTTTTCTAAACCATTTGTTTACCGGTGTAAACAAATGCATCCTTTCATCTTCATACAATACTGCAAACAAAACTCTGCAAAATATTAAGATAACATGGCCAGTCCCTTGGCATAGTCAGCTGGTAAGACTCAAGAACCTAAGCTGCATTCCCAAGTTTTTGCTCTTGCATTCTTATGCCCACCATCTGTGTGCCTCTTCTCCAGACCTGCCCTCTGACCAGTGTCAGTGTCTTCCATGGCAGTTTTCCCCACCACAGGCTCCCCTAATGTCTTCCATCCCTGCTTTTTCTTGCTTCATAACAATTTCTTCCCTATTAGGCCCCAACAGTGCTGGGGTTTTGAGTGTGTCAGAGAATATGTGCTTAAACTAAATCTTAACACTTGAACTTGGCACAAACTGTGGCATTCTATGATTCTATCCAAGGTTTGGGGCACCCTTTTTGGCTGAACTGCTTCTATAAGGTCTCTCCAATGTATTTAGCCACAGCTAACCAGGCTGGCTAAAAGTAAGTTGTTTAATCTCACCAGAAATAGTAAGTTAGGGAGCTCTAACAGGAGGAGGCTCACTGGAAGTAAAGAAAGTGATTTGAATGTTTGGGCACAGATTGGAGACAGTGGTTTCATCCTCTGGCATGGCTGTAGCCTGTACAGACATCTATGCCTTTCAAATTGCAGTTGTTGAAAGTATGAGTCTCTCTGTGTGTCCATCCTGCTGTTCTCTAACAGAGCACAGTTTATATGAGGTCAGGAGAGATTTTTCTCCTTTCTTTCCCTCCCATTCCAGCCCAAAAGACTTCCAACAAGGCCAAATTTGGGTGGGTTTGCAGCGAAATGACAGAATGCATGAAGTGTATGCATGCACCCCCCTGCCAACCTTCAAGTCCCTGCTCCAAAGTGCAGAAGAGCTAGAGCTGTTAGAACAAGAGGTTGCCAGAATTGTTTAATACAAGCAAAACAGCTTCCCCTCCCCCACTTGGCCTCTTCCTTGGAAATAAACTCAATTAAACATTTTGGCTGAAATTCTTCCCACCCAGCGATATTCTGCTTGAGATAGTTCCTGCTGTTGGGTTAGCTCCGAGAGTTCACTGGAGTTTAAAAGCAAGCTGCAAAGGATGCTTCCTGTTATATTTACGCTTTGGTACCACTAATTAGCGTTTTTATCAACTAAATTTGTGATAGAATCATTTTAAGGCCAGAACTGAAGGAATTGAGCATTGTTTCTGAAGACCAGGATATTTTCTAAGTAACTTGGATATTAAAAACACTGGGAAAACCTGAGTGCAGAAAGGAAGGGTCTTTGCTTCCCTGTTACAGACTGCCTAATGGAGGAGAATTATTAGGGGTAGCATATGACTTATTTATTTCTATCCTTTACAAAGCCATTTGAAGAGGCCAAGCACCCCTGAACTTCAGATATTTGGAAGCAATGTTACTGGGTCTGTGAATAAGAAACATGAAAGAGAAATTATTGAATATCATGGTAGTACTCCTTTTTTAAAAGCTGGAAAAAGAACTGCAAAGAGAACAGCTGTAGTCTGTTTCCACAAAGAGAAACAGATGACTTTTGTTGCTGAACTTTTTCTCTTTAAAATGGTCTGTGGTGTGCCCAGATCTAAGAGATTACATTGGTTTATGTTTCTTATGTAGTTGCAAAGCTTGCATTTTTTTTTTAATGATAAATGTTTTTAAATGTGGTACGTTTTCTAAACTTTTTTCCTATACATTATGAAAGTCCAGTAATACAAATACAGGTTGTGAGAAGCCTGAAAGTTTATAGTTTTTCTCAGTCTTGACACTCGTTAGACCTGCAAGCTGCAGAGTTCGTGTTTTGTACTGGGTTAAATAGTAATTCTAAACATGTATTTTTTTGAACTTCCCCTGGAAGGGAACTTAGGATTTTTTACAGGCTAATTTAATGGAAAGTCATTTGTGCTTTTACAGTTTGATTGGTAAAACTGGGGATTTACATGCCTGTCTTTTATGACAGATATCTGACATAAGTTCTTGCTGCTTTAGTTTTGTGCCCATCCTGTTACAATGCAGGAAAGTTCTTTAAAGTACTCACTGACAGTATAGTGACATATGGGATGAATTTTCTGCCAAATGAAGCAGCTCCCAGTACAAGGAATAAGCTATTCATTGAAAGAGTTAAAGTTAGAACTTGGAACCTATAGCTCTTCCAACTGCTTGCCTATCTTAGGGAGAGCAGGACCTTGATGGGGAGAGGTGGACACTGTGTAAAGAGTAGGCAGCCCTGTAACCCAGTGGTTTTGATAATTGAACCCTATCTTGAGTTGGTCTTGATACTGAAACACTGTGTCCTAGCCCAAGTGGGTGGTAGTACAACTGATTTCACAGCTGTGGAAAGAGCACTTGGTCAGTACTGATATTCCAGCATGCCTGGTCTGCTTGCACACTTTTACCCTTTCCTGCATCTCACAAGAGCTGTTCTGCCCTCTTTGACAGCCCCCTCAATACCTGCGGGACTTCTCCCTTTGTTTTCACTCTTTTCTGTTTGTCCTTGATGCTGATGAAACATTTCTCGCTCACAGCAGAAAGGCTGTGAGTGACACTGCTGTGCTAAATCAAACCAGCACAGAGCAGCTTCAAACTTGGTTTGTTCTTTCTTTGGTTGTTTTTTTTTTTTTTTCCCCCCTCTGTTCTCCGAGGAAAGTAGTAAATGTTTATTGCCTCTTGCTGGTTGAAGAAAGAGCACGCGCAATACTAAACTGCTTAAAAGAAATGTCATTATTGTTCCTTTCTATCTGTTGGCATAAGGTTTTCTGTTATTTCAAACAAAAAAGGTGTGTGTGGGGAGGGAAGGAGGACAAAGGCTGAAGAGCTCCTGTCTGCAGATGAACACATTTGATAACTGTGGACAGTTATTTTCTCTGCTGCATATTTAGGCAAGTAAAACAAAGACCATGTTGAATTAATGCTTTCTGGAACAGCGAGACTTTTTCCAGAAGCAGGTCTGACAAAGGGGGGGTGGAGCGGAGGAGTGGGGGAGGGCAAGTGCAGACTGCTGACTGAGGGGAAAGTATTTTGAAAGAAAATTCTTCTGTGGTTTGGAAGATGTAGGTTTGGGGCTGTTGCATTTTGCTGAGAAATCGTTAATTGGTTAATTTCTAGACCAGCTTCCCCCTTGCCCCCACCCCTACTGGCATATCGAACAAGGATGGGGTCACAGAAAGTTGGGGGCATGTACAAGCACCAGCTGAGCCAAGGAAATTACTGCCTTATTTGGTTGATTCCTGAAGTGCTGCAGATAACTTCTGCACTTTTTAATGGAGGCAGAAAAGAGCAAACGTACAAAAAAGAGGCGAAGGAGAGGCGTGTGAAATGGGGCACTCAGGATGTGGAAGCAGAAATGTATGAGCACTGGCCATTTGCCTGGGAAAGATGACACTGATATGCAGGGCTGGAAACGTGCATGGTATTTTAGCTGTTTAAAGGCAAGGTTCCTGTCCCAGATAGTTTACAGCCTAAACAAAGACAAGGAGTTCTGTGCATCAGAGGAACCTGGGCAAGCGGCAATTTGGCACACATCTTATTGGGACCAAAGGGGTTTTCATGGTGAAAAATGATACTTACTTACTATATTTAAAAGCTTTCAGAGAAGGACTAAAACTAAGCTTGTTTGGTAAGGCAGGAAATCAGGGTAGGTAAGTCTTATTTTAGGAAGGACTTTAGAGTTTCAGGTTATTTGATACCACCGAGGAAGGAGCCTGCTCAGACTGATGAGGCATCTCAAGGAAGGGCATGAGGCTGAGTGGAGGCAGAATTTGGAGGAGTGGGAAATCCACATGAACATGTGAGAGTGTATAGTAGGATAGTAAAGCAAGGCACAGCACATAGGCTTGAAAATTCAAGATGGGACAGCTGAACTGGGTATGCACTGGGTAGGAGCCTGGTTGAAGTGCCAGAGCAGTGCTGTGCCAAGAGCCTACAGCAAGAGCAGCGTACTGAAAGTCTGGGAAGGGAGCAGAGGAGGGAGGAGATGGCTAAAGTGGCTGTGCAAAAGGGGTTGATGGGATGGATTAGGGCTCTGGCAGTGAGGAGCAGCAATGGTAGAGGACTCTGAAAATGTTGGGGCAAGTCCATCACCTTGGTGATAGACTAGGAGGAATCTGAAATAATCAGTGCCAAGGGAATCAGGAGGATTGAATAAGGAAGATTTGGAAAGTGCTACTGAAGCTCTATGTTACAACTTGAGCAGTAAAACCGTAGGTCTGCTTTCCTTGACCTGACAGTAAGTATAAATCCAGACAGCCAGAGGAGGGACCAAGTTGCCTTTTCAAGACACCTCGTAACTTCCATGTGTAGTGTGTGTGTGTGTGTGCAAGCACACATGTAAAATATGAAATTCTGGTTTGACAGCTGGGATTGGAGAAGTCCCATGGGCTGTCAAGTTCAGTGCCTTGCTTTGTTAGTCAAGTAGGTACAATTTCTTCAGGAGCAAATGGAACTTCATCTTAGCTGTCCTGAAGTTTCTCTTATGGGAGAACTCTTAAACTATCCTAGCCAGGTTTTAAGATCAAGTTTTGTATGGGTTGCCTTGACTCTGTTTCCAGCAGTCTCAGAAATAGGATTCTTTCCTCAAAATTAAGTGGAGCTGCATAGAAACTGGCCTACCTTAGTACAGAGAACAGTTTTACGCAGCAATTGTGTAACCACTGAAAGAACCAACTTCATCAACCCCAGCATTTTCCCTTTTTCACTGCAGATCTGCAATGAACCGAACCAGACTTAAGGTCATACCAACTTTTCTGTGGCCAGGTTGGCTTCACATCCATCTCATGAAAGAGTCATAAACTGTGCAGAGAGGTGACAGCTGCAAGGCAGGATGAAAGAAGGAAAAGGGAATGGTCTCTGCTACTGCAACACGAGGCGTGCATTCAAACACTGGTTTCAAAGTGACTTTTTACTTTTAAAGCTATTGCTATTTGTGTGCAGGAAAGGCCTCAGCTTGGCAGAACACTGTGATGTTGCTGGAGGAACACAAAATGGTTGTGTTGTTGGTTTGGTGGTTTTTGGTTTTCTTTTTTCTATTCCTTTTTCTTCTTTTGTCCTCTCCTGGTAGTTATGGAAGGATATTAGATGTTTGTGGTTTGCAAAAGAGTGATCCATAACTCTCAAATACCAGTGACTTCCTTGTATACCAGGTCTGTTGTGTCCATCTGTACAGAACACATTGAGTATGTGGCTGTGATGCAGGGCATTGTGCGACTCAATTCTGTTGTCCTGTGTATGTGCACACCTTCCAGCTGGACAGCCAGACCTGTGCTATATTTTTCTGGAGGAAATCTTTGTTGCTAGTAAAAGGCCTCTCTGTAGTATTGTGGGCTGTTCCAAGGACATAGGTACTCTCCTCTGCTGTCCACACTGTTTTCCCAGTGATCCACTGAGGTCTATCCCTGTATTTTGGCCCCAAGCCTCTACTGCATTTCTTCTGGAGATTTTAGGTAGAACCAGAGTGAAATAGAAGCTTGCCTTTATTTGGGAAGGAGGAGAGAGGAGAAAGATTGATAGAGAAGTGAGGCTTTGGAATAACTAGTGAACTGAGCACTGGGCTGCTGTGGTGTCTAGGAGGCACAGCTACAGCAGTGTGGTATGAGTTGGGTAGTACAAATAGGGCAAAAATTCTTGTTGTGCATATTTTAAATAGTATCTGTGTCTAGGTAGGAAGGAGAATGACACATACCCTAGTACGTTCCAGTTGGATAATGCATGATGTGACAGACTTGTATTGTAGCTGTTTGCCAAACAGGCTTTGCTTCTTCATGTGTGCCTTGTTCAGATTTACTAATGCAGCTGAATTTCCAGCAGAGGAGCCTTCATCACTTGAGCTGGGGAAGATGTCTTTGACCTGCAAATTAGCGGTAAAGAAATATAAGTGAAGTTTGCTAATTGATCTGTTAATACATCCCTGGATGTCACTCACTAAGAACAGAGATGCCTTCTTGCCATTTTCACCTTGAAGGGGGAGTAGGACTTTCATCCCATTATTTCAAAAACGCAGCCTCTAAGCTGGTTTATGTGCTTTGTAGCATGTAGTAAAGTTTATTCTGCCCACTTGACCTCAACAAGTTGACGTAACAGAAGCTGCAACTGGGGAATACAAATTATACTTTTGATAGCCTTTTTTATTTTTCCCCTAGTAATTCTTAAGTCAAGACTTAATGAACCAAAATTATACACTTTTTTATTCTCTCTAGATCTGGGCATATAACTTTAATAGTAGGTCTGGGATGGTTCACTGGCTTGTATTTTATACTATTGCCTGTCACAGAAACTGAATTAAACCAGCTTATTATATCAGATTTGTCAGTATAACTTAGAGCAGTGTTGTTCTACTGTCTGATGCTCTTCTGATTCTCTCATGAAACCATTTATCTATGTGAAGTCTTCATTAACTTTATGTTTCAGTCATGAAGCATGAAATATCTTCTCTTAAAGACTTTTGAACCTGATATGTTGAATTCTGTATCAATCCTCTTAAATGACATATCTACTGAAAACTACCCTGCTCCTTTCAGCAAATTTTAGTTTATACCAAATGTCCACTGGCTATAGATGATCTTTGAGAAACAAAACAGAATTTACACTGATGAAAAGAGGAGCCATATCTCCAGAACACTGTTTAAGTCACAAACCTCATGTATGTTTGAGGCATCACCTGCAGCACTGAGAGAAACCAAACGTGTAATCCTGGAAATGGCTGTAATTTTTGCTGTGAAAGTACTTTGCGAGGGGAAATTGTAACGGTGACTTCTTGGTTTTGATCTGTAGGCTTAAATATAGAGCTGCTAAACAAAAACACTGTATGACCTCCTTTTCTATGTGGATTTTTAGCACTTTTGATTGTCTTGCTTCACGGAAGATCCCTTTTCTTCTCTTCCCCCCACCCCCCACTTCCATGCACTCTCTTTTTTCTACTTCCTCTGTATAGGGAGGAGTCACCTGAAGGCCTTTCCTCCCAAAAAGCAATGGGTTTGAGTTGAAAGCCACAGGACTGAAGATATAAGCAGTGGTGCTCGTAGAGAGTATAAGACAGTGGCAGTTCAGAAGAGCCTAACTTGTGCATCCCAGTGTCAGGGTATTTGGATGAGGCTCCATCCTCCTCAGCAACTCAGAGTTTCTAGAGTGGGTCATTCAGAACCACTGATGAGCAGTATCACCTGTGATGTGTGCAAGGCAGCAAGGTGAGACCAGCAACAGGCAAAGCAGGAATCTCAGTACTGGGGGTAGAGTGCTGTGCTAGAGCAGAGTCTCTCCTTAGTAAACCTAGGCAATAATGAAAATCTTGGGAAAGAGGCTGAAGCGCTCTCAGCTGGGGGTGTGGCTTCCCCATGCAGCTGGAAGCCGCTTTTTCAATGTGCCACCTCAACAGCATGCTCAGTCCTTCCTATCCAGTTGTAGCCAGAATAAGAGGAGTTGGAGGATATCTCTGCTCTTCTGCCTTACCTTTAAATTAAATTGCAAGGGAAGTCCAGAGTCAGTGGCTGGGAGGAAGGCAGACAGTTATGAACAGGTAGAGTGGTGATATGTACCCACAGGCATGGCTGCATATGTGTTTGCAGAGGCAGTTGTACGTGATTGCATCCTAATTTGCAAAGGACCCTTACTCACATCTTTGATTTCTCTTGAGTGATAAGACTCAAATGCTTTTGGTTTTGAAGGGTGACTGCTGTCTCAATTGCTCACACAGCAGAAGTCCTGCTGGAGCAGGAGTTTCAAAAGTTGTGTTGAAAGCTAGGAATGATCCCTCACTCATGGCCTCCTTACCCAGCAGAAGAGGGGAAGTCACATCCCTGAAGAGTGAGACCACTTTGTGCAGCAAGAGGAGCTGAATAGCTGGCTTTAACTGCAGCAAAGACTGGTGTTTGTGTGGAGGAAAAATAGAATAAACACAAACTTCTGTGGTAGTTGTAGCAGGAAGAGTGAACTCTGATAGCCCGGGTTATAAAGCAGCTTTGGTATGGAAGAAAGAAAAAACAGGGCTTTCTTCCAAGGCCCAGCAAATATATGCTTAGCTCTTTATTACTGTCCTAGAAACATCCCTGGAAGTGTCTGAAACAATGTGTATCTGGACAGTACAGCTCTGAACTTTCCCTTGGCCCTTTCAGGGATGAGATCTAGCTGCCCAGGGATCTTCTGCAGTTCAGTTTAGTGCTCAGGGCTTTGCAGAAACCAGACGCGTAGCTTCTTCTGCAGCAGTGACTTGGAAAAAAAGGAAAAATTGTATCCAATTTTACCATGCAGAGTGGAAACCCAGCTAGGAAAATTGTCCTGTCACCTGGAAGCTGGGTTTCATTAACTGGGTTTCATTTGTTAGACCCTATCTTATAGTGGAGTATTTTTGTGTGGAAGGTGCCATATCCTGATGGTTAATTACAAACTAACTGGAATTTCTTATGAGTGATAAGACAGTTAAGCAGCCCTCCTCAGTAAAGCAGTAAAGAGCATTTTCCTCTTGGTGGCAAAGGTTTTGACAGATTTTGCCCCATCAGAATTAGAAAGATCCAAACGTGACCCGTCAAGGGAACTTGATCTCAGAGATGTGGCTCTGCTGAATTCTCTTCCATCAGATGCTCTGTCAACATTATTTCTGCCTTTCTGAGGTATTATTACTTTATCTCAGTAAGCGTTTGTTGGAGGGTTTTTTTAAGGTTTGTGTTCTTCACCCAGCAACAAAATACAGTTGAGCCACAAAAGCAAATACTTGATTGGGTCTGTTTTACTCTCTTGAAGAGTGTTTGCTTCAAATTGCTGCAACCTTTTCATAGCTCCTTTGTTCTGCAGTGATCAGGAGCTCTGGACCCACTTAATTTCCTGCCAGTTCCTGTGCACTGGCAGCCCTCTATTTGTTCTCTCCCGTGCTTTATTTTGCCTTGTTGTGACTGCAAGTAGAAAGTGCTAGGAAGGCCAGCTGGGGTGCACTTCGTTGCTTGCCTTCCCTGCCTTTGATCTAGCTACAGAAACTCCTGCTGTTTGTTACCTGCACTGTAGTGTGGATTGGGGAGAGAGGCTTGGTGGCAGTTTGTGTCTGCTGCTGCAGAGGAAGGCTGGTAGTTCAAGTTTTCAATGCCAGTTGTAATTTTTTAAGCTCCAGAGGAGATGGTTAACCTTAAGTGTGATAGAAATGCTGCAGTAAATGTGTCCTAGTGGGTGGAGGAAGATGCTCACAAGTGTCTGTTCTGCTCTGCTCACTGGTTTGCTCTCAGCAAGTCTGCTTACCTCTGCCCAGTGGGGAAGGGGATAGATGCTGGAGACGAATAGGGATGCTAAGTTTTTGGCTCAAACACTATGCTTGAAATCCAGTCTGTGCTTTTGAAGTACATGTCTTAGTTCTGGCCCTCCTTTACCCCAGTCACACGTGCATTTCTCTGGAGCGAAGCCTAGCAAAAGTATGTTTGTGAAACACTTCACAACCCATGAATGCAAATGCTGTCAAATGCAAACCTCTTTTATTCTTTTGTCACGTATTTTAATGTTCTTTCAAGCTCATTGCTGTAGACCTATGCTGCTTGGGAGGTGCAAGGAGAGCAGCATGCTGGGCCAGCCCCTCTGAGTTGGGGAGATCTGTCCCGCTCGGGTTTCAGTAACACAATGCTTTGTGCAGCCATGTGCGTGCACAAAGAGCCAACTGGCTGGAGCTCCTGTGGTGACGCTTGGCTGATTTGGCAGCCGGATTGATTCTGTCAAGTTACAGTATGGGAGTTAAGTCCAGCTTCAAATCCTCTCCCTTACTCGCTCAAGAAACTTGGAGGGGGGAGGAGAGGGAAGAAGGGGGGGAAAGCTCTCTGGGGACTTTGTGTCATTATTGGCATGGAAACATTTTGTGATTATCAGCAGCAGGGTAGTGGCAAGAGGCTGATTATCTATCATGTCGTCAGCATAAATAACCAGTGGGCCCCTGAGCAGGGCTCCGCCTTTTGTAATGGCTTCACGTAATCACTGCATAGCAGTTTAAAAGCAAGCAGTACAGAAAAACAGCTGGACTGATTCTGACCCTAACTGATGTTGCCTTTTCTCCCCTCACTAGAAGAGAAATATGTCACTATCCAGCCGTACGCCAGCCAGGGGAAGGATGAGATTGGGTTCGAAAAAGGGGTCACCGTGGAGGTCATCCAAAAGAACCTGGAAGGATGGTGGTACATAAGGTAAAGAAGCTCTGCAGCCTGATTGCTGCAGAAACTGTGACAGTGAGCTTTTCTGATCATTCACTTAATGTTTGCATTTAAATACTTCTGTAGCTGAGCAAGGAAGCCCAAATTGTTCATAATGCCTCTTGAAGAAACATAAAGTCTAAGGCGATACAATGGTGATTAAAGTAACACTACAGTGTCTGCAAAGGCTGTGGACCATTCCAGTGAGCAAATGCCTTAACTTGTAGTTTTAGAGGGTTTTTCTTTCTTGCTTCAAGTTAAAAGCCCGTATCTGAGTTAAGATCTGTGAGACCTAACAAGGCTTTCTGTTGTGTGTGATTTCAATGTGTTTCCAGTATAAGAGTTATTCTGCAACGTGTTTAAATCTATTTATAGCAGTACTGAAAGGCTGATTGTGATCTCTTGAGCTGTTTGGGGCAGGTAAGTGCTACTTTCAGAGAAATAAAAGATCAGTTTGCTGGGTATAGCCCTGTTCCAAACTTACCAATGGTTTCAACTAGTTTGCCTTGATTTCTACCTGTCAACATTATATATTCCTAATGTAGAGAGACTGTATTCCAAAGGCAGGTGAAGTTGTTATTGGGTATCAAACTTTGTTGAGTATTTGGAACAGCAGTCATAGCAGAGAGTTTTGACTTAAGAATCTCCTTTTTAAATGCTTATGGGGAGAGTGTAGGTTAGATGTTGTCTCAGTGATGTAAGGTGTCAGGGTAAGTACTTAATGAGAGCTTTCTTTATCTGGGATTACATGGCATTTAGGTTTTAGTGCTCTTTCATGGTTCTGCTCCTTGTCTTGTATCTTAGTGTGAATCTCTGTGATATCCTGTCTCTTTAAGCAAGATGTGATACAACAGGTAGTTTAAAAATGAAGGTTTATCTCTCAGCAGTGCAAAACATCTCATCTAGTCATCTTTTTCCATTCAACTTTTAATTACAGTGATTATTTTTTCCCCTTTCCCTCCCTAAGTAATA
Organism: Myiozetetes cayanensis; assembly: GCF_022539395.1. Lineage (NCBI taxonomy): Eukaryota > Metazoa > Chordata > Aves > Passeriformes > Tyrannidae > Myiozetetes > Myiozetetes cayanensis. Next base: position 12,504,509 of record NW_026086605.1, read on the forward strand.
ACTTGCTTTTGTTTGAATTCTACTTCATGTATCAACTATGAATGAGGACTGTGAAAATGCTGACTGAAGCAATGTTGTTGTTTTTCTTGATTTCCCTTACTTAGAAAGCCGATTTTTTTTTTCTTCTATTTAATGGTCCCACAGAGTGAATAAGCTAATAAAGATAGCAGTGGAGCCAGGAAGGCACTCTAGATAGGAGGAACTAAAAAATGCCTGGGTTTGGTCAGGTCACATTTTTTTCTCCTTTAATCATCCACAGAAGTGGAATCCAAAGTTGCAGATAGGGGAATTGAGCACATAGGTTTTCTGAGGGGAGAACCACTGCAAGACATCTCTAGTTTATTTTTGTATTCTCTTTCTGAAATGTAGCCTGGTTACTAGTATAAGTTTCCCTTTGACATGTTGACACTTCTACATTAAGCAGAATTTTTTTTCCCCGTTTTCTCACACACTCCTCTGGGCCAACCCAAAAGACACATTTTTCTGTTTGGCAGAAGTGCCTTCTGTGGGATGAGGGCACTTGCTGCAGTGCTTTGTGTGGCACCTTCATTCGTGGCAATCTGCTAGAAGGACAGTGGATGCCCCAGCCACCCCATGTGGTTGAAGAATGCAGCATTTGCTTGGTTTTTTTGTAAGAGAGCTCAACTCGATTTTGAGTTGAGATACCCCTCTTCTTATTGAAAGATGGATTAGGTGCTCCCCATACGTGTGACAAGCATGTGGAGTGTCAACTATAATCCTCTCTGCTGCTCTGGAACATTACACTACACTCTTGCTGGAGGATTAAACTCTTAGAAATCTAAAAGTTTGGTTTGTTGTTTTGTTTTGTTTTGTTTTGTGTTTTTTCATGGGCAGCACTTCTGGAAACATTGGTGTGGTCCATCCCTGCAGGCTGGTCCTTTGCAGCCTGGGTAGCTGATCTCCAACTTCTTGTCCTGTTCATTATATGTAAAGTGCCCTCTGAGTACTGTTAGGTACCCCTCAGAAAAGGATTCCATTTCTGCAGAAACTTGCTTCTCTGAGTATTGAGGGCCTTAGAAGGAGCAACTCCTCCTGTCATGAGTGTGAGGGGAGAGGGAGCAGGAAGAGAATGCAGTTGGATCCTGCTGACTTGTCTGCTGGGCTGGATAACAGACTGAGCACACTTCAGTGTGTAGAAGTAAAAACAAATCCAATAGTTTGCAATGGAATCCACCTTAAAGACATTAGCTTGTTCCACCTTAAATACGTAATTTCTCCAAATTCTTGGCCATGTGCTGATCCTCATTTCCTGTCCTTATTTTTTTCTTTTCTTTTCTTTTTTTTTTTCTTTTTTTCCCCTAGTTTGCTTCCCTCTGGAGTAATTCCAGTGCTCTGGAGCTGGAAAGCAGATGTGACTCTCAGACTTACAGAGGCACTTCTGACTTTTTTTTAACATTCCTATGGTTTTAATCCATTTTTTCCTTCATGTAATATAAACAGGGAGGATTTTAGAATCATGAAGGAACCAAATCACTGCACCTAATTCTGAAACCCTGTAGAAGCTAGAAGAAATGTTGGTGTCTGTCTTTATTTTGTCCCATGTACACTATGACTCTTTAAAAAAAAAAAAAAAAAGAAAAAAAACACATCAGGACCCCTGGGAAATGAAAGAAAGGCTCTGACCTGGGATCCTTCTTATTATGTGCAGATCTGCTTCCTGGTGTGCCCAAAGCTGGCATCAACATCCATCATTTAGATCTTACTTTGTATCTCTTTCTGTCACCTGGAGGTAGTCTCGTGGTGCCCAAGTGGACTTGACTGAAGGACAAAAAAGTAACGATATGCTAAGTAAGGCTTTTGTTATTTGCCTGTGTCTTCATTCTGTGGTTGTTCTGAGCCTCAGCGTATGTGAATGAAGTACAGCTGGGAGGTGTTAGCAGCACTGAAAAGAGGAGGAATCTAGGATGGGATTTGAAACGTTTCCAGTAGCTTGTGAATATAAATGAAGGAAGGATGCTTGTGTTTCAACTCTTAGATGTGAAATGAAGATCATTACTGGTCCAGGACTTCTCTGAAACTGATAAGGAGTTGCTTTAGTTCTTTCACCTATTAAATGGGGAGATACAGTAGTCTTCTAGGGTTGTGTGCAAAGAACTTTATGATTACCAAATTCAAGAATTAAAGTAAAAAAATTAAACCTATTTGACTTACATAAATAGTTTTTATTTGTGATGTTACAGAAATAAACTGGCAGTTGCTGGCGACTACTGCTCAGCATTAACTCCAGGTTGTATTGACTAACTCCAGGGAAGTAATAGCCTGCAAACAGCCTCCCTACTGAGGGTTTGTTGCCCAGAGTTATTAACTGTCCAGCTATTGCTGCTCTTATTCATTGGGAGAAACTCTGTGGGATCAGAGGTGTTTGAAGCAGTGGGGTTATACAGGCTGATCCAAATACATACAGTTGGCAGGAGAACTGACAAGCCAGAACAGAACCTGCCTGTGGCTGCCTTTCTGATCTTAAACATGTTAAGTCTCCCACAAACTAAGATGGATGTAAACTGTTTTTTCTTGCTGATTTTGCACAGTCAAGCTCTGTTGAAAGTAACCTTTGGAACTGGACTGCTCAGTGCATTGGCCACTGTGGCTTTCTCACAGATGAAGACCTTTACATCTACAGATCATGTCAATTTATAAAATGTCCTGTAAAAAAAACCCTTTCTTGATGCACAGAAAGCATTGGTCAGTAGCTCTGCAAAAGAACCATCAATTGCAAAAGGGAATAAAGCCAAAAGTCTTCCGGGCTGGAAAATGGCACTAAGAGATGCCTTGCCACAGCAGGAAACGCTAGCACATATTGAGGCCTTTCTTCTTTTTCGTTTTTGGCTTGGTTTGAGGCTTAGCAGAAAAACCTCAAAAAAGACAGGATTGAATAAATCCAAATTGCATCTTGACATAGTATCACACAGTGGATGCTGTGTATCTGTTTGAAACCAGATGAAGTCATTACCATTTTGATACTTCTTCCTTGTCTCCATGTGTCAAACAAAGCTCAGAGATGTTGGAATACTTTCCACCCACACCAGAATCTTTGGAAAAACTAGTCACTAAGCTACCTGAGCAGGGGAGATCCCATATCTTTGCTTCCCTGTGTGACAGAAGACAGGTATGTAGGGAGAAGCAGCATCTCTAGTATCCTGGCTCATCTGGGGGATTGGGGAGGAAAAGGCAGGATTTTGGACAGAAAGGTCCTTGTAGTCATTGCTGGAAGTACAGCAGTGATATTTGCTTTTGTACAGGAAGAGTAATGAAGTCTAAGCAATCAAATCTACACTGTATTTTCCTGTGCTCCCCACAAAGTCCCAGTGCCGTTCAAGTGTCTGGATATGGTGAGTGAGACCAGGATGTGACTTGATGCAGAAATCTCACCGCAAACCTCAGAATCCATGTATCATCATAACAAAGATGCTCACCTGCCAAGGAATGATTTACTCATATGCCACATGCCCTCGTTCCTTCCTCTGCTGTCTAATGAGGTTTCATTTTCATTAAAGAGCTTTAAAGTCCTACTGTTTTAACCTTTATATTTCCTGCAGATTTCCTGAGCACCAGGATTTTAATGGTGCCTGCTTTCCCACTTTCATTTCAAGCGCCTGCTTTGGGTATCTTGAGAGATTAAAGAGAGAAGGGTTTCAGTGACTCACTCTGTAGCAAGTTGGGATTTCATTAGGGAAAGCAGAGTTCATCCACGTGGTCCTCCCTGGAGTCTGATTGTAATCTGAAATCCCTGCTGAGGTGTTAGGAATGACAGGAGTTAGAAAAAACATCTTCCCCAAAGCCCAGTTGTGGAAGAATGACTTCAGTTTGAAGTGGAGCATGATCAGCTCAGTCTGGTGTTTCGGGAACACATACTGGATTCAGGTGTCTGTTCAGATTTCCCAGTTTATTTTTCCAAATAACCTCTAGCTTGTTCAGGAAAATGAGTCTCCATTGAAACCTTTTTCCCTTAGTCAAATTGTTACTTGATCTTGCAGCGCTAGAGGAAGCTATAGTAGTTTAAGGGTCCCATATTCTCCATAAGAGAAAGCTGGTCATACAGAACAGGGAGTTATGGAAGGAAGGGCAGTGTCCATTATAATTGCAAGGAGGGAGGCTTGCACAAGGGTCTTATAAACTGCAGGCATTGAGTCTCTCTACTGGGCTCTGTACACCCTTATTTTAGCCTTTTCCATTTTGAGTTGCTATTAGGAAGTATAAAAACTATTAAAATATTCTACTCACTACTTTGCTTTTTTGCTGTATGGGGAAACACTGAATTTACCTAGCCTTGTCAAACTGGTGAGAGCCTTCACCTTGTGAGTAACTGTATTTCTTGTCCACAGTCTCCTTCTTTAGTGTGATTAGTGGCTCTTAACTCCACAGTTCACTACTAGCTCAGCTAACTTTGACAGGTCCAATCAATATGTAATAAATTGAGACCACAAAAATCTTCTTTGAGAACTGCAAATTTTGTTTGTTGTTATCATCTGTCACTTTTGCTTTAGTTGTTCTACCTGAAATGAGTGAGAAGGCTGTGTTTGATGTGATGATGTTTCCTTTTATATCTGCAGGTATCTAGGCAAAGAGGGCTGGGCACCAGCTTCATATCTGAAGAAGGCTAAAGATGATCTTCCATCTAGAAAAAAGAACTTAACTGGACCAGTGGAAATCATAGGAAACATCATGGAGATCAGTAACCTGCTGAACAAGAAATCGTCCACTGACAAGGAAGCTCAAGTAGAAAATGAGACTGCAGAAACCCATATCACCAAGAAGGAAATAAGTTTACCCATCCTGTGCAATGACTCTAATGGCAATGCCATGATGACTTCAGACAAGCAGGTTTCCAGACTGGCCCAAGGATCCCCAGCCATAGCAAGGATAGCACCACAAAGAGCTCAAATAAGTAAGGCAGAAAAGTAGTCTGGGTTTTTATGGGCTTGCAGTGAATTTTATTCTCTATCTTTGAGGGCTGGCATTGCCTGTCAGCTGAGGTCCCACATGTTTTGGCCTTATAGCCAAGTCCACACAAGCAGACCTTTGCACTGTCTCTAGATCTATCTACAGGGACTCCAGAACAAGACCCTTCAATTGTAGCGATAAAATTTTGACTTCATTTTATACAAGAGCTGGATGGTGGCTCTTTAACTTACCCTGCATGTGTTTACTTTGTTATTTTTTTTCCCAGAGAAGACTTTTTTTTCCTTTTGAACACTCTAAAATGTGTTCCTACCCCAGAAATGCAGATGATGTGATGGTGTATTCAAGTCAAGGAAACAACCTGTGTCTTCTCTTGCATTTGTTCTGCTGTTGCCCTCAGGGCAAGTTGCTATAATGTTTTTACTACTTCATCTGCAGATTGCAGATGCTGACACTTGTCTGTGCAGGGAATGGCAAAATACTGTGGTAGAGGACAGTATGAGTGTTAATAATTTACTGGATGATTTTTACTGCTGGGGGGGAAACTAGGTATTAGGTCAGTTCTTTGCTGGCCAGTCTCCAATGGAACTGGTCAGTTCCAGCAGAAAATACAATCCACTACTTTCTGGCAGTGATTTCCTCTTAAATTTGCTGGCTTAGCTGAGATGAATAGCTAAGCTACCCTGGTATTTCTAATACACCCTCATAGTTTCCTATCTTGTTTCATAGAGATGCCTTAAATATTGCAAATACTGACTTCTAATATTCTCAAACTGTGTAATAGCAGAGAGCTGCTGGAAAATGTGCTTAGCAGTGCTTTCAAAGCTAAATAAACTCTCCTTTTTGCCCTTTCCTGCTCAGGTTCTCCAAATCTAAGAACAAGACCGCCCCCACGAAGAGAATCCAGTCTGGTTTGTATTGGTTTATGGTATATGTTAGCAGTAGGGTAGGTGTCTGGGCACTTTGTGAGACTTTCTGCATCTCTACAGGGTATGGGGGGCATCTGAGAGATCCCTTATTTGCATGCCTGTTCATTTAATTGTTTAAGTATTGAGCAGATCTCTGGACATCATAATGTTGACTGGGGATTTCTGTTATTCAAAATGCTGCCCCAAATAATCAGACCTGAAGGGAGAACTTGCTAAGGCTACTATGGTCTGTACATGAGCATTAAAGCTTGTTTGGCTGACTCAGAAGGTTTTAAGTTCCTCCTGGTGTCTTTGGCCCAGACTGAATTTTTTCTTGGCTTAAGCAAGTAGGAATGTATCCCCTCCTCCCATTGCTGCCATCTTTGAGGTGGCTAAGATGCACTCTTGTGTGTGTTTGAAGTGCTTGGAATCTTATGGAAGGATGTATGCTACAGGAATGAGACCTCCTATGATTGCTTATGCTCCAAGATGGAATTCTGGAAGTTTGTACCAATTGGAGATTAGAACTGTCACCTTCAGATAGGAGCGACTCAGTGTATTTGTATGGAAGTCATGCTCATAGCTTGTTTATCCAGGCAGTACGTAGTGTTTAATCTTTGCTGTACCCTTTCTGAGCAGTATGTGACTTGAAATTTTTCTGTGTCACCTGAAACACTTCCTAAACTAGATGAATAGCATATTAGTATTTTCTCCCTATTTTTCTTTGCGTTATTTTCAATTAGACTTTGTTTTGCTAAGACTACAACACTTAATCCCATGCTAAAAGTAATAGTGATATTATATGTGAAACTCTGAACATATCTGCTGTTTCCAATTATCTTCATTTAATCCAAACCATCCTATTATCTGAAGGCATCTTATTATGGCATGCTTCTGCTGTATTTCAGCATTTATAGTGCAGAAACATCCAATTATAACATTGTTAGACACGGTTCCTAAGGTGCAGAGATGCAGCCTCTGAGAAATGCTACATGCTGTGCGTGATGAAACGTCAGCTTTTAGTTACAGCAAGGGTATCTTAGAAATGGAGGAGCACCAGAACAAAGCACAGTATGCAGTTTGCCTTTCTTCCATTAATGTCTTAGGATTATTTTGTGTCTTTAGCAATCCAGTGTCTGTGGATGCTGTGACCTGTGGTCAAGAGATCCTGACACAACTGCAGTTCTTTCACAGAACCCTAAGCAGTGAAATGTAGAAACTGTGAAGCTTCACCATCATCTAGTTGTCCCGTAGATGAGCCCTATGCACTGAAAAGCTTTCAATATTGAAATTCTTAAAAGGAATCCTATTTATCACCTCAGAAATAATTGTAGCAAACTCTAAAATGTAACAGCTTAATGTAAAAGCTTTTAGAGGAGTTTAAAAAGGTTTTAGAGCAGTCTGCTATGCTGCCAGAATGGCTGTAAATAGCAGTGTCCCACTTCTCATAGAACCTTTATGAGGGTTGTGTTGGGACTGAATAGAAGTTCTGGGTCTGTTACAGGGAGGGAACTGGATTCTATAGTAGAGTCCTTCCCTTCTGCTAGCACTCTAGCTGAGCAAAGCTCCTCATAGGGGTCTATGATGTTATCCTTGTTTCTTGATACAATAGATGCCCATTAGCTCATATCACTGACTAATTCAGATTGTTTAAAAATCCAGCAGCAGATTAGGAGCAATAGTTTATTGGGATTACATTTAGTGATAGGCAGAATCTGTTAGCAGCCTGTTGCAATGCAATTTTCTGCAGCTATGGCAAGTAATCCAGAGCTGGGTCTTTCGGGGAAAAAAATCTCAGCATAAATGGGCTGCTGTTACTGTGAGTGGAATGGCAGCTCACACTTTATGGCCCATGAGTAAAATGTTTTACTATTCAGGTAAAGATTATCACAGTTTTAATAGCTGGTGAAAGTGGCATGAACAGTGCATATGTTGAACAGCTTCTCTCTTGTGGCCCGTATCAATTCATCAGCTTCTGCTCTGGAGAACTGGGAAGTTATAATTAGGAAGTAGCACAGGAAGAAGGAAGAGTTTTAGTGAATAAAGGCAATTATTTTTTCGTACTGCTGTTCAACTTGCTGTTTCTCTGGTTTAATTGAACAAAATGTCCTATTTACCATAGGGTTTTCAGTTACCCAAGCCACCAGAGCCACCCTCTGTGGAAGTGGAATATTACACCATTGCAGAGTTCCAGTCATGTATCTCTGACGGCATAAGCTTTCGTGGAGGACAAAAAGCAGAGGTGAGCCTTAGTGGAAACATTATATTTGGCTATTGCAGGGGACTGGATTGAAAGAGGAGGAGTTTCCCCAGCAGTTGGTTGAGATTTTGGTCCAAGTAACATGTTCCTTGTCACCTCTTAGGTTATAGAAAAGAATTCTGGTGGCTGGTGGTATGTGCAGATTGGAGAGAAGGAAGGATGGGCTCCAGCATCTTACATTGACAAGAGGAAGAAACCAAATTTAAACAGAAGAACCAGTACTTTAACCCGCCCAAAGGTTCCTCCCCCAGCACCTCCCAGTAAACCAAAAGATTCTGAAGAAGGAAAAACTCCTGGAGCAGTTTCTTCAGGAGATACCCAGGAATCTCCCCACAAGCTGAAATATGAAGAACCTGAGTATGATGTGCCAGCCTTTGGCTTTGACTCAGAGTGTGAAGTGAGTGAAAGTCATCATGAAGAGGGCGCTCCTGAAAAACGGCTATTTCAGCCCCTCAAACCCTCACCTGTATCATCACTTCAGAAAGCAAAGCTCAAAGTGGGAGAGTCTTCAGAAGAAGCTACTCATGAAGAAGAGACCATCTATGAGAACGAGGGATTCAGACGTTATGTGGAAGATGCTTTGTCCAATAAGGAATCCAGTGGAGATTCTGATTCTCAGAAAAGCTCCTCTCTGTCCTTGATCCAAAGGAATTCTCCATGTTCCAGCTCTCCTAAATCATCACTCGTGAAGCTCAAGACAGAGAAAAACATCCAGCCCGATCTTGGAAAATGTCACTATTCCAGGAGTGAGGAGACAAAACCAAGGTCAGCTTCAGACGTTGGCTTACGTAGCATGTCAAGAACGGGCATGAAGAAGGAGCCTGGGCAGAGTCCTTCCATTAGAGCAAAGCCAATTGTTAGGCCCAAACCCTTCCTGAACAAGGCAGACTCTCAGAGCCAAGAAAAGATGGATATTAGCACTTTAAGGCGTCAGTTGAGGCCAACTGGGCAGCTCAGAGGTGGACTTAAAGGTTCGAGAAGTGAAGAGTCTGCAAGCCCCCCACGCACAGCTTCTGAGAACCAAGATGACCCTGTTAGGAGAGGCTCAGCTGATCTCATCACAGCTCCTTCCCGTGGCATTTTCTGCTCCAGCCATACAGCCAAAACTGAGCAAGAAAATGATTCCAGATGTTTCTATGTGACCACTGACTCATACCAAAAGGTACAGGATTCTGAAATTTGCTTCCCAGCTGGAGTAGAAGTGGAAGTGCTGGAAAAGCAAGCCAGTGGATGGTGGTACCTGAAGTACGGAGACGCGGAAGGCTGGGCTCCTTCCCATTATTTGGCTCTCCCTGATAACCAGAGAGAATCCACATCAGCAGAGACTGATTCCTCGTTTGCCAGGAACAGGAAAAATGAAAACAAGTCAAACAGTTTAGAGAAGATAGAGAAGAGGGTTCAGGCTTTGAACACCATCAACCAGAGCAAACGTGCAACACCACCCATCCCAAGCAAACCTCCTGGTGTTTTTTCCAAAGCATCAGGGCCAGTTAAAATGAGGAATGGCGTGAGGCAGCTTGCTGTCCGTCCACAGTCAGTGTTTGTGTCTCCACCACCAAAGGATAACAACCTGTCATGCTCCTTGCGCAGAAATGAGTCTTTAACAGCTACAGACCAACTTAGGGCTGTCCGTCGGAATTCCTCCTTCAGCAATGCGTGGTCACAGCCTGGTGACACAAAGGGAAAGCAGCCTGAGCAGCTGGGTACACAGAGCTCTGAGACCACCTCCAACCTCCCTACGCAGAGGAATGGGATCCCTGTGTCCACAGTCAGGCCAAAACCCATTGAGAAATCCCAGTTTATCCACAACAATCTCAAGGACATCTATGTTTCCATTGCAGACTACGAAGGGGATGAGGAGACTGCGGGGTTTCAGGAAGGTGTCTGCATGGAGGTCCTCGAAAGGAACCCAAATGGCTGGTGGTACTGCCAGATCATGAATGGTGTGAAGCCATTCAAAGGCTGGGTGCCCTCAAATTATTTGGAAAAAAAGAACTAATATTGCAATATCTTTAACCTCCCTAATTTATACTGTTCCTGCTGTGTACATGTGGAAAAAAACAATTGCTACACAAAAAGATGTTTCCCTGTGCTCCAGTTTGTACAAAGGAGTCTATACTGAGGACAAATCTGCCGTGTTCTGGAGAGGTTTGTGGGGTTTTACATGTTGTAAGCAACTATGAGGAAGATGCAGCATAGTCAAATGCCTTTTTGTGAAGTTGTTAATAATCTTGTATGTGTAACAGGGTATGACATCCCATCCTTCCCATTATTGATAGGAAACCAAACGTGTGCCTTTTGTGAGAGAGAAATACACATGTATCTACTTGGGGAGTTCTGTGCCAAACTCTGTTTTACAGTCTTGGCTCCCTTTCTCCTCATTCTTGTCCATATGTGGAATACCCAAGAACTTTGAATGCTTTTCCACAGCTTACAGTGAGAAGCAAATGAAAGTTTCTGAAAGAGAGGGACTCTAATCCTTTGGAGATGCTCACTTTTTTTTTTACTATACTCAACAGTTGGTAGGTCCAGAGTTGGAGCCTCTTCACTGCTGCGAGATTTGGTCTCTGACTTCAGTGTTGTTACTGCTAACTCACCAGAAAAGGCAACCAAGTGGGGTGGGGGCTTTTTGTTTCCTTTTGTTCTGTCTTGTTCTTTGAGTTGGGATTTCAGGTGTTCTAGGGCAGTGATGCCTACTGGTGCTTGTAAAAACAAACCTACAGACCCTATGCTTAAGCATGTTGATTACTTTGTTGGCTCCATGTTTAGTTCTGTGCCTGACTCCTGCCAGGTGATCCTGGTTGCTTCTCTTCCCAGAGCTGGGTTTCTCAAAACTTGTCATAATATCAAAATGTACAAAAGTCCCTTAGGACACTGAAGACAAACCTGTCAAATGTGTTAATTCCTGTTTTGCCCTCTGGTCTGAACCCAAGGGTGCTGACTGCTGGCAGGGCCCACGAGGGTATTAGTGAGAAATATCTGTAAGCTTCTGCAACATCAGTGTTTACAGTGAGTGGGGAAAAAAAAGCCATCAAACTCAGTCTGTACATCCTAATTTGTATATTTTTGGGGAATTGTTTTGTTGTTTTGTTTTTGTCTTTTCTGTGCATTCTGGGTTTACTTTTTCTTTGTGTGTGTGTATGTGTGAGTGTGTCTGGTTTTACCAGAAGAGACTTAAAACTGAAGTAGGAGCCAAATATGTATTTCTGTTCCCACTTGAATCCAAAAAGTACGCTTGTACTGGAAAGTGTGCCTGGGCTTCTCAGGCTCAGAGATTTAATATCAAAGCAATTAGATCTACAGTGCATCTAATCAGGAAGCTGCCTCCTCTAGTTCCAGTTCTGTTTGCCTTAGTTAACTCATGCTTTGAAACGTGGCACACGGATGTGGGAAATAGGTGTCCATGGGAAAAGGCTAGGAATGTGGAGTTATTTTAGAGGTAGCCTCGTACTGTAAACTCAATTGACTGAATCCCTACTGTACTTAAGGAAGTTGTGTTTTTTCTTTTTTTATACAGCCTTGTTAATCACTCAAGATCAATATCTAGTTCCTTTAAGTAATAGGCAGCCTTGTAAATCTGTTTTAAGGGGAGGGGCAGACCATTTCACTACTGGTTTACACCAAAAATTACATGTGCTCTTTTTCCACCAGAGTTTCATACTGATTTGGCTCAGAAGTTAAAGGTTATAAAGGCTTCAAAATAACTGGGATCAGGGGGCTGAGTAAAATAGCACAAAAATATCATGTTACTGGGGATGTTTCACTGCCAAGAAAAAAAAAAAAGAAAAAAATTAGGCAATTTATATGTTGTTCTTGTCTCTTTTTTCTCAGTTTTTCCTTTTTTTCTTTTTTTTTGGGGGGGGAGGGTTTGTTGTTTTGGGGAGTTTATTAATTTCCATGGTATCATTGAGAGAGTTGCCTACAGCTGACGTGACTGATGTCCTTTTGGTAGCTGAAGCAACATCCAGGTGCCACAACTGGCTACAAACAGTGCTGTGGTTCGAGCAGCTCTCTGCATGGAAGTGGGGAGGGGAGGCTGTTTGTTTGGGATCCCTTTACATTGTGGTGGCAGGAGAAGGAGGTGTAACTGCACAACAGCTCGGTTCACAGTGTGCAGGGTCCTCTTTGTACCTTGATGTCTTATCGTATGACATACAAGCATATATCCAGTTAGCTACATCCTACTGGATGTGTATCTGAGACATTGTGGCCCTGTCTCCCATACTTCTCCCCATTTTTAGTTGTAGTAATATGGTAGCAGCCATAAAAGACTGCTGGAGCTGTTGTGAGATTATAATAGAAGTATTATATTCTTCTGCTGGACAGTATTAAATAGAGCAATACATAGAGTTATCTGCTAGATTGCAGTACTAATAGTAGTGACTTAGTGATTCATATTAATGTTATGATTTATTTTAACAATAATGATGCGGAAGTGGTTCATTATTTTGAATTAATGCACTTTAACAATAAAAGAAACCAAAATGGAAGCCAATGCAGAGAACTAAGTGCATTATTTAAAGGTGCAGTATATAATTATCATTTTCTTGAAGCACATATTTATTAAGAATTAACTTATTATTTAAAATATTCTAAAGTTTTGTTTAAAGACATTCCCACTAGGTCATCTCTTTGGGGGGATATAAAGCACAGCTCCCAGATCTTCTGCATTGAGCCACTGAATACTCTGAGTGCGGTGCGGCATGACATGAGCCCCTACCCAGGGAGAGGAGAGCAGCATGCAGACAGGAGAGCCTGGGCTTTGTACTTTCAAACAGCAGCTCAGTGCCCCATGGCTCAATTGCTCTTTATCCCATCTCAAAGGCTACATGGCCCTCTGAGGAGGGGCCAGAACCTGTAGATGGGCTGCAAAGCCACAGTCATGGCCTCCCTCTCCCTCTGTCCTCACCTGTACCAGCAAAAAGGATGGAGTGCAGATGACCTATTTGTTGCTAGAAATGAATGTGGGCCACCTGGCATGCTGGCTTCCAGCCTGGTGGGAAAGCTTCAGTTTGGGCTTCCCTTTACTTGGTGGCTGTTTGGCTGCTTGTGTTTAAAAGGGCACTTTGAAAGCAAATACCCCCAAATGCAGTTTTTCCCCCTCCCGTCTTACCATTGTCATAGCATCTCTCACTGATCTCTTTTTTTGATTCTTTCAACTGAGAGATATCAGGAAAATAATTTTTTCCATTGGCGAGCAGCTAATTTTGGTCAGTTCTACTGATACCTGAAATACTGAAATACCCTTCACACTGTTAACTGTGGAACAGAGGGAAAGGCCTTAAGCTACATCAGAAAAGCTGACTGCAGGGCAGGAAAATCTGGCAGGGTGCTCAGAGGACAGGGTAGTGCTAGAAATGTTTTAGCTCTTTTCTAAAAATGTTGATGTCGCCTCTTATTTACTAAATTTGTCAGAATTGACACTGGATCAAGAGCAATATTTAAATGTAATGTACACCTCAGTGAACACTCAATGCAGAAATCAATCGTACTGTTTAAATTTCTCTTTCTGGTTTATTCCTCAACCAGATTGTTAAGAGGAAGAGCTCTGCAGGGCTTGAGCAAAGCCATTTGCAGCTGAAGGGGGCCCTCCTCTGGGTGGAGAGGTGTCTGCTCTCACAGTCTTGCTCTCACCCACTCTCCGTGCTTTCCAAAGAGTCTTGAATTTGGACCAGCAGAGATTCCAAACTCCAACGCCAGAGAACAAAATTAAAGAATGTGAAAATTGTGTCTTGCTGTATACTGCAACTTTAATAATAATGAGCACTTCTGAGTTCGTTATTGAGGTTTATATAATGCCTGAAAAGTTTATTTGCTGGTTTCCCTTGTCTTCCCTTTCAAAACACTTTCTTATAACAGCAAGAGTCATGTGTTTTTGTTAGGAGTCCTTCCCCGTGGGAGGCAATCCCTATTCATTGTTTTAGCTGTCACACTGTGCAATGGGTGAGTGTAGTCATATGTACCAGTCCTTTGCAAGCCAAACTTTTCAAGATAAAAGGGTGATGGGCACGTGCCGGGATACTTAACTGATGTGTCAACAGGAAGTTTTTAACTCAATGTATACAATAATAGCAAATACACAACAATGACAGATTGAAATTGTCTTGCAGCTAGACTCTTCAAAATGGAATTTCACATCTGCATGGGTATAGCTAAAAAATGGATTTGGCCCTTGTGGATGCACACCCCAAAGACTCCTTCCATTATGATGCTATAAAGTTTGACGAAGGCATTATATAATTGTTTTCATCACTTTCAGATCTTAATGAATCATATTTTATTGTAATATATATTCATTGCTTTCCTCAGTTAAAAAGAAAGTTACTGCTTTTATCTTATATGAAAAACAAGGGAATTTGATAAAGCATTCATTATTTTCATATTACTAGTATTAACAGAATAGAACTAGTACTATTTAATTTTAGATCTTCATAGCTAGCTTGTTAATAACTCATATTTTCCTGTGTTGTATCCTACTATTTTTTCTATTTTTTTTCCCAAATACTTTTCATTCTTGAGAAAAAGCAAATCCAATGAGTGGATAAGTGCAATATTCATAGAATAAACAGGCCCCTCATCCAGGACTTGGAGTGGAACGTGCAGTGTGAAATGTTTGTAATTCTCTATTCATGCACTCTTAGGGGAAGGGGCCGCTGGATGAAAACAGGGCCTTTGGGTAGGTAGAGACTGACAGCTGGGGTGGTTTGGCTTGGGAATGGCTGCTTTTCACAAAAAAGTATCACCTGTTCATGAAAGTATGAGGATTACGCAGCATGTTGCCAGGATTATGGATAGAATGTGCATTAACACCCTTGTCAATACAGGACTTCTGAGCTATGCTTGAAACACTCTTTATGTCATCCATGCATGATACTGTCTTCTGGTGTGCCTCTGCTGGTTACGTCCTCTGTTGCGCTTCAGAATTAACGATTACTTCAGAAGGGAAAATAATTCTGCTGGTGCAGTCCCGAATTTTGATACTGTATTGTGACTTGTATTTATTGCAAGAGCTATGGAAATATTTTTACAGGTTCTTATTTCTTTTCTTTCCTTATTGTTAACTTAAGAAAAAAAAAAGTCCCCATTTTATCTGGGTTAATTCTCACCTGCAGAATTTCACAGATGATTTGGATATTGATTTCATATGACTTGGCTTGCAAAGGTGGATCTCTTAGGCTGTAAATAAAGTTGGGCAGAAACTTCACTCTTCAAAAGAGGTTTTGTCTTAAATTCTATTTGAATGGAAGGAGACCTTCAAAAATAATGTGACTTTCCAGGTAGCAGCAAAATCTACTACCTTTGAAAAACTGGACTGTTTGTGTAAAGTGCAAGAGAAATGTGAAAGCCAGAGCACTTGATTCTCTGAGCTCTGGGAAGTACATCTCCTGTGGCTCTAGTTCCTGTCTCTGGAGCAGGAGTGTACCTCAGTTTTCTGCTTAGTTTTTGTCCTGCTGTTCTCAAGTTTGTCAAAAAACCTTAATATTACCAGAGATGTTTGCATTCAAACAGGAAAATGGAATTCTGCAGCGGTACTGAAATAGTATCAATCACATGATTTTGGAAAACCTCTCTTACTTTACAAAGTAGTAATCTGGTTTTGCGGAGCCAACTTAATTCTTTCACGTGCTCTTGTCTAAATTGGCAAGAAGCCCACGAGCATCAGCATCTTACACTGACAGAAGACCCTTGTGGGTGCTCAGCATGGACCGTTCTCAGCAAAAGCAAGCTCTGTGCACTCTTCCTACACCTCCGAGGGGTGCACAGGACTGCTGAGCCTTGGTGCTGTCCTGCCATGGATCCACTGTGCTGCAGATTTTGCAGCTTTTTTTAAACCAGCTGGAGCTTTGCTGCTATTTGCTGGTGGTTTCCCATCACCAGCAACTCCTTCTCTGTCAACTTCAGATGCTATTTAGCCACGCATCAAGGTGCTGTGTACCAGTGCAGTGTTTGATAGCTGCCAACAGTACCGACATGATGGGCTGAGAGCATGTGTTTGTCTAAGTTATTTTATTTCCATTTGCTTTTAGTTGCTTGCTAGAAGCAGGGACCACCAATGCAATGATGCATGGGGACTGTGTCTGCACACTTGAACTGTTTGATGACCTCTGCTAGTGCTGCCCAGTGCTTGTGTTTCTCTTTTCTCCCTCTGTGCCGCTCAGTAGTCATGTCTGTTGTGTGTGTCTGTAATTTTCAAATAAAGTACTGTATGTAAGGCCAGATCCAGAAGCCCCCAGTCAGCTGACTTGGGGTTGGGATGTAGGTTGCTGTTGCTGCTTTTCCTCCTCCATCTTAGACCCAACTTGGAGCAAAGCACAGATGTCTGTAAAGAGTCACCCATACATTTACTTTGGGGTGTCAGTTCTGTGGGGTGTGCATGCATTGCCAAGAGTGGAGCGAGGAGATCTTTTTTCTTGGGTGCCCTCACATCAGGGACTCTGCAGCAATTCCTGGAGCAAAAGCTGCACCGCACTGCATGCAGGCATGGTAGGCATAGGCAGAACAAATTAGTTTCTCCCATTTTATATTGTCAGGGCTGGGCTGGTCCCATCAAAAGTGTTATTCATTTGTTCTTGCATCAAGGTAGCATTGATTTTTAGTCGGAGAGTGCAATTTTGTTTTGTGTTTGGGTTTTTTTATAAATAAATTTGGTTTAAAGCTTCACACTGGCGTTTTACAGACCTGTTCTTATCAGTATAAGCCACTACTGTCCTGAGTTGAGACTCCTGTTTGTTACTAAATGAAAATTATGGAATTATGTTGATAATTTGGAAAGAAATCAGAAAATAAATTAAAGGTAACTATATTGGCAGGGGAGAGATAGATAAAATATGAGGAAAAACGTTTCCAATAAGGCCATAAATTATTTGGTCTGACACTGCAGGTGCTTTCTCTGTATAGATAGTTTAAATATATCACTGCTCTGTGTTATGATTTTTCATTATTGAGAAAAGTTGAGTTTTTTCACTCCGTAACATACTATGACAATCTGTATTCTGAAGCCACTGATCCACCAAAAAAAGACAAACATGGGTTACGTGCTTGTTGTAGTTGAGGCATTTTCTGTGTTTGGGAGTTTCGTATACCAAGGTTCAGCTGGTGGAGTGGGCAAGTGGTCTAAACCTGTCCACGCTGGCTGTCTGTGAAACATCCCTGTGCTAGTGGTGCTTCTCGAAAAATGTTGGGTTTAGTGACCTTACCCTGGTGCTCAGGGTCATTTGGTTACAATTGTACCTGTCTTTCATGGTCCCTGTTAGGTGGAGGACAAAAAGAGATGGGAGGGAGAATCACTTGGCACTGTAAAAGAATTTTAACAATATAACATCTAATATTTAGATAAATATTTCAGGCTTCTCTAGATATTCCCCATGAGAGCTGTTATTGACTCTGTATTTGATGACTGAAAGGTAAGCAAGATGGCAGCTTTCTCTGTGCAAACAGTTCTTTTGTGGTTTGAGAAGTTGTTCTTGAACTGATTCTGGGTCACCAGGGAAGAAGTAAAAATAAACAAAATCCCATCATCACCCTTGGGTTTTAGAGTGGGGGGACATCAAATTCTGTTCTGACTCTGGGTCCCCCAGAGCATGCAGATTTGGTTTGTTTCTGTCCCCTAGAAGTAGAAGAGAAGAGAATAGTGCAGTCACTGGAGCTTAGCCTGGAGCAATTAGTAAACTGGAACAAATAAAAAAAGAACATAAGAATAAACCTTTTTAAAAATAAAGTATTTCAATGATTAGCTGACTTAACTATTTCCTGTCTTGAATTTTCAGGGAGGAGGGGAAGTTGTAATTGTTTCCAGTCTCTAGGAGAAATTTTTCTGCGTCATGATGAATAGGCTTGCTGAAAAGACTTGCTCATTACTCGTGATGAGTTCAAACCTGGAATATTGCAAAAGCAAAGTGTGCGTAGCATTACAATGACTTTTTTGTACTGAGGGTCCAAAGTGAGTATTGCAAGATCAGTAGTGTACAGAGTAAGTGCATTTCTGCTGTCTGGCTAACTTGCACATGACATCAGTGCTTGATCCATTATTGCAGACTTAATTGCAGACACTCGTTACTCTGCTAACAGTGTTTGGGGAGAATCATGCAGATGAGCCTCCTCAGTTAAGACTCATTATCAAATTTATGTCAGGAGGAAGTCTTGGGAGCCTAAACCTGTTGTTGAATGAAGGCTGAAATCTGTTTGAGCCATTGTGCTCCCCTCCATTAGCAGAGCAATTGCACATGTCTGGTCTGGAAATTCCTACAGGGTTTGCTGTCCCAAAGTTGTAGTTGACCAAAAAGAAATATGGATCTAGGCCTGGTCTAAGTGAAGTTTTGCAGTGGGTTTCTTGGGTGGTTGATGTTATTGATGTGACCTTGAATATTAGATGCTGTTGTCATTTCTGTGTTGGTGTAGAGCTCCATCTTTTAGTGGTTAGGTGGTGGGAATGTACCTGGTGGGAGCTTGGGATTTTGGGAGAGTATGTCGGTGACCAGAGATAGAGAAATGTGTGGCTGGTCTTAGTTGTGTGTAGTCAAGTTGGTGATACTTTTTTTGTCTTTTTTGTTTGTTTGTTTTTAATATAGGAACCATTTTGTGTGTTCTGCTTGGGAAAAGGTGTAGAAGTTGGTGTGGTTTCTGTTGCAGTAAATATGAGATGGAATAGCTGAGACTTTTTTTTTTCTTTTTTTAAGAGAGTTTATGGGCGGGAGACCATTTAGTTTGTTTTGGGTTGCGAGTTAAGCCAAGAGAGGAAGAAAATGAGTCTGAGGAAACCCTTTTTTGTGGCAACAGCTTTGGACCATATTTTCTTATGGCCTTTGATCCACTGAAGGTAGTAGAGTGAATATTGTTCCTTGTGTGATGTTAGAGCTTTTGGTCATGAATTAATTCTTTAGAGAGCTGACAGGTATTTTGACATTCACAGAACATCCTATAGCAAATATGAGCTAGAGACAGGAATAATAACTGTAGTCTCATGCATTGTCCAGTTCTTGTTTAGTGAACTCAAAATGGTGACCAGTTGGATAAAACTGTTTGTACAATGAACAGCTCCTGCAAGGGTCCAGATGTGCTTGGGTCTCTGAGAGTCTTTCCTAGGAAAAGAAATCATGTGCGTGATAAAAGGATTTTGCCTTTCTCAGTCATCCCAGTAAAATTGAAATCCAGGAAAATGACACTTTTTTGCACTTAACAATATCTTTTGCCGTTGATGTTGAGAGTTATTGTTAATGAGGGATTAGATGCCCCAATCTGCCTGATCTGGCATAAGACAGAAGATCTTTTTGAGACCAGTCCCTGAGTCTGTGTGTAAATGGTAGATTTGATGCAAATTAGGGTACTAGATAAAAAACATGAGCAACTTTTCTATAGGCTAACACAAAATGTGTATCAGTGGGGAAAACACAGCTCTCCCTTTTGCCAAGTAACCCTGTAGAAATGTCCCTCAGGCTTTAGCACTAATCAACTGTGAACATTTGAGAATTCAGCTGATACATATTGTATTGGGGGCCTGGTTCTGTGGCTGGGACATCAGTAATGTGTCTTTGTCTCAGCAAGAATTACTGAAATCACCTTAACACAATGTTTCCATTTGCTCTGGATATGACAGTAGTGGGGGGGGAAGCTGTTGTGCAAAGCATTATCTCCCCCTTAATGCAGATTTGCAGACTTTACTTGACTGTAGTGCCCAGTCCAGAACTGTTTTCAGAGCTGTCCTCATTGGTTATGTCGTAAGATCAGCTTGTCTCCTTATGCCAAAGGCATGGGTAGATGGGTCAGGATGTTGGTGCCCTGTGAGGGACAGGGACTGCACACAGAGGGAGCTGCTGCCCTCCTCTCTGAGCCATGCCCAAGTGCTTGCTCAGAGAACTGCAAAGCAATGTAAAGCAATTAAGGTTTGGGATTTTTCCCTAGGTGTTCTGAAGCAGTGAAGTGAAAACAAATGTTTGTTTGGGGAATTTTAATCGTGTGTCTGTAAAGGTAAAAACTCTGTATGGATCTCTCAGCAGGGAATGAGAAACACCAATTGTCCTGGGAAATTGAACTTGTGAAGATGCAGAGCAAAAACTTCAGATTACTGTGCCTAAAAGTAGATCTCAGCATCTCTCTTTAGGCATTTATTAGAACTGGTGTTATCTTGGAATTGAGCAGCATTTAATAATGGCTAATTGAGACTGCTCAAAAACTCCTGCAGGAAAGGAAAAGACAGTTTGAGTTCTGGACACCTGTAGAAGAGGGAGTTGCAATAAATGTAAAATACTACCGGGTGCTTTATGAACTTAATTTCTCTCCTGGGATTGTCACAGATCCTTGTGACTGTATCTTGGCCTACACTAGCGCTGTGGCACAGCAGTTGGTCAGTGACACCTCTCTGCAAAAACTCATAACGATGCATCTGTGATAGGCATGTGTGCATTGGAAAAGATGAGCCTAAAAAGGCCTTGGAGTAAATGACACTTGATTAAAAAAACCCTCCTGATTTACATGTTCCAGATATGCTGAAATAACTTGCACTGAAGCAATTTCAGCCACTTCCAGGCATCTGCCATCATGCACTCTGGCAGCACACAGGTGCTGCAGTCTGCCAGGTAGTGGATGGTGGCAAGTGCTAGTGGAAAGGGAAATTCAGGATGCACACTGTCACTGCCCTTCCTGTTTGTCATCCACGCGTGAAGTCAGAGCTCTGCTGGGCCAAAGCAGGATCAGACCCTTGGCACAGTGTTTGCCATGACCCACAGGGCTCTGCCAAGCATCTGAGGATGCTCCTCTCTCCATGTGTGCAGGACCCTGGAGGGTTGTGAGGGACTGCCAGAGCTTGAGGGCTGTTTTCTCAGAGTTATTACAAGTTCTTGCAATGTGAACCTCTAATGTTTTCAAAGACTCAGGCAGAGAAAGGACTTACTAAACAAACGTACCTGTCATCTCCCAGTTCATTGATTGCTTGGACCAAAGGTGGTGCTAAATCTAATCTTTGTCTGTAATATTTATATTTTGTTGGATTTTTTTTTTTAAGTGTTTGATAAAACAGATGCAGTGTCCTTCTTACATGAGAAATTTAGTCCCAGCTTGGGACATGGCAAAACTCACTGGACCTTCAGGGTCCAGGATAGTTGCCTGTTAACATTTGAGCAGGCTTGCAGTGTTCAGGGGGGAAAAGGGTACTCTATCTTCAAATGCTTGCAGACTGTAAGAATTGACTTGTGATTTGTTTGTTTGTTGGTATTTTGTTTACATTGCCTCTTACACCCTAAGGAAAAATAAATTTTTGACCTTTTTAATTGTGATCCAGTTGGTTTGTTTTGTTGTTTTGGGGTTTATTTTTCTGATTTTTTCAGCACTGTTTTGATTCCGCTTGTGTTTGTCAAACCACTGAATTTATCTTTCCCAGAATACCTTACAACTTGTGTGTTCATGCAATTGCAAATTTCAGCTTAGGCTAAGTGGATAATGGAGTTTGTCTTGTTCCCAGGCTCTGAGTTGTTACTGTATGCTGTATTTTTGTCTCTTTTCTATTTTACAAAGTTTATGCACTGGTCACATCAGCCCTCAAACATGAAGAACGTTTGTCTCTGTTGAGCAAGTTTGTAAGGTATTCGGTCAGGGGTTTTTTTGGGTTTTTTTTGGAGAAGGTTATGGCATCAGATCCAAAATAAGAAGAAAAGCATACTTTTACAAAAGTGGTGCTTTGGTTCTGTGATAAATGGGTTGCTCTGCAAAATGGGATGAGCTTCTGTGTTCAGGCTGCAGAGCAAATGATGCTTGAACAGGGGATAGTAAGGTGTGATCCTGCAAGTTTGCTGACTCCTCTTACCCAGCTTTGAAGGTCGGAGGCCCAAATAGCTCAATAACTAGAAGTTCTTTCCAGTGCAAAGCTGCAGATGGATAAAACTAGTAATGGATCCCCTCTCCATATGTAGGATGTCTCTTGGGGAGGCTGAAGGCAGTGGATTAGGGGTTGTAATGAAGGGAGGATGGTTATAACAAGGGATGTAATAGTAGAGAAGAAGGAAGGTTCTTTTCTAGCACTTCAGTTCCCAACTTGATTGTAGGAGATGTTTCTCCATGCTGGCATGTAGGTGGGTGCTGCACATGAAGTCCTGTTCAGGCACCCCAGCTCTCTGAAGGATGCCAGAAATTAGATTTGATGCAGCACACAGTCATGGGTATTTTAAGGCACAAACTTAGTGGCAAGTGTGCCTGGGAACTGTGCCCTCTCTTGCCCTTGTGCCAAGTGAGCCAGCCAGCTTGGGGTGGAAAGGGTTTTTCTGGGCTGGTGCAATCACCATCTACTAATGTATTCCCTTGTGCACTGTAACTCACTGTTAATTGCTCCCCTCTTGCCTATTTTTCTCTGAGAGCTCCTGCCAGAGTTGTGCTGCACTGAAGACTAAATTTTTCTGGTCCTACTTACATATATTTGTAGTGTTTGTGAAAAGAAGTAAATCGATCTCAGAAGGAGTTGTGTGCCGGGCCGGGCACTGAGCACCAGGTGGCGATGCTGGACCAGCGCTGCAGCTCCTGGACCACTTTCGGAGCATCCTCCCTCATGTTCCTCCACCTCCTCCTCGCCCCTCCATGGGCTCGGAGCCCTCGGGCTGTGCCGCAGCCGGGATAGCCCGGGGATGGCCCTGCCTGAGGCAGCAGTCGGGCTGCAGTGCTGAGGATACCCTGTCACTGGGGAAGGTCAGTGCTGCACCATAGTTGGGTCTTGGTGGAGAATAGTTTGGGAGCAGTGGTGAAATTGCAGCTCTGGTTTGGATTTGGTGAGGTGACAATGATGGCCTGGGGAGGCAGGGCAGGGCAGGGCAGGGTGACTCCAGCGATGCTCAGCAGATGAGGATGCAGAGCTCACTGGGGCTGTTGCACGTAGCAACTGCAGGAGGGAATGCACAGACTGAGGCTGTGAGAGAAGAAACGTGGGGGACCTGCCATGGTCCTTCTTGCTGATGCTAGGGGACGGCAAGATTTGAGTTTGACTCAGAGTTCACTTGTTGTAATCTCTGGCAGTGTTTGGGTGCAGCATGTCTGGCAGGTCAGTGCCCCCAGTTTCTGTGTTGTGTAAGTCTGTCCCTTGCTCCTGAGGGGATGAGAAGCCTTTCCAGACCCACTAGAGGTCCTCCTGTCCTCGGCAAAGCAAGAGCTGGGAACAGCTCTTGGACGGCAGCACATGTATACGCAGTCTTGCAGCTAGGATCTCCTCAGGCTGGTGTTAGAGAAAGCTGGGTTGTAGAAGTGGTTTTGCTCTACCCAGCCTGGAATGTTTTAGGCCACTGGATATATTAGATAGGAGTGGTTTCAGCTGGAGAGGCTGAGGACACCTCTCCTGGGATGTCTCTATCCCTTGGCAGACGGAGCACCCACACTGAGGGAGAAGATGCCAACTCAGGTACATCCTGTGACAAGACAGTGATCCATCTAGTCTCTCATCTGCTGAATAGAGAAACAAAAGGATGAGGGGGAAAATGGCTCAAATGGCTGTGTTGTAGGTGTGTTCCTGAGAAGATAGCTGCAGTAGAGGAGCTACTGGATTTTGAGGGAACTGGCGTCACCTTTGGAGAATCCAAATTCCCTTTGGGTCCTTGTGTCCCTTGCTACATGCTCAGGAAACATCTGCATCTTAGCATCTGCCCTGGCCAGACCACAGATTGTCAGTGAGCCTTCTCAACATGTTCAGGGTTGGGATGCTACTGATCTGCCTCATTTTCAGCCATCTTACCTGACTCCTATTAGGCTGAGCATGTCCTGGCTTTCCTCTCAACATGCTTTTTCTTGTGTTGGTGGAGGGTGGATTTTTTGTTTGTGGGGTTTTTTTGTTTGTTTGTTTGTTTTGTTTTGGTTTTTTTTTTGTTACAGGCGCTCAGGAGAGACTGTAAACAAGGCAGTGGGAGTGGAGAAGCTGTGGCTTCTCTCTGAGAAGGTTATGAAGAGGCTCAGGAGCGTGGGGCTTAAGTTTTCAGGAATGCTGTTAGCCCTCACTTCTACTTCTGTGGCTTCCTTTATTCCTTACATTTGTATGGTGTCCGTCAAGGGGATATTCATTACCCATCTTCCAATGCCCTCTCATCTTCAAGCAATAAGGGAAAGCCTGAGATCCTCCACCCAGATCTCTCTAAGGAAGAGCCTCTCATGCCACCTTCACTCTTCCCTAAGTCTCACTGTGCTACCCATCGTGTTTTGCTGTGCTGATGAAGTGGTAAGTACTCAGTCACCCATGCTGCTGCAGGATATCTAAATCAACTTTATTCACGATCACAGTTATCCAATTTTTCACAATGAGTTATTCTTCTCTTAGAACACAAAACATCTTAAAGTAAAGCAATGAAATGCAAATGACACAAGAACACAGAGGTACATGGGAACCTACACCAGTCAAACAAAACAAAAGATTAGGATTGTTGTTACTTTTACTGGTTTTGCTGGTTGTTTTTGGTGGTTTTTTTTTTTTTTTCCTCTCCCTGAAGAGAGCCTTGTTCTCCTTCCTACTTACAGCTGGAGGCAGCTGATATGGGAGCAGGACTTAACCCCAATTTTTGAGCTCAGATGCTGGGGGAGCTTTCAGCTTCTACTAACTCCTAGAGTTTGGTCCACAGTAAAACAAACACAGTTAATATATTAAAACACTCTCAATTCAAAAGGTGAAAAGGGAATTCACACCACTGCACTGGTACTCATGGATGGACTTCCTTGAAAAATAAAGTTTACCCCTTGGCTTGCCCTACACGGAGGGAAACTGGTCCCACTGGTGCGGTGAAGGCTCGGGAGGCTGCTTATTGCACATTTCCCCACATCCACTATTTAATCAACACCTTCTTGCCCCTTGGGTTCTTCCTTTCTGAAATCCTTGCACTGGAGTTTGTATAACTACTGAAACAGGTTTCCTGTGTGCACTGGTCACAGCTCTGTCCCCAGGCAAGCTGGAGGCTGGCTGCCTGCCTGCGGACCAGCCGTGCTCCTGGCATGGCTGCTCTGACTTCCCCCAGACTTGTGCCAACTGGCTCTCCTGCACGAGAGCCATGATGCTCTGGAGCTTTCGACAGCTGGTCCGGGGGACAGGGCTGGGTTGGGGCTGTACATCAGAGGTATGCAAAGAAATAAATCCCTGTAACCCAGAGTATCAGCGTTCAAGTTAGTGCTGCCCACTGGGCAGGCTGGGGGCAGCTGCAGACCCCCTGGTAAGCTGTAGTGATGGTGGCACCTTCAGAGAAAGGCTCTATAATATGCTCCTCAGCCAGTAGTCCCTTTTTTCATCTCCTCAAGAAGACAACGAGGATGTGTTTTCCAGGCAGTTTTAGGAGCAGCCTCTGCCAGTGGTCATTCACCCACCTCCTGCCATGTGGGACATGATGTCCCCTGCAGCAAACAACTGTGTAAGTTAGATGCTGTTAGCCCCCCACCACGCTCTTCCCCTCTGTCCCATCAATGGCCATATGCTGGTGTGCAAGGAAAAGCTCAGCTGGAAGGGTGCAACTCCATGGCCTTCCCTGGTCTGGCCAGATGGGCAACATGGTGGGACAAACTCTACTGCTGTGGTGCTCCAGCCCTGATCTCCCCTCAGGACCCAGACACAGTCTCTCCCTCCCCTGCAGCCCTGGAAGGCAGCAGGATGGGTCAGGAGGGGAGACAGGCAGCTCCTGATGCTGCCAAGCCACCCAGCTCCAGTGGGTCAGGCCCCACAGCCCTGGCAGAGCAGCAGCTCTTTACAAAGAAACCATGGGGGTTGCCATTCTCCCCACTGGGGGACAGGATGTTCCCATCTGAAGGAGGGAAGGGGATTTGTTTTAATAAACCAAAGCAAACCAAACCCCTCAAGTTTGGTTGTTTTTGTGGGTTTTTTCCATTCCTTTCTTCCTAACACGTAAGGACAGCCGTGTCCTGCCGGTGTGGCTGTGAAGGGCTGAGTACCACCTGGCTGGTTTTGTCTTAAAGCACAGTGATAAAGTTACCAGTAAAGGAAACCCACAGACATGTGGGTTTATACATTCTTCCGTGGTGAGGCTGGGGGTTTTCCTCACAAGTGCTGTCTGGATGGTAGTGGGAGAGAGGTGAGGGAGATATGTCTCCCTCTCCCAACAGGCCTGTGGGAAGAGAGATGCTGCTGAATCCCTTGTGCTGTGTGGAGACTGCACACAAATTGGTAGTGGTGGGGGTTGAGAGCCGCTCATCATGCAAGGGGATGGTGATAGGAGGTGGCTGGATGCTACTGGGAGGGAGCAAGGCTGTTGCCATTATTGGGTAGTCAAACCTACCCTGAATGCCTCTGTCAGGAAGGGGGGGGCAGCCCTCAAGGGGCTGCCATGGGGCTGCTCTTCTGTCTGTGGGCATTGCTTCATGGTAGGTTTTGCTGAGGTGGGTTTTGCTTCACAAATCTTGGGTTCTTTTCTGCACAGCCTTTCTGCTGTGAGTGTGCTCACTGCACCTCCCTCACTGGTTCAAAGCTTGCCTTGCTCCATCCTTCCTGAGGGGCCTCCTATGGTCAGGCTGGCTGTACACACAAACATGTTGCTTGTTTCTTCTCTTCTGCTGTCTCTGCACGTGGGGTGCCTCTAGAAGGAGATGTGTAGCACTGAACCTTTTACCACTTAGCTGTATTTGCTAAACAGTGGAGACTCCCCTCTGCTGTGCACGGTCTAGAAAAGGGATGATTGCACCAGCTGGCTTTTGTTGAGATAAAGTTGAAAATCCACAAGGGAGAGTAGTCCATCGCAACTTCCCTGACCCACTGGAGTTCAGCCCCAGGGCTTGATTGGAGGGTATATGAGCAGCACGTGAGCTTGTCTCATCGGTTGTCCATTGAAGAGGGGATCAGGGTGATGATGAGTGACAGTTTTTGAATCTCCTGGGTGATGAATAGAGACCAAGACCTGTGCTGTTTCATGGCCTCCTCTCGACCTGCCCAGTCCCCACCACAGCATCAGCTGTTACTCTAAGTGCTGCGGTATGTTTTGATGATATCTTTGATGGCCCGTCTGCAAATGGGGCAGCAAGCATTGGCCATCTTCTTCAGCTTCAGCCCACATGAATAGCAGAGACACATGTGTCCACAGGAGTAAATGACTGTGTCTACCATGTTCTCATAGCAGATGGTGCATTCATCTACCCAGGGCCCTGAGACGGATGAGAAAATCGGTGACTCAGGCAAGCTGCTTGGAGAGTTGGGAGCTGTGCCTGTAACACAAAAAAACAGGGTTACTCATGTTGCTTTCTGACATCCTGAGGTAATTTCTGCCCTGAAGCCAGCTGCAGAGAACCATGCCCTAGCAGAAATGGATGCTACAGGACTAGGGTTCCTTCCTGTGACCTACTGTCCCACTTCGCTGAGTTATCCTGGTTAATGCCAATGCTCAAGGCAGCAGAAAGGCAACATCTACTGGGGTCTGCTGCCCACGCAGAGCAAACCAAGAGACAGCTGTTCCTATGCAAGAAGGATTTGGTAAGCTATATATCCCACCATCAATGCCTTGGGATCATGCAGGTGCCTGGGAGTTTTAAAAGTGCTGCAGAACAGCCTATCCTTTTCTACTGCACGTGCATTTATCTAAATATCACTGTATTTCATCAGCATGTTAGAAATAGCAATACTACATTTTGCTGAAGAGGGTACTGAAGGTATGTGGAGAGAGAAGGCAGAGCTGTAGACAGACCCTTAGCTCCAGTCTAAGCTAGCAACGTGTCACTGCCACACAGCTCTCCAGAAGTTCTGCATCACAGGGCCGTGCACGTAGCAGAAAATCCGCTGCTTCCCTTGGGACCTTTCATGATGAAAAGGGTTGGAGAAATACTGCTGTCTAGGCATCTAAGCAGCTTCCACGTAAAACAGACTGAAAATAGCCTTTGCAGAGGCTCTCCCTTCCTCCCCAGGGGAGCTGACAGGATAATAATAATAATAGTCTGTTGATTATTGTGGTTTTAGAATCCTTCTGGGAGACAAATGTGAGATCGTGAAGGGAGGCAGTGGGGAGGCAAAGGACAGGCAGCAGGGGATCCCACCACACTTACCACTGATAGAGCTGCAGAGGGGGCCAGAGCCACATGTAGACAATAAGGGGCCAGAGACACCACTGCAGAGGACAGTGGGGGAATTGGGTGTTGATGTGGGCGAGCTTGGTGTGGACAATCCCAGCCGTTCTGCTAATATGGTGGAACCTGCACCGTGAGAAAAGAAACCTACAGTTATTTTTAAAAATTGAGACTGACAAGGCACTGGGGATATGTGGCAGGGGATGCAGCTCTCAGTGCTTGTCAGGATTAGTCTCATCAGCATGAGAATCCTTATATGCCTTTTTTAATGCTAGCAGCTGGTCCTGAACAAACTCCCACATCCACTGAAATTTGCTGGAGCTCCCTTAGCCATCATAACTCTTTGTTTCTACCCTTAAATGTGTCCCAAGCCATTTAGTGCAGTTATTTCCCGTGTGGTTTCCTGCTCATATGTGCCCTTAGCACTACAGCCAGCCATGGGTTTGCAGCAGTAGAGGACATAACCTGCAGAAGGGTGGGCAGGACTCCGGCACAACAAGTGTCAAAGCATCACCTTGTCAAAGCATTTTTTGCTAACCTAGTGCAAAACTGCATCATTCCAGGCTCCAAAAAATACGTACAGTCACTCAAGGACTTTCCAGAGACAAACATGAGGGTTTGGCAATCAGAAAACCTTAGCTATGCTCACTGCTCTGCTTCTTTGGTAGGGTGGCTTGTCAGAGGCAGGGATAAGTCACCAAAATGCATTTGGATCAGGGATGAAGGAGACTTCTCCCCCTATTCAGGAATGTTTTCTCCACTCCCTGCAGGTCTGGATGTGATGGCTCAAGAGTGCAGACCTCTTCAAGCCTCTCCTAGGTGTCCCCAGCTCCATTATCTTCTGCTCTCACTACCCACCATCATCTCCATGGTAGTATGCTGTCTGCCAGAAAAGCCAGCTCTATTCCACAGCCTGTCTGCACCCTCCCTCCATCTCAGCCTCTTTATTCTGTTGTTACAACAACAAATATCTTAAAGCCCCTTCCAGAAGGGAAAAATGTTGGGAATGCTTAAAACTTTACCTGCTGCAAAGAATTTGTAGGGGACTTTCATTGTTACTGACGCAGCCCGGTCTTCACTAAGCAAGTGATGAGAAAGCAGCAAACATGTGCATGAAACAAAGGATGGTTTCCTGGTGGTAAGAACTAGCTTGCCTATGGTTCTAAAGTTTCTAGTTCCCCAGCAGAGAAGACAACCAGAGTAAGTCCAAATCAGAACTAGAATGCTCAGACTTCTTCATGTTACCATATAAGGAGCCAGAGACACAGAGGTTTGGGATCCACAGTGTCCTCAATGAGTTGGAGGCTACTCTCCAGGGAAAACACAGCAGTGGGAGGTCAGGAAAACCCCATGCACCAGAAAGGTCCTTCAGTTCTTATTTGCAGGGAGGCTACTGAGGCAAGAAAGACCAACCCTGGGAAGCAGGGACTGCAAGTGCCATCTGTGGATTGTGCAAAACAGCAAAAGCACAGATTCTCCTGCCCTTTTCAGCAGAACAAGACTGAGCAGTTACAGTGGAGCACAGGGACTGAGAAGGGCTCATGTTTGACTCAAGTCTCTTCTGAGGACTATGTTTTAGAAAGGAAGCAATTAGACTTAGCCTTCAGTTCCTCAGTTTTACCCCTCTCCAAATAAAGGAGTGCTCTACTTCCAGGCAGAAGCTGAATTAAATTAGACTCCTAAAGGGCTTTGGAGCTCTCACACTTGAGATACTGTAGAGAGGTACCTCCTTTACTGGACAGATGGGAGCTGAGGCTGGAGTTTAGCTCAGTAAATATGCAAAGAGAATGATGCAGCCTCTAATGACAGCCACTAGCAATAGCCCTTCCCCTCCAGTCTGACAGATGACCTTAGCAGAAAACTCACCCTGTGGTAACACACACTGAAAACAGGCCCAGCAGGGGCACAGGGTTCAGCTAGTTCACTGCACACACAACAAATATGAACACTGAGCAGCTGAACAAGTTTTTCAAGCCTTCCCTCTCCTCCCTGCAGCCTGGAGATATTTCTTCCACTCGGCTGACACACAGCACATTGCATTTCTAACACCAACCTGGTCATTTCATTAAAGGCAAAATAAAGACTGTTAGGAGCACTTCTCTTCCTGGACTAATAGGAGAATTTGGAGGTGCCCCAAGTATCACAGAGTATGAGCTGATAAAGCATGCTGGCAGCAGGGCAAATGGCCTTTCCACAGTGCAAGGAGAGCTCATCAGTGTAGCAACCACAGTTTTCTCTGGTTGGAGCTAGTCTGAGTCCCAAAATGGCCTTGCCCAAGACCCGAGGGCCAGTAGACACCTTGCCAATTCTTTCTCCTAATACAAGGCACAGCTCTTGACTTTTCTCCAGCATAAGTATAGAGCTTTGTTTAAAACAATCTGAGTTCCCTACCAGACAAGACACATTTCTCCCTTGGTGACAGAATAATCAACATAAGACACGTTACTCACGCTGTTAATATATTGCTGGATGGTGTGCAGATACCATGACAAGGAGCGTGGAATGAGATCATGTGCAGAGTGGAATGAGTGTGGCCAGCCTGGCTTAACTAAAACCAGACACATGTGCTCAAGGCCAAACATGCTCATTGTGTGCACAGAGTTCCCACCAAGAACCAGCTTTCAAATCATAATTTTAAAAAACTAAATAATTCTAAATAAATCAATTTAAACATTCTTTCTCTCTCTAAATCTCCCAGATCAATTGTCTCTGCTGCTAACTTGTCTCATGCTTGATCTCAAACATGCTGAACACACTGGAATCACCTTTAAATAGATCTTGAATCAATTCCATTTGCTTTTTTTTTATCTTTACAAAGTCCATTATTAGCAAAGTCCAATGCAGACTCAAGCTTTCTCTGCCCTTCTGTCATCGCTCTGACAGAGGTGCAAATAAATTAACCTATATGTCCACCCACAAAAGGAAAGAGAGTATTTTATTTTCAGAAGAGAGTTTTACCATGGAATGTACAGACAACATCATGCCAGGAAAGGCTGCTAGTATGCTAAAGGTTTGTAGATCAAAATGGTCTTGCCAAACTGGAAATGGGATCAGAAGTAAATGGGATGGTATTCAGTGTGATCAAATGCAAAAAGCAGCACTTAAGCAGAGATAATCAGCGACCCAAATACAGGACAGGGAATTGGTCCATTCAATTAGAAATACAGCTGTCCTACAGAAAAAGGCCTGGGAATTGCTGAAGTCACCAGATGATCATAAATCAACAATACCATCCTGTTATGACAAGATTGGGCCAATCCAGGGTTATATGAGGCTGGTTAAGGACTGGAGCAGGAGCCTGGAGCCACTGTGGTATCTCTGCCCCTGGAAACACTCAAAACTGGAAGTTTTGGGACATAGTCTTGTGCTACCTTGGAAGTTAGCCCTGCTTTGAGCAGGAGGTTGGATTAGGTAATTCCCTGGGGTCCCTTCTGACCTAAAATGTTGTATGATTCTATGATTTTTAGATGGCAACATTTTTCTACTGCTAAAAGGAGTGAAGAAACAATCTGTTCTTCATGAATGTTCTATATAAGACGAGAAATGATGGGTTCACACTCCTAAAGTATTCAGGTTAGACATTATGTAGATAGCGAAGCACTCTAAAGCAATCAGACTTCCCAGAGAGACTATGGCATGTCCATCATTAGAGCTTTTTCAGGACAGAAAGGTGAAGTAGGCAGTCTCTTGGGATCCCATCCAGCATTTACAATTTTTATGAGTAGCTATCTGTATCCATAATTGCCTTTTTATAAAATGCCATAACTGTGACCAAAATACAGCAGCTGTGGCTGCTAGAGCTGCTTTTGATTCTCTGTGTCTATTGTGGCGAACAGGGTGGTTTTCCAGAACATTGCAATCCACTCTCCATGGTATCTATGACGCTGTCCCAGCTTTTATGCATCTCTCTTAATGGCAGCTGTCTGGGGAGAGCTGTACTGATGAAGGCTTCACAAGGGTAAGAAGACCAGTTGCAGTCAGTGCTCTCAAAAATACAGAGAATTTTCAATTAACTCCCCCCCTTAATTAATTCACAGAGGTATTATTTCTACATTTCTTTCTCAAAACAAAGTGATTATGTTGACCTGCTTATTCCTGTGTAGGCCCAAGAGAGAATTGGAAAACAACCCCAACAACAAAACCAGGTGGGAAGAACAATGTGCTGCCTGCATTCTCCTTGTGAATATGCTTAGGGACATTTGCTATGGTGCAAATAAATACCCAAGGCATCTCTGTGGCCTAGAGCAGGGAGTAGCTGCCACAAATCTGTTCTGCAGCTACTCCCAACCCATTGCTAGCAAGCAGTATATTAAAGCTCCCAGATTCAAACAACACAATATACAGCTGAGGTGGAGAGAAAAGTAATGCCAAAGAGCATGTTATTTTCTTATTACTATGGACTTTGGATCACTGAAGGTTGGAAAACTACCAGTTTAAGGTGTTCATAACACGTTTCTTAACCTGGCGTCTATTCCTGAGAGGGGTGATAGAGGGGCAGGGCCATTCCTGGGAGTCAGATAATAACAACAGAACAAGAACTTCATCAGATTATGAAAAGCATCCATCAGCCAGTGAAAGGTACACAGTAACTTCTTGGGATTTGACCCAGGAATTCCTCATTCTGTCCCAGTGTGGGGAGGAGTGTTCATGGTCTAAGGACACAAATGCAAGATGCAAACCATTTGACCAAATCTCTGTCTCCCTCTCTTATCCCTTTCTCCCTCATAATTAAATTCAACATTATACAGCCCCACTGCACTTTTTCAGATCTTAACCTAAAAGGCCTGCAAGCGCAGTGTCAGAGCACTGGGACTGTGCCTGTGGAAGTCTTGCAGAAATCAGGCTCCACAGGCTGAAAATGTCTGCGGCTTTGAAGTGGAAATGTAGTATTGCATAGTCTGAAGACTTGGCTTTCAAAGTAGAGAAGAAACAAATGAGCAATGCTCAGTGTTTGCTGGCTGCAAACAGGAAACCATATAATGATTCCTGTCCCTCTCCCCCCCCCCAATGTTTTCTGGCAGTGCCAAACACTAACTCAGGTGTTTCATTCACCGTCTATTTGCATTACTTGTCCTAGGCTCTTAATGACTATTTCAGAGGCACAATAAAAATAATGCATAACCCATTGATCTGCACTCCAGAGGTATTCTTTTTCTGCCCTTTGAACCCATCCCACTTAAACTTTGTTTTTCCTGGCTTACAGGATGTGGTCAGGAAATGTCCACTACTGTCCAACTCACAATTCACATAGCTTGACCATTTTCACCGAATTTTTTATGGGCTTTCTTTACCCATAACCATCATAACAGCTATATCAGGAACTTCCCTAAACTTTGTACCTAAAAGAAAAAATATGGGAGCCTCCTGCTATAGTTTCTAAGGAAGACGAAGCCTTATGCAACACAGTAACTTGCCCAATATGGTAAGTATCATGTGAAGCACATTTTCAGCCCCTTCGCTTTTGTAACACGCTGCATAAATAGGCCAGCTAATAAAGATCATGTAATTACCAAGAGTAATCACAGATTTCTGTGTTGTTCCATCTATCCTCAGGTCCCAAGACTTCCAGCACATGGTGGAAAAGATTAGTACAGCTGCTGAAGTCTGGCTGCAGCCATCAACTGGCACATTTAAGGAGGCTCAAGAGATCTGTGTACTTCTCATAGGTTTCAGTCTAGCAGGCACTGGGCACGTACATTTAGATGCCTTTCAGAACTCTCAACTTGATTTCCTTTTGTTAAGAGGCAGATTTTTTCAGTATGTCAGCTAAAATAATTACCCTATGTTAAAAACGGCTCAATATCCATTCTCATATTTAACACTCACAGTGTAACCGGACCATTGATTTTGTTATCCAAACAGGATCAAGGTTCTTTCAAAAAGCTGATACAATTGTGGGTGCTGAGCTCCTGTGAACATCTGCCTTAGGTCTGTCCCATAACACGTGAGCTCCTGCAGTGTGAGTGGGTTGTGACACTACTGAGACTGGGTATTGGAGCACCCATGTTCATTTCTGCACATTATCAGATTTTCTTGCTTCTGGCCAAGGCTGCAGGAGAGCTGTTCTGTCCCCCAGAGCCACCCAGGTCTTGCCCAACAGGGACTTTTGAATCCATCGTGCTAAAACAAAAGAACAAAGCACCTGTTTGCTGCCTGGATACATGGTAGTTAAAGATCAACGATAATGTTAGGGAGGGATGTAAGCATATCCATCACTTCTGAATGCCATAAAATATACGTATTTATACATCCATTTGTTATGTTCCCACGGCAATGGGAACAATACGGCACTGACCAGAAACCAGAACTTTCTTCCCGTTGGGCTCCCTGTTTTTTTGGCCAATCATGCTCTCAGAGCCCACCTTATGTGCTGCAGCTCATCTTTCCTCTCAGGTGACTGACATCAGTTGATGATCCAAGGGCTTTTTTTTTGCATTCAAGTATTTCCCAAAGGATTTAAAAGCTGTTCCTAATAGAACAATAATACCTCTGGTCCTTTACAAGCCCACGGAAACATAAGGGATTTTGCATTATGCTACAGAAATGTCCAGAACTAGGTCAAAAAGCAGCCTGGCAGATTTTGCATGCAAAACCATAAGGTCTGTGTTTGCAGATGGGGATCAGACAACCACTGTTTGAGGAAGTAAAAGTTAGATCCAAACCACATGGAGAACAACAGTTCAGACTTTCCTGAGGATCAGAAAAGGAGTGTACTTTATGGCTTTACTGGAGCCTTGCTGTCTGCTGTGTCCAGAAGGGCAGCAGGGCACCAGCACATCTATTACCCTCCTGCAGTCACAGGCACATTCCAGCTAAGCAGGGGAAACATGAAAGCTCCAGACACCACATACATTTTTGATTCAGCAGTTCTCACAGGCCAAACCCAATGTGCTGCCTGAAAGCAAAGAGCACACAGAAAATTTACTTTCTTGACCTGACAGGTGAAGTTCAGTGGTTTCTCAGCACTTATATCCTGCAAAATCCTGAGGGCATGGACACCATGCAATGAACGTCCAGCTGAACTGAAGTGAAAGAGTTATAGAGTTGGAGCTCTACCTCATAACCTGAGAAATACTAGACCAACAAAGCACCCAGGCAGGTGCTTCGTTCAAGAAGAGGTGAAAAAAGAAGCTTGGATTAAGTAGCTGAACCATGAAAAATGAGAATAGGAGCTTTCATCTTGTTTAAGAAAAACAAATCAAAAAGCCCTCTAAAAGATCACAGATGTTAATAACCAAAATGTTTCTGTTCTTAAATAGCACCTTTTCCAGATGCATGTCAAAAAAAAGCTATTTGGCTCAGAGTATTTGGGAGGTCACAGCAAGGATATGAGCAAAAGGAAAACTGCTGACTAACCCAGCACCTCCAAGCTCTGTGCTTCTCCAGGAGGGACATCTATAAATATGGTGGTAGATGCATACAGGAAGCAAATACTTTCACTTTTCTTGGCCAGCACTACTCTGCATTTCTATGGACACTGCTGGATGAAAAAGGATCTGACAAAGAAGCAAAGAAAGAGTTCACTCACAGTAGCCAGAATAACTAACTCATGCCAGTGTTATTTCACAGAATAGGCAGATTTTATCTGTCCTAACAGACAAGCTGCAATGCAAAGAGGCTGGTACATGATCCCATATCCTGTATATTTACTGTAGGTAGGCAAAGGTGTTATAAAGGAGACCCATACATCATTTACTATGAAAATGTCAGTACAGCCAGGGATAGTTGATTATACTAGTGATGATAATAGTTTCTGCAGAGAGTTTCTGGAGAGTCCCATGCACTGCTAGAGTCAAGCCCAGCAATTTTGGACACTGTATTGGTATTGTGCAGCTACTACAGCTTAACACCAGTGATGTGTTACTTCATTTAGAATGAAAGCTAAAACCATGCATGATAGGTGTGTTTATGATGAGGTATCAATTAACACAAGTGGACTGCCTTCCAAGAAGCACTGAATATTAACTCTCTTTCTTCTCCCTAGTCTCTAAAACCATAAAATACACTCTACCCTGCAGTGCATAGGAACTCCAGGCCATTAAATGCCACAGAACACAGACCTGTTTGATCCCAATCAGCTTAAATTAGGCCATTTTCCATACAAATCAAAACTCAAATCAACATAGAAGATAGAACTCTGGGGCACATCTAATTGAAAAGTCTGTTAAACGAAGGCATTCATTACGTGCATTTCTGTGCAACGCTGGGCATTTATCAAACTTCCCTTGTGCTGTGTTTAACTCAACAATTTCCACATCACTGGAATGAAGCAAGGTGGAGAAGGGTCAAGCTTCCAAATGGGTAATGTACTGGGCACCTTTGAGATGAAAGATGACGGTGTGTGACTTGCTACTGCAAAGAATTATCTTCTCTCAAGCAGGAAAAGCTTATAAATTCGGAGCTGAAGAACCAAGATCCTGGATTCTCCTTGCCTGTGTGAGATACTTTTCTACAAACTTACCTACTGTCTGTGCTACGGGCAGTGTGTACAACAACTGTACAGACCAATTACCGTTTACATATTTTGCATGCTCACTGTGGTAATTGTATGTGCAACAGAAGTATAGAACAGCACCAAGAAGGAAGTTTTTGGAAGGGACAGAGACACTGCCATGAGATGCTGAAGTCCTGGGACAGCCAGGGAGCTACCACAAGCTAAGAAACTTGTTTACACAGGAACAGACAAAAGGCTGGGAACAGAGGGTAAGATGGGAACATCTCCCAAAAAGTCCTACAGATTCTTAGAAGGATCAGGCCAGGCAAGTGCCACAGCAGAGACAAGAGAGAAGAGGAGAAGGTCTCCCTTGGAGATAAACTGGAGACAGTAATTGCAGGAAGTGTATCAGCAAGGTAAGTGAGGAAATTTGGGACACAGAGGAAAAGTCCTAGTAAGAAAAGAGAGGGCAGTCTCCAAGGCTCAGATATGGCCTGTGAATCACTAGTGTTCTTTGGTGAGCCACTGACCCACCTAGGATGGAGCTCAAGTCAAAGAAGACCAAAGGGGGGCAGCCTGATGAACTTCACAACAGTAATTCCCCCTGGTAAATCATTCGCTCTGTGACACCTAAGCAAAACATTACTCTGTTCGCCCATGAAACTTCAAGTCTTTCCAGCTGTTTTCTCGGGATAAGGGCTGCACATGGACAGCACTACCAGGGCTGCTAAGCTTGACCACCAGGAAGAGTCATAACGGGCACAGCTTTCCAGGGCACAGCTTTGCACAAGCCTGTCTGTACCTGCCTGTAATGGGACTGACTGCAGTTGGCATTCTTGCAGACTGGCACTGAGGCCACTTCAGATCGAATTTCACTGTTGACTTAAAGAGCCCTTTGCCAGCAACTTGTGTCCCAAAGTACTCTGTTGAACTAATTCCCAATTTGGTCCTTTGCCAACTGCTGTTGTCAGAAATCCCGAGGAACCAGGGATTCATATTTTTTCTGTCTGCAAGTCTCACATCAGATCTTCCTTCCTCGACCCCTCAGTTATGAGCACATTGACCAATTTCAAGAAAGTCTGAAAGGAGGGTACAAACCTCAGCAACAACTGGTTTCTAAATATTTTGTAATGGGCAGCGAAGTAGGAGCCCAACTCATCTGTCCATGGTAAAGGAGACAGGAGATGATAGCCCACACACTTTGTGTTTATCCAGCATGGATGTGAATATAGACTTACCCACACCAAATGCTGGCTCTGGGGTTGTTTTTTTTCAGGCCCAGTGCTGGCTCTTGGCCAACATTAGGAGACATCCAGAGAGCTACTATATTGTGCAGCTGTTCTGGTGGGGCTGGAGCTATTGAAGTGCGTGGAAAGAAAGGACACAGAGAAGTTGGCAACTCGGCTTCATTAGTGTGACTGTTGATGGAACATGTTATTTCATTGCTCAAAAGAAAACTTTAATATTACTGGAAAGAATGAAATTCACAAGGGAAACCACACAACAAAAAAAAAAAAAAAGGAGATGAAGGAAGATGGTTTACATGCTGGTGATTCACTCTGAGACAAAAGAAAATGAAAGAATATCCCCAAACATTTGGATCCCTAAACACTAAACATATAAACTTATTGCTGTGATAGCTCCTCCAGACATGAGTCATACATTTTAAAACCTTATGGGGTCAATCAATTTAATTTCATAAATGAATTACACCACCAAAACCTGACCAAAACCAGACCATTGAATCCAAACTGGCTCACTTCAACCTTTGAGAGATGTCGATAAAACTGTGTGTGAGCTGAAATGCTTACCAGCAAAAGCTGAGAGCAGTAAATCAAATTTAATAGGCTGGTTTTGTTGACTGCACAGGAATGATGCCTGAAAAAAAAACAACCCAAGCCTGAACTAATGAAATTCCTAAAGGATACACAAAGACTGTTTCATTTCAACATGCCTAATGATTTGAGTTTCTCTTTGGTTGTTTTTATGTGCATAATCCACAGAATTTCTAAATTAAGACCAGCACTTAACATATAAAATATTTAGAAGGGCTTTCCTGACAAAAAAGATCTACTGCCTCCCTCAATAGCTGGTTCCAATAGTTAATTACTCTCATTTATGTTTAATTTAAATTTGTGTCCCTTCATTTTCCAGAAGCTTGATATTTTTTTATGCTATTATCTGCTACATTAAACTGCACTCCTCTTTCATTTATCTTTCCTCCATGTGGTCAAGTTGCCTTTTAAACTCTTCTTTGCAACAAACTGACATTCTTCCACTACTCCACTTCCACTACAGATGACTGTGACCTCTCACTGTGCTATAGTGGGGCTTGGGTTTAATTAATTTATATTTTCTGGGATGGCATGAAAAAAAAAAGTGTTTTTAACCTCATCTTTATTTTCTGCTCTTCAATTTCTCCTACAGCAAATATATTGCCAGTATATGATGTCAAATTGATAAGATGAAAAGAGAAGTCAGAACTCTTTACTATCGAACTAACCCCATACTGCCCTTTCTCCTACAGAGTCCTGTAAAATCACCAGCCTGGGCAGAGATGCTCTCCCATGATATAGAGATTAGGAAATAAATGCTGTATCCCCAGCACTGTGGAATAAGTGTAGTCAGCAAATGTCAGCTTCTATTGCAAAGCCACAAGCCAGCAGAGACCTAAGCTTGCTCTTGCTCTGCATCAGGACCAAATAATTCATCTCCAGGCATGAAATACAGTATCCAGTGATCAATACCCTGACTCATCTTGTTCTCCAGTCAAAAATAAACCTTCTCTAGGTCCAAGAGTAGCTCTCCATCCTCCAAACAAAATTTAAAAGCTGGAGAAGAAGCAAACCCATCAACTTTATTTTCATTTTATAGTCAGCTGTAGTGCTGATGTCCACTTAACACTGCATAATGTTGCTTTGGTTAATGTCATAAAGGTGTGCCACAGAAATACAATGACTTCTGCTATTTAGTACAGGTTTTCTACAACTATGCCTTTTGCAGTATTTATGTGTCTCATTTCTTTCAAGGATATGGAACTTCACTTTTTCTATTACATCTAGAAAAAGACGACTATAAATTCTTCTGCTGTGATATAAAGCTCAAACTACAAAAGACATCTCACAAAATTACTCTTGTTTGCATTCTGAAGATGGAGCTTGTCATTAGAAAGATGAACATTTTTACATTCTTCTTACATTTTCTCGTATTATAATGACAGATATTATGGCAAGTACCATAATCTGTTCCACTGCAGTGCAAACAGTGCACATCACCTCCCTAATAACATTGCAAAAGCTAGAGATGGGAGTTCATTATTTTCTTTGCCTTCTGCCAGGATATTGCTGATCCATATAATTACTGCAGTTGCAGATGCATGCGGTGTTGGGACAGCATCTTTTCTCTGGGCAGTTGCACTGTACTGACCTTGTACTGATATTGGGACTGTACTGCTCCCAGAATTGTTATACTGGAAATATAGGTACGAAAAGCTCGAATTCATTTTTTAATACCTGTTAAAAATTACAGGCAATCTCCAATTTCAGAGCTTGCAACTTGGAGATAGCATCTTCCTGCCCAAGCTAACTGTACACCCAGCAGGGTCCCACCCTTTCCTTAAGAGAGGCAAAGTCAGAAAGTCCAGTTCTTTTCACTTACACCTCATTTAAGAACAACAGCCCATTTTCAGGTTCTCTTCCAGTGACTTAGGCCAGAAAAGTCTGTCATGTGGTCACAAATACAAACAGTGAGGAGTTTCATTTCATGCATCCAAATGTACACTTATCTAAAATGTGCGCTGGGAATGTACTGGTTTGGGCTGAACTTGTCATCAGACAGGGAGGACACACCCAGGGTGTGTGCAGCAGGAGGTCTGTGTTAGAGTCCCTGCTCTGTCGAATTCAGTGTGAGGACATGATTCTGTCCCTCTGGCAAGACACATCCTTGCTGCCCTGTTTCAGAACCCACTGAAAGCAGGCTGTTTGGTCTGTGCCAAACTGCCAGAATTAGTGATCTCATAGGAAAGGAAGCACTGGTCAGTGATTTAGTTTTGCCAGCAGCTCAATGGCCTAAGGATGATTTCCTTCTAACATACGCAGGAGCACTTAATCTCTGACATTATTGGGATCTGTTTGACTTCACCTACCAGTATCACAGTGACATGGTGGTGGAGAGCAGAACTAGCCGTGGGTTATGGTCAGTACCCACAACAACTGTAATCTGTCTGAATTAGCAGGGATTGAGTCTCAGACTCCTGGAGATAAATTGTGGTATTACATTCGTCATCTGTGAGCCTTTAACAGCCACAAAACACTCACAGCATAGGCCTATGGTCAACTTCAAGCAAATTATACAGGGCATTTCATACTGTAATTAAGGTGAACTGGACACTGCAAACAGATGTGTGTGTGTTCACCACAATTTATCTTCAAAGACTGTCTATAAATCCTATAAAAGGAGATGTCGGTTGGCTTTTGGGTTTGTTGTATTTTTTTTTTCACCTGTTAGATAGAAGGAGGATTTGAAGAAAGGATTTGAAGCAAAATGGAATAGAAGTATACTTTAAGATATATGAATACAACAGTATAAAAAGAAAGGAGTATTTTAAAATCATCCCCAGTTAGAGGGGTTCCAGGAATTACATCAATGTTCTCAGAAGCCATCATTCACTCTCCAACACTGACACCAGCAGAACCATGACATGGTACAAATTTATGGCCAAACACATCCTACACTTAGTCTAATACACACATATACACACACCACACACACACACAAAAGTAAATCTGACCCTGAGCAAATGCTATTGCAAAGCTTTTCCCTCCATACCTTTGAAACGTGACTTGCAGCATTTAAATGAAGTACTTCAGCTAACAGAGCTTAAAAACAGAGCAAAAATACCAAGAAGAAGAGGCCAGTTCTTCAGAGGTCATTAACCTTTATGAGCTACACTGCCTTAAACTGGGCTAGAGAAAACCCTTCTGTTGAGATGGTCAGTGCCAAGCTCTGTGCACAGCTGGGATCACGAGGCACAAGCTTTGCTAGCCAGTCTCTTGCATGCAAACCTGTAGAAAGGAGTCTTCTGGGCATCGGTCATGCCAGATAGCTAACACAAAGAAAAGGGCATCAGATCTCATTTTTCCTGCTGGCTAGGCCCTGTATTAGCTCAGCTCAAAGCACCTTGACCTTCCTGGCTTCTCTTAGATCAGTGGTGACTCATCAGTACTTTAATGGTGGTCTCTGAGGCTTAATTCATTATCTGAAAAGAGCTGTGAGACCATCACATGAAGGATGCTACAGAAGTGCAAAGAGGTTGTCTTGTAACTCTTACCCATATGCTATGTATGTGGCTTTTGTGCACTTATATATAAGACCAAAATTTGCACCTGATCCTAGAGCAGGGAGGGAGCCATTTATTCCCTCTCCTCCTCACCCATGATGCATCCCCCCCTTGCTTCCTTGTGCATGAGGTTTGGAAAAAGAAGGTCAAACATACCCAGCAATCGAATTTGCATGATTGCTCCGTGTAAAACGAAGAACATCCAGAGGGGCTGGGAACAGTCCGCACAGAGCTGTATGCCAATGCCGGCACCGTTGTGACTCAAGTGCAGCTCACCATCTGAATTCATCGTAAATCCCAGGATGTCTCCACTC
Organism: Myiozetetes cayanensis; assembly: GCF_022539395.1. NCBI lineage: Eukaryota > Metazoa > Chordata > Aves > Passeriformes > Tyrannidae > Myiozetetes > Myiozetetes cayanensis. The sequence goes on from NW_026086605.1 coordinate 12,546,684, forward strand.
TGGAGAGGCACCACCACTCGGCAGATGGCCCAGAACTCCTTTCGGTCAACCAGAGACTCGGGGTTATAGGGGAGGTCACTGGGGCGCAAGGTGCTGGGGTCGCAGGACGTCACCCCGTAGGAGAGCGTCCCTGTGCGCACAGCGTTGGACTTGTTGATTTTGACGAAAATGGTTTCATTGATCCGAAGGGGCCTGCTGGTGAAAACCAAAGTCCTCTCCTCCCGGGCGTGCTCCAGACGGGCCACAGTTTGGTCATCGAGGATTTTGACATGGGGTCCCCGGAGGTGGTGGAAGCGGAGGTCGCTTTCCAGCTGGGAGGGGAGGAGGTGGGAGTGCTGGGAGTTGAGGGAGTTCTGTGGGATAGGACACGTGGTGGCTGTCACGTGGAAGGTCTCCTCCTGCAGGTTGAGGTCACACAGGCTGACTGAGAGACGCGTGTCCTCTGTGTCCCGCCGCAGCGAGGGCCGGCGGATGGCAGTGAAGGAGCGGGGCCGCAGGCAGTCAGGAGGGATGATTTCACTGTCTGTGGGGAGAAAGAAGACAAGAAAGGGGTCACTTTCTGAGAAAATGAAAATGTCCAGGAGTTTGCGAATCACCATGGGTTTGACTGATATGCTTAAAAGGGAAAATCAGAGACCTGCTGCCATTAATAAGTTTTTCCCTTTGAAATATGGAAGCAGAGTATCATATGTATTTGCAATCAATTGCTGTTCTTTTACTTTCCCAACCAGCATCAACAGTTTCAGCTTCTGAGCAGGCAGACTTAAAATCGATGACAAGAACTGCCCAGGGGAATCTCTCCTTGGAGAGGAGAAGCAGAGGATAAATATTCGAAATACACCCTGAACATACCAATCAATATCTATACAGGCTCCAGGTTTTCATGCCCTCTTTATTGTCTACAGTAATTCTCACAGCCCTATGAAATAAATATCTAACTACACGCTGTTTTATTTAAAAGAAATTGCTATGTTCAGTTCTGAATTATTTATCTCCCTATGAAATTTAATTATTTTTTCTGAATATAATTAATCATTAGTGTTCTGGTGCTCACTGCAAAGCAGTACAGATATTTACAGTGTAGAATTTGGGAATATACAGATTTCTATAAGTAAAATAAAATTATTTATTATCTCCATGCCAAATAATTAAAAATCAAATCCATGTATCTATTACAAAGAAAGATGAAAAGACATTCAAATCTACCAATGGAAACAAAATTGTACCTTATCCTCTCTGTTACTCTCACCTGCTGCTTCAAAAACTAACCAATTTAATTCTTTTTCCAAGAGAAACATAATCACCTGTCTTTAATGGTGAAATTATTTATATTTAATACATCGTTAGATATGCTGTTACCGTAGAAATCTTAAAGAACAACATAATAAGAAAAAAAAGTTGTTAAAAAATTATAAAGTAAGGTGAGATAATGCAAAGATTTCTTCTTATGTCCAACTTTCTGAACTCTTGAGAAGACTATGGCATGAGGAGACTATTTACTGTGCAAAAATTGAGCATGTGGGTAACTCTCTGCAAATGTTGTAAGAAGTATAGACTGTGCCTCTGTGGGAGTCATGTCTGAAGGCTGTTGTGGCTTTGAGCCTGGGTCCAAACAGTATGAGTTGGGACCACCACATACAACACAAACCCCCCCAGGTGGCACAAAACAACACACCAGGCCCAAGTGCCACAAACACACCACAAGGTGGAACAACAGGAGGAGGCAGAGTCATTCCTAACACACGTGCTAGGCCCTCACAGTGGACATCTCTTCCAGCCATGTATCCTTGGGATTTTCTTTCACAACAACAAAAGAGCAGGACCTCAGGTATCTGAGGATTTTCCCAATTGGATTCACTCTCTCCCAGTACACCAGAGTAGTAGCTCTGTACTGGTATGCCAAGGAATAATGCCAGCTACTAACCAACAACTCCTGCAGTATCTGAGGTCTGACTAACAGCCTTTCCTGTCCTCCTCTTCTGGGAGCCCTGACAAGAGCACACCCACACACAGTTTGGCTTCAGTAGAGCTCTTTGCTTTGCTTAAACTGGATTATTCCAGGCTCCTCTTTAAATAAACTTCTATTACAAGGGAAGCACAGTCTCAAAATAAAAATGGGATTTGTTTCTCATATTTGATTTTCTGCATACTGATATTTCAGCTTCTCTTCCCAGAGGTTAATTAAAGGAGGAATAAATAAAATCAGAAATTACCCCAAGTAATCTAGAAGTGGGTCGCATTAATGCTTCGTAATATATGGGCTAGCATTTGCATTGCAAGTGCTCCTGCTGGATAGCATTAGACTTATTTTACCCTCCTTTGGCTGGAAACCTACACAGGAGAACAAATGAATACTGGCAGCTGATGACGATCCTTTTGTGAAGGTGAATGGGTAGAGACCTTTCTGAATAGGAACAGAAGGTCCTCTCTATTTTATTCCCTGTAACTATGCATGTGCAGCCTGGCTGACAACTGTGATGTGTGGGTAGCTTGCAGCCAGGGTTTTGAAACAGCTTGTTTTCCACCAGGATGCTTGCATTTCCCTTTGGCTGCTGGACAGAATATCTTTTTCCATCTGAAAAGAGGTTAAGAGAGATGGAGTTCTGCAGACAAGACACATGGCAGTGACAGCAAACCAGGGTTACATATCAAATTGTATTATTTAAATCCCCTGGTAGCTCAGATGCATGACCACCTAAGGAATAAGATGTCTCAAGCATATAGGATTGAATGTGAGAATTCTTAGTTCATTGATGTTTGCAAATACCCATGGAAGAAAGGATTGCAGTTTACTGGCTTCTGAAGTGTGTTTGTGAAAATTTAGAGAGATGAGTCTCTAAGAGATGCTGGCCTGTATCACAAAGTATCCAGCCAAAGGAAAAAAAAAAGTCCTATTGACTATAAATCACATCAAAAGTGGGATTCATCTTTTGGGGTGATAGGTATGTTGGAAGAGAAGTAGAATGCCATTTACCCAGAATAACTGATAACAGCCAAGGGCTATGAAACAACAATTCTGGTGAAATGTGGAACAAATGAGGTGACTTTGACCACTTTCTTTCAGCAGAAGATGCCCAGGAATGAGTTGTTTTCTTCCTCTAAAGCTTCAGTTGTCACTTTTTAAACCAAGTTATTCAGGCTGAATATAGACGAAGCTGTTCATGCTGGAGCAGCCCATAACACAGCCTTACTACTGCAGAACATTTACAAGTGATCTTTAAGACCTACAGAGGAGGGACTCCTCTGCTCAGGAACATTTATATTTGCAGAGACAAATCTGGAGCACACATCAAAAACATGGAATGACTTTATGTGACCAGACTGTAAGACACAAAATGGGTCCAACAGCCCACTACAGAGGATCACCCGGCTTCAGGCCAAAGAATTTAGAAACCATCCATCCCTTCTTATTAAATGTTTAAGGTTATAAAATTTCCTGTATGAGGCCGTCGGCAGTGTTTCTCCAGGAAAAGTCAATTGGTAAGAGACCTCCTCGGGTGAGAATAGATGGACTTGTGAGTGAAGACCACATCTGTCACCGAGCCACCAGAGCAAGCATTTAACCATGTGGTTGGGATGCCATCAGCAAGCTGGCCATGACCATGGCAGCTCAATGCAGGCTGGCTGCCCAGGTAGCTTTCCAGACAGGCTTTGCTGATCTCTGCATCAGTGCAGTTACGATGTTATTTCTGGATTTAGAGACTTCAAGTTTCCGGTAGCAGTACAGACAGAGCCAAAGTGGAAAAGATTTCTACTAAATATAGATTTTTCTGCTCCTTAGCTGGAGAATCTGAGACACTGAAATTAAAGGATGCCTGTCTCCACAAATACCTTTGTATCTTTTTCTAGCTTTGTTTAAGAAAGAAAAGGAGGAGTAAATAATTTATCTAAGTAGAAGTGAAGGGCATCTGAGCAGTTCAGCCATCTTCTGTTCTCTTTAGTGAGGCTTACCTGCAAAATTTAGATTTTCAGCAGGTGATTCCTTACACAGACAATTAACTTGAAGTATCTTTCTCAGACCAGAAGCTTCAAAGCTTTCAATTTCTCTGCTCAGAGGGCATGGAAGAGCATCCCACTTTGTGCAGGCTCAGTGAGACAGCAGTATCACTTCAAAAAAAGTATTTACAAGGACCTGATGAGCAGACAGATGCAGTTGTAATCACTGCACTCAGATCAGAAGTATTTCACTACCACCTTTCTTCTGAACCACTGCCAAACACTGTCTTCTTAAAATAATCTATTTCCTTAAGCTTGTTAATATGTAGACATACTTATTACAGAAATCAAATATATGCACATTGAATACAGCTACATGCCCATCCAAACACAAAAGCATTTCTAACCACCAGCATGCACAGATCATCTCAGCCCCACACCAGCCTGAAGGGGATATGTTGCTGTCAGACTGTCAAATCATCATTTCCTTCCTCTTTTTCTTTTTCAGTACTGTCTGTCACTGCCTAAAGGCCTGATTTTCCAAGGTCATGAGCAGCCAGTATTCATAAACCTGTAAAGGATCTGAGAAAGCAGAGCAAACTCAGCATGGCTACACATGCTGGAAACTCAGACAGTCCTCTGTTTAACCACAAGCTCTAGGGACACAGATCTCCTCTTGATCAGTTTCAATCCTACAGCCTCATATGAACTGTAATTCTTCAGAGTATGAGGTCTGCAACCAGTCTCCAGAAGGAGCTATGGAACACCCAGTATAAATAAACCAATCTTGAGACTTACTACTACAAAAAATAACTTCAAATTTGGGGAATCAGATGGAGAACCTAAGAACATATACAGTTTATAATGATCCTCCCTCTCAGAAGAAAGAAATGCTGAGAAGTCAAGGAACAATCTGGAGAGCATTTCTGTTCTCAGCTACTAAGCAAAGAGTAAAAAATTGTTAAGACCAGAACTTTGCTAGTATGCTGCCTCCCTTTCCCTTGCAAAGACTCATGGTTTTCCTTCTTTCTGTTCTTTGCTTTACTTCTTTACAAGGGCAATTTTCACTGGGTAATAGTATTTCCAGTGAGTACTCGTGTGCTCATGGTATAATTTCTGTGACCTCAGAGGTGCTAAGCTACCAACAGACACATTGAAGTCAGTGGCCTCTACAAGAATATTCTATGTAAATGTGCAACTGCAAAAAGATGTATCCTGTATTATTCCCACCACACTGGAGGGGCTCCATTCCAACTCAGAAATGCAGATGATGGCTGCTTTTCCCACTGTCAACGCTACCTGTCACAAGGGGCTACACAGGGAGGACAGCTGGCCTTCCAACACCTGTAATCCTGCACTAACTCCTCCATGGTCTACAGCAGAATTATGTACCAAACAGTCTATCTGGAAAGAGTTTGACGTTGCAGGGAGAGGTGTCTGAAATATGAGGCAGATATATCACACTGTAAAATAACATCTCGCTCAAAAGGCAATTGGGAAAAGCAATAAGTTGTAAAACAAGAAATAAACCTGTGCTTCTGGAAACCTTCTGTCACTCACAGCCTCATACTCCCCATCATGTGAGTGCAGGTATTAATCCCTACTCAAATGCCCATGTCGTGATGTGGCGATCTTTGTTCCCTTGCGGACCTAGTCCTAGTGAGCTGATGTTACTGCTGGGGAATTGCCACACTTCAGTTTTAGAGCACAATCTGTCATGCACTTTAAGGTGACTGAGGACTGAAAATATGGTAAAATGGAAATAACTTATATTCTCATCTATCCCTCCTAAAATAAGGATGAAAATCACCGTGACTAGTGGCAAGGTATAATACCTGTTCTCAAATGCCTTTGTTTGCCAGCTTGCCCAGTGTGTGTATGGCATAGTCCACAGCATCAGCTTCAGTGGAAAGAAGAAAAGCAGCTGTGACTGGGTCTGGGAACAGAAGGACAATTGTGTAGCTCTGGGTTCAAAATCCAGCCAAATTAACTGGTGACTGGAAGAAGATCTTCATGCAGCCTGCAGTAATTGTGATGTAAGGATGTCCTCATCACTGTGAGATACTCTGCTCTAGGCTCTCTCAGTCTCTGCCATGTGTATCTTAACTGCTTTATTGTACCAGAAGGACCTATGCAAACAAGAGAGTGAAAATTGTCCTTACTTAAAATAAACACAGGAGAAAAACTGAGAAGAATGCTGAGGCCCCCACTCACAGTTATTAAGAGGTAAAACCCCTCTCACAGAGCATGTCCAAAGCGCTTTTCCCTGCTGGCCATGTGTCTGAGCAGATACTTGTAAAACTATTTGTTTTTCTGTGAACTCATACTCTCCATGTGAGGTCTGGAGAGGAGACCAGGATCTGCCACGCTCAGCATAACGCTGCAGAGACCCACGCTCCCAGCCAGATCCTTCTGCTCTGGTGCTGCACATAGGTTCTCCCCTTACTGCTTGTTACTGTTAAATCATGAATTTATATGACCCAAGACCACTCCATTGTGTTTATTTCTCATAAACCATCAGGCGCCAGAATGCAACTTCTCGGACCATACAGTGAAGCCACTTCCAGAGCATTATTATAGCATGTGGGAGGCAAATGTTTAAAATCCCTCAAAGGAATGATTCAGACTAAAAACCTTCTTTTCCATATACTTAGGAATTCACTTCTACAAAGTACATTTCCCTTTATGAACAACTGAAAAATCAAACTGTCTGAGTTACTGCCTCAGATCAACCATTCCTTCTTGAAAACACCCACATCAAATCAAGGACATCAGTTAATACCTACTTATACAATACCTTACTATGTGCAAGTTGCTATTTCATTGACAGTATAAATATCCTATTTCAAATGCAGCTGCTCCCTTCTGCTCTCACTGCTCTGGCTCCTCTCTTTGCAAAACTACAAACAACAGACAATGCCACTTGTACCAGCTATTTATGTAAGATGCCAGGCTGCTCTCTAGGAGACAAATACAAAAGTAAAATCTGCTCTGGGGAAAACTACATCTGAGATCAGATCTCAGCTGCCAGGCTCTGGAGCAGAAGACACTCCTCACCATGTAAACACAGAGGATATATAAAAGGTGAGTGGGAGGCAGGAAGAATTAATGTTCATACTTTACACTGGAAACTGTGGGATGGATTGAGCTGTCCAAGGGGATTGAGTCTCCTCCGTCAGAGCTCTTAAGTGAAACTTCTAGGGTTTTAGCTCAGGGCACAACAAAACCACCTTGTTTTCCATGGTATACCCCCTCATTTCCTAATTCTTCATCACTGCATTATTTTCTATCTGCTCTTTCTCTGCTTCCATGTGCAGATTGCTCCTCTCACCTCAAAACGCAACCTACTCATGACTCCTCATCCATTATGGATCCCAATGGTCAGCTTGGAAACCACTATTCAGGAATTTCTCCTTCCCCAACACACCACATGGTCAACAGAGGGCAAACGTACATTTCATATACACTGATGTGGTTAAAGCACGAGTTAATTGCTATATGCAAATTTTGGCTTCATGCTCACTGCAACCTGGAAGGCAAGCTAACTGGCCATTTTAATTGCAGGAATGGCAGATATTTTAATCAACTGAATCCATTTGTTTGCTGTGACCAACACAGTCCAAATTAGTTTTCGAGATACTCAGATGTTTTTGCAATATTGCTGGAAGCGTCTGAAAGAATTTCTACAACCAAGGTGCAGAAGTCAAAGCTCAAGCCAACGGTTACAAAGAGCCCAAAGACAAAGTTCATCTGTGGGAAAAATAATTCATATTTACACTAAAAATTGTCACCAGATTTTAAAGCTGGGTTACAAAAGAAAGCAGACCATTGGCTCTGTAGACCAATTGCTAGGCTACAAACATCTGCCACTTTAACAGAAATAAGTGGAAATCAACAGTGCTTAAGTTCATCTCCCTGGACTCATTTTTGCTTTGTGTTTGCATTTGCTTGGATAAAAATCAGCTTTTTTTTTTTTTTTTTTTAACAGGCATCTGGGGAGAGATTGAGCACTAAAACTATTTGGTTTGCATGATTCAGTTTTGGAGAGGTGATAAAAAATGGGATGGAAGACAATAAACCCAGTCTTTTAGCTGTTACCAACTGCTAGGTGTTTGATAAATTTATCATGCAAATCTGTTGGCTTCCTGTGACCCTTTAGCACCAAATCATGTTTGAAGGGCATGGTGTCTTTGTACCACCAAGCAGCTAGTGTCCAGCCAGGTGAAGCTCAGGAAACCCTTGGGATCTGTTCAGAGTAGTTTTCTCAAGAATATAATTATGTTCCCTTGGTTTACTGTGATTATCAACAATTTCTTGTCATGGATAGTCAATGCTGTACAACTGTATAGATAAAATATCATTGCAAAACAAATCAGAAACAAACAAACAAATCTAGATCCTTAAAGGATGTGACCTCATGTACTGCCAATTTCCAAGCTGAAATATTCAGAAAGGAGAAATACAAACCCCTGAGCTTTAGAGAATTGCAACTGTTTTTAAGCCAGAGTGAGCAATTGCAGTTCCCAGGCCAGCTCAGTAATTGAATTGATCATCTGCATACTCTTCAATAAAATTTAAGCAAAGAAAGCATACAGCCTAACACATGAACTGATGAATTTTAGTTTGGGGGCATGTATTATCTAATAAAGTGCTCTGAACCAGTCCGGTTTATAACAAACATTCATACAATTCTGCCTAACATCTGTAAGCATGTCAAATTGATTTGCACATGTGAAATGGCACAAAGAGCATAAAACTAGCCTCATAAAATTGAAATGAATTACTATTCTCCTTAGTAAATATGAATGTCCTGAAAGAGTCTGACAGTAGATTATGAAGAAAGAACTTCCATATGCATGTTACAGTTATGAATTTGTTTTCTTTTCCACAAAAGCTGACACTCAGAGAGTCTTCGGAGTGCTGGCAACATCTGTGTTACAAACAACATATTTTGGGTTTTGTTCTGGAAGATTTTCCTTCAGGGTAAACTCATGATCCCCAGCCAGCAGTTTTGAAAACTGACAGACATCCCTCAACCTGAAGATGTGCTTATTCACTGCCATCTCTGGATATTCGTACCTCCTTATCTGATTCCCTTTGTTGTATTCATAGGTTTTCTAACTCCCCATAAAGTCACAGAAATATGGTTTGAGCAGAAACCATGTGCCTTGGGTTTTGTGAAGACAACCTAATCCCTGTTATTCACTCCTTAATCTGTCACCTACTCATTTACAGAAAGTCTCTGATTTTACTCTCACACTACTCAATGATTTTCATCTCCATTGGCCCAGGTCTCCTAGATTCCATGATTATTATTCCATATTATCACTCTTGAAAACCACAGCAAAATAATCACCACTTATTATAGTATCAGTAGATTATCAGCCCTGCCTCTCTCTGCAGGGCACCTCACCTTTTCTTTCCATTTTATTTTATGCTTTCTACAGCTTTCTACAATTATTCCTTTTAATTACCTGTACAAGACCTAATTCTCCCAGGAGACTGTCAACTGTCATTTTATCTGATGTTTCCTAATCTTTAAGATGTAAATTTCTCTGTAGAAAAGTTATGTTTGGGTTTGGTTTTTTCCTTCTTCTTTGTGAGAAATTAGGGCAATAATTGCAACTCCTAATTGTCTAATAACTTCATAGAGCTGTCTTCTCATACCCAGTGCCTCCAATGCCTACTCCTGACACTATCATCCCTTTTACCCTCCTTTCCCCCTAGGAATGTTGACCCTCTTAGCTCACCTATTCAGGTAAGACAGTAGTTCACCACCACATGCAGTGCTAACCCCACAACTTTACCTTCACATGCTCTGCTGCAGATTGCTATGGGCCCTCCACAACCCTATTTCCGATCCTTTTAACGTTTCCAATCCTTGCAAACGTTTCCATGGCATTTCAGTGCTCACAGACAATTTCCAAGCTACACAAGACACATTCCTTCACCCCCTGAATCATATGACAGCAATTTTCTTCAAAACAAGCACTTTATTCCTTCTTCTCATCTATCATCCTCCTTCCCATGGTATTTATGTATCCTGCATTTCAAGATCACAGAATCACAGAGTATTCTGAGTTGGAAGGGACCCACAAGGATTATCAAGTCCAACTCTTAAGTGAATGGTCCATATGGGGAATTCTATCCTTCTTCACTTGCTTTCTTTTACTCCTGTGCTTTCATGAAGGCATATATATGATGATGACTCCTTCCTCAGCTTCTCCCCACATTTCCCAGTGAAAGGCTCCTGCCATCACGGACAGTGGCTGAGGGAGAATTCAACCCACCAACAATTACCTTGTACTTGCCAAGGTCTCCTACAGGGCCAGCATTTTACCCAGCACCATTGCTTATTGAACTGATTTAATGCCACTGGGGCAAGACTCAATTCCTTAAGAATTCCAGAAACATTGCTGGTGATCACCTTCCTGGGCTCACTGCAAACCTGTTTGGTTTGGCAGAGCTGCCCAGAAGCACTGCTTGGACATCACAAGGATTTTGCTGCCCCACCTCACTAATCAGAGCTAAAAGCACATTTTCTAGTGAAGATGCAACCTGTGAAATCCAGTCATGAGACATAACATTTCAGTCAAATGCCTGAAGAAAAAATAAATTATGAAGACAGAGTATTTCAGGCTAACCTGAAACAAGCTGTTCAGTTTATCTTACTTCCTTTTATAAAAGCAAATTAATATTGGACCAAGATATTCTCCAGTTGATTTCTGGGGCTTGTTTGGAAATCACTGTTGACAGGGATTTCTCAAGATTAAAATGACTCAACATTGATATATAGAATTATGAAAACACTGAAAGAAAACAGTCATGGTTGAAAAACTGAAACACTTTTGGCAAACTTTAGCTAAATTCACAGATCGTCTCTCCTTCTCCAAGCTGGTTCCTCACCTAAAGATCCAACAACTATTTTTCTGAAAGAATGCACATAATGCTATTTGTCCAGAATATTTTCTTTGGTTTAATTCCTTTTAAACTCTCTTTCTTGGAGAATTTCCACCCCACAATTCAGTATGAAGAAGCTCTCGCAAAATTTCTGACTTATTTTCCACATGTACAAAATGACAGTAGAGCCATTACACCCCATCCACCCCACTCCTGTTCCAGAGCTGGTGCGGTCTGCAGGATGCACTCTCACAGTTACGCATGGAAGCAGTAAATCAAGGCTCTGTCTGATGATTGAGCTCGTTTTAAAATAGCACAATTATGGCTGTCTGCACCAATTCAGGAAAGTTCCGTACATGTTTAAGTATGTTCCATATCATGACAGTATTTAAATATTCATTTCATCTAAAAAAGTATTTATATCCCACTGAAGGCAATGGGATGTACATATAAGAATATCAGTAGTCCCAGATCCAGGGCAAAGGGTAAGGTTTAAAAACTACGTTCCACATAACAAAAAAATACATTCCAATAACAAAAAAACCACTACTTTCCATCTGTCCCAGTGGAATGAACAGCAAAGGAGACTTCCTGAAACTAACCTTAGATCATCCACTCTAGCTGTCATTGCTTGACAAAATTAAGAGGGAACCAGAGGGAGAGTCAATGCTCACTTCCACCAAGGTACATAAACTGAAAAGGTTTTCCCTTCAATAAATTCTTCATATATTTTGTCATGACAAATGCCCATTAGGTTTGTGATTTCTTTGTGAATTATTTTGATACCCTGATGTAAAAGAACTAAGGAGCTGAATCTTGCCACCAGAGCTTCAGCCAACTCCTTAACAAGCAAAAGACAAATTTCACTCTCCCCTACCTCAAGGAAAAGCTTTAACACCTTGGCTATCACTAAAGCTAACCTGAATGAACAGATCATAGGACGTGGCCTCAGATGGTTTAGACAGAAAGACAAGAGGCTCTTCTGAAGCTACAGCTTGAGAGTATAAACAAGAATCAGCCAGAGGATCACATTCATTACCAGTCAGGGCACTGCAACCTTGCTGTAGCCACAGGATTCACATGGAGAAAAAGGTCCAGCATATACTGTTGGATGCTAACTACAGCTGCAGCCCCTGTAGCCAAACATTCCTCAACCCCATGAAGAAGGGGACCTGAGCCATTGGTTCCCAAAATTTCCTGCTCTCCCCACATCTTCCCATAGGACTGCTTTTCTTCCTCTTCCTCCTTGTCTTTCTCCCTTCTCCACCTGACATTCTAGTCACAAACAAACTTGGTCCTGCTAGGAACCTGGGGATGAGACAGAGGATGGTCTTTCAGGGAAACTGGATCCTAAAAATGGCACACAGCCACTGTGGTTGATAAAGCTGGACTGTCTGAAGGCACCCAGGCACTGACTTTAGGCAATGACCACCTCACAGTTTCCCCAGCAGAGACACTGCACCAGTAAAACACCAGCTATAAGCCATGGCACTGCAGAGATGCCTGACTTTGCAACTGCATTGAGCTGTTACTGGTCCCTAAGACCTTTTAAGGAGGGTCAGGGGGCACCTAAAAATGCAGAGAGTTTTTTGGCTCTCTTCACTTTATGCAGGGTGATTTTCCTTTTCTTCTTTGATCTCTCATTAAACTCCCAGGATGGGTGTCTGTCATACCTCAGCAGCTTCCTTCTGACATGTAATGCCTTGTTGTAGCATCAATGCATTTTCACTAGGTTTTAACATTTTAACTTATGCCAGAGTTTGCTTTATCTCTTCCTTACCTGATGATAATGTCTTGGTTTTGCACTAGTTTGGCTAGAAACAGGTAGTGGTGTTCGTACATCCACTTGTCCAGTTTCAATCCGTTAACCAATCTGGTAACCAATACAGGGGTGACTCTCCTAAACTCAAGGATTTCTCATCCTATTAACAGAGTCATTCATCTCTCTTCAGCTTCTGCCTCCTTTAGCATCAAAGTTTAAAGCAATATTTGGTGAGAATGTTCTTGTAAACCTTTCTACACCTTCTCTGAACTGTTGTAGGGAACTATCAAACCCTTGCTACACAGTAGTAGAAACTGCAGCTTACATCAACTGAAATGTCATCACCAGCACCAGTCCTGCTCAAAGGAATCTGGGACTGATCCCACGTCTGTCTGGGACCTGGTTATTAGAGTAAAAAGGTTCCTCTCCACCCCATGCTCACTACAGTCCCACTGTTCCTGGTACTGTAACAAATGTGACTTTAAAAATGTCTTTGTTTCCAAGCACAGATGTAGTCCAGTGATTAGAGCCAAAGCCTGGATAATTCACAACAGCATTCATTCCTACCCACCACAGGATGGTACTGGGAAGGCACACAGCTAAACTCCATACATTTCTGAAAGTCAGATGAGCAGAAAAAGGACAGGATGTGCTCAAATTATCCTAGAATTTAAAACAGAGAAGAAAGGGTCACTACTGGCTATATTTCTGTTCTATAACTCTTTCTCATGAAGTAAGCAAGGGGGTGGGGGGTATGGGGAAGAAAAAGGCCCAAAGAGGCATGCAAATGAGTTATGCTCAGGAAGAAGTTGATGGATACGTGCAGAAAGGGCCCCACAAAGCTGTGCACACTCTGCTCCAGCCTGGGCAAAGCCATGTCACCTGCCCCTTTACTCTGTGTCCACAGAAGACACAAAGCACCCAGACAGAGGTTGCCATAGCCACCCGTTTAAGTTCCAGGAACAAGTTTCCCTCTGCACAGAAAGATTATTTATAAGGTGGCTTAGGTGTGCCTTGCAGTGGACAGTTAAAAATGGGAAGTCCCATCCCAGGGGAGCTTACGGCCCAAATTAGACATAACAGTGTAAGAAGGTACAATAAACACAGGGAAGAGAGTCAGGGTAAGATGTTGAGATGCTGCATATATGCTCTGTCAGCTCTTTTATTCTTCCTATTAAACCCTGCCAGGGCTCTGCATCCCTGAGCATTTTTTAAAGTGTCCTGCTGGTCTGCTAACCCTGCAGCCACTTGGGAATGGCACAGCCCTGGCTGGGACGGGTTCCATAGCCTCTCCAGGCCAAGATGAAACCTCCACCCTGGAGCTAACAGCACTCTTGAGGACTTGCCAAGGCTGTGAAATTCCTCCTGGTCAAGTATCCCTCCCTCCACTAGGTTGTGGGGTTGCACAGACAGGTCCTGCTCCACGCTGCCATGCTGCCAAAAATGGGCTGTTCTTGGCAGTCCAACAATTTCCAACAGGGCCTGGCACCTAGTGGGAAATGGGGACAGCATTTACTCCCTGAACTGGCATGGAGAAATTATGGGGCTCATCTGGAGCTGCTGAAGTAGGCATGAGTTTGTCCTGAGAGCAACAGAACTTAATAGAAAAGAGACACCTGAGTTATGCAGACTCCGAGTTTCTGCAGCCTCCTCCCTACACCCAAAATACCACAGTCTCTGTTTGCTAGCTTGCTGACAGCCAGTGCAATGCATCCTGAAATATTGTATCCCACTGGGGAGAGGTGAGGGTCACCCTCCCATGCCGCTGGTTCTGCCCTCTGGCTCTGCCACATCAGCTCTGCCTCGCTGGCTGCCTCACAGCTGAAAGAAGTGCCCACAGCAGAAAAACTGCCCAGTCTGCACAGAAATGAACAGAGACTGCCACCATGGCACAAATCTGCGGGAATGGTGACAAATGACAACTTTGCTATCCGATGCATTTCACTAATTCATCCTGCCAGAAGCGTTTCACTCAGGTCTGTCGAAGCCACTGCAGTCGCACGTCCTCTCACAGGCTCAGGAGATGGCTCAGGCAATTCTTTCCCTGAGTTTTGCAATACTTTGAAAATTCATATTTATGATCAATATGAAGTAAACAACATTTAGTAAGGAAAAAAATAACAGGTTGGTTGCTCGGTTCACTTTTACATCTACAGTAAACAAAACATCTGTGGGGTTAGCAGAGTTTTTAACCACAGGTGAAGCTGCTGCAGAGCTAAAGGTGCCACACAGCAGGTTCACCTGGGGCCCAGACAGTGGCAGCATCTATGGGTGCAACTAAGAGGGACAGCATGTCTTGTGTACCTGCTTCACACTGCCCACTGCTACAGGAACCCTGCAAGAAGCTCACTAAAGGCTGCTGATTTGAAGGAATCATCCTTCAGCTCTCTCCCCTCTGAGGGGACAGTCACCTCCACACTCACGTCATCCTGTCAGTAGTTGTCCATGCTCCAGAGCCCAGTTCTTGGACCTGAGTCCCAGCTCTGGGTGTCAGGGTAGTCCTTTCTAGAGGCACCAGTGCTGTGACAGGGTTCATGGTCTATTTGAAATTAGCCATCCCAAAGAAACCTCCAGAGTCCACTTTCTCCACCTCTCTGCCCTCTGGGAAACACTCTTCGCCCCAGAAATCTGACATTTCTTAATCTTGGCTTGTTTTCCAGGTCAGCAGCCTTGTTCCCCAGCACTCCCAGCCATTCAGCAAAGGCGTGTCAAATGCTGTCACTGTCTCTGTGCCTTCACCATCCTGCTGAGCGTGCCTGCTCCGTGGGTGGCTGGAGGCAGAGCCGTGGGAGCCAACTCCTTCCACAACAGCTACACATGCACTTAGAGTATGCTCTGCTGCTGTTGTACCTGCCAAACCACCTCAAAGCCATCACCAGCACACATACTGCTGACACCAGACATTGGAAGGAGGGGAACGATTCAAGGAACAGACACCACCAAGAGAGGCATGGCCAGGATTAGCCATTGAGACCTGCAGGCTCCACCTATTTACCTTCCTGGCCATCCTGTTGCCATGCCTGTGGCCATTCATTGCCTGCCTGTCTGCACTGCACAGCCACTTCTGCTTGGCTGGAGCTTGCAGCCCCCACAGCACTATGAAGGAAAAGGATCAGGATGGTGCCATACAACACATGCTGCAAAACTTGACACTGCTGCAACAAGAGTACCCAAACCTCAACCTGCTGGGTCAGGAGCAGGGCTGCCCTGAGATTGACTGCTATCTCAAAACTGCAAAAATAGTTATTTTGCTCTAAATTAACTATAGTTAACACTGGCACCATTAGCCCAGGCAAACCTCGTGGTGTCAGGCCACCTAACTCTGCCCTGCTGTAGACCAAGGGCACTTTCCTGCCCCTAAAACAAGATGCTTCTTGGTGGACATCATGGGTAATTAAATAAGGGTCACTTTTCCCCAAAAAAGAACAAGGCACATGTGAGCGCATGTGCCTAAGCACCTCCCATCATCAAATTTCATTTCAACCCTAAAATGAAAGCTCAGCTTAGGCTGCAATTTAAAGCAAGTACCATTTCTGTCTTCCAGGAGCTCAGCAGCATCATCAGTTTTCCCCATGCACATGTGAGTGTAAATGCTCATAACTATTCAGCTGGTTCTGTGGTTTTACATTGAAAATATGTTGCTATGGAGAGCTCAGCACGGGAACGTGCAGCCACCACAAGGCACCATGACACAAGCAGCCCACAGCTTCTGCTGATATTTTCAGGCTCTCCGCTGCCATCCACACAAAGGCTGAAAATAGACTTAAAGCTCAAATGAAGCATCTGTAATACTTCATTTCTGCCCGTCCCTCCCCAAGGCACTGAGACTTTTCACAAAAATCCTACCAAGCATCCCACATACGCTCTGACGTCACCTTGCTGATTTCTAATTCCTTGCTGCACACATGCCTTGAAAAGGAAATTCCCTCCAGCCCCATTTCCATTGTATGTCCTATGTCTGGGAAGCAGGTTTCCCTCTAGAGCCACCCTTCTGCCAGTATCCAGAGCTGCTGCTCAGTCCTTATTAAATTTTAGGCACAACATAAAGCAAATCCCCCATGCTGCTCCACCTTGCTGCTCTGCTGACTGGGAAGGATTTGATTTCTGTCATTTAAAGCTGACCTTGGCAAAGGTCATTCAGCAGCAGCAAGCTGATCTGCAAATACCTATTCAGTGCAGGGGAAACTTGCCTGTGCCATTTAAACCCCAGCCCTCACACTCTCCAGAACGCACAGGCTGGGTCCTGAAAGATGCCGAGCATTTCCTGATCTCACTGACTTGACACGACCTGGGACAGCACAGCCAAGGCAGTGCAGACTTCAGCCCACAGCACTGTGACTGAAGAATCCCTTTGGGGTTTCTCTTTCCTATGAATTTTTAAAATATCTGAAATACTGTTTGTTTTCTTTCTCATATTTTGGAGTAACTGATAAATCCTCAACTGCACTATAAACATGTAGCCATCAGCCCTTGATTTCTAAAAATGTGTTTGTATTAAGCTATGAAATTATTTACAGTAGCCATAAACATCCTCCCAGCATCTGGCAGCTGGGAGAGGGCCTTGGAACTCACCAATTTACTTACATTGTAAACCACTTTCTAATAAATAAATAAGCTCTTAATATCTCACCCACAAGAAGAGACACATTGCGTACAATGCTATATTTAGGGGTCCTTTGAAGGTCAAGGATTCAGCAGCTGACTTTCTCCAAGGACCCTTCTTTGGTGACTGTATATTTATGGCCAAATGAATTGTCAGCCAAATGTCTTTATTTTGAAATTGGTTTAAAATTCCCACATTGCTCTGAATGTTGGAGAGGCATTGTGCTTGTTTCTTGTTTTGCCTGAACCAGGGTCAGATTCTGATATAAGGGGCCCAAAGGGGCACCTAAAAATCCAAGTAAATGTTTGCTGATTCTTTAGTAGTGATCTTCCTCAGAGGGCTTACAGAGCCTCCAAGGCTGGTTCCTGGGGTGGTGATGCTCTCCAGGCCAGGAGAATGCCCAATACCAGAGCCCATGAGGAAAGGAGAAGGTCATGTAGCATTGCAAAGAGGTACAAAATGCCAGGTGAAATACAGGTGGGAGAAGGGAAAACAAGTATTTCACACATCCCATTGGGTCCTGTGCAAAGGAAGAGCCATGTTAGGGCCCTTACTGGCTGCAGAGAGTACTGAAACTGATGGAAATATGATTTTCAATTACTATGAAATCCATAGTGCTCTTGAAGACAAAGGAGGGTGAGTGGTTCAAAGCAATCCTGGATTAAAAACAATATTGTCAGATCAAACTTGTTCCAAAATTTGTGTTTTGCAAAGAATAGTAATAGCCTTTCACAAAACTTAAGGTAAACAAGGACTGTTTTCACATACTGCTTCACTTAAATAAAAATCAAAATAAAAATCAAAATCAAACTCTCCCCTAATTTCAACCAGTGCTGGTTAAATGAAAAAGTTAACTGGTAAATATGAGGAAAAAAAATGTTTCATTCGCTCTCCCTGCCCCAGACATGGAAGAAAAGAAAGAATGAATCAACTATTAAAATCGGTCATGTTTTAATCACGTGAGGTTGTACTCACAGACAGCTAGAGATCTGAATGAAGAATTTTAAAACAGGAACCCCAGTGTAACCAAGTCCTGCTGTATCACCAGTGCTCTGTGGACAAGCTTCGTGTGAGGGTCTAGTTACTCCATTTATCCACCTTTGCAGAGTCTCCAGAGATCTCTGACTAACTGAAGAGCAGAAGAGGCCTCTCTCCTCTCTCCCCTGCAGCCCCCATCTGCTCTATTGGAAAGGATGAAGCTGCACCAAGACAAAAATGGACCGTGCAGAGTCCCCCCCCTGTGCATGGCATGGGCCCTTGGCACCCCCTGGGGTGGTCTGAAGAAGCTGTTCCTGAGCAGTCATGATGGGCTCTTTCACCCAGGGGTGAAAGGAGCAGGTCATGAGGATGCTGGTCGCAACCTCAGTGGGCCATAAAGACATAACCAGAACGCAAAATTGCTTGTCCTGACGCTACCCCAGTTCCTGCGAGTTGTCTCCCATGTATGTCCCCCTGCTCAGTCAGTGCAGAAGCTCTGCAGAAATTCTCAAACACAGTGAGCCACATCTAGCTACATTTTTTTAATAGATAATAAATTCCAGGCAGTAACAGACTGTTTCAGTAAAACTAAGCAGAATCCACTATTTTCTTAAGAAAGATAAACAAAAGGCAAATGCAATGGGATTGCTGCTGTGATTTTACATATCCTTATTGCAATAGCTGAAGCAGCCCAGACTGCTTATTGCTGATCCGATAGATCTCAGGGGACATGGGATGAAAGCACTGCTCTGTGTCATCAGAGGCAATGGCCTGTTCATTCCTGTTGTAACACTGCTTCCTTCACCCCAAACAGGAACTTAGCCCTACAGTTCTGAAACTATGCATGGACAGCATGAATAAATCTCATCACCGAAGGCTTCCTGACATTCCTGCTGAATATCCAGTCCTATTAGTCAATGTCAGGCCCTGGGCAACATGAAAAACTGCAGAAATCCATCCTGGCTGTCACTGGAAATCAAAGGTCAATCTCAAAAACTGAGAGACTCCTTCCAGCCTTGGAAGGTATTCACATTTCAAGATTACAAAGTGCAATTGTCAAACCTCTGCACATTCATGTGAAACAGGAAGGAAAAATAAGATCCTGGACAATAGGACCCTGGTGGAGTGCTGGAGGAATCAGGCTTTTCCCAGGAAGCCATTTGCCAAAATGTTAAAATAGAAGCTATTTACACAATAGGTTGGAAAAAGTTAACATGTTAGACAACAGGATTTCAGATTACAAACACTGGGTAGGTTGTCTCATGAGGGTGCTCTAAAAAAATGTATATATTCTCCAAACTAAGGAAAAAGTATTTTCTGTAATGGCCCTTTTGGTGGGGTTTCTACCTCTGCTTTTGCGGTTCAGGTTCCCTGTACTCCATACCCACAACCCCCTGCCTCTGTCTCATCCCATTCTCCAGTCTCTCACTCCTCCTTATCCCACTCCTGTCCAAAGCTTCCCTTCCGCTCCTCTAACACCACATCTGTAGTCATCAGCTGCACCATGTGAACAGGCTATGATTTAGCTGTGCTTGAGAGTAACAGGCAGAAAGTCAGGCTTCCCAGTTTCTATTCCCATCCCTCGTCCTCCCTGAAGAGCCTTCAGGAGGTCATTTAATCTCTATGATGTGTGACCCCAGTTCTCCTCCTGCAAGCAGCTTGTGATGCCCTGAATACCCTCAGGTGTCTGCAGGGAGTGATTTCCCAGAGCCCTCGGTGACAGATCCCACGCTTGCCTTGTTAAATGTTGAAACATTTTAGGTGTTAAAAAAGACCCTTCTAAGCATTTCTCTGGGGAGCAGTTGGCCAGCAGCTGACTTTCTCCTGGAAATCTATGTAAGTGGGAAACACAGCCTATGAAACTTTAAATAAATCTCTTGTAGTCTGTGTAGTAACCAGTGGCAGTCACTTACAATCCACCCTGTCCTTGCTGTTTCCACAGCCTTCCTGTTGCTGAGCACGAAGTGCTTTCAACCTACCTGTGAGCCTTCCCAGGGCAGCAGGGGACTCTAATCCCTACTTCTGGAGGATATGCTGGGATCAACTCTCCATCTCCAGCCAGCTCTCTGCTTTGAAGCTTCCACAATGGCCAAATTTGTCATCACCATCCAGTGTCTAAGTAAAACGATTAGACCTCATTTCTGATGACTCAGATCCTCAGACCTAAGTTTCAGCTGTCAGCAAAGGTATCTCCTGGCTCCCCAAATAGAAACATAAAGCAATGGCTTAAACATATTGCTGCTCAGGGAAGATGATGCCAACAGACAGAGAAGCAGACACTCAGCATAGCATTTAAGTGCTTCTTCATTAAGGGCATCTGTCACCCTATACTGCAACACTGCAAATGTGCTTCCCAACATGAAGCTCTACCTCAATGTTTTCCTGGTAGATCATTTAGCAATAGGTGATGGACTTCATGCTGGCAGGCAGGTGCTTACCCACATTAAAAATAAAGTAGCTATGATCTACGAAACTCTAAGATGCCTTAAATTCAAGCACATCACGTCCTGCTCTCATTCTTACACCCTGCATTGCATGTGTTCCACTGAAAAGGTTTCATCACATACCTGAAGGTGAAAGAGAGAACACAGTCCATAAGATGTTTGTCTTCACACTTGCTGTAAGAGTCACCCAGGTGGGAAGAGCCTGAATATTTCTGTTTGGCTCCAGCTCTGTTCAGGTTCTCCTGGCAATGCTGGGTATCTCCCCTCCTGGGGAGGTGGGGAGAGGAAGTAAAGAACAAGAGCATGCCAGTGCATGTCTAAAGGGAGGAATCAGGAGGTCTTTAAGTGTTCAAGAGACTTGCCACACTTCCCCCGACAGAGAAGTTGCATCTTGTGCTTGTTGTGCAACACAGGAAAGAACAGGAAAACAGTCCCAAGACTACAGAAACAATAAATTACCCTCTTCTCCTTTATTCAGATCCCCAAAGTACTGTGAATACATAACCTATAAGAGCTAAACTTCCTTCATGGTTTTACTTCACTTTCAACACGGATAATTCTCTGTTTTCTAGGGAAGCAGAGATGAGGTTCACTCTCCTGTCTCATTTGTATTTGCTGGATCTCATAGAATCATAGAATTAACTAGGTTAGAAGAGACCTCCGAGATCATCAAGTCCAACCCTTGATCCAACCCCACTGTGATTACCACATCATGGCCCTCAGTGCCAGATCCAGCCTCATCTTAAAAACCTCCAGGGACGGTGAATCCACCACCTCTCTGGGCATCTGAGATGTACTGCCCAGGTGGACAGTGGACAGCTTCCTCTACCATTCTCCAAAGCTTTTCAACAATTCCTCCTTACTGTCTGCATGTGATCTGCAGTCCAAGGTGAATTCCCTTTTCATCCAGACACACTGTGTTATTTCAGTACAGCACTATCCAGACAACTGAAAAAAGTGCGAACAATTTAATGTAATTACTTTCTCCGAACTTTCCATGAAAATGGTGAAAGTCTGGAAGACTTCTCATCTTTGTGCAGTGTTTGGAGTTGTTCTGTTTGGTTTTATACTTACAAACTTAAGTATACTTACAATCTTACAATCTAGAGAGAAATCACCATAAATATTTACAGAGAGAGCTTCAAAAAGCCACTATTTTCAGTTAGTGAGAGGGCTTTGTCTCACCATCAAGATTTCTAAAAGGTTCAGTAATTTATCTTAATTCAGACCATTCTGTGAATAAAACAGCCGCTGTCCTTCCAGATGGAAAGCAGACACTATCCTGCCTCCCCTTGTAAAGCAACCAACATGCCTCAGAAACAAGCAGCAGCAGTTATTAAACTCAAGAGAACCACCCCTTTCACCCACTGAACTCCATCCAGCCTCAACACTTCCCAAAACTGAAAAAAAAAAAAGATGACACTGCAAAATGTCTTACGTAAATTTTGCTGTCCCAGGAGCCTCCACAGCCAATCCAAAGGGTCAAAGTACTTAAAGAAACCAGATTCTTAAGGGATTTCCAGCTCCCACTTCCAGATCTCAGTGATTACACAGAAGGCAGACAGCATCACCCTTGATAAGCCCCCACCGCTGCAGCCATTAAATGTCCAAATTTGTTTGGGTGCCTGAGCCTCTTGCAGAAGTCTGGATAGGAAAAACCCAGCCAGCAGCAACAGAATGAAAGCAACCCTAATCTATTCAACTTCCGTTATTTATTTTTTTTAAGAACATTTTCTAGCATTTTCCCACTAAATACTGGAGATTAAGTAAGCAAAACTTCTTGATGTCTGCATGAAAATACGTGGACAAGAGCAGAAACCCATGAGCATTCCCAAGTCTTGAAGCCATCAGCAAACCAGCATCTTCAGTGCCAATGTTAAGCCCTGCTCTGTGCTGGCTGGCTGGGGACTGGCAGCTCAGCTCAGCACGGGCCTCTCCAAGAAACATACAATAGGGAACAAGGAATTTTTCTCTCAACACTTGGCAGAGCAGTATACTAGCTATCTAAACTTAGACAATAAATACAGAACAAATTAAGTTCTCCTGCTCCACTGGAATCCCAGAGGTGCTTTTTGGAGACCACAGTGCCGGGGCAGGCAGGGATGCACAGCATGAGCCACGGGCCAAGGTGCTGCTGCCATGGCGGGCAGCTGGGTAAGCACTCCAGTACACAAACGCTTTTGTCCTCTGCGTCCATGTCGACTTCTGGTGGGAGCTCCAAAGGTGCCTGCTTCCTGCTGGTAGCTCTGCTTCTCTCTGTTTCCATCAGGGCCAGGAATAACAGGAGAGCAGGCTGTCCCCCAGCCCCTCCTCTTCTGGTCCTGGACATGGCCAGTGGTATGAAGAGCGGGGGCTGAGGAGCACGCTTGAGTTACAGAAGCAAATGGTTTTTGGTGCCTCTGGATGTTCCAAGTTAAGTTCAGATCGCACTGCACTTAGCCTGCATGCTATCCAAACTAGTCCAGCAGGGCCTAATCCTGATGAATAGCTGGGTAGCTATTAAAATTGTTTTCCTTGAACAGCTAAATGGAAATTTGAGGACTTGATGCTTGAGCTAGCATTTAAAGTGGGCTCAGGTAATCAAAACACCAGATCAGAGAGCACTGGGGGTTTTGGAGGAGCTGAGATTCCATTCAGCTTTGAACCTTTAGTTTTTTATAGCAAACAATTCCCACCCCAATAAATGAGACTAGCCACAGCTCCTTACAGAGACTGACTGGACCTGATCACACGGGCTCACACTAGCTGCTTATACCTTTTTGGCCAGCAATGCTTCTCGTGCAACTTAACACCATCTGTCATTCTGTCGTGTCACCTCGGGATGCCACTTGGGAAAAAACACGTCACTGGTCATCTCTCACTGAAGACACCTGAGATGCCAGCATCCGGTATCACAGCCTTCTCTCTGTCTGGGCACCAAACACCATGTACAAATTTAGAGCAACAAACAGCATGAAGGCAGCTCCAGTGTCTCCAAGTTCTTTTCCTGCATCCGTGGCCAAGCTGCAAGCCAGTATCAGAGCAAACCGGTAAATAGGATATTCTGTGTAGAGGATGTAGGTAGCTTTTAACTGTCACACACTAGAAATGTAGACAAACAGCAGAGCAATGGATTAAATATATGAATTTTTCTGCTATTCTAACATGTTCCAGGGCCTCTGGCATGAATGATGGTAGGAATACCAGTGAGGAGCCACTGAGGAGGTGACAGGAAGCTATAAAGTAACTGGTGTAAGAGTCAGCATGCAGGAGAAGCCAGCTTGTGGATGGAGAGCCTGTGGATCCCGCATGGGCCTTGTTCCCCTCCTCAACCTGATACTGGTGTATGTGAGGACAGCCTAACCATTCAAAGTGGGAGGATGAATGGAGGGAAGGTGACCTCAGAGGAGCTCATTTCCTGAGTGTGGCAGAGCCATGTGGCTCCTCAGGCAGAGCTTCTCCCCCAGCACCACTGTGCAGGTAGGACAGGCAGCTCCAGCAAGCTGAGCAGGCATCAACATGCCAGGGCATGTTTATGTCTAGAAAACTACCACCAGAAGAACCTGACTTATTATATCCAAGCAGATTAATGAAGAACAGTAACACAATTTGGGCATTCCAAGCAAGTAAATGAGTCCCTATAGTCATGTGTGGAGGCAGTTGTGCTGCATGAAAAAAAGGCCCCAGATACTGAGCCTCACCAATTTGATTTCCTGAGCAGGTTGAGAGCAAGCTATAATGGACTCTTCTCCAAGCCACATCCCCTACAAGGAAGCCTGCAATAAAAAAAGGAGGAAGAAACCATGTTTTGAGCTCAGTCAATGTAGTGCACACTTCACTAATCTCAGGTATTCTTAAAAACACTATTGTGGGCCCAACCTGGCTGCAGAGGCAGCAAACCAGCAGTGCTCCTTTGTGGGAGCCCTGGGTGGCTGCAGATGCTAACTGTTCTCATGGACAGAGAGGGGGGAAGGCTTGCTTACATAACCACAGCCTTGTAAAACAATTTGGTACCAAGTGCGACCCCTGTTAAGGGTATAATTTTCATGCTTCCTATAAAAAATAAAATAACAGCGATTTTCAATGCTCAGAATGCATACACTTCAGAAAACCTGGGGTTGTGTAGTATGAGGACAGCAGCACTGCTGCAGGGGCTGGACACAGGTAATGCAGCAGTTAACTGAGAGCAAAGGGATAAGAGCTCCAGGAGGAATGTCAATAGCATTAGGACAGACCTGATATTTGAATAGGCACTGTGACTCAGTCATCACCTAGGGATCTAAGATGATGCAAAGATGCACTAAAAGCTTCTAATTTCTCCTTACTTAATCCTCACTTGCTGTATCCGAATAGTGCACACAAGCTAAGGATGCTCTGTGTGCCCAAGGGAAACAAAGCCTGATGTGGGGCTCCCCATCATGCATTAGGAAATTTGGAAGCTATGTGGAATATGTCATTAGGTTGCAGAGCACTGTGCAAGGGCCTTTGGTATCCAGTGCCAGCTACGGGGATGAACCTTCCCTCTTTCCTGGTGGGTGGTATGAGACTCCAGGCCTTTGTGAGAGCCTCCAAAAGTCAGAGGCGCTCCTTGATGTGAAGCCACATGTCAGACATAGCAAAGCAAGGAGCGACCTTTCAGCTCTCCCTGCTCAGAAGCTGCAGGGTCAGCCGCACGCCACAGCCCATCACCCCCACAACAGCTCCCTGAGGGGCACCCTGAGCTCCCACGGCCAGCACGGCAGCTCCCATCGGCAGCAGAGCCACCCAGCTGTGTGGCACACGAGTTTGGCAGCACAGCCACCCAGCTGTGTGGCACACGAGTTTGGCAGTGCAGCCACCCAGCTGTGTGGCACAGCTTGGGCACGCCGTGGCTTGGGCACGCTGTGGTTTGGGCACGCCGTGGCTCGGGGGGAGCATACGGCGCAAGCCAATTGCGTCGCCTGATGTTCAATGAGACTTGACAGGTCCCACTGAGGTCTGCATGCGGAGAGAGAGCCCGGGGCCCCCAAGCTGGCGACAGCGCCTTGACTCTGCTCAGCCCCAGCACGCCTGGGGCACGAAGGATTCAGCATTTGGATCATCTCATGGGAGGCTGGCAGGGACCCAACGGCGCGAACATCATCCCATCTGCAGGAGCACAGGGCTGGCTTGCAATGCACTTTTACCCTTGGAGTGGGGGTAGGAGGGGGGGATGCACATGCACAGACATTCTTCACTTGTCACCCCCAGCCTTAGGCTGTTTCTTTCATCGCAATCACCTAAAGGTGAGGAGGAGTTGAAAAACATTACACTGACAGCGCTGTCGGAGCTGCGGATATAGGGCCTTCCGCTCCACGCCAAGCAAACCCTCTGGAATGGTTTGGACACGATAGGTAAACAGTGTTGGGCTTGCTCAGCAGGGAGACATTTGTATTTAGATGTTATAGATAAGTGGTGCATATTTGAGACATCTGAAAGTTATTATTCCAGGCAGTTTCTAAACAGAGAATCGCAGTTGCGTAGCCCCTTAACTCCAAGCTGACAGGCGGGATAATGATTTAAATTATTGTTAAACATAGACTCTGTTTTAAGTGGATGGAATTCAACATCATGGTAGGTTTGGGGGAATGGGGGTGTATTACAAAACACAACATTTCCAATTTCTGGAGCGCTGATCTGCCAACACCAAGCATCGCTATTCACGCTATGAAAATGGCAGCTGTAGAGATCCTCAAAAGGCAACATCACTCAGCTGCTTTCTGGCTCATTACCACTACCTCTAATTGCAACAACTTCGATTAAGGGAAATGCCTTTATGAAAGCTAAACATTAAAAGTTTTCACAGACTGTAAAACAGAGTTCAGCAATGAATCATAACGATTTTTTATAATGCTTTTGATTTACAAGTGATTTATGCCTCCTGGAGTTCACCAGGGTTATGTTTATTATGTTATCACTCTGTTTTTAAAGAAGAAAATACTGATTTGTTCTCCATTATAAGCTATTTGAAGCTCGACTTTTAGGTTGTATTAAATCAGTGTCCTACAGTTGTCTCATTTGGGAGGGGTTTGTTTTCCAGTGTTTCCACATTTAGCTGGTTGGCTCCCCCTGACCCCCCAGGCAGGGTCAGCAGATACCACCATCAGAGAAGACTTTTAGAACCCACCATAAGACGCTTTCTGACATACCAAAGGTTAAGTGTGATGGCAAACACTGGCTCCACACTGCAGCCTTTACACAGGCAAAGCTCCAGCAAAAACAAACCCGTGTCTTATGTGGAAAGGAGAAAGGGGAGGAAGAATTAATTTCTTGCTTATTCAGCATCTGATTGTGTCTCTGTGTCACAAGCAAGCTCCCAGGCAGTATCTCCAACCTACAGCATCCTCATTTCCCACATGGGTAATTTACAATAATGCAGGCAAGAGGCTCTCATCTCTGCTTGTAGCATGAAGATGCAATTGGGCTTAAAACAAAAGCAATCACACCTTGCCACTTAAGGGAAATTACATGGCTGATTAATAATGGATGAGCCTCACAAAGGCCACCCATTCTGCTCAGCATGCCAGCATCTTATCCTAATTCTCCTCACCAATAAAGCCTAGAATTGTTTGGAAACTTTAGGGAAATTGAGATCACTCACCTAAGCTTTAATAACGGTTGTGTTTAGCAGGGCAGCAGCAGCACAGCACAGCCTTTGGCATATGCAACGTAACATAAAATCAAATCATGAAACAATAACTCATGTCTGCCAGAAACACACTTACAAGGCACAGGAGTCAAACCAAGATAAGGCACTTCTGTCAGACAGGCAGCTTGGCTTGCCTACTTTAGCACATGAGGAGTCCAGCAACTCAGAGCAACTGAAACCCACAGTCCCCTGCCAGGGAGAAAAGTGGTATCTCCATCTTGCAGAAACCAGGCACTTGTGTGATATGTCTTAGGAAAATGAGAAATCTGAGCCTGAATCAGGAGCTGAATCCTTTACCATTAAAATTAAGGAGGGCTTTTTGTCCCTTTCTGTTAACCACTGGTCACGGACCTGAGGTACCCACACCAGTGTGTAAAGGCTTTCTCCCGCAGGCAGAGCTTGGTTGCTTTTCTTGCACAATTAAACTCTAATAAATATTCTTCCCTCATAAAAATAATGGACCGATCTCTCTCTGGGCATTATTTTTATCTTTTCATATGAAAAAAATATATTCATAGAGCTTGGCAGGAAACAAACAAGCAAGTTAAAAACCTCAAATGGGTATTAAAACTACCAATGCCCTATCTGAAGAACCTAAGAAAAGCACAAAAGGAAAGTGCAGCAATCAACAGAAAACATGGAAATGATTCCTTAGCCCTCAAGCTGGACATTGAATTGGGCAGTGACAAACCCCCCAGGGCAGGCTCAGGGGTCTTGCCTGCTCTTTCCTGCAGCCCTTGCAGCTACTGCTCAGCTGACAGCACAGCCTTCAGAATAAGGAGAGGGACAAAGGCAAGTCAAAGGCGGATTTCCTCCTGCCAGAGGCTCTGTGTAAGGAAAGGGAAGCCTCCTCGTGCCTCCAAGCCCCTCCTGGCCACAGACCAGCCTAATGCTGAACAGACTGACAGCACTGCACCCTTCCAATGAGCAGCCAAAGCGGTCCTGGCCTTTGGACATAAAATTTGAGAGACAAACACATGTTGGAGAGATAAAATGAATGACAAGGGCCCCAAAGAGAGTATTTCCCACTGATTTTTCATTCTGATCTACTTTTAGTAACTTCAGATAAGCTACTTGTTTAACCACTTGAACTCAAAAGGACATAGATGGGTTTCATCTATGTGAAACACCTCACGACAGTCTGCTTTGGCAGATCTCAGCACAATATGTCCAGTCCTAAAACCTGTCATTACCTTATTCTCATGTCCTGGCATGAGCTGATAAAGCCACTTGGGCCCCATCCCCACCTGTGACCCAAGATTTCTTAGTTTCCAGAGTAGTAAATCCTGCTAGTTTCTGTAGTCATCTTTATGCTGTAGAGCCAGTGTGCACTCAACTCCATAAGGATGGGAAACAGCAACACTGAAACTGCTGTGGGATATTCTTAGGTGTCACCTTTTCCACCTGTGGCATCAAATGCCAGAACAAAAGCCAGATCTCCAAACAGCCTCCACTGCTTGGCTACACCGCAGTCAGAAAAAGGATATTAAATATGGAGACAGGGTTGCAATCAGCCTTTCTGAGGAAATAATAACCTGGGAAATTCTGACTCATGCTGATTTGTGATCAAGGACTGTGACTGAGATACCAAAAAAAGGAATTGAATCAGATTTTCATGGCTGTGTCAGAATGAATTAATTCTCCTCATATAACTGGAAAAGATTTAACATCACAGAAGCATTTTTAGCATGACAGCAGGATATGGAGGCTGCAGTAAAGAAGAAAACATGATTATTGGTCTGGAGAGACTGACAGAAAGAAAAGATAAAAAGGAACTAAATATACCATAAAATAACAGCTTGGTCAAAGAGCTGACACCAGGAACATCCTGAGAAGGGGACAGCAATTGTAAGTATCTGGCACTACTGGCTGCAAAAATGCCCCAGGAAATGCTTATGCCAGAATAACCAACAGCGACATATCCCCATGAGAGATGATAAAGTTACTTTTAAGTTTACCCAGAAGATTTTAAGAAGCTTCCACCAAGGTCCTACTAGAAAACTGGTTTTCCCCCTTCTACTAAAGATACAAGAGATGGCTGCCTGGCCTTCTCTAGTGGCCACCATTCACCCCTGTGTCTGTCTCAGACAGGGGTTAAGATATTCTTGCTCACTTTTTGTGGTTGTCAGCAAAACTCTTCAAGCAAATCAGATGTCACTCTGAATCTAGCTAAACCGAAGTCAGGTTATTTCAATTCTAAATGCTTGCCCATAGCAACTATTCAGGTTAGCATAACTAGTTCTTTTTAAAGCCATGTTTGCAATTAATTTGCATTAATTTTCTAGGTTGTCCATTGCAATTAAGCCCTCTGCAGAAAAAGTATTTCACTCAATACATATTTCAAAGATGGTTGTTTGGTTTTCTTTCCCAGCCAAGCAAGCTAGAGATGCTGCTAAGTGCAGGATTAGACTCTGAACTGCAACTCAACAGGCAAGAGTTTATCTGGCAGCAAATTCCGCAGACTGAGGAGTGTGAAATCCCCACTGCAAAGCACTGACAAACAAAGGAGTATCTCCTCTCTCCTCACACAGCCTGCTCACCTTCCTCCAAAACACCCCTTTGATACTTAGTTCTGTCAGTGTTTGTTACTAGAAAAAGACTTTCACAATAAATTAACTATACAATGAAAAGAACCATTGCATGAAGAGGAATAGGTGTTATCAAGAGCAGAACTAAAAGCCACCAATCTAATTCAGGACACAAGAAACAAATCTCACTCAGATTGTTCCCCATTTGTTTTTTTTTTTCCTGTATCTTCATGATCCCTATGATAGATATACTGGCAGTAGTATGTACTTGACCTGATAAAAGAGCTCACTTATCTTCAAGGAACATGCCAGATATCCATGGTGACCCATACAAAATAACTCGAACACACCTAACACCCTGTGCTGTCCAGATAAGGGTGGAGGGAAAAAAAGAAAAAAGGACCAAAGCCTTTGGGTTATGAATTGTCAACACAGAGTCAACATGAGCCAGTGATTTAAAAGTGTAAATCGAACCTTAGCATAAGAAGCCAGGCAAGAAAGGGATGGTATTTTGGTCACTGAGTTGTCCTTGCATCACCCACCAACATAACCCGATCTCTCTTTGCCAAACCTGTCCTCCTTTCACAGCTTTCAGACAGCAGTTCACCCTATTTCCATGCTTTCATCTCCCTGATCCCCTGTGTCAGGCATCCGGATCCCTCCAGCACAGAAATCTGCCATGTTTTCCAAGAAAAGCAAGCACTACTTGGAGGACACGTTCCTACCTCCCCTCCAGCTTCAACAGTGTGCTCAGCCCCCCCTGCTCATGTTCATCTCTCTCTTCCTCCTTTTAAAAGAGTCTTTGCTTCTCAGAAAAACCATTAAGCACAGAGCCTAATCCCTGCATAACCACTGATTACTGATTAACCACAGACTGCAGGTTTTGACCTAGCAAGTCCTGCACAGAACCCAGTAACAAGCAGATGGTAAAAAGATCTCGCAAAGCCCTTAAGCACATGTCTATCTTTAGGAATGTGAATTAACATACTTATTCAAGCATACACCTGATTTCTGGCAACTGCATATGCATAGAGGTGGGTAGGTAGTTAACCATCCTGCTGAATTTGGGCCCTGCAGTCTATGCAGTCTTCTTTTCTGACCAACTGAAGATGGGTTCCAACTGTCCAATTGGAAACTACACAACTTTAAAAAAATAGCATTTTACTTCCCACTTGAATTTTTCCTCCACCAGCTTTCACCCCTTAGCCTGCCAACACAGAGCACCCTCTGACTCACCATCAGATTGTTACTTTGATTCTTCATAGCTTATCTGTTTTTTATGGAGCATTGGTCTTTTAGGTCTCACATCCAAAAATGAAGCACTAGAAATTATCATACAAATAGTCATAATAGTGATTATGGCCTAAAACCAAATTATTTATGTATTTCTCTTGAGTGAGCAATTAGGCTGAGTTGAAATTGTCAGTCCTTGCAGCTCCACAGAGAAATTCTCCATCAATTCAGTTTTCTTTCCAACTGTTTCTAGCTCTGACCTTCAGCATGAAGCCAATTTTCTTCCACCTGGCAAAGTGGTGTTATAGGCAATGTTCGAAGACTCTACCATGTTAGGAATGAAGCAATAAAAAGTGTTTCAACAAATGTATGCAGCATCAAGGCTCACCTGATACAAGCATACACATTCCAGTGTATGGAATAACTGAATCAGATCTATCTAGAGTAAACAAGGCCCAGAAACAGGGTCAGAAACCAAAAGGACTGCTGTTTTTGTCAGAAAGATGCTCTCACAAAAGCCATGCTGGGATAACAGCAGTTTGCTGATGCCTGTGAAAGGCTCAGGATAGTGATGGCTGCTGCCTACAAACACCAGAGAGAGCAATGAAAATCATCTGGGGAAACACCACTGCAGAATGAGGAGAAAATGCAAATGTCTGTGGAAACACATTGAACAATTTATCACCAGTCTCCTGGTTCAAGTGAACACCTATGGGGCTCTGTGATGCTGGAGTCCTCTGGCCTTGGGAAGGCAGAAGAAGAGGGAACACTCTGCATTAAATATGTTAGAGGCTTCAGATCTTTCCATGCAAGTGGTGCAGTACTTATTGGCACAGTACCAGCACGGGAATAGGATTATTGGATTTGAAAGGCTTTTTCCCTGGAGTGGTCTTTATCCTCTTAAAAAGATAGAGCAATTAAACATTTTTTTTCCTGAAGAGAATTAATTGTCTGGGAAGGGTCACACCGGTAGCCAGATGCATCACAAGAGATGTTAATCTTCTTAAACACACCAGCCATAGCCACTGGCCAGCAACCTGTTTTATCAATCTTTTATACCCAGCTACAGACTAAAAATTTACCAATACCAAATAAGTTTCATTTCAAAATCTAATTCGAGCAGATGGAATGGATTTTTTTTTTTAATATTTCGTAAAGGGTTTTAACATCAAAATGATGCTAATGTCTGAGAATCAAAACTAGTAAGTGGACATACTGTTCTAGCCTATAAACATGGAGTGCTTTGTACAAATTTCACAAAGTTCTGCCAACATTACCCGCTATAATTCCCAAGACAGCAGGAGGAAGCACTTACCTAGCACATGTCAGTACAAGGCATGATATTTTCACCAAATGCCACAACACAGGGGAAAGATGTAAAAAATATTGTCAGTAGAACACATTATGAAAATGTGATTAAGTGAGAGTCATAGAAGAATGAAAGATCCAGATTTTCCTAAATGTCTGAACAGGAGAGAGGAGCCCAGCATTTCACTGAGCACAGCACTTTGCAGGAGCAGCTGCATCATAAGCAAGAGCTGATCTGCACCAAAATCAGGAACTGATTCAACACAAGTAGATTACCTTAGAGAATAGAAGTAGTAGCTCAGTATGACTAAAGATGACCTAGTGAATGGCATCTCTGCCAATGGCAAGGGGGTTGGAACTACATGATCTTTAAGGTCCCTTCAAACCCAAACCATTTTATGATTCTATGCTTCTGTGAAGGAGAGATTCTGGTTTGATTCAGCACAGCTTCCCTGAGTCAAAATGGTTTGTTTTCTTTAGGACAAACCAGGCAAGGTCTGAAGAAGCTACTGCCATTCAGTATTTGCCCAAAAAGAAAGAACGAACGAGCAAAAACAAGGGCTGTATTCTGCTCACAGTGTAAAAACAGAGCAACTCCACAGGTGGCTGCAAGTTTAGGCTGGTAAAACTGAGAGCAGAGTTGGGCTATTGATAAGGATTTCTAGTCTGAACCCAACAGCAACAGTTCTGCTTACAGAGCTTGATTAAAAAAAAAAAAAGAGAGAGAGAGACTTTGTACTATAGAAAAATCTCATTTTTAGCTCTGTTGCCGATACGGATGGAAAACCTAATTTTATTTTATTAAAGGTGTCAAACGTTTTTAATAACCTAGACACCTACAGGGATAAAAAATCACATCCTCTCTACAGTAAATTGCATATTCAGCAGCTGTGGTGCCAATTAGACATTGAAATGACAAAGTGCTATCTCATGCCAGCAGAGACATACTGTACAGGGACGGTGTTTAGCTTTATCATGTAAGCACTGTTCAGCCATCATCTGTCATACAGGCTTAGGGGAAAGGGTCTCCACAGCTGGAACAGCTGGAATAGCTGGAATTGCAAGATTAGCACAATAAATGGTTATACTTTCACCAGATCACTCAATTCACATCCAAAACTTACCTCCAGCTCCGACTTACACAGGACTAAACACACTCTTTTTGTCAAGCTATAGCTTTATGAATGAAGAGGAATTAGCTTTCAGCATTACAGCCCAAGAACAGTATAAATTATTTAGCTGAATATTTTTGAGAAAAGCATTGAGAAAAGTGCAAAGATTAATTTCCTCTACCAACATATTCTCCAGATTCTCTCTACCCCCTTTTTTTAAAGACACTTATTACCTACAGATTTACA
Organism: Myiozetetes cayanensis; assembly: GCF_022539395.1. Taxonomy (NCBI): domain Eukaryota; kingdom Metazoa; phylum Chordata; class Aves; order Passeriformes; family Tyrannidae; genus Myiozetetes; species Myiozetetes cayanensis. The sequence goes on from NW_026086605.1 coordinate 12,580,380, forward strand.
ACAGGAATCAAATTAGACAAACTAAGGAAAATACAATTATATGTGGCATTATCAGTTAAGAGAATGTCTTAAAAAAAAAAAATCCCAATTGTTTAAATCGAAAATCCAAAACCTTTGCTAACATAAGGAATTATTTTAAAAATCTCTCTAAAGAATATAATGCTCCATAAGTGGTGGGTTATCATACTCTAAGGCCCTGTCTATGCTAGAAACATCTGTAACAAACTATAGCTGTGTAATAAATTCAGTATACATTCAATTATTCAGGTAGTTTATACCCTTTATTAGAAGTAAAAGAAAGTCAAAGACCTTTCAATTGGAACCACGGTTTCCATACTACACTCTCCACACTTCCAGCACTCAGTAAAGGCAAGATAAACTTCTTAGTCTGAACCAGCGACATGTACCTCCTCAAAGCAACAGCCAAATCAATCATCACAACAGATATTTAATGTGAGGACACCACTTTTTTTTTAACAGAGGGGCCTACCTTTGCAGTGTCAGCATCTGAACTACAGCATACCCATACCCGTAACATAAACACCACTTAAAATTGTCAGAGTTTTCATATTTCCTTGGGGTTTTATGGGTAACATGGAAAATATTACTATATAGACCTTCTTGCCTGTGTTAGCAACAATATTTCAGCCTAACAGAACTAAAGGAACTTTATAGCACAGAACGGATTTTTCCACTGGTCATTCTGTCTTGTTACAGTCTTCATTTTTCTCAGTCTGGGCAATAAAAGCCAGACTAATCCCTTTCGAATGTATTCCTACCCAGGTACACTTGCAGGCTCTCCTGATGCTGATGTGGACATAATGTGTCCACATATATTGTGGATATAATGTGTCCAATAGCACATTATGTGCCAGATTTTGCTCTTTCTGTTCACCTGTGGCACTGTCTGCACTCACCAAGCAGTGCTGCTAAGGCAAAGCTGGTTTGGATGAAAGCAACAGGTTATCCGGTGAGCGAGGCTGAGAAAATGTATGTAACGTGCACAGCCTCTGTGCAACTTTGTAATTCAACACCTCATCGAGTCCCAGTGAAGCCTGAAAGGTTGATCCCTCAGAGACCTTATTTTACTTGGCATCTCTCTGTTCTGACTTACTTACCATTCAGCTGCTCGGCCCAAACACCCCACACTGATCATCCTGGCAGCAGAAGGGCAGGACAGGGGGATGTTGCCTTCCCCAGGCTCATGGGCACAAAGTCTCTACTGTTTACAGTCAAACACACAAAGAAGAAAAAAACCCATTGCATTCACACAGCCAAGAGGAGCTCTGACCTGCTTGAAAGTGCAGTGTCCAGCAGTCTTATCATCACAACCAAGACAGGCAGACCTGGAGGACAGAGAGACTGTCAAGCACAAGGAGCTGCCCTGGGGCTGGGGCTAACTTTTAGGTGCCTATTGCATCTGGAAAAATACCTCCCTCCAGAGGTGCTAAGGCAAAGCAGGGATTAATTAAAATGCCAAGAGATTAGTTATTTATTAAACTGTTTTCATATTTGTAGCTGTGTTAGAGAGCTTCCTGCAGCTGCCATAGAGACAATAGCTACAGACAATAAAACTTTATGAGCAATTTAAATTCTCTCTCCCCTTAGGAGATGCGGAAAAACAAGGACAACTGACTGTTTGCAGGTCTTGTGTATCTTGCATTCATTAAGCAGGACTCTGTTTAAGCACTTACGCTTTTCCATCAGATAGTCACAGACTTCCACAGAAAGGATAAATAGTTTATAGCTTCCACTTTCAACAATACCCCATAAAAACACACTGCAGTCATATCTGATTATCCAATTTTGTTTAGTGCAAAGCTCTCTCAGCAGATCAGTCTGCTTATTTGCACGTGTCAGAAGAGCAACAGAAATGGATTCCCGTGGGCAATGGAAAATAAGCTTCGCACTTGGAAAATAAAATAGTAATAACCACACAGTAAAACTGCAGATGCATGCGATAAATTAGATTTATCATCAGTCTTATACCATTCACGCTTGAAATTTGCCCATAAATCTACCTTATTTGAGGTTTATTTAATGTTTCTTCTAAAGGTGGCCTGGAGCTAGAGATTCAATCTATGTAAAAACTGACAGGAGTGAAGAAAGAAAAACAAATGTTTCTTTCTTTCCCCACAAAATGTGCAACTTCCTTGTCAAACAGACACCAGCTTGAGTCTCAAGATGGGTACATTTCCATCCAGGATCAGTTCACATTTTAACTTTTGATACATTGCGAACATAAAGCAATAAGAAGCTTGGAAGGGGATAAGAAGCTAGAAAGAAGAGATTTCTCAAATATCTAATATAATATACAGTGGATTCTACTAGGATCTGTATATACATTTATATACATTTATGACCGTATATACATTTATGACTGAAGTATATATTTATACTATTTCTAATTCAAGTAAATCTAATACATGCACATTTAATACATATGCATTTAAAATTTTCTCATTTTGCAAGGTCTTACTAGTTTTTTTTAATGTATTTTATATTTACAAGGTGTGGTGAGACTTAGCTTTCAACAGGTGCCTCTCACTGTGCCAACCTAAATAAAATTATCCTTGGTTTTCAAAGCCTGTGTTGGTAAAAAAACAAGAATACTTTGAAATACTGCATCAATGAAAATACAGAATGGATGGGAGGAGTGTGAACAGAGTAATAAATGGTAAAGGCATTTGGTTGCTGACCACACTAGCAGTGGAAAATGAGTAGACCATTCCTCACATTACCACGCTGGAAACACAGGGTGAGTAGAGAGGTACGCTGGAATTATAATTGCTTTGCAGTCCCCTTTTTCTGTACTTTTAGAGCACATGCATTGTGCTTTGAAAGAAAAGACACTAGGTGGTAGGGCTGGACGATCTTCATAGGGACTTTCCGATCTTAACCATGCTGAAATCCTGTGCTGCAATGTCACTGCCAAAAAAATGGGGTGATTTTCAAAAAGGCACCATGCGACAGGTAAACCTGGAATACCCCACCAAAAGGCAAAATCCTGCAAACACTCATTATGCTGTAATGTACACATCATTGAGGGAAGTTGTCACCCTTGCTGTTCTCCAGTGAATCCACAAAAACTGTATATGCCAGGCTCACTAGTTAAGAGCTTCAAAGAAGCAGGTTAATGTGAAACAACACCATTTGGTTCCCACGAGCTGCCATCCTTCCTCCAGGGCTCTGAAGACTCCAGGATTTAAACAGCTGGGCCTTTCCTTTTCTTTTTTTTGATGCTTTATTATAGCAGCAAGGCAGCAGATTGCTTATGTTCCATTTTTCTCGGACTCTTTTTAAAAAGTGTGAATGAGCATGTGTGTATGTTGAAGTGATAACATAAGGACAAGCCACATTTCTAGTAAACATTACTTTAAATTATCCTGGAACGCGAAAGTCACTTGTGCAAAACTAGCTGCCCAAAAAGGGAAGTAGAGCAGTACACCATCCTCCCTGCAAGTTGAGCATGTCAGCAGGAGAGTCACTGTATAAGGACATGTTTATAGGTCATGTAAAGCTGCATCTACACTAAAACCCATGTCCTAAAACACAGAACATGCATGCACTCCATTGCAACAGCCTCCTCTATGCAAGCCCTTACACTGTGGCAGAAAACCAGTGAGACTATGTGGTCAGAGACCAGACTCCTGGGTGAATTTAAGCCTTTTCATCTCTATAGCAGGGGTAGAGGAGGGCAAGGAGTAGCCTCTCACCTGGGACTGTGTCAGCACTGTGAACCTCATCACTGAAACCACTTCAAGGCAGATTTAAGCCAGTCCCTCAATTTGACTCACTCCAACAACAAAGCAAACAGTAACAAGCAAACCATGGCCCAAATCAATTCAAACTCCCCTTGGCTGTGATGCAGTGGACCATGCAAGCCCTTTTCACCTGTTTTGTTTCAAAATCCAGCCAGCAAAGAAGCTCCTTAAAGGCCTCTGCCTCTGAACATACAGCAAGGGCAGTCGGACCCAGGAACATCTGTGACAGCCATATACACCTGTGCACTGACAGCATTAGTGACATGTGGGTAATTATCAGTAAGGCTGACGCTGTGAGTAAAGCCATAAGCAGGAGGAAATGAAAAATTAAGGTACAAACCAGCTGTTTTTTAATGATGCCGGAGTGTTATGCAATGCCTGTGATGTAGATAGAGAGAAAGGCAGGGTTGAGTTAGGCAACAAGACCTGAGTCAGGTGTCACTGCTGTACAACCTCTGCCAAATCATTTAACTCTCACAGGCTTTGCCCCCCACTTTGTTCAAGTCTCTCTTCATTAAATGTGTAAAACAGGAACAATGTCACTAGACTTGGACATCTCCCTGCTTTACTGGGTTCCACATTTTAGCTGGCACTGATTTACCAGTGTTACGCAGATAAGAAAAACAAAAATGAGCAGTTTTGGAAGTTGTCACTTTTGGGAACATAAATGTACACTGTCCACTCCGCTGCAGAGCTGGGATCTTGCAGTGACACAGGACTTACTGCTGCAGATCTTTTCTTTGGGCAAGTCTCATTTGGGAAGTCAAGTTACATTACTGGGAGTGGGGAGGGAGCAATTCTGCAATAAACAGAAAGACAGACACCAGAAATGGTAAAACTTTTGGTCAGACTCTTGGGTGAAATACACATAAAAGCAAATGGAGGCAGTGCAGAGGTGGAGTATGACCCTGTAACCCTACAGGCATTAGAAAATAGTGAGGTTTAAGAACAAGGAACATGTTTGGGGTTAGGGGGCAGTAAATCACTGAACTGGAATCTGAAGTGCTAGGTTTTTCTGTTCAACATACCACTCCAGCACCCGCAGCCTCTATCAGATGCCCTGCATGCCATACCAGGCTGAATTCAACCATATGTTTGTAGCTAAGCTATGAAATTCATTTGTCAAGTCCCAGGCGTTTTTGGCAAGTTGTCTTGTGCTATATGTGTGGTCTGATACACTAAAACAGGCATGCAGAACATTGTAGCGGGTGTGTCTATAGGATCCAGGGGCAGCACAGCCAACAATTTCCCTTCTTTGACTTTTAGTGCTGTTTAATAATGAATGGAGATAGAGAGGACTTGGGGTTGAAGACGTTTCAGCACAGTTGCTAGGCTTAAAGTCTGCTGAAGGCTCCTGGAACAAGCTATAAACACGTATCTGAGCTCCACGCCAACTGTGTAAACTCAGAAGCTGCTTGCTTCATTTAGGAACTTCATGCCCACCAGAGTCCGGAGCCTTTTGGACTGGAGCTAAGTCAGAGGCTGGCAAAAGTCACATTTCCCTTGTGAAAGGGGATGTGGAAGATGCTCGGACAACGCAGGGGCAGATGACGGATAGGAAATGATTTCTTGGGTGTTTTGAAAGGAAACACATAATGCAGAGTTATGGACCCTCATTAATCAAGGCAGTCTGGAGGTGCCAAATCTCACAAGAACAGATGGAGGACTTGTAGTCATTTGTAAGCTCTTCCTAACTGAACCTTTTGTGTGACATTTGCCCAAATTCTACATCCCAATTCAAGTATCACCACCTTGGCCTATGAATAGTTGCTTAGTGGCTCTGATTCAAACTGATTCACAACAAAAGATAAATCTTTCTGCACCTAAGAAAAGAAAAAGCTGCTGAGAAATTCTTCAATTCCTCTGCCTTGTGCAATCTTGAGCCAGGAGTTTTTGCAATAAAGTCAGTCTCATTTCTTCATCTCCAGAACCCACATCCCTCTTCCTTGCCATGTAGGTAGCTACAGGCAGTCCTGCCACCGGATTTTTTTCATACAGCACAGAATGCAGAAAGGAGGCAGAACTGTCAGAAAGAAGTTTCAATAAAGTTTTTCATATGTACCATAAAGTTGTCACTTTAACTGAGATTGGCAGGCTGCACAACAGGAAATAGCCAAGATCTCTCAACTTCAGAAGGAACTTCAGCTTGTGAAGATCAGCAGGGTACCACCTAACCTTATCCATGCTGAAAACAAGAGCCATGAAATTACTGTTACATGGAGAAGTGCTGTGATTTGCCTCCCAGTGAATCTAAGGCTGCATACTGACAAATCGAACTCCTCTGTGAAAGCAGTATTTTGGAAAAACCAGCCACAGATTTGCACAGGTAATTTGGAAGATAGCCATGTTTCAAATCTGTCCATTAAACCAGCCAGAAAATCGGAACTGTGCCATCCAGGAAGAATTTATCCATAGCACGTAAAATGCACTTCCCTGCTTTGGCATGGGGAAAGCAGACAATGAGATAAAGTCTTACAAGGTATATGACACACTCCAGGCTCTGAGCTCTGACAGAGCAACACCTCTGAGCAGAAATCCACTTACTTAGAGATGGCTTCCAGTGCTATACTGCAGCAGCTGTTTCCCACCTCCCACTGGTGTTATATTTACCTGCTGTGTTTCAAATACCCACCGACCCAGGCTGAGGTTGTGAGATGCTCTGGGGAGGAGCAACAGCTGCTTCCCTGCACCTGTCCCAGCCCAGCGAGGGGACAGGTCCTGTCAGACTCAGCATCATCCCTGCACATTTGGACCCAGGTACTCACCTAAGAGCTGCACTCCACGGGTGAGTCCATAGACATCGATCAAAGCCCAGAGGGGCTCTGCCGTCCTCACCCCACTGAAGAAGAGCATCGCAGTGGAGTCGTTCACCCGATAAAAAACCCGTCCCTTCTTGTCCACCCAGAAGGCTATGATGTTTCCCTCATTTGCAAACTCTTCTGGCAGAGCCTTGGCCCAAAACCCACTTTGGGAAACCAAGTCAGGGCACGCGTACTTCGGCAGAGTCTCAGGGTTAATCCTCGATGGATCCTTGGAAGTAAAGCCAAGTCGAAGAGCCCCACTCCAGCAACACTGTTTTTTAGTGATCTGCAAAGATAACAGCAGCAATAACAGCATTTGGCACTTGAACATCTACTTTAACACTACAGGCTCTATGCTTTAAACACTGGTGGCCAGAATGCAGATGACCCCACCAGATTTAGGAAACATTTTACACACCAAACACTGCTGTAGCTTTTTTAACTGCAAGCAGCAATGCTGCATACTTAGGATACAATGCCCATATTTAAAACTAAATAAATCAAAATAAATCTATGTGGAGAGGTGAAATGTAATTACAGCTACATGATGATTCACTTCTATTTCTAGGGTAATTCCTTTTGGCTTAAGAATCATCCTCTCCCAAAACGTGCCAAAAATGGCCCTAAGACCTTTTATCTCAGCACCTGCAGCTGCAGAGCTCTCCCCATATAGTTCTTAGATGGTGGGGTGTCTCATGACCTGAAGGAAAAGCACAGACTCCAGAATCTCAGTTACCACCATGCAGTTTTCCAGGTTTCCTAGACAAGTTATAGACAGTCTTTCCCATGTTTTGCTTGTCATACTGGATGAAATCACAGCCTTGCAGCAGAGAACTTGTGTGTGGGAAAGCACAAATTTAACTTTATTAAATACACAATTTGGAGGCAAAAATAGATGTTGTCTAATGATTGTGAAAAACCTGTTTATTTCATTTCAGCTGTGAGTGGTGTTTTTCAAAACACGTTGTGCACAACTACACTCCACCTGTCAGTATGCAACTATTCAGTGTGTCTGGGGTCAGGAGCAGACTCTGCTTTAGTGTTTGGAATGGTTCATGTCTCATATCCACCCTTCTGCACCAGAGAGATATAGCAAGACAGTGGATCACAGATGCCTCCAGAGCCATCAGTTTCTTCTCATAAGAACTAAGCCCTGAACTGTAGGGGTCTGAGGGGAGAAGACAGCAGGTCCTAAACACATGCAGGACATCCAAAACACTACTCAGTTACAAGGTCACTTTTTCCCATGGAAGCAAGGAATCTTCCAGAGTTAGTATGGTCCCCAGATGGAGATGATGTCCTTGGAGAATTCTTTCCTCTCATTTTATTGTTTGAGTATGAACCTGCTGGGATTCGTTCCTCTCAAAGGGATTCAGCCTGTCAGCATCCAGACTAGGAAATGAAAGACCTAAGGATGCAGGATTCAACCTTGATGTGGAGCCAAGACAGTTCCTGCGTGCCAGTTGATGCATAATTGGTGTATCTGTTCACGCACTGAACCTGCAGCAAACATGGCACCACTTGAGATAGTCCTCTTCCATCAATGCCTTGGTAGCCCCAAGCAATTCCATTGTTGGCTGCAGGACAAGAGCAGAAACATGGATAGGTACCACCCACCAGATGTCACACAAAACTTGCTGCCCTTCTGTAATTTCTTGCTCTGCCAAACAGTAACGGCTCAGATGAATGGCAGCGTCAGAGACTGAACTGCCCAGGACTGCAGGACTTTGTTCTAAAAAGCCTGGCAGCAACCACTTGTGTTCCAACTTGGAAGCATAGGTTTTCACCAAGGGATTCTACAAGACATTTTCTTTGGGCTTCTGGATTCTCTTCTAATCACATTTGTAAATACTGTATTTTTCTTTCACATGCTCCTCTCCAAGGCAAATCTGAAACATGTGCCCTTGAGGGCACAACCATCTCACACCAAAGACATTCAAAGCCTATAGAATTCTGTTTTATAATTGAAGTATCAGAGAAAATAACTTAGGGCTCAGAAAAAAAGTTATCAGCACACAATTTTTCAGTTAAGGGAGTGCTGCTCTTTATGCCTATTCAGTCGAGCCAGGCACCTAAACTGTTTATATGAAACACTTGAGCACTGACCTCTGTCCCAGGAACCACGGAAAGCTCTTGCTTGAGGGATGGACACTGGGGTGGCACTAAAAAGGACTGAAGCAGATTTGCTATTTTTTTATACCTGACCAGGGTAGAATGGAATCGTGAGTGTCCCAAGTAGAATTGGGGTGAACAGGGCATGCATGTGACAAAATGGGGAAACATAATACACACTCTCCAAGAAGAAGCCTGGATTATTGCAGAAAATTCACCACAAGCCCTAAAAGCTTTTGGGTCTAAGATAAATACAGCCTCATTGTCATTTGTACAATTTAGTCTCTTGCCAATACTTCACAGCAATCACAGGCCGCATGAAGTAAATATTCATATGGTAATTGAGGCTGCACATGTTCCATGTATTAATCAGCACCTATAAACAGTTCTTAATACAGTCTGACCACAGGCAAACTAATATCCAAATTCAAATCAAGTATAAAGCCTGCCAAGAATTAGACACAGCTGGACAAAGGAAACACAGTTTTGCTAAAAAAGGCAATGGTTAATGATGGACCAAATTCTCTCTTCAGCAGCCACTGCTAGCAGAAAAGCTTGGGAGGTCCACTGGGTACTAGAAGGAAGGAAGGAGGAAAACACAGAATCAACACCCAAACTGCTAAACCATGCCTGCTTCCACAGATTCAGGCTCCTGATCTTTACTGCCTTGTGCCATCTTTGAGAACCTCATTCCACTCCCTAGCAATGCTCTGAATTACACAGAAGAAGCCACACTGGGACATATGTCTCTGAGGCTGTTTGACAGCCTATGTATTCCCATATTCCCAAAGCTGCTAAAAAATCTCAGAACAAAATGTGAGATACAATACCTAATAAATAGAATGAAATCTCCTTACTTCTTTCTTCTGTTTTCCAAACAGGGTTTAGACTTTACAGGACCTAAATGACTGGGTTCATGGTTAGCGTTTAGCTGGTAAGAAGATTTAAGATGCTGTTTTCCACAGGCACACACAGTAGCGAGGCAATTACAGGATGGACTTATCATAAAAGCGAAGATGGTCTCACATTTTCATCCATCCCTAGAGTACAAGTTCTGCTGAAGCCTGTTGATTACTGCCATGAGACCTTCCCACTGGAGTCAGCGGGAGCTCTGCTTATAAATCTCTTGTGCAGATTTGCATGCATATTCTTCACATATGTTATGCAAGCTAAAATCCTAAAATACACAGTCATAAACAAGTGTGAATTTCCAGAGATGGCTACCTTGTTTCAGAATGAGGAAGAAATAAATAACCCAAAACCTTTGCCTAAACCGCTAAATCCACTCAAATCTCTGATGGTGTCTTCAAAAGCAAAGTGATGCTTTTATCTCCTCCCAGATTGTTTTTGCAGTTGGTTGTCCAAACTGCTGGCCAACATGGAAAAAATCTCATTAGGCAATGTGAGTGAGTCCTCCGGGCTTCCACTGTGGATGGAAACAGAAGAGCTCCATGGGAAACATAAAAAACCTGTAGGAGGGATTTTCTACCAATGGACCTGAACCAGAAACCACGGAAATCTCTGTAGATTTCCAAAAGGAGGCATATTCCTTATTCCTTGCTCCTTTTCTGGCTCTAAGGGAAGAGGCAGGGAAGGCTGACTTGCTGCTGTAGTTCTTAGCACTCTGGGACCTCTAGCAATGGGTAACAGCAAAATCATTCAGACTCGGTAGCTGTATGATGAAAAACCTCCTGGAAAACTCCTGCATAAATGAAGGATTTGCAGTTAGATCATTCGTGCATGCCATGAACTAAAGTGGCCAAATAAGATGACCTACTTTGTGCCAATGTAAGGCATGAAATCAGCTAAGAACAGAAAAATGCAGTCCCACAAATTAGAGAGCATAAAGATTGGGAAGTATCTGTGGATGGAGTTCAAAGGGCCCCAAGATCCTTAAGGGCTAAAAAGTGCTTCAGTTCCTAAGGAGACTGAGGAATTTCTCCATGAGAAAGCAGCTCCTGATGCACATGGAGGCATGGTGACTTAAGAAGCTGAATTTCCTGTGCCAGTTGCAGCACCAGGAGTATGAATTCCATCCTCTGGGCTACCACAGTCAGGTGACTGATTCAACAAAGCAGTCAGCAGACAGCAACTGTGACTGCACTCACTGCTCCTTTCATCCTTTCATCCAAACCCTTCTGTTTTCCCTGCCAAGTGCACAAGCAAGCACCTTCACTTCCAGGTCCTTTTTATGTCTTGGCTGTGGAGACACTCACCTCCACGAGACTAGCCCTCATTGCAGCTTTGTTTACAGGAACAAAAGTGCTCCTTGGGGAATGGAATGCCTTCACTAACTCCTCAACCTCCCTCAGCCTGCCAGTAAAACTCCTCTGCAGGAAGGGTGCAAAGCCTAGAGGACATGTCGGCTAGGGAGATATTGAGGCTGCTGCCTTTCTAACTAATCAATACAGCCCTTTTTTCTTGCTTTTTCCAAGCAATCTCAATTTGATCTCTTGTTCTTGTCTAACATCAAGACAAGTGTCTTTGGAACACGGATTTCCCTTTTGTTCCCAGTTTCTACAGCAGTCTGTACCTATGGCTCCAAGAACCCCCATGACAGAAGCAGAAGTACTAATGAAGATCACAGATCTTTAAGGCCAAGATCTGACTACTGTGCTTTCCAAGGAAGGGCTAGAGATCTGCTGCAAGCACCAAAGCCTGGTACACTCCAGCATTCTTCACAGCAAAACGGGAAGGTATAATTTACTCACCTTAAGCCTGACTTGTTCATAAATAACAATGGGCCTGTTGCTGAAGGTAATGGCATTGCAGAAGCTAGCCTGGCGCTTCACCGCCTTCTGTGTTGTGTCCATGATGATCTGGGATCCCTTCGTGTGAGGATGGAAAAGCAGAGGGCTGATGGACAGAGTTCCACACTGTGGGATGGGGAGACAGTGCTTCTGCTTGTGGTGGCATCTGTGGGAGGAAGTTGAAAACGACCCACCAATGGAATCTGAAAGCAGAATGAGGAAAACAGGGATTCAAATCTGCTGTGAGTAACATGGGAATTTTCAATGCCAAAAAAAAAAAAAAAAAGCAGAGATACTTCAGAGAGAAATTATAGATCAAAGCAAAAAACTAGCCAAATCCTTACTCTGTAAATCACTGAGGGTTTCTAGAGCATCTTGAGCAATAAAAGACTACAAGGATATTGAAGACTTCCATCTGGACAATCTGATAGCACAGAGCAAGACACTGAAATCACAGGCCATCTTGAGGTCACAGACCAGGAAAGAACAAAAGAATTTGGTTCCAAAACTGGAGTAAAGCACACATGAAGTTGCTGTATCAAAGCTGTCACACTTAAGGAACAATCTTCCACTTCCAGAGGAATCCTACACAACTTGATCATTTCTCTCACACCTCCTTTGCAACAGCCAGTGATCTTTGCCTCCATGTGACTCTGGACACTGCCCTATTCACCCATGCTAAGTGCCAGTTCCAACACACACACTGCTAATTTATACTCAAGCTCTACTCAGCAGTAACCCACCTGGACTTCTCCACCAACCCTCATCCATTCTCCTCTCTCCTCCACTGATGGGAACCTCAGCTGAGATCCCACTTGTCATGAAGGCATTGATCAGCACACTATGATTACAGTGAGGAAAGCAAAGAGGGAGAGAGGTTATGAAGAAGGGAGATTACATCTTTCTCTAACCAAGACCCTACACAAAGACTGTAGGGTGGTCTGCACAATCAGCACAGCTTCGACAGCGCCTTTGTTAATGAACAAATGAGCACACACGTTTCTTTTCAACAGGGAGCCTGCAGCAGCTCCAGCCCAAAACAACCATTATACTGAACACAAGTCATCTGTTTCCTTTTCCTTGTGTGCACACACACACTACATTATGCACATATGTTTAGGAGGAAATACTCCTAGATTTGGAAACAGAGTACCAACAGAATAAAGGACTACTCTGTGACAGACTCAATGATGCAACTAAAGCAAATATGACCTTAACAATGTGCCAGTTTGTGCTGTAGAGATGTATGACTAAACACTATCCTTCGAACACACAAACGATAGAAATTAATTATGTATATTCTTCACGCAAATTAATTGCTCACTGTTATGTCTTTCTATAGCTACTATAACATAATGCTTACAAAAGCCTGGACCCTATTCCTCCCAGCCTTTTGGGTGGTCTTAGCTTGTAGCTACACAAAGTTGTAATGGTACATCATCAGAGTGAGTGTGAGGAACTACCAGCAGAACGTAAAATGTTGGTTTATGATGAGAACATTGTAACTCAACTTCAGCATCTGTCACTCTGGCCTTCTCCTCTTGTCTCCTTGTTGCTTTTTTCAGCAACAGTTCTGGACTTTAAAAGCAGAGCAGGGAGGTCATAGAGCAGGGCTGTTACCTTTAAACACTTTCATTAATGCTTTCTGGGAGAGGTGAACCAAATGGGAGTTATTTGATGCTAAAAATGATGTGGAATATGTCGACTTCCTTCTCCTGTTCCTCACACAGTGAGGAGAAATAAGGTGCAGAGAACCAAGAAAAAGTAGAGGTTAACCTGAGCAGGCAGGTCACAAAGGGAAACCTTTAGAAGGAACAGCCTGCACGAAAGGGAAGCTTGACAAGGGGAAGGTCAGGATGCAGCAGCTCACATGAGCCTGACCTTTTCCCTTTGGAAAGGTCACTGCTGACCTGGGACAGCGAACCCTGACTTTCCCCACAGACCAGACTAGGTGGTCAGAAGACAATACAAGCTGCAGCAGCCTCACAGACAGAATCTTCTTAGGTTACTGCCTAAGATGTATTTAATTTGAGGCTGTCTTATGCCTCCAAGAACAGGAGGTTGAATCCTTTCCAGTACCACTAGCTTTTTTGCAAACCAAGTACTTTTTTTACTACCACCCTGTGATGTTAAGCAGTTGAACCTCTCCGTCCCACTCCTAAATGCATCTTTTTTGGAGCCCTGTTTGAGAAAGCAGTGTCCCAAAAGTGGCACAATTATCCCTCCATGCACATCTCCCTCCCTCTTTGGTCTCCTGGATCTCAAGGCCTGAACAACATCCTATATACAACACACAATATACAAGGCAGCAATGGAAGTTCACAGCTTAGAAAAATGCATCTCAAAGCCTATTAGGAGTTTTCACCAGAAGTGCTCATGCTCTGCAAACATTAGGTACAATCTTAAAGGCTTGGGATTTCTAAATGTGCAAGAAATAACTGGATTTAATTTTTTAAAATACATTTTTGCCAGTTGAAAATATCTTGATAGGCACCTATCAGAATACCGTAAAAAATAATTTCAGACTGAAAACTAACTGCAAGGTATTTAAGATAAACTTCTTACAGCATGTGAAATAAGTGGCATTCAGAATTGAAAGAAACAGAAAAGAAAGCTTTAAGGCAGAGCCCAAAAACTGACACACAGCAGCTGATAGGAAGGACACATCCTTGTCTGCCTGGGAAGGCAGAGAGGAGAGGTCTGGGGTGGTGACAGAGGTACCTGTGTTGCAGGCAATTGGCAGTGAAAAGAGTGGACAGGGCAAACACCACACTATGAATGGAGAAGAGGGTTTCAAAATTGTTACATGATCAAACAAAGCTGACAGACAGTGCTTTATCTGGCAGGTGGCCTTACTGTATAAGCATTTAAGGGGAAGGATTTCACACTATAGGTGAGTGTGGGGAAAGCAAGGGAAACCCTGTCCCAGGGATGCATGGAAGGTGCAGCAGAAAAGGCCTGGCCCTGAAAGACCCACACAGACCTTCCAAATCTGGATAATTACTAGCAGCACAGAGAAAAAAAAATCAACTGAGAAGAATGCTTGTAATCCTTAGTGCTTCTTGAGCTGGACCCAGACTTCTGAAAATTATCCGTGAAATACAGTGTAACTAGTTACACTGATCCTTTATATTTGTTAAGAAAATTCAAAAGGAGAAAAGATAATGAAATTGTTGTGCTAGGCTTTGCAAAAGGATTCTTAAAAACACACTGAGATACAGTTTACTAAAAATAAACATTAGCTTAACACCAGTGGAAACTGGAAAGGGGTTGCAAATCTTGTTTTCTCACATGCAGCCTGACCCAGTGCACAGAAGAAAGAGAACCATAAATTAATGCAAATTTTCACTGCCTTTAAAAACATGATTGCTGTTCTTGAGGGAGTAAGTAATAATGTATCTCCAGCCTATATCCAACTCTCCCTGTGCCTGTATGATGACAACACCCTGTCAGATTGCTGTCCCCACAGTCGAGTACTCATCTCTGTATTGCAAGATAACCAAGAAGCAAAAGCAAAGCTTTCTTTCACAAACGATAGCCTTGCAGGTGTTGGGGCATTAGATAGAAATTAAAAGGGTTAATTTAAGAGCATTAAATCCAAATTATGGAGCATCTTGGGTTAAACTTTAGTGAATTAAGGAAGTATCTACAAGGTGGATCTCAGCCAGCAGGTCAGATCTAGCACTCCCATCCAAGACTCCAAAAGAAGTCAAAGCCAAAACATAACTTATTTTCATCTGTGCTATTTTAGCAGTGAAAAGATGTATCAAGAGAGTAGGTTCGCACATAGGGTAAGATTTTCCACGAGATTTTTCTACGAGACAAGAGGCAGGTGCAGACAGACCACATGCACATGAAAGGAGATAATACCAGTCCCTTTCCCTTTTTTTAATGACTGAAATGCAAAGCTACCTCTAAAGTAACAGATCTGAAAGACAAGGGTAGTTTTATAGGCACCTGGGATTAGCCCCCACACACCACCACCACCACCACACACACCCTCCTCACCCAGTGTAAAAAGCTGGAGTTGATTGCAGGATGATTTGCAATGGATCCAGCTCTAAAACCTGACTGATGAGTGCTGGGAAAGGAGTGGTTAATTTGTGAGGAGCCCTCTAACTGAAGAAGCTGAAATTTCATTTCATTAAGAAAAACAAAATAAATGAGATTTAAAAAATTACAGTAAGGACAGAGGACAGGAAAACAGGCCCAACAGCTGAAATCTGGAATAAATACAAGCATGACAGTTTGTCAGTGGCAGAAGAGAAGACTTACAGGGTTGTGGGAAGGAAAAGGCAAAGAAAGAGGGAGGGAATTTAGGCAGATTGGTTGAAAGACAGACTGGCTGGGATGTGGATTTGCTACCACTTGCAGTGGTGTCAATGAGGAGCAGAGATGTGTCCTGTTCAACAGTCACTCCTCGTGCAGAGACAACAACCTTTGCAGGAGAACCAAGCAACTACCTGAGAGTGGGGCTATTTTAGCCACATGGCTGAACATGGTCGACTTACAAGTCCCTGGTTACAACCTGGATGTGAGGCTTTACAAAAGCTCAGAAGGCAATGCTGAGGCTGAGCATCAGTAAGAGTCGGGAGTAAGGCAACCTTCATAAAGATTGAGAAAAGCAGATAAAAGAGCTGAGGAATAACAGGACAATAAGACCTCTGCTTTAGTTATAATAAACCTGAATTGTTTCTAATATTTTTTAAAAAGGCAAAAAAATCCAGACCAAAATTTAGGCTGGCCAAAGGAAATGTAAATACTACAGACAAGAGGTGGATCTGTTAATCTACTATAGGAAGGATATGGTTGAACTTATGTCTGTTGTTGAAATTACCCAGAGAGAGATAAGAAGAGCCTAGAGAAGACTATGCCAGATGAGAGAAGGAAGGTGAGGAAGACCCTTGAAATGCAGGAGAGGTAGAAGGAGAGGACAGCAGGGCAGGACTGAGCTGGGGAAGCAAACCCTCACACACACCATCCCCGTGAGGAACAATTCAGCTGACAGCACTGCGAGCACCTAAAAATACTATGCACAACAAAGATGGCTGATCAGGCCCATTTTTTGGTAAAGAATAGATGATATGAGAAAAGAGATGTAAATACAGTCCTATATTCACATAAGGCTGCTGAAAAAAATTCCTTCCCCTTATAAATGAATTTTTAAATTTCACATCTTCAGTAACAATGCTGTGTAATCATTAACCATCTCCTGGTCCCTAATTAGGCACTGTTTACTCAATGTCTCTCAGTGACGTGGCAGACCACAGAGGACAGTCATGAGACCCCTGGCACTGTTCCATTTCCCATGGGTGCAGCCCACCCTGTGCAGGCTCCCTCCTTGCCTTCTCCCCAGGGAAATCCCTGCCATAAGTCCTCTAAGCACATAAGGACAGTGAGAGCATAAGTAAGCAGCCATATGCTCCCTTCTGCCAGGTGAGGAGGGGCGGGAGAGCAGCCCCCCTGAAAGATGCTGGGCAGGATGAACTACCTCAGGAGCTGTGTCCCCCAAAGTCCAGCCAGGTCCAGGAAAAGGAGAGTGACATCCCTCCATCAGCAGCAGCCACTGCTCCCCACATTAGCTTCTAGCAGCTCCTCAGATTCACAGACAGCAGCAATTTGCATATGCCATATAATTATTTGGTTTTGAGAGCAGCAAGGCACTTCTGACTTTATTCTCTTCGCATCTTGGTGATTTTGCATCTTTATTGTTCTTACTCTGGCTTACTTAGACTAACTTACTATGGTAAATTAGATATTGTGAGTAGGAAATGAGAAGATCAAAGTGAAAAATGGTGCTCTGGAAGCATCTAAGATCTCTTTCTTGATTTAGAGCATTTTTGCTCTGCTGTGATTAGGTTGGCTCTGTCAGCAGTCTAACAAGAAATGTAAAAATATATTTATGTCTTTTAACAAAAGAAAGCAAGATTAAGTCCAGTTCAGTCTAAGATTTAGGGATGTTTCAAAAATTCTGTTTATCCTTCTCTTGCAAATGTGCAGTCTAGGAATCTTCTCCTTTGCTAATACCTGATGCTTCAGGAGGAGGAGAAACAGCTTGCCCAGGGTAATGGCTAATCTGTCTGTGCTGCAGATGGTGGGACAGAAGGAAATAAAAAACCCTGAAACTTTCCATGCTCTGTCCTCTTGATAATCCTTATCTTCTCAAAGATAAGCTGATACAGTGTTTGCTGTAAGGTGATGTATACTTTATAAATTATGTTTGCTTTTCTGACTCACTGCATTCATGAACCGCTTCCTTGCCATAGCTCCTTTTCCAGAAATTGTCCACTGGGATAAGCCACTGAATTGTCCCACCTCCCATAATCCCAGCTACTCATTTTCTAAGTATATATAGATCAGAACTATGCACATAACATGTTACACCTGCATTAACATTACAGAGATCCTCCTAATTTTTAATCATGTCAACTAAGCCCGAGTAGTTATTGGAGACGTTGAACTAAGAGCAGTGCCAGTGAGATTAGGGCCAACAGTCCCTCATCCCTCTCTAAACAGGTCCCAGGGTACAGTACAAATACAAACCTTGGATCCTCTTTGAACCAAAGCCTCATAGTAACAAACTGAGTGTTCCCACTGTAGTGCTAAATGCACGCTGCTTTCTCCCTTCCCCTCCCGCAATCCTGGGCACAGCTGAGATGAACAGCGAAGCTGCTGCCCCAGAGGCAGCCGTGTCTCACTGCACAGCCCACAGCCAGCAGAGCAGCCACTCTCAGAGGGTTCATGACAGTTCATACTGCAAAAAAGTAGCAACATAAAAGCAGAGCCTAACTGCAAATATTTTATGGCTGTGTATTATTTCCATGCACTACAAATCAGTGTAAAAGATGTTTTCTTCAAGGGGCCTCATATAGAGTGTGTTTTTAAAATGCATTCCCTCTGCTAAATATAAATCAGCAAGAGTTTTTGTTCTTCCAAAAGATTAACTAGCCTCAGTATTTTGGGATCTAATTCTGGAATACTTGTTGAGATGCCAGCATTCTCTTCCAATTTAAATACAGTTTAATGGAAAGTCTATCCTGGGCACATTTTCCATATACAGTGTAATAGCTTAAAAGCCTGAATATTGAGAGTTCACCAGAAACAGAAGTAACCTGTCAAGGTTAAACCTTATACATAATTTGTCAGGATGAGAAAGAATGGGGGAGCAATGGAGAGTAGGAAAATGCAAACGTAAGAGTGGTATCGAGACAAGCAAATGGATCTATAGAACCGAAATCCAAGAGATGGTAGAAATGGCATAGCCTACTGACAAAGCCATGCAAAGAAAATGCAAGTTAGAGAAGCTGTGGTTCTGAACTCAAGGCCTTGAATTTTCTTCGAGTTATATCTGTGTAAAATCAAAAATGTGCCTCTTGACTCAAGATGCTGAATTAGGCCCACATCAGGTTACTCCTACTGTGTATTTACAATATAATCAGCTAAATCAGGATGCTGTTCTTTACACTCCCTCTATCACCAGTGGAAAGAGGCAGGAATTATGTAGAGCATCTCTGAATTATGTGTGAGACTATACACTGGGGATGCAGAACACAGTGGTCAACAATCCCCTGTTGTTTCTGATCTCCCCTAATCAGAGACCACCTCTAATCGGGAAAGACAAATGACCCAGGCAGGAGACACCATCCTACCTTGCTCTTTCCAGAAACTTCAGCTCTGCTGAGTACTCTGGAAACAAGGCAAGTGAACAGTAACACTTTGGAATAGCACAGGCTCCCCAACATAGAACAGAAAGCAGGAACATCTCTGCAGTGACACCATTTGCAGGAAAGTGGTGTGGGTGCTGGACTTGTATTTGCAGGTCCAGGACAGAGAACTGTAGAAGGAGCCTGGAAAATGCTTCAAGACAGGGAGAGCACCATTCATCTCACAGCAAACTCTAGAGCTGCACTAAAATCTGAAAATTAAATATTCTTGAGATTATAGCTCTTTAACCCTCAAATACCATCAGTTTCTCAAAGCCACAAAAGGTTTAGAGACCAGCATGCTCCATGAGCTTTGATCAGAGCAAAAAGCAAAGAACTCCTTCCTCAAGAGCTCATGACTCACCTACACTGGGGATTCAGCATCCACAGCTGCCTTCACACCTTCTCAAATACCCATATCTATGCCCAGCACAGTCTTGACGCCCTCCTGCCTTATAGCAGTGCATGTTAGTAAGGCATAATATTCCTCTCAGTTCAGAAACGTTGACAATTTTGGGTTGCAGTTGTAAAATCTCCAGGAACTTTGTTGTCTCTTCTGCATGCTTGAATTTATTGCAAATATCACATGTGTATGCCCTCACTTTGATTTAGTACTTGAACAGGTCAGGATATATATTCCAGAGCCTGTTCTTCTTCTCCTCTTACCCAGCTGGAGTGTAGATTATGTTTATCATTCAGGACAACATACCATGAAGTTTTATGTAGTAATGCCATTTCTAAAGAATCTCAGAAGACAGAAAAAGATAGTTTTTTCTTCTATCATACATAAGATTTGCACTTGGAGCGTGCACTTTTTCTGCTATAAAACATCCATTTAGAGTCACTTAGAGAGACCATAAAGTTGGGTCAGTTTGTGCATAGTCTTGTTTATAAACACCATGCTCAAACCGTGCTTGTTTCACACTCTTCCTCCTGTAGTCCCCTGTTATTTTTCCTTGCTGGGTCTCTTGAGAGCATGCCTGCCAGGATCAGCTCCTTACACAGATTTAAAACTTAACAAGCACTTGTGAGTTGTAGTGATCATTTTCTGGAGCCCAACCAGCCCTTTGTCCAAAGTGCTCCCATTCCCTCCTCCCAGTGGTGTAAATGTCCCTCCTCTGCTGATGGCTGCCCACAAGCACCTCTGAAAGTTTTCCTCCAAACCCAAGAGCCAGCACAGCCCTCCTCATAGAGCAGCCAGGGGGCATCCCAAGTGACAGCACGGTGGAAGGACAATTCCCAGCTACAGATGCCCTTGTGATGGAGATCTTCCACTTCACAGTGGGAAACACTGGGAATGGTCAGACTTAGTCCTGTCTCTCTAAGGACAACATTGCTCAGCTGTGAGAGCAGGTCCCTGAATCTTTTGCCAACATTTTCTGGTGTTCACGTCTCCAGATTTAAGTAATTGCTTTTTCCTTCCTATAGACTGGTGGCTGTGGAAGTACCGTCACCCTGTGCATCTTTTTTTTTTACTACTTTAATTTCTTTCTGATCAACTGAAAACTCTCTTTTTCAGCATGAGGAAATTGCACTGCTCACTTTGTTGTTAGTTGGAACAGTCTTCAAACTATTTCTATCCACACTGGTTACTCAAATATCAAAGATTTTCATTCAATATAAAATCCAAAAGCAATCCTAAAGGGAATCTCTTTAAACATATATCTGCAGAGGGTCACCTGGCTGCAGGGTTTATGCTGCTGTGAAATGGAATATGAAAGTTCTTTGCTTACAAGAGGAAAAATGCACCTGAAATTCTAGTCTTGCTCCATACGGAGTAAACCCAAATGATATTGATTCCAGTGGCCTTTTTCCTGCTTTTGGCAGCAAATAAATTCTTATAGTAGAGGGTTATTAGAACTAGCAATTATTAATGCAGGTTAAAATTTACTATTAATTTTGCTATTTGGCCACGTTTAACATCCTCTTAAATGTTTCAGGACTACAGGAGCCAGGTATTTTCTTTTAATTCCTTCTTTCCTCTCTCTCTCTCCCTCTGTCCATTTCTCCTTGAAGAAAATTCACAGAACACACAACCTTCCTCCCTGCTTGCTTTGCCATTCCTTCCTTTCAAAAACATCTTCCTCATCCTCCTCCTCCTCCCTTGTCACAAGTATTAAACTTGCTCAGCCACTTCTCTCTTTCAGGTCTTCCACTTCCTTCACTGGCCTCACTTTACTCAGAATATTTCTCTCTCACTTAGGTCTATTCCTTTCTTTTATTTTTAAATGTCTTGCACTCTCCTGGTTTGTTCTCCTCAAGACAGATATGCTTCATATCTTCTCATTAAAAAAAAAAAAAACAAACAAAAAAAAAAAAAAACAAACAAAAAAACAAAAACAAAACAAAACAAACCCACAACTACCCATCTACCCATCTCCTGACACATAACATAATGATGAACAGAGGCTCTTCAGTCTCATCAGTTATAAAAAGATGGATTTATTTTGGTAGCCCACTAGGTAATCTGTCATGTATTCCTCCAAAGTAACTTGCACTGGGTACTAAATGAGGCTACTGTTCGCCATCAAAACAGCATTTTTTCAGGTGCATTGCTGGGATGAAAGCATGGGAGCTCCATCCATGACTGCCACCATTGGCCTGTTAAACTTCCAATCCACCCAGCAGAGCCAGCACGAGGGCCCAGACACAAAGCTCCCAGCCCAGTTCTCAATGCACAAGTAGAAATTATAAGCAAGAACTTTTGCCCAGACCACAAAGGACTCTGGAAGTGTTAACCACTACACCATTAAAATATTATTTTTTTTCCAGGCAAATAATTTAAGTACTGCTGAGGCAAAACCAGGAGAAAGGGCAACACTTCTCCCTTTACGCAAGAATTTGGCCCTCTACGCGCACATTCCTTCATTAATCTGCACTTTCTGTACCACAGTCACAAGTGGAATCTAAATTACTGACTTTCCCACTCTCATCTGGCTCTGCAGCACATCACTTGCACCGGTTTCAACACCCTTTACCAGTAAAAAACTCTGTTTCTTTAGGAGACCAGCACTTGAACCTGGACCACTAAATTAAAATAAGAAACTACATCACCCAGTCAAACCATAAAGTTACAGTTTAT
Source organism: Myiozetetes cayanensis (assembly GCF_022539395.1). NCBI lineage: Eukaryota > Metazoa > Chordata > Aves > Passeriformes > Tyrannidae > Myiozetetes > Myiozetetes cayanensis. Next base: position 12,602,592 of record NW_026086605.1, read on the forward strand.
TTTAACAACGATAAACAGCATCTCTGGTGCTTATTCAAGAAAGAGTGTGAATACTATTCCACCATCCTTTCTAGCAATTCCCACGCCAGACCCACAAAATTATCACTTAACGTTTTGCTATAAACAACGGCTGGATTAGTCCGTACAGGAACTTGTTCTCCTTAGCATTTGCTGCAACAGGTCAGCCAGTAAAAGACTAAGGGTGTTGAGTCCTTATTGCCTGAGGACCAGAGCACATAGACTTGCTTGACTTCTTTAAAAGAGATCCTGCCTGCTAGCCACCTCCATCGTGCTGAATCTCATCAAGACAGAAAGAAGAGATGGGTCTTGCCCAGAACTGTTTACAAGCTGCATATAAGCAAAGAAACAGCAAATAAATGGGAGTAAGAGGAAGACAGCTTTGTAAGTAAAAGTGTGTTTCATCAGAATTTCAGTTATTTGAATGAATCTGTCAGGACATCTGCTATTCCATACCCATGGACAGTGAAATTCCTTGCACCTGAGGACAGCGGGAGGTGACTCCCCACCTCTTCTGTCACCACTAGCACATGAAAGAACTCCAGTCCTTTGTGACTTGTGTAGGCAAAAATACACTTCAAACCAGAAGCTCAAAGCCCTTTCATTACAAGCCCTCACAGAACCCCTCCAAACCTTTATGATTATTTTCTTATACTTGGGTAACAGAGGCAATCCCACAAGATATTTTGCAAAGGAGGATATCTCAATATTTCATGTGAGAGCATACCAAGGAAGATTTGAAATTGTGTTAACATCAGTGTGTACAAACAACAGAAAACTTCCCAGTTATTCAGTTTTCAATAATTTTATAATGCTGCAGACTTACTCACATGACCTCTCCTGACATAGATGACTAGTTGCCACTTACTGAAGTTGGGTAATGTATGGCAGGTGACATGACAGGAACATCATGAAGATGAAAAGATGACTCATTTCTAAACAGCTGAAGGGAGAGAGATGTGCTAGAAAAGCAAGATGGCTTGGAATAGGAACAACATGCTGTTTTGCAATTCATGCAAAAGGGCATTTCTGTGTATTGATGTATTGATAAGAGTGAGAAGAGGAAGAAATTCGATGTCACATGAGTCAGAGCACTGTTCCTGATGAAGCCACATTCATGGCATAATTGCCTTGAAGGTCACGTGGGAACAGTCTAAAGGGCTCAGGGGACTTTATTCTCTTGGTGAAAAGACACATATACTATTTCAGAAAAGCAAGGAGCAATTAGGTGTGGAGGTCAACTCATTCATCTAGTTTCCTTGCTTTTTTTAGTTTAAAAAATTGTGGGAAAACCTTTAGTCTTTCTTCAGATAAGGGGTACTTCTTCTGATAAGAAATATGACTGCATTTTTAATAAAAAAATTAGTACATAAATGCACTTATTTTTCTAAGCCACAGCTCTAAATTGTAATGTAATAAGGACCACACTGCATCCCTGACAGATGCTCCTTCCTGACATCACAGAAAGATGCAGCTGTTGAACTGGAGTCTGCAAATCCAGACCTCTGGGCCACAAAACATTTCCCTTGTTAGTTTTCTGCACCCAAAAGCAGATCCTAATGTATAATCTGAACCTACTGCTGTAAATACAGTATATGGAGGAAAACCACAAAATATTTGTCCTCAAACTGAAGTTATGCAAATCCCAAACTGCTACCAATCTGTATTTTTTTCCCAGAGGGTGCACTGCAAAATCTCTGGAGTACTGAAGGCCATTTAGGGTAATTTGCCCATACTTAAGCTTTATGACAGCTGCTCACACAGTACAACACACCTCCTTATGCATCATCTGAGCCAGTAGTGCCAGCCATGTATGTATCATAGAACTACAGCTTCTGCCACTCCACTAAAGACAAAACTGATACCAAGTCATAACTCAAGGGTTAAAGCACAGATTTTCTAAAGCACAGGATTAAGAGAAGATGAAAAGCATGTATAGCCTTGAATATATAGCCATTAAACCTCAAAATATTCCAGTTATCATATGCTAAAGAATTTCTCAGTCTCCGAGCAATTGCCTGTACACTGGTCAGTTTGAAGCTGCCATCACCTTGGGATGAGGCACGGCCTGGAGTCCTCAGGGAACAGCTTTGCTATAGGAGGACTCAGAGCAGAAAGGTCTCTGAGGGATAACTCGTGAGTGGGTAAAGAGAGCTCAGGTAGCCACTTTACAGATAAGGAGATGATATAGAAACATCTCCCAGCAAAATGGCTGAGGTTACCGGATCTCTGCTGAAGAGCATTGCAAGAGCTGCAGTCAGCTCTTGCAAACATGCTGAATTACTTTAACACTCTTTCAAATCTATCTGTAGTACATTTGAAGGATATTTCATTGCATTTTGTTCTTTCTGCCATGGGTACAGATAGCCTGAATGTTCCATCCTTTGTATGATAAATGCCATGGCACACCTGTATAGGAAGGATGCAAGGAGCTGCAATCACTGCTTCTCCATTTCAGGAATTAATTTCTAACATCATGCAAGATCTTCTATTGCATTCCAAAGACAGCCCAGCCCACTTTCCTACCTAAGCCTCACTGCTGGAAGCTATGCACAGAATAGCTGTGTACACTCTCCTTACCAAGGAGAGTAAGACCACTTTACAGTTAGTAACCATCCAAAATCCAAGCAATGAGATACAAAGACACAGTATCTCCCACCTTTGCTCAAGCAATAGAACCTTCGGCTGGTCAGAAAGGAGACAAGTTTGTCCAGGAACCCTCTCAGAGCCATGTTGCTTGATCACGGTCTTTTTGGCCAATTTTGCAAAGCCACTGATGGAGGGATGGATTAAGAGTAGAAGAACAGCAACTCCTACTGTGCTGCAGCTCCAGTTCCATGTGAGATGGACCAGCATCCATCAGGACTCCCAAACTTGCATTCCTTCTAAACACATAGCTTCACTTAGAGTCATAAAACAAGAAGGCAATATGAGTTATAATGTTTTACACTTCAGAGATGAAAAAAACAGAGGGTGGTATTGAACTGATTTAGGATAATGAGAAAATAAATTAAGCAACTCTCCTTTTCCAAATTGCAAGAAATTCATAGCATTGATGATGCCTTTGTAAAATGAATTAATTTTTAAAGCACTATTTTATATTTCATAATCTGATTCTATTTGGTGTGCAAAGACAGAAGTCATTTTGATCTGGGATGGTTCAGCACATTATAGGCACCCATATTTCCATCTTCCAGAGAGACTTTTTTCTTTTAACTTTTTTTTAATCTCAGACTCTTTGTAAGATGCCATTTTTAACCTTTGAAAAATACAAATTCTTAACAACCCTTCTGTCTTCAGTCAGTCTCCAAACAGCCTTAGAGAAAAGTAAGGTTTTATTTAAAGTACTTTTAGTTGAGGCAGCGAATATCAGAGATAGACAGATCAGAGATGAAGCTGTAGCTTTCAAAACTCTCCCCCAAAAGCCCTTTCGCTTCTCTGCCAGCAAAAGCTAAAGTAAATGAAACATTTCTGTCTTTCTTCTGACCGAAAGTCTCGTCTGTGGAACAGAAAATAAAATCCAGGATTTATTTCATTCCAATAAAGTATCATCCTTGCCACCAAGTTGCCATTTGTCCCGTTTTTTAACGTTTAATTTTTCCAAGGCAGAAAAAGTGAAATCATGGAGACATCTTCCTTAAGCAAAATACATTTACCAGAAATCTTCTTTACTTTGCAGGAACCAACCCACAGCATGGATCACATTTACGCCAGAGCTGTGACGAATGCCTGTTGAACTGCAGCACTTAAACCACTTGCATTTTGAACAGCAGTTTGTCAAGTGATACTAATTATTCAGGAGGTCTCTGCTCCCAGAAACATAAACATTTCTTTTCATACCAATCACATTTTCTTTCCCATGTGGTGTTTCCAGCAGAGACTGAAATTAAAATGGCTTCTTTGTGTGTCATGGTGTGGTTTATTGCTCAAATCCCCCTCCACTCTTGCAAGTGGGGGATAACATCACACCTGGGCTCTGCACAGCAACTTCCCATCCTTGCTTTGTAGGCAGAAACCTCCACTCTGCAGGTGGGGGAGCTCTCCCAGGCTCAAACCCATCCACCCTTCTCACGGCTGCGCAGTTTCCCTGTGGCAGACAACACCAGGTCTGGGACTTGCAGGATCACTTGACTTTCGTAAGGCAAGCTAAAGGGAGCTGTTGCTAGGGAGCACCACGAGGAAGAGAAAAACAGGCTTTTGCAGGAGTCCAAGTCAGAAAAAAAACACAACCAGTCTCCAGACCTGCCAAGGTGCAACTCAGACACAGACACACGCTTCCTTCAAACTCCCTCCTGCCTCAGTGGGCACTGTCTGGGCTCTGCTTAAGCCAGGCCACAAGCCTCAGAATTTCTTGAAAAACACAACTTCAGTCCCGCCCTGGTATCTCACAGCAGGTCCTGCTTTTGCTGACAAGTCTACTGGCCAAAAACTTCCAATGCTGTACCCACATGACGCCACATGGCTGCACAGTAAGGCCTATCACGAAGAAAATCTGGCAGTATCAGCCAGAAAAAATTTCATGAAATTGCAGGAAGCAACCCAATGTCTTTGCCAGCAGCAAGAATAAGCCTGCATTTTCAGAGCCACACTGAGCCACCTGCAAGTCACTTGTGAGAGCTTTTTTGTTAGGGCAATCAAAGATGGGAACAGCCTCTGCTAGCCAGGAAACTGAAGCACAAAAAGAAGGTGATTTTCATAGCAAGGGTCCTTGGTTTATCTCAAAGGGTTCTCATGAAATAAATGATTTTAACTTGATGGAGAGGGCAAGAACTTCAGATTTCTGCTGATACTGTCTGTTGGGAAGGTAACAATTAGGAGCACACTGCTTACATTCTGTATCATGTTCATGAATGTATATGTCTCTTAGTATATACTCATTTTACTATTTTCCCTTCTTCCTTAAAATAAAAGTAATATCGAAGTTTCTAATGAGGAAAATATGTTCATGCATCCGATCAATTATCACATCTCTCTTTGAACTCACTCCCTTTGCTGTGTTATCAGGCCCATGGTATATCTCAGATAAACCAAAGGACTCCTCTTCCTAGCCCCATCAACTGCAGTCACCTTGAATGTTATTTTTAATGCCAACAATCACAGACGGAGTCAAGAAACAGGAATCCTGGTGAGACTAACTCCACAAGAGCCACAGAGAGAGGGTGGCTCTGACTCACTTTGGACTCATTTGGACTCAGATAAATATATTTTCAAAGTAAAACACTGATTTAGAGGGGAGTAGACAGGAAGAAATAACAGGGATCAACCCTAGAGCAAAGTACAGCGATCCACAGGGCTGCAGCATACGCTCCAGCTGTGGGCACGTGCACGGCAAGGCTGGTGGCTGCCAGCCACACTCCTGTAGCCTCGGGGAAGCTGACCTTCAGCTTGGTACCCTGCTGTGTCATCAGTGATCCCTGACCGGTACTGAGAGCAAAAAATAAATCCATTCTTTGGTTCGCTTTCACTTTCCAGGAAACTCCCTTTCCTTCAGGATTAACAATTTTTTAGACCGACCTCGATGCAACCCTCTGCATGTATGGATCTCATTACTGAAAAGTTCTTTATTAAAACTAAAGCAGCCCTATCAGTTTTGAGCTTATATGTCTAGAGATCACCTCTTCTTAATTCCTGCTAGATGTCAGCTATGGTAATTATATTTGTTTAGAAAATTTATTTTATACTATTAACAATATGAATCTTCTGGCTGGGGGAGTACTTGCTTTGATTAAGTACATAAATGATTCCCTAGGACATGTTAGGGCATCCTACAAATCTTCCTCAAGAGACACCTGATGCCTCTAAATTAATTGAATGATAGCTAAACATATCACCCATAATTCTTAAGAAAACAAGCAAGGAAGAGGTGAAGAAGGACCAGAGGTAAGAATGCATTCATATAGAGGAGGGAAAGAGCAGTCAAAGAGGAGACAAATAAGATAACAAAATCTGGCAAACAACATTCAGTCCCCAGCTTCCATCAGAACAGAGCATCAAGTTGACAGGAAAGTTAATGGGAAAACATCACAAGAGTAAAGGACAAAATGAGAACAGGAATGCTCCTTGCTCTCACCATTGTACCAAGATCCCTACACTCAAAAACTGCCAAAACTAATGAAAAACTCATTTGCCTTTCACAATAAATACAACAGTTTTCAAGTATAATTATCCCATAAAATCCTTTAATAACCCATAAAACCTTTATACACAGAAGTCCTACACACCTTCTTTTCAGAAGTATTATCAGCAGTCGATGTACTTTATTATCAGTCACCTTGGGACGCTGGCAGGTGACCCACGGGTCAAAGGCCCAGAAATAATCTCTGAAAGTCCCACTTTCAGCAAATGCCAACACTGCTTTGGCACCCTGCCCAAGTCTTCTGCACCAGTTAATCCAATCCTGAACAGGATTAGTTCCTCATACACACATACACAGACTCTTTTGCTTTCAGTGCTATACAGCAATTGTGCTGAAAGCGGGGAGAGCTTAGAAATCACCTTTTCTTCCCAGTCCTGTATTAGTACTCAACAAGCAACTGTCTGCAGAATATGGGAGATGTTCACCCCATAGTGGGGCTGGTCGCATCACCAGTCACTCCATCAAATGAGAAGTTACCCCAAAATCTAGGCAATAATTTAGAGACAAGAATACAAAACCATACTAATTTGCACAGAAATCTCACTAGCAGCTGATGTTGTCAGGTCTTCATTTTTTCAATGTTGTTGTTTCTTATTTCTTCTTGGATATTTGAAGTTTTAATTAGGTATAATATTTATATTATTAAATGGTAATATGTGTACAACAGTGTGCATTAGAGAACAATGCTGTTTAGTGGTATTAACTGCAAGGGTAAACTGTGGTATTTGGAATGGCTGCTGCAGTACAGGCAATGAATATACTTAATGAGAAACAAACCGTGGAGCTGATTTCAGCACTTGCATGTAGATATATCATTCACCACTCTCCAAGGAACTAAGAAGAAGATAAAAAGAGAACTCTATAGTGCAAAGTAAAAGAAGTTGCACACTGTAGCCATTTTTCCCTAGGGAAATGGCCTCCACCCTCTGCTGTTCTCCAAAGTACTACAGCTCAGCAGCTCTCACTGGGGCTGAGGGCTTGCACACAGCACCCAAGTGTCCCAAATCTCCTGCCAACACATGTGAACAAGACCCAGAAATTATTCTCCAGGAGAACAAAATGCGGAGAAAGAACCATGTCAGAGCTTCACACCTCTTTTGCACAGGAACAAATGACTAGCCAGATGCAGGAAAGCCCATGGAAAACAAAATCCCAAGGAAATGGGAAATTAATCCAAACAGCCATCCAAAAGCCTCTTGCCATGCAGCACGGATGGAGTCCTGCTATACCCTAACTCCTGCTTCCTTCTTCCTTTTTGCAGCACATAACTGTGGTTACATTGCTCATCAGATCTATGTACAGGTGGTCATGCATAATACTTATATGTGATCCTCTGTATGCACCACACAAAGACACAGGAGCCATTCTTATATTATATTCACAACTTACAGAGCTTCATCTGCAAAAAGGTTTAAAACTCAGCCATTTAAACTGAAAATCACATCTGTCAGTCAGTCCCACCTTCCGGGCTAAAAAGCCGACATGCTCTCACTGGGGACTTCTTTGCAATTACATTGATGCCATACAGTCACAGTTTGGAAAATGTGATATGAGATACCTTTTCCCCTGCTCCTTGTAAGAATGATTCCACAGCAAAACTCTGATGCATGTCTGTAAGTAAAACAAAACTGAAACAAAGCCCTGCCATGAATCACTTATTAGTAATTACGACTTGTAGTAAAGACAACCATTGAGCAAATGTGAAAGTATGCAGACTCACATATAGTAATTAAAGCAAAAGTGAAACGAAGTCCTGCAATGAGTGACTTATTAGTAATTATGACTTGTAGTAGGGACAGTTACTGAGCAAATGGGCAGATATGCAGCCTCACGCCACCTGCATGTGAATTAACCTACACTGTACACACTAGCTAGTCAAAAGCCCTCTGAAGAGATGTGTACATATTAATCACTATCCTCTGTATGTCTACATACACTGAATCCCTCTCCCAGCACAACACAGCAGCCTCCTTGGCTAAACCATCACTTTGTGTTAGTTTGGTTTTGAGTGAAAGAGAAATAAAAAATACTCAGGTGTTGCTTTTTTTCCTTAGACAGAATCTCTTAGATTTGACCACCTAAAAGTAAGAGTAGGACCTTCCACAAATAGCAGCACGCTCATGGCCCTAAGGAGGAACTAAAAACTACTGCAGCAGATAACAGCTGTATCAAACACATAAGAGCAACATAGGTATTACGACATATGCATCTATTAGAGATTTGTTTCAAGTATAATTAACTAGCAAGTAGTCTAATATAATTACTTAGTAAGCTCTGCCCGTAAGTATAGAGTCATTCCTGTAGAAACCAGTTTCAGATAAACTACAAGCAATCACATTAACATTTCCTGTTTAAAACAGCAATAAATACCTCACATATAGATACCACACTTTAAATAGCAAGTAAACATCCCGTCCATCAGGGTTGTGTTCCCTTTTTGAACTTCCTAGTTCGATTTTTCTTCTCTCTGCATAGAGTGCTCTGGAAAACACACCATGTACTTCTTTGGAGGTGGTGGGAAAGTGAGAGGGAATGGGAAAGAGGAGCAGAGACCATGTGCCAAGCACATGGACACAGATGGAGATTGCATGAGTGCACTTAAACCCTGCGCAGAGAAGAAGAGTCCCATGTCCCCATCAAGCCATCACAGGTCTCCTTTCAAAAACAAAGGTGCTGCCTTTCATGATGCAGGCACACCAGAGTTTGTTTGGTAGGGAGGAATGAAGTCAGAGGTGGGTTTCTCCTGGGAAGCTCAGAAAACTGATGCTTCAGTGACCCTAGGTGAAGTATTACTTTTCCTCCTAGTTCCATCAGTGGGAAACTTTCCTTCAGGTGACTCAGGGGCCATTCAGCACCCATCAACTCCATCATTAGGGCAGATAGAATAGCTTTCCTCCCATATATCAATGGGAAAGCAGCATTTTCACTTAAGGAGATGCGTGCCCATACGAGTGTGCGTGTACCTCAAATAGGATCAGCACAGCACCAGCTTGCAGGAATTCACACAACAGACCTGAGCATCAGTCAAGTCCAGGGACATCCACCATCACCACACTGACCACACAACCCTGAGCATGATGCATTACCCACCCATAGCCTTCCTTATGCCAAAGGATGTTGAGACCCCTCTGTCCAGCAGGAATGCTGCATGACTTGACTTTGCTGCTTGAAAGCAGATCTGTGAGTGAAACAGGGTAAAATGATGCCAGGTGTTCCTCATCATGACAGTATCTATATGGTTGCACTTCACTACTACACACCTAGAATCATAGAATTTAAGATTGGAAAAGACCTCTAAGATTAAGTCCAACCATTAACCAGCACTGCCAAGTCCACCACTAAACCATGACCTTAAGCACCACTTTTACATGCTTTTTGAACACTTCCCAGGGACATTGATTCCACCACTTCCCTGGGCAGTCAGTTCCAACACCCAATTGCCCTTTCAACGACAAAGTCACCCAATCTAAACCTACCCTGGTGCAACTTGAGATCATTTCCTCTTGTCTTATCACTTGCTGCTTAGGAGAAGAGGCTGACCCTCACCTCACTACAACCTTCTTTCAGGTGATTGTAGAGAGCAATAAGGTCTCCCCTGAGCCTCCTTTTCTCCAGGCCAAACAGCCCCAGCTCCCTCTGCCACTCCTCATATGACTTATTCTCCAGACCCTGCAACAGCTCCATTGCTCTTGTCTGGACACAATCCAGCACCTCAATATCCCTCTTGTAGTGAGGGGCCCTGAACTGGACACAGCACTTGAGGTGTGGTCTCACCAGTTCCAAGTACAGGGGGACAATTTCTGCCCTGGTTCTGCTGGCCACATTACTTCTGATACAAGCCAGGATGCCATCAGCCTTCTTGGTCACCTGGGCACACTGCTGGCTCATGTTCAGCCAGCTGTCAGCTAACACCCAACCTCTGTCCTTACATCAGGGCACACACAGCTTTTAAAAATCACCAACCTCAGTTTCTTTTTTTAAAGGGTGCCTCCCTCAAGAGCCACTTCAGGAGCTTTAATCTCAATTAACTTTTCTGACCCTGTCAAGGCCAGGGTGTGCCCCGGCAGAGGCAGGGACCCCAGCACACTGCTCAGGGCACATGTCTCAGGGAAACCTGCTGTTTCCCCAAGACCAGCTCAGCAGAGCCTCAAGCAGCCAGCATGTGCAGTTATCTCCTTATCTGAGCTAATTTTCAGTGAGTAATTAGGTGCTTGTGAAAATCCCAGCCCATCCTTGACTCATGGAGGACATAGATTATTTACCTGTGATTTCTAAAAACAAAGGTTGTCAACCTCCAAGGTTATCAATACAACTTCTTTCAGTATCATTACTTTCATTTTCACAATTACACTTCTAAAAAATGGATACAGTTTCTGTTCTCTTTCCACAGTTATTTTCTGAAACAGAAATATTCAACAAAAAGATGGAACTGGAAGGACAGTAGCCACAGACAAACCACAAGTGCAGATGTAGTCTATTTTTGTTAAATGTGCTCTTGTAGCGTGATTATTTTTTTATATAATGCAGGTCCCTTTTTTCTTTTTTTTTTAAAGCATCACTGTGCTGAACAGAGAAGTGCATCACCTCTGTATACAACACAGCCTGTAGCCCCTCTGTATGAAGAAGAAAATTTGAGTTAATTGCCCACATCACCTCATTAGTCCCCCTCTTCCAACAAATAAAAATTAAAGAGAAGCATGCTTGCTGGAGTAGAATCGCTGAAAGGCAGAAGTTGCAAGATTACTGTGCAGTGCACTGCCAGCTGCAGGCAGGAGAAAGCCCCAGCAGGAATGCCAAACCCCTGGCACACACAGGAAACATATAGAGCTATTATTCTTTCACAGACATTTCTTTTTTTCAAATTCATTCAAATAATGTTTCAAACAGGAAAAGGCACTTACAATCAGAAGACAACAACCAGAGCTCTCTTTTTTTTTTTTTTGCATTGACCCAACAGTACAATTCTGCATATTGCACATATATCACGAGATTAGGGAAGTAACAAGATCAGGCCACAGAAACTTCAGAACACAAACGATGAACAAATAAAAATCTCTTTTGAAACAACCTACTAAATATCTTTAGTAGAGTCATCTACTTCCTAACTATGTCCATTTGTTCCTTAAACTATAGGGTTTGGACTCAGTGGAAAATATAGGAAGAATCAGGGCCGTAACATGATATTCACAGAGTAAATGTATATACCTCATGCATCTCTGTTCAAAGAAAGGATACGAGATACTCCAACCCCACGTGATGCTTTACCTACGTCTTTCATATCTGTGTTTACTATTGTGACAAGGAAAAGGTCTCTGAAAATACACTCATATCTCACTAAACATGAAGAACATTTACGACGTCCAAACTTAAACAGAACGCATCAGAGCAATAGGCAAGTTTAATATTAAGGAGTGCAATATTCTCACAGAAGTATTTATGGCATGAGACTTGCTCAGGCAGGGACATAGCTAATATGGCACGTTGTCTGTAGCTTCAAATTCTTTTTTAATGTTGGCCTATGCAGGGTATTCCAGTCCCTCTCCAGCTCCTTCCTCTCCTCCGCTGTACATCACCCAGCAAAGGCAGGGACTGGACTGCACTGAATAGCCTCAGCTTCATCAGTTCAAACCAACGTTCATTCCAAACCTTATCAATTCAGTTAAGAAGAAACTGCTGCTGGAAAGGAGAAATAAGGTGACTGTTCTGAGACCCCGCTCAGGCGCCTGGCAGTAACCTTGCCCATCGCGGGCCCGGTGTTCCCGGCGGGGGCTGTCACACAGCGCACACGGACACAGTTACTTTCTCTTCGACCCTGACATCTTCCCAGCGCGCCCGTGAGCGCTGCCCGGGCAGGTATTTGTGCCTTATCCCCGTGGTGCAGCCAGATGAGCACATCCCCAGCCCGGGCTACCTCCCCGGCCAGCGCCGCTCCGGGAGCGGGATGCTGCTGGAGGACGAGTCGGGCAAGAACCCGCATCCCCGGCATCCCCCGCCGCACCTTCCCAGCCGCCTCCCGCAGCGGAGGGCGGGCCGGTCCTTACCGTAGAGCAGGCTTCTCGTCACCTGCCCCCCCATGGCGGCGCAGCCCCCGCCCGGCTCCGGCCCCGGCTGCCGCTCCGCTCCGCAGTCCCCGGCCCACGCGGGACGCGGCTGCCCCGCGCCGGCAGCCTCCGCCCACCCCCGCGCCTCCCGCCGCGGCACCGGCGCTCCGAGCTGTCATCTTTATTTACATAAGAAGGAGGAGACTTCGCGGCTTCCTGAAATAGCTGCCGGCGTTTCATGGATGCAGCGTGTCCCCCCTTCCCCACGCACACACCACAGTCCCACGGTGGAGAAGGCAGCGGGCAAAGGCATCCACGCGCGGTGCTACCGGCGCTGCGCGCCGCTGGTCGGGATGAAACCCGGCGGTAGCCGGCGAAACCCGGCAACGCTAGGAACAAAGCGGGAGGCACCGCAGACTCCACCGAATTAAAAAAGAACATTTATAAAATCAAACGACTTTGGCCATTTGAAACTTTCGCTCCCCAGTGGTTGTTGCCCTAGTGCAAAGCCCTGGAATAAATTAGCATACGAAAAAAAAAAAGTTTTAAAAAAATTTATTAGCAGGCATCACCACTCCGGTCTTCAAACGGACTTTGCAGGTTAATTATTAATTATTTAACAGCAAAGAAGTGCTCGAAACGTAGAATGGTTCGACACAGACTGAAATAATAAAAACATTACCCCCAGTAAACTCTTTCGTGCAGGGCTCGCATGTTCAGCCCAGACACAAGGTTTTCTGCACTCCACTTCACTACCTCTGCTGGTGGATAATGGCCAGCGTTAGAAAAAGCAGGGGGATGCCGAGAGCGGTTCAGGGAGGTGCGCAGGGGACCGCAGCCAGGGTTGGAACCTCTGTGTCCCACAGTTCATGCAGGACCTTGCTCGTTCCCTCTTCTGAATCTCCAGCACCGCACGCCCCTGCCTACACGCTCACGTCCTTGCATCTCTCCTGTCCACTGCTCTGAGAGTAAATTAACACAGCAAGCACCGAGCTGCCACAGCCAGCCACCGCATCTCTCAGCTGGCTCGTTTAAAACTAGCTCATGCATCTTTATGCTGCACCGCAGTCGCTCTCCTCTCTGCAGAGGAGCAAGAGTAAAACTTACGCAGCTGCGAGTGCAGCTCTACCTCTCAACTCTTACCATGGTGTTGGGCAAATCCTGCCATCCCACTGCCTCGACTCTGCCACCGGTAAAATGGGAAATAAGATTTTCTCTTGCCTGTGTTGTAAGGATTATTGCTTAGGACGTCTGTGTGCTGAGGTCTCAGCACTTCTGGAAAGGAAAAAAAAAAAAAAAAGGCAGTGCAAAAAAAAGCCCAAGCCAAAAAGCATAGTCAGGGTGTTTGCACTATTGCTGCATGCTTGAGGAAAGCTGTGTCCAGCATTTTCAACCTGCAAGAGGAGCCTCTTCCGAGCCCCCCAGCAGCAGCCAGTCACCACTGCAGGCTCACCCAGTGGCTCCCACCTGCCCAGCCAAGGAGACTTGCACCCAGACCCCAGAGCCAAGCAGCAGCTCTTCTTTAGCTGAGCAGTGCACAGGCAGCACTCTGCTCATCCCTGCCCATAGTCACACTCTGCAGAGCTCGTGGCAGCTTCTTGGCAGAATAATCTTCCCCCCCCCTTTTTTTTTCCTGTTCTATTTTTTTCCCCCTCCCCAGATGATGCTGCATTTAGAACAGCAGCGGGTGGGGTGAGGACTCATCCCCAGGAGCATCGTGGTGTGGTCCCCACACCCCAATGGGTGCAGGACATCTCCCAGGTCACACCAACCCATCACAGCACCCTGATCTGCTCCCTGGCTACTGGGGACCCATAGAGGCCACAAGGACACTGCCGGTTTCATGTCCTGGGGGTAGCCCACCCTCTCAGGCTGACGGCAAAGAGTCCGAGAATTTACACCATCAAATACCACATTTCACTTGGAGGAATGAAGATTAATTTGGATGTTCAATCCCAAATTTTCTCCCTCAGTTTCTCATTTCAGCTCTGCTTTCAATCCTTACCTTAATCTTGCTACAGCTCTGTGAATAATTGACTTCTTGGTTCACTGCCTCAACCAAGAGATTGCTAGAAAAAAAATATAATTTCATGTTGGCCCAAAAATGAATGCTTTGTGTGTCTTGCTGAACAAAATGTTTCTTTAACTCAAAATGAAGCATTTTATTTTCAGAGTTATTTTTACCTCATTTTTTCAAGTTATGGTCATTCAAACCAGCCCTGAAATGATGTCCTAAAAAAAAAAAAAAATTAAACCATTTGTTTTGAATATACCAAAAGGAAAATTTTTAATTGTTATCTTTTCTGATTATTTTATTTTTTTGCAACTTATTGGCTTTGTTTGTTTGTCTGAGGGGGAGGACGGAGAGGGCAGACTGCCAAAGTGAGTCATCCTGTTTGGCAGAAAATTATAAACAATTTCAATTGATTTTAAAATTCCTTTTTTTTTTTCAGAAAAAATCCAGCATCCCCTCCCACCCTTGAACTTCCCCCAGTGCTGTGGAGCAGCTCCTAGGGGACACAGTCCCTCACAGCCACTCATGGCAGTAAAATGGCCTGTCTGCCCTGTTCTGTGATAAATCTTTGAGGATTATTTGCCATATGGCAAATCTTTCCTTCAGTCATGTCGCACTGAAACTTATTGCTGATCTGTTCTTGTCACTTTTCAGACCTTACTGTTTTCCAAATTACTCCTCAGTCTTTCATGTTTCAGGTTCTCCTCTAGACATAGGGAAAACCTACCTATAGCTCTGTTCCTATTTTACAGTTCTCTCTGCCAATACCTTCCAGGTCCCCTTGAGGTATTTCTTTGCCCTTGTCAATATGGGTAAGGTCTCCCATTTTGGCATCAAGTATAAAAGTCAATATCATCACCATTTGTGCTCCCTTCTAAATCACTGACAAAGGTATTAGGTTGGACCCAGCAGAAACCCAGCCCCTAAATCCATTCCCATTCATGAACAGCGTCCAGCAAACTCCAGCCAAGCAGCACTGCTGCTGTCCAAGCTGGGAGGAATCTGCAGCAGCAGTATTTTGAGGCAGTGTCTGATCTTGCTAAATATACTCATTAACCACAAGAGTAGGATGCTGAGGCTGCAGAGCACTCCTGAAGACAGATTCATGACATCAAGGCTGTGTATTAGCTAAAACCTTGGATCTTTCCAAGCAGACAATGGGGCATCTCTCCTATCCCTCCAGGGATAAAAACCCTAACCTTGAGCACTAAGCAGATGGGTTTGGGTGTGAAATCGAGGGATTATGAGCATCTGCATTGCTTCTCTGGTGTCCTGATCAGAAGGCTGGGAGCCAGCAAGGAGGATGCTAGAAGTCCACCATGGTCTGGGAAAAGACATTCCAACATGGCCAAACAGCCCATTCCAACCTGACTGGGAAAAAGCAGCAGAGATACCTGCAGGGAACCACAACAGGGAAAAACAGCTCCACAGAGACCTGTCTGGCCCAGAAGGAGACACAGAAAAAGATACAAAGAGGGAAGAAAGAGAGGATGAAAAATCCAACTAATGAAGATCAAGGATAAGATTATACTTATGCACAGGCCAGGCCAGAAAAATGAAAATCCAGCTCATACAAGGATCATGCAGCTAGAACTCATTTGGGACTGGATTTGGCTCTCTGGAGAACTGGCGTTTACTCTTCATAAGCAAGGCAAAAGAAGGAGGAAGGGGAACCTCTCTAGATTGGGGCTTTCATCCACTTTAACTGTGCTGCAGGTAGAGACATCCAGCCAAGAACCAGACCAAAAAGTTTCCTTGAATATCAGCATGGTTTAAAGGTGGAAACTGCGGAAATCAATCTAATATTTTCCAAGGACACGGAATCTTCTCTTAATGATTTTTATATTTAAAAGCTGCAGTTTTCTATTAGCACTTGCACTTGACTCTATGGTAACCAATAGATTGACTAGAAATTGCCCTTTTTCACTCAACACAGTAGCTCTCAGCAAACAGCTGGAGTTCATCTAGGAAGATGGGGTAATTTAGGGGAACACATTCTCAGGTCTTTTTTTCAGCTCAAGTCTGTGACTCATGGGGGGAAACTTCACCTGTACAGTGAGCAGATTTCCTTCAGGAACTTCTGCCACTGTAACTATAGGAAAAACAATGTTCTCAACAGGAAAGCATCCAAGAAAAAAAGTATCGCCGGTATGTGCTAGTGCACAAGGAACAGGGACCAGAGCTAGGAAACCTTGCCCTCTAAGCATCCTTTTAAGGATAATTTATTGCCATTAATAGAGGGAACTTAGACAAAAGGTGTGTCTCTACTTTCAGTTCTTTCTCTGTAATACAAAGATACAGATACTGCCCCAGCAAGCTGTATGCTGATTAGCTGACGTTTATGCAGCCATTTGGGAATATAATGAGTTATGTCATTATTAAGCATTATTATAAAGCTGCAGCTCTGGATGAAAGCCAAGTCTCAATGTGTAAGTTAAAGGAAATTCAGAATTCTGGCTCAGATTCTTAAAATCAAAATCTCCATTCACACCTACAAACTATGGCACCGTGACCACTAACCCAGGTGCTCAATTATCCCGATACAATTATCTGCAGGCAGGGCAGGAAGGGGAATTTAAGGACAGGAAAAATCTTTAGGCTGACTATCCACCTTACATTTGCACTCAGCGTAAATGAGGCATCAGTTGTGTTTGCTTTAGTGACAGGAGCTGCAGTGGCACAGTGGTAAAGGCTGCCTCTAGTAGGGCAATGAAGACATCAGGGAGGTGTTGCAATGGATGTCCAGGATGTGGATTGATTCGGTGAAGTAAAGCCAGAGGCATCATGTCCCTGCTCAAGGGCTGTCACTCCTGTTCATGCAAAGCCAAAGCTGCCACAGGACAACGAACCCCAGTCTTAACCCTGACCCTGACAGCAGCCAAAGTTTTATCGTAACCCCCCTGCACGATTGTCTGCAAGAGTAGAAGAGGGAAACAGCAGTGCTGGAGAGGGGCAAGAGGCTGAGCAAGGAGAAAAATTTCCAAGGTAAGAAACTGAACTGACCTCAGACCAAGTTGCACAACGTTTTTCCATCAGCATGCAAATGCTCAGGAGCCCTCACTGGATGCTGGGTTTATCTTCAAAGAGAGTGACTCAGTGCATAAAGGTGTCAGGAAAGAAATTAATGCTCCAAAAGCCAGGAGTGCTCCCTTCTCCTTGAATACTTTTGGGATAATAGATTCCGAAAATCCTATGGGAAAGTAAGAGAAAGTAGGGACTGGAAATCACAGAATTCAGTGTAAGCTGTGCCTGGCAATTAAACATTGCATTGAGCTAACTGGGAGCTTTCAGATGATACAGAAAACCTTTGTCTGTCTGGGGCAAGATTTCCTGGAACCTACCAACACCTCCTTCATGAGGGCAAGTGTCTGCACAGCAGGACACTGACTAGGCCTTCAAACGCCTCCAGCTTTCCCCTTCATTTATAGGCTAAATTAATAGCTGCCTCTCACTGCCATTTCAGATTAACGCTTCAAGCACAACAAGATTCAAAAGAATCTCAGGCCTATCCAAATGTAATGGAAAATGAAGATAAAAACATCTCACCAGAAGAAACATTGTAATTTTAAAAAACAAAGAAATGCTCATTTATAACACTCACCTAGTGAAGCTGACTTGTGCTTTCAGAACAAGTGTACAAACTAGAGAGAAAACAAAGTTTCTATCTTAAAGCAAATATTTTCTTTAGTCTCATGTGAATATCTTTATTTTTACTCTGATTGAAGGCACAGCACAATGACAACATGGCAGGACTCGTTACTTCAAGTTCAGTTCTGTGGCTGTTAAATGTTAGGAAACTTTAAACATTATCATCCCATGTGATAAGGCACTATGACAGGTTTTAGCAACAGAAGTATAATACAGTTTTCCACACAAGGTTACAGGGAATGCTGGTACAATATATATATTTATATAAGTAGCTTGTTCACGCTTTATCACAGGCAACATCTAAATTCTGCACTGAAAAACCAAATTACCAGCTGGAATCATCAGCATTTTTATGGCATTTTTTTCCTTCAACATTTGACTGAGCAAAAACTACATTTGTTCTCACAACATTGCTGTAGAAAGAGGTGATGCCTCTCTGTCTAGGCTAAAGTATATTTTGAGTTTTTGCAAAAATTTAAAGGAGGACCTTTCAAGAAACAGATTAACTCACTTTAACAGTCTTCATTCCATGCCCTCTGGAAAGGGCATAGGCAGGAACCCTGAGAAACCAAAGAGGTAAATAAGGTAATCAGAAAGCACCAGGGTACAAATGAAGGTTAGATAGACAGCTTCCCCTCCAGAACGTGCAAGCTTTTGAGACCTTGAATTTGTAATCTTAATATCATTCCCTTGGCACAGAAGTGTAGTTTCTAGAGATCTTTCTTAGTAGATACAGTGATAGGACAGAATAACCTTTCTGTTTCCTATGCCACCCTTTCCAAGAAAAGCCTCTCACTTACATGAACTGATGTTTGTAACCAAGCAAAGGCACACTGTATGTTTGTGATGTAAATATTAACCCAGCAGAGAAACACCTTTTTATTACCCTGTTGAAAGTCCTTCAGAGAGGACAGCAAAGGGCAGCAGGATCCAAAAGAAACCTTCTGGGCTGGCAAGACAGGCAGCAGGCTCACACCACATGTCCATGAGACAATGTCCCCCACTGCAGGTGCTCAAAGAAAGTTTTTAGCCTGAACATTGAAAGGCTCCTGGGGTCACAGAGGAAGGTCCCTGATCCTCTTCCAGGACTGGCTCCTCCCTATGCACTCCTTCTCACCCCAAAACTTCCCTGCCTCCTCCTACAAGGCCATGCTAGAGGAAATGGGATTTATTTACAAAACTTGCCATTAACAAGGCTGCTTTCACAAGCTCTTTTACATTAGACTCCAGGGAACCAAAGGAGCTGGAGGTCAAATACTTCAAGGGCAAAACGCATGGCAATGGTGAGTTTTCCAGCCCTGATGAGAAGAATCTTGCAGGTGTAAATACCAAACAAATCATGTCGTGCCTGTTACAGGTGTTGCCCATTCCCACTCCCTCTGTTCATCTGCTACCCTTCTTGGGTCTCCTGCTCTCCCTCACCAGATACTGTTGTCTTATACCTCCCCATCCTATACTCTTTGTGGCTTTTCAAGTTTTACTTGAAATCTAACCTTCTTCCCTTGTTATATCCTTTAACTCCTTTCTTCTACTATTCAAATTAAAAGATGTTTTGAATCTAACTCAATCTCACAGAAGCATCATGAAAGGTCACAAGCCAGATGCAGTAGACTGGGGGTAGCTATTGTTGGAATGAGAAATGAGTTTTGGTTCTTCACCTCAGGAAAACAGGATTTAATCAGTACAAAAATCAGAGCTTTACCTTCACCAAATGCCACTTGTTTTGTACCTACTTTAGCAAGGCACAAAGCAGATGAACATCAAGTGCAAATACTGTACTGAGTAAAGCAATGCTCGTGTTTCCCTCCAGTCACTTTTCCATTCAACATCTCCATTTCCAGGAGGAGGGATCAGAGTAGGACACGAGCTTCATATTACCAAACGCAGAAAAATGTGTGTATCCCTAGGATCTAAACCATGCTAATATATTCACCACTACAGCATCTAGACTGAGTGTCTCTGACCTACCACAGCTTCTTCTGATCTGCCGCAAACTTCCGCAAACCAAAACAACACCCTGCCATTGCGCCTCTTCCTCCCAAGCACCATGCCTCCAATCCAAAGGTCTTTTTCACTTCTTTTTCCTTCCTCCCCCAATTCTTTGTCTCAGCAACCTCTTCTGTGCCGCCCACACACTTGGAGAGCAGAGAGCAGACCAATCTGGCAAGCTCAAATAACAACAAAAAAAGGAAAGAAAAGGAAAATAGAAGTTGTTTTCTGGCCTAGAAGACTCCTCTGTATTTTTATCTGGAGGGAGCAATCAAATCTCTTTTCCTTTCACCGGAGACCAAAGGGAATGGCGATGGATCCTAAGGTCTTGCATTCTCACAAATCAGCCCCTGACAAAAACAAGGGGGAAAGGCTGGTATTTCTTCTAGACACACAGGCCCCTTTGAATGGGAACATTAAGCTTATTTTTACCTTCTTTCAGCATCAAATACCAGTCAAAAATATCCATTTTTACAAGGTGGGGTTTGATTACTCAGTTTTCTTGTTTGTTTTTCTTAAAAAGGGCTGAGGACAAGCTCTGCTGCCTGGAGGCTGGTTAACCAGCCAGGCAGTTGTTGGCACTTCAGAAATGGGGGCTGGCTGGGCATGAGCCCACACACGCAGCACAGGAAGGGGGTTTGGATGGGTGCAGAGCTCCACGTGCAGCACACACCCCCAGAGTGGCCACACAGCCACTGACAACATTTACCCATCAAGGTCTCAATCCTGGAGTCCCACCAGCACATTGAAAAAATCCACTCTGGCATAAAGCATCTCATGACATTAATGGCACACAGCACAGTGATACAGTCCAGGCATGTGGAAACAATCATAGGCCCAGAACCCAGGACAACTGATTTTTTTCCCATTCAATATATGTTATACTTAGATGTCTTTTTCTTTCCCTTCTTTCTCGGTCTCCCAAACTATTGTTTGATTTTGGGGGAACAGAGAAAAACACTTTTGAAACAGAAATGTTATATCACACCTATCTAAGAAACAAAAAATGTTTAACTTAGATATAAACAAGATATTTTATTAAATACACATTTTCCTAATAATAGTCAGAATTTGACCCCAGTACAACTGGTCACTGATCAGATAAAATACATCTGAACTCTGTTCAGCATGAGGGGCTAAAAATAATGCCTGTGATTCCTACACAGAACTGACTTTCAATGAGAAATAAACATTGTTTATTAGGACCAAAGTGTATTTTCCACAGGATGACTCAAAAACTCTAAGCTACTCTGTGCAGCTAGTTGCTTGCTCAAGGTGACCTGTGAGCCATACCTCAGGCTAGTAAAAATCAGCAATTACATCATTTACAACAACAGTCCAAACAGAGTGTCTCTCCCTCCCTATCAGGTCATCTTAGCTCAGCTGTTCTTATGTCCGGGAGATGTTTTATCTGCACAAAAGCATTTTTACTTTTGCGACTTTGTGCCAACTATGATGATTCCTGTCACTTTAGCTTTTTGTAGCCACACAGACAAAATGTCCACCTTCAACAGATTTATCAGCACAGTTGTAACCAGAGAGTCTTCATAATGCCAACACAGTCTTTAACCAGGCTTTCACCAAGTATCCACCTAGACTGCTCTGTTGAAAGCGAATTTTCATGTGTGTCTCTGGAAAGAGATCAGCCAGCACACTCTTTGCCAGTATTTCTGAAGTGGACATTTTCATGCATCTCCTCCTCCCTTGTAACTTCAGGAATCATCACCAAAGCTTTGGGCAGCGGCATATTCTTGCCCACAGGAAACAGGTGATCTTCCCAGGGGAATCCCCACTTCACTCTTATCTAGCCTTTACCTCCAAGGAGAAAACACAGACAACCAATGCTCAGTGCTCCCCAGTTTCCATCAGATCTTCATCAAATTGCATTGTGACTCACTTCTAACTCACATACAGTGAGCTCAGTCCACTGCCATTTCCAAGACCTGATTCAAGGTCTGACTGTGGTCTCACTCCCACTTCAGAGACTATTTGCCCTGCAGCTGCAGAGTGTGTCTGGAGAACAGAAGAGAAGAATGTTTTTCATTAACGTAGAGTAGCTAAGAAATATAAATCTTTTTTCCATCCATCTAGATTAAGATAGGAACATTAGACATGGGCATGGAAAAATAAATATCTCTACATGTTCCATGCTAGCAGGACAGGTCTGAACATTACATGGACATGATGATCTTTCAGGCAATGGTCCTTCTAACAGCTTGAAGTCTATTCAAGATCCATCTCTTAGGAGTTTGTGATCTTCCCACACATTAGTTTTTGCTTCAAGACAAACCCCAGTACCACCTGTCAAGGCAGAGGTTTATTGAAGAGAATTTGTGTGAGATGTGGGCAACCCATACCACAGTGACCTTAGGAACTCCCCTGCAAACTGGCTGCTCCTGCTGGGGAGGGCAGGGAGCCATCTGTCCCTGGATGCTCAAAGACCAGACTTTACTTGCTGGTCAGTCCTTCTGGATATTGTTCACGCTAACCTAAAGCTCAGTAACTATACTTTTTTCCTCACAACTTGCAGTATATTGCTGACACCATTTATCTATCTGCTGCTCTGCAAGTCTCTGAAATGCCTAACAAAACTCAGGCAATGCAAAAAAGCATCTTTATTCAATACCTTAGTTCACCTTCTAGCAAACAGAAGCAGTGTCTCTATCACACAGCGGGGATGGACCCTCAGCTGGGTAAGCCCACAGTCTGAGCCAGTACTTGTTGGGATTTAGACAACTTGAGCTGAGGACGGAGACTCGGAAGATGCTGAAACTTGAGTGGGAGAGTTGTGTAAAGACACACAGAAATATTTAAAGGAAACGGGCACAATAAAGAAGAAAGACATTTTTGCTGGCTTATGAAAATTGAACATATGCAAGGCTTAATCTGCCACCACTGAAATCAATCTGCATTTTGCCAGTAAAGCAAAACAAAAGCAGAAATGGAAACAACATCTGACATTTGCTATGTTAGATTCTTACAAATTGCTGTAGTTAATAGCCTATGAGATGGATAAATAATATACCATAGGCAGTGGATGATATTAAACTTCCATTTTCACAGTAGGAAGGTGTCATAATCTGGAGAGTTTTGAAGCTTGTAAAAGCTGCTTATGCTGACTTCATATTTAGGGAAATATTTTCCATTTGGATAGTCATGTTAAATCTATAAAGACACCAAACAAAAGAACATGCGAGATGAAAAGATATTAAAATACATGATAGAAATAGAAGATAATTTGGATAAAAATTGTTGTAAATAATTTACTGTTGAAGTAGCCCTCCAGCTTAAGTTCTTGGAATGTAAAAGGCAAAGTATTTCTGTAAATTATTGTTTGGGAACTGATCGTGTAAGCCTCAGAGGCTTATCCAGTATAAATGAAAGCATCTGGCCTTGTATCTTTAAGACCATAATGAGACGGTCACCGAGCAGTCACTATGGAAAGCGTGGTATTCAGAAATTAGTAACTCTCTGAGCACAGAACATATAATGAAGATAAGGCAGAACAAAAAAACATGACTTGGACTATCACATCAGGCATATTCAGTGGGTTAGTCACGCAGGGAGCAGACCTGCACTGGGAGACAGCAAAGAATGGGGTAAGGAACCTAATCCCTTTGTGTAAGTAGCAGAGCAGTATCAAGCCAACACAACTAGATCCAGGTCCAGCATTTCAGGGCAATCAAATCTGGGGTTAGGTCCCATTCTTGGAGCTATTGTTTTTCTAGGGACATTTCCACAACTTACACAGAATGCAACAGGTTCTGATACCATCATTTTCTAAATACTGTCTGCACAGCAGATGTTTTGTGTGTGCACAATATCCCTCGAGCTTCTGACATCTGTTTTTTTACCTAATAAGTCAGGTGTTCATGTTTTTTAGTCAAAAGAATAAAATGTGGAAGTTTTGCCCTCTAAAGAAGAAAATATGGGGCGTCTTCAGTTATTCTCTCCACTCTTACAAAACCTTGTTAGAAATTCCCTAAAAAAAAAAATTTGGAGCACTGGTGGAATCATTTCCCTTTAGACAAATAGGGAAAATTACTGAGTAGGGCTGTAAGAGGGTGAATTGGCAGCACGCACAATGAAACCTGACACCACTTGGCTTTCTTCTCCCTTTTTAAATAAGCAAAGAGTAATATGAAGAGGCACCATGGAGACAGAGAGCTCTGACACCAGGCAAGGTGTGGAGAGGAGGAATAGTGCTGCATGAATGCTGACATCCAAACATGGCCAGCAAGGGCCAGAAATGTCACAGATGGGTCAGACCCTGAGTCCTTTGAGGACCTCAGACTGCCATCCCCGACCAGCCATGGGTCAGACCCCAGATGAGATGGGAGAGGCAACCAGAATCAGATGCAGAGAACCGCACCACAGCACTCGAGAGCTGCCCGCTCATCTGCCCTCTTCCCACAAGGGATGCAAGCCAAGCAGCAAACAACTTTTTAATGGGCCATCACTAGTGATGGACCAGCTGTGACACTTGGCAAGTTCCTCATTACCAGCTCAGAAAAATGGCAATCATTGCAATTGTCATGTGGTTTAAGTTCAACATCTTTTCAGATTACTGTTTGTGTATAGGAAGCTTCCCTTCTGGAGCAAGTTCTTTTGCTATTTCTTCATATTCAAATAGTATTTATAGCATTAAATTGGGAAAAATTGTTTTAAACCTACTTTAAAGTTAAAAGATGCAAAAATCAAACAGCATGAATGCCTCTCCTCATTGCCCAAGCTTTACAATATAACCATGATATCAGTTTTCCCTCAGCCAGACCTGAGATATCACAATGCTCTGAAACACTAATGGCAAATATAAAGCCACCATACGTGGAAATAAGTTGGTTTTCATCACTGACTGATGCACAGACAAGCAAAACTGTGCTAAGAGAAATGTTTGGAGAAAGTGTATTTCCCTTCCCAAACCGAACGGCTACAATCACCCAACCAGTAAGAAGAGGCATCATGATGAAGGGCTGTGTCATGTGCCAGGGAGGTGAGCAGTGAACAAAAACTCATTATTAACAAGTCATAAGTAATTAATTGTTCAACCAGGAGCAGAGAAATTTTAGATAACTAACACACACATAAACATCACAGATTTAGCAAAATCAATTAAGGAACTGGGAATGGGACCACTCAAACTGTTCACTGCACACAGTGAACCCAGTCCAAGATGCTACTGGAGCCCATATGGACCCTTCCCACTGTTCCCAGGCCACCTTCAATAGGTAACCTTCTGTGCAGCCACCACCATCCTGGACTTTTCTGCTCATGTTCTCAGCAAAGCAGCAATTTCAAGGGTGATTTTTCTTGCCTGTGATGTGAAAAATGAACTGGATCAAAAGCAAAATCTCCTTTCCTAGAGGTCACATATGCAGACACTTTAGTTGACACATGCTATCTTCAGCACCCAGAGGGACTGGAGGATGACTGACTTTCAATAGCAATGAAATCTTGAAAAAACCCACAGTTTTAGCAGGGTTTCCTCCACACCCAGTCCACAGAGGGTAGCATATCCACAACACCCTCTCACACTACAGCTCACTCATTTCACTGTTTACGCCATCAGCTGTTGGCAAAACATGAATAAAGCACTTTCCTGATTAGAGGCTTAAGAACAAAGTGTCTCATACAGGGCAGAGTCCGTTCTGATTGTTGACAGTCAGACCAAGGCTGTGGACGGAGACCAGGATTTTACTGGTCATTCATTGCTCCTCTCTCCATGTGGAGCAGAGTCTTTCCACATGCCCACCTTCCCTTTGTTCCCCAAACCAGCCTTTGCTCATCCATCGTGGCTTGGGGCAGGAGACAACACAGGGATGCACAGGGTCATCCTTAGCATCCCAATTGCTCTATCCAAATGAGAGCCAAGGAAAAGACATGGAGAGATGGGCGTTCTCCTCCAAACAGGATGAGTGGCAGTGGGGCAGCAGCCACTGCCACAGCCCTTTCCTGCTCCTTACACATTTGCTCTTCTCTCTGAGTCCACTCCCTTTTCCCATGTGTGAAGCAGAGCACTGTTTGCTAAGTCATATAAAAAAGGAGACTAGGAAACTAAACAACTGTAAGTTATTGTGTTATCCAAGGTGGGTGTGAGTTGCACTGCTCAATGCCACAGTCCCTCTGTGCTCACAGGCAGCACTGCCATGCCTTAATAAGTAATCATAGATAACCCCAGAGCCTCTATGTAGTCCAGGAGCTTTATGTGTCAAAGGGGTCATGAGGAGTTAGAGGGGCAGAACAGAGAGATACGGCACCAATGGAGAACATTTGCCCTATTTCTAAACTAGAATAGACCCAGGCCATCCTCTGAACCATGAGCTCACCATTTCTCTAAACCATTTCTCACACTTTCATACAACTGAGAAGAACATGTGCCAGAGAGGAAAACAGCCATGTGTTTTGTTAAATTCCACAGGTGCTAAGTGTTTTACAATATAAGAGGCCGAGATAGTCAAGACCTTACAAATATATACATGCTGCTGCAGTTGGAAGCAATTAAGACAAAATTCTGCAGTTATAGCACCAAATGTATGGCTTTGGTTGAGCAGGTTTAGCATTGTCCTAAATTTGTTCACTATTTCTTACAACATCTACCTTGAGACAAGCAGGGTAGCAGAAGAAAAACTAGATATAAATATACAAGAGGTTATCTGATCCAGCCCAAGCAGAATGTGACTTTTAAGAAATGAGGGGAGAACCAAAATAAAATAAAATAAAAAAAGGCAAAACAGTAGAACCCGAAAGAAAGAATTTTAAGCTACGTGCCACAAAACAGAAAAGGTAACACAATAGGATGGCCAGCCTTCCACAAGCTGTCTTTAAAACAAGTTAGCTGAGACATCTTTTAAAAAAGCACATCAGACATCTTCACTTTGCTTTAGACTAACAGAACTTTTGGGAATTTTTGTCACCTCATTTCAGCAGCAGCTTGGACAAATGCTCTCCAGCATTCAAGTAGTTCCAATTTCAGAATTAGAAAAATATATTCCTAGAGCTGTCACAGAGAAAAAGCAAGAGGTAGGTGCTCTCTCAGACTCCTGGCCACTCTTAGTGGATGGATGCAGTGGACCCCTGAGGATTTTTAAAGTTGCCTGTTATTTCAATATGACGCAGAAGCATTTTGTTGTATTATTCCATAAAAACAAACCTCACCATCTCCAGTCAGAGCAAGGCACCCTCCATTTCAGAGATGACTTGCCCATTTTAACAAAGGGATCCCATTAAGTTGTCCTCAAGCCCACCAGACTACACACTGGGATGAACATAGAGGGGGAGGCAGTGAACTCTACTGCTTTGTGCCATTATACAAATGTCTCGTAAAACAACAATGGCTAAAAAGGCCGAGAATTTAAATGACTTATCATTTAAGTGAATTCACTGGAAGTACTTTAAAATTTTTTTCCTTGATAGCCTGAAGATATGCAGAGACTGGAAAGTGCATTCAAGATGCTCAGTCTGATGTTACTGTCTATTTATGTCAGTACAATTTCCAAATCAAAATACTGAAGCAAATGGTCTTCCCCAGGGAGCAGATGTTTGAATGCAGCAATGGGGACCAATTTAAGACCAGAGGTACAAATGAAATCTTCACCCAGAGGGTGGTTGGGTGCTGGAACAGGCTCTCCACAGAATTGGTCAAAGCATCAAACCTGGCAGAGTTCAAGAAGCATTTGGATTATACTCTCAGGCACATGGTGTGACTTTTGGGGATGGTCTTGTGCAGTGTCAAGAGTTGGACTTGATGATCCTTATGGGTCCCTTCCAATTCAGCGTAATCTGTGATTCTGTGAAATGTTTTTGTTATGTTGAGGTTCCAGCCCTCTCTAACAGAGTTGAATTGTGATTCACAGAAGGAGATGCCTCCACCAGAGACAAATATGAAAAATTAATTCCCTTTTCTCCAATAGTTGACTGCTACAATTAAGGAGAATATCTTTCCTAGCGAGATGTTACTTCACACAGTAAGACAGCATGTGATATTTTTAAAAGGAGATTATTTCCAAGTCAGTTGCATACACAGAATACAAAGTCTCTGCAGCTCTTCTGCACAAAAAACTGTTTTTCTCTCATACTCCGTAGCAAATTGGGTTTGCAAGGACTTCCCTACTTCCTAACAGAGAGTGAAACAGTATGTGTGAATGACTTGAGGAAGCAAGACAACACACCAGGTTCACTGGATGCTGCAACACGTGAGGATTTTCCATTTGCTTCTTACAAGTTCACTGCCTTTGCATCTAAAAATATATTATTACACTATTTATATTTCAGCAACATCTTGGACCAAAGCAGGATGAAGGCATAATTTTGCCAGGCTCTGTACATAGTTGCAGGTAAATAACCCCCATTCTTTTGGATCCAGCCCTATAGCTGGAGCTGCATTACAGGACAACACTGGCCCACATGACCCAACCCTTCCCAGAGTGGGTACAGGCACTCCTAAGCTCTGCAATGGTTTACTGCCCCTGCAGGAAAAACAATGTTTTGGGTTACGATCCGCAAACAGCTTTATATTGTTATGTTGCATGGGTAAACATGAGACCATGGCAGCCTAGCAACTTAACTGCAACAGAAGATAGGTTCAGAAGTAAATTAAGAATCATTTTCCTTTCCCCACTTGCTAGCTAGTTTTTTGCAAGATCTGAAACCACAACGCAAAAAGCTGGGTTCTATTTCCAGTGCTGGCAATAGTTTTCTGACCTTGAGTGTCTGTCTGTTTCTAGTTTCTAAATTTACAAGATAGAGATGATAAATTTCCTCCACTTTGGACAGATTTGGAGATCTTCAAATGACAAGTGCTATATAAAAGAGTGCAAGATTCTGCCAGCGTACTACTTAATAGATGGCCTCTTAGACAGCAAAGCAGCAGGCAGAGTAAGCAATGCCTAAGCAAGTCATGTGCCCTCTTCAACCCAAATCAGACAAGAACTCATCTTTAAGATGAAGTCAAAGAGCCCTAGGCAAGGGAGAATGGACTTCTTTATCTCTTCCAGCCTTTTTAACCTCAAGGTTTTGACAAGTGTGGATCCATCACTAAATACTTTGTTGAGAGGTATTGCTACTGTGATATCACTTATGCTCTGGCTCAGCACAGCTCTCATGTTTTCTTCACTGTCATTCTGAAATTAAGACAGTGACTAGTTTGTCAGTAAGTTGTCTCTGCAACCAAGTCTTCACCACTTTTCAATGTAACTGATTTAACTGCTGTATCTACAGCAGAACAAAGTCTGTGCCTGTGCCAGAAATGAAAGCGGGACACAAACTGAAGCTGCACAAAAGGCTTGAAATTACAAGTAAATTCTCACCAGGGTTATAAAAGGGCCACCTGAATATGAAACAGAGATAGTGAACAAATCCTGGAATAAGCTTTAAAAGAGAGAAGAATCCAGGCCAAATGGAAACACACTAAGTATAATTTATAATAAGCAATGTGTAAAAACTTATCCAAATCATGGAGCTCAAAATGAGAATAAACAGTGATCTTCCAAAAGGGACAAGTACAGATAAGCTAAGTATCTGCTAAAAGGCTGAACTCTGAGTAACCCTTGGGTGTTACCAACTGCTTCAACAAGTCATCAGTATGTTTCAGTAATGGCCAAAAAGACTGTAGCAAAAATAGTGCATACTTCAATATGGCTAACCTGGAACTCAGTACCTGTCATCATGTACAACAGAAAATGACTGTTGCTCTGCAGTTAATTATGTAAAAAATAGACATTCAATCCACCTCTGCCTGCAATGAGCACAGCTGATCCTGCAAGATAACCTATATGCCCAACAAGATGGAACAATGCCTCCAGTCACTCAAACTACAGCAATAAAGAACAAATGAACAAAAAAGGCTGAGCCTCACTCAGAGCACACATCATATACTCATCTTGATCTGCACAGGCGTCAGCAGAGGTCAGCAGGATCACTGTGAAATGTGAAATGCACTGGGTGTAAACAACTGGAACAGTGTCTGCCCACAACAGAAAACAAAAGAAAATTTCTATTTAAAGAATGTTGTACACTTCAAGATGGGTTTAGAGTTGTTAAGGCTTTTTGACAGGCCATTGCACTGCTATCTGGTAGAAATAAAAACTAGGCGCAGAGGAAAGCTATTCAGGTATCAGAAGGAAGAGTGCAAGGAGGCTCTCAGAGCACTGTTTAACAGCAGTGGAGACTGCAGCCTCAGTGATTGGAAAAATACAGTCCCCAAGTGGAAGCCTCTGGGTATGGGGTAAATTGTTCAACCATGTTTATTTTTAGAGTCATGTCTGCCTTTCAGCAGTGACTTGGCTTCAGAGGACACAGGTCCTGTGTCCTTAGCCTAAGACAGATTTACTTCTTAACTAGGTAGACCCTTAAAATATAAAGTGACAACCTGAATATGGAAACATTTCCCCCTTCCCCAGACCAATGGGAACGGGAACTGTCATCCAGCACTTTGTATCTTCCCTGAGGTGAGTCAAATACTCAGTGAGTGTTGATGACAACATCTGACTGGCAAGCAGTCATTATCCCCACCATGGGAACGAGGAAATGTGCAAACACACCAGAAATATGACCATGTGTCATGCTGGCATCAATCACCTCTCACCGAAGAGAACGGTCAGCACTGCAGAAAATGAACCATCCAGGGCAGCGAGGCTCTTGCTGTGGTCTGTAACTCCACGTTGCTTTTTCCTGAGCCTTCTGGAAGAAAACAGAAGGTGAACCCTAGACAGTCAAAGACACATGAGACTGTCCATTGAAATCCCTAAGCATAACAGCAGAACTTGGCCAGCTCAACAAGTATCTCAAGCGTTTCTTGCCAGGTACTTGAGTTTCCAGCAGAGATGCTGCAGTTTCTTCCAAAAATGTTGTCTTCTTAAACAAACTGGACAGATTGTTGTGGAGATGCTAAGAGAATGTCAATCTGCTAAATGTCAGAAAGATTTTGACTAAACTATCAAGAAAAATAGTGAGGAGTTGCACCTATATAATTAGTAACAAATCTGCTGATTCATAATTAATTGCTGAAGTGGGGCAGCCAAGAGGACAGATTCAAATCTCCTTTACATCAGTGGAAATGCAGAGTAGCTTCACTAAAGTCAAAACAGTATGTAATGCTGCAACAGCCCCATGTCTTACACCTTGTTAAAGCTAATTTAATGCAAACACTGCCTTAATTGTTTTCCTTAATCATCTTTTTACTTTTCATGAAATGCACCTTAGCCCAGGAAGACTGAAGTTCCTCAAAGACAAGGGCTGAGCCACGAACAGGTTCTGGGGTGACCAAACTTCAAGTCCACTGATTGTTTCAACATGTGAAAGCTCAGGCCCCAGACTCCTTTCCTTCATGTAGTCTCTTTCTGTAAACAGTAGTTTCATTAAGGAAAGATACTGAAGAGAGAGAAAAATACCTTTAGAGGGCAGTTTGTACCCATTTACATGACTGATCCATGGAGCTGGACTTACATGGCAGACACCACACTTCCAGCAGACTGGCAGGACACAGTTAAAAAAGAACCTCATTTGAAACACAAGTTTCTTTAAACTCACAGAAGAGCAAGAAAATCACAATCTGTATCTGAAATGTTGTTTTGTGAAGTCACAAATCTTACATTTTACACATTATTCATATATAATCTGTAAGAGAGAGTCAGTAGTTGATTGACACCACGATGCTGAACATCTTCCAGCCTAGAAATGCTTGCAGTGTGCCAGCTCTTCGTAAACTGAATCTTGAGTCACAAGGACTAAGTGAGGGTGGTGCATGTCACCACAGGAGAGCTGCTGGGTTTTACTGGACATTGGACAAATTGTTATCTTCTCCCCACGAAAGTGGTTACTACCAGCAACTTGAGGCCCTGCCATCACCATCTCTTACAAAGGAAGCAAGGCCAGAAATTTTTGTCTCCTTTCTTCTTTTACAACAGATGAGCAAGAGTGGTGAGGAAATTAAAAATAATCTGGAAAACATGGAAATAAAGCTAAGGCCCGTTGCTCTGGACGCACAAAAGAAATGTATTACAGAAACATACCACATACAGTCTTGTATCCTCTCGATACAATCTCCTCTTGATGACTTTAACATGGTAGTCTTGGATGAGCCAGCGGGAGATTTGCCCGAGTAAAAACCTCAGGATTGCACCCTCCAAAATTATCTTCACCAAAATCCAGAGAACTTAACAGCCTTACTGTGTTCCCGCAGTGTATTGTGTGTCATTCCAAAGATGAATTTTGGCTTACCAAAATTCTTTGGCCAGTTAAAGCAGGAACAAAAATGGTGATGTCCACCAAACTGAAAGGAAAACAACAATCTCAATGCCATTTGTTTTTACATTAATTTCAGTTTTATGCTAAAAATATAAAGGTAGCATATTTCATTCATACTGGGTCTCAAGCACGAAACAAGAAGGGGACAAGTTCAAGGTGCAGATTTTGATGGCTGAGTGTGGTACAAGAAGATGGGGGAGGGAAGAGGTACTGAAGGGCACTCAGAATGAAAGCATTGGGATGGAGCTTGGGTTTGACTTCTTGGGTTTGAGAGCATGTTTTATTAAGCATGAAATAACAGACAATAACACTTTTTAACAGGTCACTACTGGCTTGTACAAGGAGTATCAGCTAAGGCAAGCGGGAGAAATGTCTCAGTGCCAAGTCCTTCTTTCAGACTAATTACAGAGTTGGGGTCCCTTCCATGTTCCAGAATGAAATATTTTGTCCAATGTAACAGAAAGACTAGGACATAGCAGGGAAATGATGGCATCTGTCAGACCACCATCCTACCTCCTGCTCACTCTCCTTCACCACCCTATTCACAATCCAACCATGAGGAAAAACCTTGCTCTGCAACTGCACAGGCCAGACACATCAGTGAAAGGAGTGGATTTACCTGGATAAAGGCAAAGGGAGCTGCAAGATATTCTTTGTGCCAGCTCACCTCACACCATCAAGCTTTTCCCATACTATCCTGTTTGTCCCTCACCTCACACTCTCATCCCTTTTTATTTTGGCTGAATATTTTACTACCCTCTTACTTGCATAAATTCTAGAAAGAGCATTCAGCAATTCTGTAACACCCACAGACTCTGAGGACCTAAAACCTCCCAGGACTGCTTAGCTGTACTCAGCAAAAGGTCTCCCAGTACCGTGATGTTATCTGTTTTCCAGGGCTCTTCCCGCACACCTGGCAGTGAGGCCGTTTTTAGTGGCTTTTCAGCAGCAGCACAGACTTTCCTCAGAGCAAAGCAGCTCACAAAGCCAGCGACAGAAGCTAAGGCCACCTGGCCCAGAGCTGTGCCTAATGTCACAAAGGGGATTTTACCCAGGGCTTCCTTAAGAGGATTAGGGAATCATCTTCTTGCACAAAACAATGGCCACATCTGCTGCTCCAGCGCAAGTCGCAAGTCATTCTTTTCTGCTCTCCCAAAGATCATTTCTGCTCTGTCCTGACAACTTCTCACATTACAGGATCCTGCCATGTAATGCAGACACGCGTGAAGAATTGGGGGTTGGATACAGGTGGAGGGCGGCACCAGATCAGGTGTATCCAGAGCTCATCCATCCCACAATACTAAGCAGCACCACACAGAGCAAATAAACAAAAAGGCCTGTTTTTCAGAGGCTGGATGTTCACAGCTAGCTGGATATCACTGAGCAAGCTCCTGAGGCTTCAGAGTAGGTTTAGGAGGACTGTGGTGTGTTCAAAAGTTTTGAAAATGTGACCAATTATTTAGCAGTTTAAATGAGTTAAACATTAAAGCTCAGCTCTCAGGTGATATTCCCAATATATTTCCTATATCAGAAAGAGAAAAATCTTCGTTGTGTCAGATGTACAGAGGTATAAAATGGTACCAAACTGGTACATCTAAAAGGAAGAGGAAAGGAAAACAAAGTCACCAAGGCAAGATGTAAAACCTGCCTACTTTTCTTAGCTTCTTAAATGCTAAGATACATGCAGACCAGCCACCTTGATTTTTCCTCCTTACCATTGGCAAGAGATAAAATTAGCAAGGTGTCTATAAATTGCTTTTATGGATTTTATGAAGAGAGGGGGTTTTCACTTTTTAGATTTTATTACTAGACTTGTAATTCAGATTTCAGCTATGAGTTCCTAAAAGAAATCTGGGATTGCCCATTTGACCCCTGAACAAATTAATCCTAATCCTATAATATAACACTCTTCCACAGGATTGAGCACCCTTTCACCTCCAAGGTGGTCCCACCAGATCAGGATTTAACTACTGTACTCTTGCTCGTCCTGCTGGTGCCACTGCAATTTACCTGTTGCATGGATTAGTGATGGACTTTCTCTGCCAAGACTCAGCCTCTGATCATCAGTAGGACCAGCCTGGATACACAGTGCGTAAGGGGATGGATGCAAGGAAGCAGGGACAGAGTGAGCTGCACATATAACTCCCTCCAACAAAGACTTCACCTCCCTAAAGGAAATTAATCCACTTTTTTTTCTACAGTCTTCTCATCAGAAGCAGCTCCCTCTGTCTCATGGTTCTTGTTCATCTCCTCTGGGTTCTATTAAGTGTTTCCACATCTTTCTCAAAGCATGCTGATCAAAACTGGACATGTTATCCCAGTTCACCCCCACCACTGAGGGCAACAACGGTCCCAGCCCAGATCTGGGGCTTCTGCCAGTTCCTCTGAGCATAAAATTTCATTCTTTTGCAACAAAATTGCACCACTTCTCGTGAGTTTGCCCCCTAGATCCCCACCACACTAATATTTATCTGCACCCTTTAATTCTTATGTCCAAGAACAGAATTGTGTTGTTGTCTCTAATGAGTCACATCTTTCAATTCCAAATTACTTCTCAAATTTAAGGATTGTTTTGAGATTCCAGCAGGTTGTGTTTCCAGATCTGGTCTGCTGATAGAACCAATACTGCACTTACCCTTCTAGGGATTGTAGTCAAATGAAGTGCCTCCCTTCAAAAAACTGTATGAATTTAAGCCAGCCTAAGAGATTAAGCCACTAAAAAGAACACACACAGAAGTATTTTTCAGATAATGTTCTTTGATACAGTCGTTAGTTATAATGTTTTAAAATCATTTCCCAAAAAAATCACCTCACTGAAATCTCCATCATTCATACCTCATATCTTTGTTTTAGAGTTTAGCTCTTCAGGGCAAGATCAATATCACAGGCAGAGGGGTGCTGCAGGCACTTGATCGATTGAGGGATTTTTCTCTGGCCAATTCATTGCTTTGAAAACTATTTATTGCACCTCAAATAAGAATAAATATTCCTTTAATGTCACTCTTGACACCGATTCTAAGCTGCTCTTAGCTTGTCATCCTGGAGAACCACTAATGAAAAAGTAGCACTCTCTTGGACTGGAGGGAGTCCAAGATCTCAGCGAAGTTTCATAAAGGAATTAGGAATTGCTCTGCTAGGTCAAGTCATTGATCCAGTTAAAGGATTGAACACAGGCATGGACCCATAACCAGTTACTTTAACTAATTACCCCCCAGCAAGTGAGCCACACTAATTGGTGATGTCCAAGCTCTCAGTCTGCTGAAACATGCAGTAAAATGCTATAGCTTCCCCATCGTGGAGGTGAATGTACTCCTGAGGGAAGGTTTGTTAGCAACATTCATTTCAGAAACATCACCGCATCAAAAGCCTGCATCTAAGTGGCATCTTCATTATCACACACAGGGTAATCAATACACACAGATTGTGACAAGTAGGCTACTTCACTGAATAACACAAATGTTTTAAGGCTCTCCAGGAGAAGAGGCAAAACATAAAGGAGCTCACTGGCTATTTCTGAGCTACCCTGATGCTGTAAGATGCTGCAATGTGTTCTTTGCACTCCTGGTGCAACGGCAAGGAAAGCAAATGCCAAGTGCTTGGCTCCTCAAACCTGCAGTGAGGATCTCGGACGCGGTCAGCTTGAGAAGTCGTGTGGGGAGAAGACAGAGCAAACATTTTCACAGGAGAGATTCCAGTAAGGGTCTCTCAGGGGATGGGTGCCTGGCTGGCAGCTGCCTGGAGAACACAGAGCCACAGCAATTGCCTGACCCAGCAATGCCATCAGGAACAAGCTCCTGTCCACATCTCTGAAGACCCAAGTATTTAATCAAAGCTCAGCTGTAATTTGAACGTTCACCTGAGATCTCCAGTAAGGGGAGAAATGCCACATCAGATCTCATCTTCACACAGAAAGAGGAGTTAAAGAATAAAAATAGTAGCAGCCAGGTGCTCCAGTTCCTCATCTAGATTGCATTTGGCATGTGAAATATAGTAAGTTCAAAACAGTAATTACAGAATAACACATATGAGAAAAAGACCCAACTCACAAAAATGAAAGCAATTACAAGCAAAATTAGCTGGGAAAGAGAATTAATGGAAAAATATGAGCAATGATGGATGTATTTTACCAGATGTCAGAAAAGTGACAATTATAGTAAAAAGTCTTCTCAATAAAAAAGAAGACTTGTTTCATAAAATAAATGAAATCTGCTAAAATCCAAAATTATATGAAAAGTGGATGGAAATTATTTGATAGAATTATTAAATAATTTAATAGTCTGGAATTGTTTTAAAAGCTGATTGAGAGCAGTGCACATTCCATCAGTCAAGTCCATTAATAGACATAAGCAGCTGAGCTGACAGAAAGAAACCAGCAGCCATGAGGATATTCAGGATAATTCCAGTAATTACACTCTATGAAACAGATGCCTCTGTGTTTGGAAGGAAGTTAGTCAGGATATCCATAGGATCACCTGATGGACAGATGCACATCCAGTCACATCACCCAAAGAAAGACACAGCACATTAAGTGAAATGAGAGAATACACTAATTAGGAAATGCAATCACTAGGAAGACTTAATAAATAAACAAGAGGCACTGGGAAGGCTGGCAGAAGTCAGCAGAGGGCAAGCAGACTTTAAGGATGCAAACTTGGTACATCCTGATGGAAATACCCCTAATAAATAAATTACATGGGAAAGGGAAACATGCCCATTTGACAAATATTAAGTACTATTAATGAAAAGTAAATTTGATAGATGTGGAAAGAGGTCAGTATGAAAAACTGAGTAATTGCAGAGGACAGGGATGATTATATGATGATTTGTATGATTACAGTCTCTATGATCACATGTGATATCTGATGATTAAACCCAAACTACTATATGCTTAATACAGTGACTTCCAGTCCAGTTCATTCTTGTAAGTAGAAGATCTGTAAGAGCATTTATTTTAGAAGTAGAACTATTTCTGAAGTCAGCTGAAGCAGGCTTTATAAATCTATATCATCCAGCTAACAATCTCCCACACAAGATAAAGCCCTGTTGGGTCACGCATCATATTTCAGATTCCACAGTCCGAGGACTAAAACCAGTATTTTCCAACATGGTGAGCATTTTAGTTCATCACTGGTCTCTGCTCTTAAAAATTATAAAAACACTTGCAACAATCTGAATTCACAAGCCGTTAAGCTGAAGCACTGTTCTCTGGCTGCACTCTAATTGCCACGCAAAAAACATTTCAGGGTGCAGATTTAAATATTAACAGTCTTGTAACAGTAAAACATTTAACAGTAAAATATTTACAAGCAAGCAATTATATTAAAGTGTATTACAGTAAAAGACAAAATCCAGAGCCTTGTTGGAGAAAGATGCCTGACACAGGGGGAAGCCCAGCTTTTGCTAGTAAGTAATAATTTTGCTTCATCTCCTCTTTAGGGTTTAATGTAATTAAAACAGTGTCAACCAAAGGCGATATGTTAACTGACAACACTTACTGTTCCCAGATCTGCTTAAAACACCTTTTCCTTGGATGCAAATAAACTAAGATACCCAAAGGAAGCTCTTCTCCACAATATCTATACAAACTTCCCACTATTCATTCATCCTATACAAGGCACACTCAACTGAAAGAGAAAAGCTCTGGGATGAAACACAACAGTTCACTTCTCTGTCTTTTAAATGAACACCTGCTATCCTGAACCTACAACACAATTTGATGTCACCTGGGTAAATGCCAGAGACACATCCAGCAGGAAGCTGTTGGGAACACAAACTCCATTCACAGACTGTAAGCATTCTCCAGTTAGTGATGATGGAGTTCAGCATTAAGCACTGACTTTATCTCAGAATCTGCCATTATTATGAATAGGCAGCAAATGAGAACAAGTGATGATGGCTGCTTGTATTTCTTACACAGCAATTGCTGTGTACTATCTCCAAAGGATAAAAATACATACAAGAATGGGAACCAACTGCAGATAATCAGACCACTGCCTGCTGCAGCCATGAGATAATCACAGAAGTAAGAAACAAGAGAGGGGGGAAAAAAGCTTATAGTAAATCCATGACAGTCATTGAAAAGTGCTGCAAAATATTTGTATTAAATAGGTATCAACAGAAATAGTTCCTGTATCAAAGGCATCCTTTCTCTGTAGGGAAACAAACACGCCAATTAGTAACACATGAAATTGAGGATAAAGTTTCTAATTTTTGATTGAGAAGGATGTCCAGTGGAGCTTATGGCCCTGATATTCAATAATTATGCAAACAAAAAACAATGTCAGGCAGCATCCACTGATATTACCTAAAAGTACCCAGGAGAAAGAGGGTATCCCTGCACTTGCAATTCACACCTACACACTGCATGCCCTGTACCCACAGCACAATGATTTCTGCACTTCAATACAGCAGCTATCCAGGTGTCAAAAAAAGCATCTTATCTTCTTTTACCTTCTGCCCTTTCCCTCCTTGCCTTCAGCCTGGTTGTTCCACGGATAAATGGGAGCATTGAAGAATATCTCAACAACTATAAACTTGTGTATCAGCACTACCACGGAGCACACACAGTCCATCCTGCATTTCAGTGTGAGCTTCTCTCCTGCCACTCCCTGGGCTCATTAGGTAAATGTAAAACAGGAGTACCCATAATAATTTTTCTTCTGCTTTATGAATGCTAACCAGTTTAAATACAATTGCTTGTATTGTTCTTCTGTTTATATTATGTTGGCCTGTCCCAGCACAGAATGATAAAACAAATTAAGTCAGTCCTAGCCAGGGAATAAACACTTTCTGGGTGCTGGTCAAAAACCCAGTAGATGTGCACCTAAAACATGTTCCTGCCTGTTAAAGGTGCAAAGCACCAAGAGTTCAAAACCCATGACAGTCAAGGTCTCCAGTCAACTCCCCCTGGCTGTCCAACCTCATTATCCACAACGTTTCAGATTTCCAGTCAGAGTGAACAATTTATTTCACTTGTGATCTCAAGATCTGTGTGCTGCAGCCCAATTTCAGCCTTATTTATGCAAAATCAAATCGGGATTACTCCACAGAAGTCAATGGCATTTTAAGCAGGCAACAGGCAGGCATCCACTGAGCAAGGAGGTTCTAAGAAGTGGAGACAGCCCAAGAGGCTGCCACTGTCTTGCAGCTTGGCTTAGACACGGCAGCATTATGCAAGTAACATCCCAGGTCACAATAACAGAGGAAAAGCAGGCATGTGATGGGCTGTATGCAAGGTGCAGAGCAGTTCCCAAGTAATAACTATTTCAGTGAGCAGCAGCAGCAGCAAGTGACATCACTCCCCCGCAGTGGGCAGCACTGCACTGGGCTGATGTCAGGAGGTTCAGGGACAATCTGCTCCAGCTCTGCTCTGACTTCTGCAACCTCCTCATCTACTCTAAGTTGATAAGACTCCTGTCAGGTGAAAAGGCAGGGTTTATACCCGACCCTTAGTGAGGGGAGATTTTCTTGACCCTTAGTGATTTATTTGTCTGTCAGTGACCCAGGAACGCCAGAGACCCTTATGTCTGACCAGTCTGTCAGCGTCCTGTAAGGGGATTCTTCACCAAGCAGATTCACTGGATTGGAGAGTGATTTGACTGCCCTTTTCAGGGGGAATGGACTCTGGTGGAAGAAGGCTGGAAATTATATTAACCTCATGTTTAACCTTTCCCCCCACACATTGAAGACCCATGCCACAGAAACTGTTCTCTGACTGGGGAATGCTTATGCCCTTAACGCCCCTGCCAAAATGCCATTTTTAATAGATCCAACTTCCTCAAAAGGTGTTTATTATCTATCTGGTCATTAATTATACTGCCTCTTCATGGGGAAGAGCAAAAGATCACGGCCAGAAATACATTTTACTCTCCTGGACCCAAATGGGGTGCTTACTCCTGGGTACCTGGATCCAGCAAAGCAGGGAACGTGCATGATGTGCTCCATCAAAAACGACACCAGTCTTTTGCAGCTAAGATCTTGCACATCAAACAAGATGGAGGTCACAGACAGTAACGTGCAAAGCTGCACACTAACCCAAGCAGCTGTGAAACACTTTCTGATCCAGCTCAGATTTGCCTCCTGAAGGCCCCAGGGCTCCTAGAAGATAACACGTCTCACAGGAGGTAATGCTGGAGAGCTCAGCGCTGCACACTGATGCACTGCTGACCCCCTGAGCGCTATATTTACGACAGATATCACACTCAATATCATGCTCCGAGAATGTATCCTTGCTCACTGCTGGCTCTTCTCTAGTCAGAGTTGCTTTTCTGAAGTCACTTACATACCAAAACATTTTTTGTGTATGATTCAGAAACATGCTATAGTAATAGAGGGGAGACAGGGAGTCTGCCCAGCTCCGTTCGGTTTTTATCTCTACCAGCTGCTGCACAAAGCACAAGCAATTCAGAAATCATGGCAAAAACATTTTTCTAAATGGTCCTATGGTCTATTGAGAGGGACGGAAGTTTATTACCATCAATGACTCACTCCCTGCTGAAGCTTTTTCCTGGACAAACTGCGTTCTACACTATTATGTTCCAGTAACAATAAATTAATAATAGGCGAGGGAATTCATAGTTCGCCTCACAAAAATGTAACCAAAGCAAGGAAAATATGGAATATGCTATAGAGATTAAGTTAAATATTTCATTTCTCCCCCTCTGATGTGCAAGAATTATAGCCCTTCATAATAAATTTCAGTCTTTGTCACAAGACATGCACAAACACATAAAATTGAAAAAGAATTGTGTTTATCACAAATGTAACTTAAAAAAACCATTTTTTCCTCTGTCAGTTCCTGTAGAGAGTGCAGAAAAGTTGCTTTTCTCAACACAGCCGAAAAGTCGGAAGAGATCTTGGGATACTTGGGATCAATTTCTGACCCTACGAACCCTCCTCTACGATCCCTGACAAAACAAACTATACAAAGAGGGTTTCCACACCATCATGTTTGAAGCTTTTGTGTTTTTTGAACTGTACAGCAATGTGGGAAACTCTGCAGATTATCTCCCAATTTGTAAAAATAAAGCCTACTTGAACACCTGGCTCATACTGGAAACCATAGAGTTTCATACTCCACTAGCAAGGAACAGAAGGGGGGAAAAAAAAAGGAAAGAGAAACTTCTAAATCTGGAAGAGAT
This sequence comes from Myiozetetes cayanensis, assembly GCF_022539395.1. NCBI lineage: Eukaryota > Metazoa > Chordata > Aves > Passeriformes > Tyrannidae > Myiozetetes > Myiozetetes cayanensis. The sequence continues at coordinate 12,643,821 of NW_026086605.1, forward strand.
ACTTTGAGCTTCATGCCCATCCACATCTGAGACTATCAAAACAAAGCTTTCCCCAAAACTGACTCAATCCTAGACTCTTAACACCATTTTGTCACTTCCACTTATATTGTTTATCCATCTTACGATCCATTCCTACCGACATCGTAACACCAATGTATTCATGAGTGTGTGTGCACTCTCCCACTCTTGTGGAAACAGTCCCTGTTTCACAGGATCAGCCCTGAGGGCATCAACCTTTCAGCCTGAGGCCACCATAGGATTGCCTGGAAGGGTCTCTCCCCTTCAAGTCCATGCAGGAAGAGATACTCTATTCACTGCCATTGAGGCATGACAGACACGGAGCCGTTTTACAGGAACGATCAAGATTCAATAAAGCAACTTCAAAATATGCCAGATGTCAGCTCTGTGTTTACAGAGAGAGCAAAGCAATCTGAAGGCATCTGTAATTACTGCTCGCTCTGGAAGTGGGAATTTTAAAGGGAAAGGTGGGCGGAACAGGAGAACAAACTCTTGCGGTTCTGTCACTTAAGAGCAAGTGCTAGTAATGAAAAGATTAGAAAAAGAGCAAACGTACAAAAGCTCATCCCACCCATTGGAGTAAGCAGGCAAGAGTAAAGAGCTTGGCTGCTCCAATACGGTGTGGAACGATGCAGTATGAACAGGACTGAGGAGCTCTACGATGCACCCCGCTGTCTCTGTCCCTGGAGCCAAGGCAACTCCCACACTGCTCCATCCTCCAAACACAGAACATGAGCTAATTGCAGCAATTCCTCCAAAACTTACTGATTTAACAAACGCTGAACAGACAGAGTGTTAAGTGTCTCAGATGTGTTCTGGCTCCCCACATTCCATCTTAATTCATTCTAGAAGAAATCTTGGAGTGACAGTGTGGCTGAAACCCTGGACAGGCAGCTGCAGCACTCACAGGAATGCCTCGAGATTCCCTACTTAGTTCAAGAGCCAGGGAATAGGTTCTTCTGGATCTTATCCTGTTCCTGACATGAACTTGGATTCATTCTCTTGTAGCAGGCATAACTGAAATACACACTTAAAAATGCTTTGTTAAATAGGGATGCATTGCTGAACAAATACAGATTTTGTAAAATACCTCAAACAGGAATACAAATAATTACAGTGGCTCAAAAAAAAAAAAAAGGCTGTGTGAAAAGGAAACATTTCTTCATGGCAATGCAGATTTCCATTGTCTTAGAATAATCATTAGGATGTGAAAATGGTCTCTGAAACATTTGAGATGGCATGGAAATCATTTAGACAGTGCTCAAAACACCATTTATGGAAATTTGTTTAGAAGACTATGAAATGATAAATATCTACCTATAGAAGCAAATTTACCTTCCAAATTTATGAACAAACTTATTAAAGACAATGTATTAAAAATCAAGTTTATTGATACTGCAAAAAATGTTGGGAGGAAGCACAATTTGTCTGAGATCTGAATTTGTCATTAGTGTTTTATTGAACAAATCAGTGACAAATGCATATCCAAGTACCTTCATATTCTAAGTGTGCTTAGTACCTGCTACACAACATCAGTGTGCAGTGCAGTTCCAACAAAGAGAACAAATAAAGGTATTTTAACAGTGGAAGACATGGAAGGAAGAAAGAACACTCTCACCAGCAGCAGCTGAGCAAAAGAAGGCTCTTGTACCATCAGTGAAGGGAGAAAGATAGAGGGGTGTTTAAACTAATATGCTGTTCAGCATATGGGACAACAGTTTAACTTAAAAGTCCTATACAAATGAAATGCACTTTACTTTTTTTCTGCAGTTGTCAAAGTAACCAGACCTCAAACACAGAGAACACACCACAGCTTGTGCAGAGCCCTGTTCAGCCATGGTCTAGTAACCATGGCGGTGTTGGATCAAGCGTTGGACTTGATGATCTCAGAGGTCTTTTCCAACCTGGTTGATTCAATGATTCTAAACCCTAATCCCCAGCAAACCATTCAGCAGAAGTTTGGAGAATTCGTTCCCTCCTTTGCCAAGGATGAAGGGGTGTCATTTCAGGCCACAGAAAGGTGTAAATTTGAAAGACTTACAACCTCACACCATTAGCAAGTTACTGAAAATCAGATGCCTGTAGAGAAGGAGAGCACTAAGGACAATACAACATGCAAGAGGGGCATTCCATGCTCCTTTCTGCAGGATCAAAGTGCTGCCTTGTGAGCAGCAGCTGTGGAGAGGAGGAGGAAGGAGAACAGCAAAAGGGAGGTTCTGGGCAGGCCCACAGCCATGCAGCCACTGCTCCGGGCTGTTCACAGCCATGACACAAGGATCCTGGTAGGGTGGCACCTGCCCTCAAGTACCTCACTGGCAAGGCACAGGAGCTCTTCCTGGAAGAGGTTGTAGGATGGTGTTACGCCCCGGAGAAGAAAAGAAGAAAGTCGTAGCCATGGGAGGCCCATGAAAAAGTTTGGCTCCACACAAATTTTACTTTCTTTTGCATTTCACCTTTACAGACCCCATTCATATCACAACCTGCTCCTACAAACTGGGTGCAAACAGGCAAAGCTTAGGACAGAATCTGGCTCATTGTGCTTCCTCAAAAATGTCCCTCACCACTGCAGTTCCTCCAACACAGCCCTGGGATCCATCAGAAGAACATCTCAACCCCCTGAGCCCCACCAGGGTGGGAGCGTCCCACAGCTGCCACATTACGCCAGTGGCTGTTATTCCAAATAAGGGAACTTGTTGCAAACTCCCCTCAAGCTGCCTTTTTCTGGCTGGTTTATGTTAGGAAGACAAGACTAAACAGACCTTCATATTTTCAGAATTAACCACTAAAAATGAAAAATTGATTGTTTGTTTCCAGAGTGCAGATGAAGGGGAGTCCTGCGGCCAGCAGCCTCTTTTGGAATCTATGCCACAATGAATCCAGCACCGGGTTATCTCTTTTCTCTTAAGAGTCTTTGGGACGGATTCAGTGAGGAGTAAACACGTGTCAGCCCTGAGTCACACTTTGGTACAACCACACCGTCTCCCTCCCATTTCTCCCAGTGTGGACCAGGCTTAATGTGTGGCCCCAAAGCAGTTTTTCTACTGTATTTCCCCATTATTTTTGCCAGTGTGACAGTCAGGTTGTTTGGGGTTTTTTTTAAGCTGATCTATTAAATGTCAGATCAAGGGAAGTTTCACTGCTTTGCCACAAACTTACAGCACACAGGCTGTATCTTTAACTGCTATTATGAATCTAAATTGAAGCTGGTCACTTCATTTCCCTCTTACTATTTAAATGGTTTCAGTGGTCTTTCTAACTATCAGGACTGCTATTTAGTGCAGCAAGACTGGAATTAAGTATTTTCTGGCTATACTTCTTGAACAGATGCATCCTTACTCTATCTAACCACTAATCCACATGGAAGCTGTATGACCACTTTTTGCACAGTGCTGAGCTCAACCTAATATTACCATGTCTCAGCAGAGCTTATTTACTCAGGTTCAGCCTAGGTAAACTAAATTCGCCTCTGCCTGACACATGAACATATGCTCACATCCCAGCTGGCAGGATCTGGGTATCGCCTAGTTAACCCTTCCTTTGCTTTTTCCCATCTCTGCACAGCCACAGGCTGTTTATTCAAACCTGATAAACATGATAAGCCTCAATGTGGCAAAGAAATAGGGAAAACAAAGACAAATACTGCCTGGGATGTGACATTTATTCAGCAACAGAATTTCAATACAGTGCTTGCAGTTAAACAAAGAAGGAGAGAGACAGAAGGGAAACAAGGGAAGGTCCTACAAGTCAAGAAAGGCACAAACCCCATCATCTACCAACACTTAGAGGAAATCCATCCCTAGCCCCTCTTGCATAAATCAAGACTAAGTCCCATCAATCGCATTAATACATTATATGCCCATTAATTAAGCTATTGAGAAGCCTTGCTCTTCCTGAAACCCAGTGCAGTGGGCTGTCAGCTCCCCACCCCACATGGGAAACACTGGGGCTGCAGCAGGCAGAGGATTGTTGTAGCCAGAAAAGCGAGGAGGCATCCCAGATAAGGATCGATTCCACCATTACTGCTATGCAGGGAGCACGACCTGTGTTACTGCTGGCTCCCTGGAGACCCAGACAGAAATCACCACATCAGTAGAAAGCAATTAAAAAGAGTCTAGAGGAGCACTCAGCAGCAGCACCCAGCTGCAGGCAGAAGAAAGCTTGGAAAGGACCAAACTCCTTATCAACCTCCTTCCATATCCACAAGTCCAGCAGTGTGTTCAAAGCACACATCAGGATGCCTCATTCTGCTTGTGTTTATTTGAACTGCACATGTAAATACCTTATTAGAGAAACAAATGGCCTTTTTCATCATAACTTGCCTCTTCTTCGTTCCCAAGCCCATGGCACAGACACACAGCGACGTGGAGGGCGCAGACGCAGCTGTAAGCACAGCTACTCAACTGGCAGCAAACCAGGCCCCTGCGCTGCCAAATTAAAAGCAGAAATGCAGATGGGAAAGGTGCCTTTTCTCCCTCTGGCCAAACAGCCACCTGGCACAGAAAGGGTCAGGCTGATACGGTAGCATGAATGCAAGAAACCCATTTAAAACTCAAGCAAGCTCTTCCCAGGAGACACCTCATGCAGCTCTGGCTATGCACAGCCACATGTACCCATAAATTCCTCCCCTTTGTAGTCAGTGCTCCTCATCTGGTTAGGAATTGAGAAAACTATTAAAAAACATCAATTTGCTGTTCTTAACACATAGGTTCAAGAGAGACAACCAACAAGAAAACACAGGTTTGAAAGGAGACAGCAGCAAGTACGTGAGCCCAGGGTCTGGGATTTTCCATCTGTCTCTGCCAGGAACTCACTTTCTCCTCTGGATTATGTTTGTATGAGGCAGGAGCTAATCTAAATTGAGAAATTTATGTAGGTTGGTGCTTGCTTTCACCAGAATCATGTTTTAAAGGCAAGATGCTGCTTTTTGCTTCAAGTCTAGAACAGCACTGCTGAGGGATGGCACGACTTCCAGTTTACATCTGTATCTCTCACAGCATAATCTGGTTCAATTAGTATTGGGACATCAAATCCAAAACAAGGTTACATGTAAAACAGCAGGGGTGGGGGGGGGAGGGGGTTTGCTGCTGCATAATCTCCATAAAGCATGTCAATAGTTAATTCAAGTAACACTATGCTGACTCAGTCCTTTCAAGCAGAAAGTTCTGGGATATCTGAACTCGAGCAAAACTTGAGTACAATATAGGTATAAGGTCTCTTAAACCATAGGGTGAATGTCAGGCTAATTTCATAGAATCATAGGTTGGAAAAAACCTCTAAATCATTGAATCCAATGCTTCCTATGACAGTGATTCCACCACTTTCCTGGCCAGCCTGTTCCAATGCTGGATCACTCTTTCAGAGAAGAGATTTTTCCTGATATCCAATGTAAACCCCTCCAATCGAATTTTGTACTTGTCAGCTGAAAGGGTAAAAGTGTAGTACTTCAAGAGATGGTCACTGCATCTACAACTAATTTTAGAGTAGCCCCCACTGAACACCTCCATACTTCCATCTGTGAGCCATTTCCCATTGGTGAGGCAAAACTCCATCTCCTTCACTTCACAAGCGCAAGCAGTTCTCATTAATTCAAGCATACCAGGGAAATACACATGGAATACAATGTGGAAGAAGCTGAGTGCCTACACACACAGATAGGTATGTGGGTATCTGTGTGCATATGCATGCTGCCAAAGCCTGACAGATCCCGCTGTGACCACTGCTCCTAATTTACTTCCACCTCCCCTCAGTTTTACAAACCATTTTTTAATAGAGAAGCACTCTGAGGGAGGTTTAGTTCTGCAACAACACCTCAAAAAAAGAAAAAAATCTAAAACAGTTACACCCAAAGTGGGGCGGGGGGGGAGGGAGAGAGAAGATGTGTATGGACTAAAATTATCTCTGGAGCTCTCACAGAGCCTTTTAATAGGCAATAAAGTTGCGGCCTCAGGATCAGGTTGTTAAGATGAGGATAAACACTCTCACACCACGGATGAGCCAAACAACCACAGTCCTTTGGGGCAGCTGTAAATCCCAGCCGGACAGAAGGCACCGGCCGCCCCGGGTGTGTGCAGCAACAGTGACAGCTGGTGGACACAGGAGGAAGGTCCGGCACATCCTCCTCCTCCTCCTCCTGGGCTGTCATGACCCACTAGCCTTGGAGTCAGATTTTGGGTGGTTTCACCCTTAGGCACCACCAACCAGGCACTTGAGAGTTACCAGCATGTCCAGGGCATGATTCACCTCCTCGCAATTTGCTTGTCATCCGCTCCTGCTGCCTGCAGCACTCACCTACATTTACCCAACCTTTGTTCCGTGGGTGAGAAAAGGGGCTGCAGAAGGCACCAAATCTGGCTCTTAATACATTTTAAGTTACTGGCAAGGGTCTCACATTACAGAGGACAGAGTGAGTGACAAGCAGTGGGGAGGTATGGCCAAGGTCACACCCAGACAGCCAACTGGCAGTGGGTGATAGAAGTCCTGAGGTTTGGAAAAGCCACAAGACAAGTACCTTTGGCTGCAGTCAGTCAAGGGACCAACAGGACCACAGTGCCAGGAGGAGTGGCAGCCATTCACTCCCAGATGCTGAAGAGTCTAAAACCAGAATTTCTTCTTCAAGGGAGAAAACAGCTTTCTGAAATTGTCCAATATTTTCTCTCTCACACCAAGCAGGGAACAGACTGTACTTTTTGCTTCTGATTCACAAATATTAAATCCCCTCTTCCCACTATTGGTGACTCATGAAAGTGACTCATTCACCTCTAGTTAGTTTTATTTCCCCCACATCTAAAACAAAATTAAAAAAAAAAAAAATCCCTCATTTGGCCTCTTGGAAAAGAAAAACAGCCTTTTCTTCTAGTTGTCAGCTTTTGCTTACAACACAGATTAAAGGAGAGTTCATCTCAGACTCCAGACACTAACTCACTCCTCTGGGTGGTCTACAAAGCCAGCAAAGTGAGAGCACAGGAGGACTCCTACCCTGGCTGTAACTGCATTATTCTCCCCAGTAGAGGCTGCTGAAGGAAAAGCAGCGTGACAGCTCCACCCCACGCAGGGTGGCCCTGAGCTTCCCAACCCACGTGCAAGCAAAGCCAAAGGCCTAGAAATAAAGCTGGGAAAACAGTGGGAAAGATTTTGCAGGTTGGCTTTGAGTTTGGTCTTGTGAGGTTTTTTTTGTACTGAGATGCTCTGCTATGAGTCACTGAATCACAGGGGCTGTAGCCACCCAGGCAGCTGGGTGACAGAGGGTGGGAAAAGAGGGCACTGAAACCTCGTGCTCATACAGCGTGTGGGAGGAGAAGGTGAAAAGCCCAGGGTGCCATCCCTCGGGAGGTTTAAGGTGTTCTCTGCTGCACAAAACAATTTCAACGCCCCGTTTACGCAGAGGGCAGAGAAAGGGCTTCAAGTTGAAAGCACTGAAATCAAAGATGTCTGGGCAAGAGAAAAGGGAGCAACATTAAATACTTGTGAAGACCCCCAGAGGAGCAACATCTGAAGAGCTGGTCTTCCTGGCTGTCTATCTGATGAGGCTGGGAATGTACAGGAGCATGAGATGTCTCAAAATTTACCTGCTAATCACATCACGTCTTGCCCTCTCTTTTCATCCTTGCTATATCCAGTGAGCACTTTAAATGAGTCTTGCTCATGTTTGCACCCATCAAGTAAAGTAAAAACATAACTACTTATTTAGTCTCTACTTGGCAAAGCTACTCATATTCAGCTCTTTTTAATCTTCGCTCTTAAAATCAGATGATCTGTAAGGTCCCTTCTAAGATATATACGCTTACTTTCTTTCTGAATTTCTTGTTAGTCTCTCCAAAAACTATGTGCCCAGAATTCTTGTGAGACACTAAACACATACAATTGCAAAGAGCATCAAATCACCTTTGTGGAAAGTGAGAAAAGGATTTTATATATATATATATATCTTATTTTTTTGGGGATGCTTCTGCTGAATACTTATAATTGCTAGTTAGGATAACAAAGAGTTAAAAGCCAGAGAAGTTATCCTGTCTGCAGCAAAGATGTAAAGTAACTGATTCTTATGCTTGGGAGAATTGAAGAGATACCTTGTAGGTAGAGACAGCTGTAAATTCACCACCTCTCAATTTCCTTAGTAAAGCAATTCTTCAGGTCACACATCACACTGAAGAGCAACTGGAGCCACAACCCCAGACACAAAGCTCCAGCACAGTTACACAGTTCTCATTCAAGGATCTCATTTCACTGCTAAGTGAAAAACCCAACACCCTCAGGGCTAACAGCAACCATTGTTATTTCCCAAGCATAGGTTACATTTAAGAGTTTATAATTCCAATCCCCTTTTAAGTTGTAGATCTTCCCTCCAGTCAAGCATCCAAATGCCAACTATCAACAAGCTTATGTTTACTAACACTCTTGAGCTGTGATAAGGGTTGAATGGATAAGTCTTTATGCAATAAGGGAAAGAGACATATTAAAAAAAAAAACCAAACAAACAAACATGATGATGTTTTCCAGCAGCACACATCTCTAACTACTGACAGCTTGGGGGTGGCTTAAATCTATTTCTCCACTGAATAACAGCTACCACTTTCTCTGGTATTCTAGATTTAGAAACACATTTTTATCACCCAAGACAGTGTGATTTATTAGCAAAGTTGGTACAGCTGGTATGCAACACTTGGCCAGTTGGCACCCTAGGAAAACTGCATAGCTAGGTCCAAACTCCGAGGCTGAGCATCATCTCTGCTTACAAACTTGGATGAAGTCCCAGCTGAAGGGACAACAGAGCAGCAGGCGTCAGCAGAGAAGCTCCAAGCAAACTTACATGCAGCAACTGGCCATCAGAGAGCCACAGTGAAGCTCATCCTGTGTTATCATATGAAAGTAGAAATCTTATCGAAGGGCTTGGGGAGAGAGGAAGAACAACAAAACACTGAAATGTCATTAGAATTAGGTGTGACCAGCTCCATGAGTTTGAGTTGTAAATCTAAGGTATTTGGGACTCCTGATTTAATGTAAGACATCTGTGATACAGAGCTGGTTACTACCTTTTAGCTTCCTGGCTCCAAGAGAACTGCCAGAGAGCATTATTTTTAATGCACTCTCACACAGGGATAGAGTTTCCAAGAATGCTGCCAAATCTAGCAAAGGTTTGCACTTTTCCTTTCCAACACTTTCTTAGAAAGCTGGAAATAACATTACCTTACTTAAGTGGACATTTCAATTAATTTAGTTTTGCTTTAAAATCAAGAACCAAAAAAAGAAAAAAAAAAGCTGAACTTGAACTTACGGGCACTTAAAGCTGTCTCTTTTGACACAGAGCCCACTAAAGGCTTGACAGGCAAGTCACACAGATCTGTAGGAAACCAAATTCTCCAAGGCAGAGCCTGTACATCTCTTCCTGCACCAGAGCACATGGACCACAACCCTAGATGGGGCTCCTGGCTTACTGTATGATACAACACTGGTCATTACCACTTTGAAAGCCAGAGCCTGTTCCTATGAGAGCAGGGTTAGTGATTATGTTCTATTCTTTGTCCTAAGAAGCATTATTTAAATGAAAAATACAGCTGACAATTCATCTGAGCTAGAGATCAGGAACTGCACACTTGCAGATAAAACAGAGCTTCCAAGGTCTCCTTGTTGCTAAAAGCAGACCTCTCCTGAGCTAGCCACACAAGAACATCAGCATCCATCCTTAAAGAAAGGGGTGGGAGACCTCACCTGCAACCAGAGGAGGCAAATGCAAAGCAAATGTGTTAGTGGAAGGCAGCATTTCACAGCAGTTACTGCACTGAGAGGACAGGAGCCAGGTCTCAGAGCTTCAACACCCACCTTTGCCACACAGACACCACCAGGCAGCATTCTCATCCCTCTGCTTTCAGACTGGATGGGAAGGGAAGAAGAGTGTGAGGTGGCACTAATATGCAGATTCAAAGAGATAACTCAGCAGCCCATTCCAAGTGATTCCAATTAACTCAACAGCCAATTCCAATTAACTCCACCCAAAACAAAATCATTTCAAGCTTTTAATGCTATAAGGTATGTCTGGGCAAGTGCAGGAAGGCACAGCAATGAACCTGCCATTTCCCACCTGCTCAAAGGCAAACCCTTTCATTCAGTACTTGATGCTTAGCCAAGTTTATCACCTATCTCTGGCTTCTCTTAGTCATTACATAAAGAAACCATGCTAACCATACTGCTGTACAGAACTACAGAGATCTCTTAACACTAAGAAAGGTTATTAATGGTGTAAAGGAGAAACAGATTGCCTGGGGTGGACCCTCACTCTTTCCTGCCCATTAGAGAGAAGCAATCCCCATATTAAAGGTGGGAAGGAGGGTGCTGTTTTCCATGCAATGGATGAAATGCACCAAGTACAATCTCCAGGACACAGAAACAGAAGACTTAAAACAGACCCAAAGGTGCTGATCACTTGCACAGGCCTGAATGTCACCCAATGACATGCACACACCTGACAAATGGCAGAAAAGAACTTTCTGTGCTAGTTCATTTTTCTTTTCAAGATAGATACGATCACTACATTAGTTATGCTGGAGCTGAACTGTCACAGCTCTTTTATTATTATTTACCAGAATGGCTATCAGCCAGATTTGTACTATTAAATTCCTAAAACATAGAATTACTCTGATACCCAGGAAATGCAGTGTTATGGAAGTGCTGTTATTCCCCAGCTTCTCTCGTTTTTGCTTCTCTCGTTTACAAGGTTCTTTCAGTGCTGGCTGCCCTGCAGGAAACCACAGGAGTCAAGTTGTACAGAGGGATATCTCCCTGCAGGCTAGTGGGGCTGCTGGCTCTCACAGCACTGCTCTCCTGAACCAGCCTCCATCCTTTTAAACCAACTTATTTTTTGAACATAAATAATTCAATGCAGAACATAATTTTTTTTTTTAAATACGCTTATTTTTTCTATCAGCCATTTTATTTTGTGTAATAGCCCTTACACAGTAGTCCTTTGAGCTGACTCAAGGAAGAAAGCACTCCTGTTCTCTTTGCAGAATACTAATACAGTCTTTGGAAGCAACTTTCTAGATTGAATCCTCACAGAGGCGGCACAATCAGGCCTCTTCAGTGAGATGATGAAGAGGCAAAGCACTCTCTTGCAAGAGTCCCACTGTTCCACAAACCCAGCACCTTGTCTGGCCTCTGTGCAATACAGGAGAGAGGTTCCTGTGGTGGTGAAACATGGATGGAAGCAGTATGACACGGCTGCCTTGTTGGCTTCATCTGCTGAATTCCTGATGCAAAGGTGGACTCTTGGTTCACAAAAATGTGAAAATCACAGCCCTGAGAAACTGGCCTTCAGGAGACTGCAAGGGACAGCCTTGCAAAATCAGTGTACACACCATCATCTCCAGCAGGATCCTGCTTGCACAGGGCTCCCCTAGAAAGCAGAAGAGGTTTCAGCAGGAGGAGAATCTTCCCTAAATTGGACAAAAGCTCATCAAATCAAGGCAACAAGCTGGTCAAATAACAACCCACACTCTCAGTTCAGACATGCCTTCAGTCTTCTGTACAATCCCTCCAATGAAGTTTAATCTTCAGCAAAGCCACATAACATGGTCCTTCCAGAGGGATGACTTGGCTTCTCTCCCTGGCCAGACCATCGTGGCACAGCAAGTCTGTTCAGGGGCACAGATGAAAACTAACTTTTCAAAATAAGATGTGGGGGGAAAAGGAATTTCTTTTTCACTGAAAAAAATGGGATTCTCTTGAGTGGCAACCAGCTGTAGGGGAGGAGACGAGCCCAGCAGACCCAACACTGATCAGCTCCAACCTCCCTCCTTTGAACTCACTCTGAGCCATTAATTTGGGTCTAAGTGACAGCAGCAGGAACCAATAACTGACAGCTCTTTCCTGCCACTTGTTTCTGGTTAGAATTAGACCATAATAAGAACAATGTAACTGTAAGTCTCTCCTTTCTTTACCCCTATGCAAAGGCATTGTGAAGCACAGAGGTGAAATGTCTTGGTATCTGTGGGAGAGCTGGGAACATCAAGCAGAGGGATTTATCTCCACTAAGCCCTGCTGTGACTAGTAGACCATGCTGTCTTACATTACCAAGCAGATTTCTGCAGTGTTCAGGCTCTGTTCTTCTGCAGAGATTGCTGCAAAGAAGACAACAGGGACAGAAAGTGCCTCACACTCTTTAGGACTACCCCACCACCATGCACATGTCCAAACCAAGAGTAAGAAAGAGCGAGATGGTTCCTGTCCCGCTGCACTTCACCTGAATGTAGCGGTCCTGTCTCCCTCAGGAAATCACATAAAAGCAGCAAGAAAACTGTCCAGGACACCACTTTACTGTCAGTAGAGGCACATCCATCAGCCAAAAGACTGTTTAATATAATATTTGTTTACAGCCCTGGGAATTTTCTGAGGTTAGATGCTTGTTAATCAAACCATAAAGCAGCCATTCAGCACCTATCCCACAAAGTTTAAAAGCCACCTTCAAATAAAATATAGGAACCTGTACCTAAGCAATATGGCAAATTATGTTTCCAACACAATTTCCCATGCTTCTCTTTTTTCTCCCTTTCTGGCACATCACCACCCACATGAAGATGAAATGAAATGAAAGCCAGAAAGAGACTGTAGTACCTGGTTACACAAGGGGAGCCCATCACAGTAGCAATTCAAAAGCTTGTTCCATGATCCAGCATAATTTTTTAATCCATAAATCTCACTGATTGACACATCTACCCATCCCCAAAGCCATCCATCCACGACAGCAGCAGCTTCATCAAGTGCATTGAGAACTTTGCTGTTGCATGTCCCTGGTGCATTAGCTGGAATTATTACATCCAGCTGCACAGCACAAAGCTACAGGAAACAATTTCATTAGGGTTCCATTAGGCTTAGATGGGTCAGTCTTTTTACATGTAAGAGTATAGTGGGGAATAGCTTTGAGTAATAATCTGAATGCATTGCTAAAACCCTTATCTAAACTACAGATTTGTATTTACAGGCACAGGCTTCCACCCATCTCGCAGCAGCCCACACCAGTGCTTTGGGTATTTAAAGCATGGTGGATCTGGTATTTAAAGCATTGTGGTGCTCATAGCAATGCTCCTCCAGGCTCCTCCAGGCACCTCCAGGCACCTTAGGGACATGAGGGTCATTCCGACTAGTTCACTGCTTTCCAAATAACCCCTGGAAGCTGCCACTAGGCTGGGGAAGGACTCAAAGAAAGAACATCTGCTAAAAAATCAGTCCTGCTTTGCTTAGTGCTTTGCAATTTGCAATTTCCCATGCAATTACTGGCCCACCCTGACCCAGCAAGAAATCTTAAAGACACAAGTTCTTTATTATGCTGATTTAGGGCAACCCTATATGGGATATGGCACAATTCTAATGATCCAACCACAAGAGATTCTGATTTTTTAAGATGATAATTCAGTGTATCCATTCAGCTAAACAGAAAGCTCTGCGTCATAATAAAGCTGTCATGATGTTCTGGAAATATGGTCTCACTGGAGGAACACACTGTAATTTTATATCCAGCTATTTAAGAAGATGAGGCCAAGCCCTGAGTGACAGACACTTTGATGAAACAACACATGAATTAAATATAATTATAGAAAAACAGTGAAACAGAACTAATCATTGAAGCCCCCGTGTTGTACTGTGAGCAGTGTCACAGGGCATTCCCATCCAGACAGCTCCAAATCCTTCCTGAGTATCAGTAATTAAAGTCTGCCAAGCAGCCAGAAGGAGACAGGTCTTGCCACCCCCAGTTTTGCAGAAGGTGAAGTCCACATCCCACCACAGCCCTGGCTGCTGATGCGGCCCTGTGCACTCCCTCCTGCCTGGGCCTTCACCTCCTCTTTGCTCTCTGGAATGGTCACCATGCCCTTCACTTTATTAGGTCAGTGGAAAAGATACTGCACACTCCAACTAGATTCCTCCCCAAGTTCAGATCTAGGACCTGCAGTCATAGTCACATGAAGGAACACTCGATGTACTTCCCCTCCTAAAATTTAGATGTAATTTTACACCAGCCTCTCTCTCTACATGAAATCTTCTCCGTATCCATATTTAATCTAATAAAGAGAATTTAACTGGGCTCAGGAAAACAGCTTTTTTCTATGTTTCCATGCAAATTGGATCTTAAAACCCTTCTTTATGTCAACAGCAGACAACTGTTGTTGCCAGACTTCATCTAGCAGGGTTGGGAACTAACTTAAAAATGGCAGCTGGAAGCATTAAACATTTATTGGTTTGGAGTGCATTGATTTTGGAAATTAACACTTTGCAAATTACTTCTGTGTGAACAGTAATTAAACAGTCAGTCACAGTCCAGTCCAGGTTCTGAGTAAACTGCAACTCTTTTTGTAAAACATATGTATACATAAAAACACTAACACTTCTCTACTGATTTCCATCTGCGCACACCAAATTGCTCTGTGATGATGAATTAAAATTAATTAAAACTTTGGAATGGTTTTCCACATAAAGTTGGAACAGTGGGAGCCCTTGTGGCGGGCACTCAGGCATCATGCCAGTTAAGCTTGCAGGGAGCAGGAGTAGCCGATGCATTGCTTTAAAATACCAAGGACTCCGTGACCTCACGGTCCCAGTGCTAGTATTGCTGGGGTTGAAGTGATGATAACAGTGGGATTGAACTAGTGCTTGTAACAAGGGGAGAAACCATGAGAAAAGTTCAACTGATACTGCCAGGACCCTTACAGGCTCCACATGTGATCCAGGAATAAAATCATAAAGAGTATAAAGCTGCTATTTGCTTTTGAGCTCGCTCGTTCATGTGGGAATAGATTTACTCAAGAGATATTGTAATTTTATTCCCTTAAGAAGAATATTCATCTCCCACTTGTGCTGTTGCACGAAAAGTAATGAAACTCACGCAGTCTTTAATACACTCTTTTTAAAAGAAAATATGTTTTAACTCTGCTTTGAAAGTAGCTTCCTTTTCTAGAACTACAGGTCTTTCTTTTAAACACTGTCCAATAGCCTTTCCAGGACTATTTTCCCATTCACTGCACCTTCATACTCAGGATGGTAAGCATGTCTTATTCATTAAGGCACTAGCTGAAGCCTCGTGAAAGGTAATGGCTGATGGTATTTTACTGAATTGGAAGCAGTGGGTACCATTCTGCAACCTTTCCTTCTTCGGCACAGAGTGCTGTACACTGTATTTTGTTACCAGAGCTGGATTTGTTCCATGCTCCGACTACATCACTGCTTTTTTACTTTCTCTCTTCCCCCAAAACATATGGACTTACAAACCCATCAGAAATGAACAAGCCCACCTACACAGGGACGGTGAGAGTGTCAGTCAAACTCTGAGCTCTCCTTGCATCTGTGCCAACAGAATAGCAGAGGCTCCCCACAGACTGTGCTCAGCCCTAAGGAGCTTACTCTCATTTTACAGGCAATGCTGGGCTTTGCTGTGGTGGTCAGGGAGGCACAGAGGGGCTGCTCTCCCTCGGCAGCCAGGGATTGATCCTGACCTCACCACACTGTGTGTTCCCAGGTACCAGCCAGATGCAGCAGTGCATGGGTGGAGAGGCAGAGCTGGCTCCACAGCAGCACTTGTACCCACAACATGAACCCCAGCCGAGGCACGGGGCAGATGAGGAGAAATCAGAGGGCTCCTCTGGCTTAGCCCAGCCAGGTGAGAACAGGATGCTGCTGGGAGCGTAGGAGGGGTCTTTAATGCAGGGGAGTGGTGGTACCCTGCACAGATGCAGTTAGGAGCTCAGATGGGATGTGGATGTGCTGGCAAGACTATGCTCATTTTATTGTGTGCACATGCACAAAGACTTCTTTTGTTTGCTTTCTCCCTTTCTGTCCCATTCCAAGGTGCAGATTGGGTTCATGTCCCCAGGAAGTCGTGAGCGAGTTGGCAGAAGAAGACGAAGAGAAGGCGGCTGCCAGGAGACTTTAATGAGAGCTCCATCTACCCTCATGGTACAGTTAAGAGTCACATAACGAAACAGAGGCTGGTTTGTTTGTTTTTTAATGAGCTCTATTTATATTTGACTTTAACTATCCTCATTCATTTCCTCTGAATCAAACCTCCACTGCTGAAATCTTGTGCATCAGAGTTAATAAAGGGCAGCTATAATCTGATTTACTGCATCATTCCAAACACGAATGTACTCACAAGAGGGGCTGATAGTTTACAGCAGCAATGTTTAAAGCACAGGAATTGACAGCAAAATTGAACATAACTTCTCAGCGGCCTTGCTGAAGTAATTCCATAGACTTGTGTGAAGCATTTTTTTTCCATGTTATTTTAACACTGAGAGGTTAAGGTTGTTTTTAAAGCTAGGTTTATGCTTCATAAACTGGAAGCTGCTGAAAAGCCTTATCCAACAGATTTCATCTGCCTGTTAGGGATGCCTGAGTTTCAAGATGTCAGAGAGAGTGTAAAACCAGAGGAATTGCATGTGAACCAACCCAAGGAATGCAAGATTGTCAAGCTTTTTACCTTCAATAATGCATTAAAAAACTCCAACAAAATAAATCAAGGGAGTTTGTGACTTACTCCATGTGAAGAAGATTAAAACAAAAATCAGAACTAGTATTCCCTTGATTTCTCCCTGTCCTTAAAATAGAAAAGCCACTGATTCCAACATAGCTAGAAATCTGAAATGGAGGTTTTCTCCTTGGAGGAAGAAATTTTGCCCCTTTTTCCATATTTAAGCTTTGAAACAAAGAGAGCTTCATTCTAGAGGAGCAGCTGTGTAATTAAGACAATTTCAGGATGAACAGTGTGATTTGAGAGCCAAATACTATCTTAATTATATGCATTAATATTCTGCTAAGAAGATGCTTATCAAAAAAAAAAAAAAGAGAGAGATAGTTCATGTTATTGCACAAGGAAGGCCACTAAAAATATAAAAATAACCAAGAAGGGTGAGAGTCCAAGACAGGGTGGGTCACTGCAGGGTGTGAAAGAGGCTCCCAGCTGCTGAGGAAGCGCCTAGCGAGTGATAGAGAACACCCATATCTGAGCAAGGAGAGAGCGGCCAAAAGTCATCTGTTGTCGGTGAACACTCAGCGAGGGACCTCTGTGTCAAAGGCAGAGTTGCCCTGTGGCTGCACCAGCTACTTGGGAAGGATTTTTGGCTGCGATCTGTTCTAATTTTCGGTGAAGAAAAGCAGTAAGGAGAGTATTCACAGAACCAGGCAGAAAAGTGAGAACCAGAGATCAGGACGGGTGGGTTAGAGAGACAAGTCTTGTTTGCTGGACTGGACACTGGGATGCCCTCCTGTTGTGGAGACACGATTCACTCCTCATCTACCGACCACCCCTACTGCCAGGAGTGGGTGAGGAGCAGTGACTGGCCCTGAGCAACAGCCTGGGGAAGCCTGGCTGGCAGGTACAGAGCAGCCAGTGCCCAGTGGACGGGAGCAGTGGGGGCTGGAGCTGGAGAGCAATGTCTGTCACTGCCTCAGATGGAACTGAGCATCCCTCGTCAGAGCCACAGTGTGATCCCACACTGCTCTCCCACCTCTAACCAAGGCTGCGTGGCAAAACCACAGCATCAACTGATCAAGAGAGAAAAGAAAGGATTTCCTTATAGGTTAGGAAGCTGCAGCTGGGTGTGGAACTCCTGATTCCACTGTGAACAAAAAAAAACCTGCACAATGTCTCAGAAGAGCCAGAGGTGCCTTGCTTGTACTGGAACACTGATTTAAGGAATTTGCAATTGTATGACGGCATGGGCTCTCCAGTCTCAGGTGTGTGGGGTGAGACAGGGGGACTTCTGGCTCACAGCCTCAGTGTTGGGCCCTGCATTCCCATCAACCCCAAGAAGTGAGGAAGGCTCCACGTGTGAATGGGAGATCTCCAAGGAAAACCCAGGTGTTGCAGGAAGCAGAGCAGGGAATACAAAAGCATCACTCTTTCTGCTGAACAGGCAAGGAGCCGGCATCATGCAGAGGTGCTGTTCAGGATGAGACTTTGGTGCAAGTGCACTTGGCCCTCCTGCACTTTTATTCTCCCCAAGAAGCACAAGCTCTCTGCAGCAGGAATAATCTTCCTGTTGCAAGCTGGTTTAAAATAATGATGCCTACAAATGTTTAAGGACTCAGAATCCAAATGACATGTGGCAGAAACACAACAGCCTGGCTGTCCTGGGGAGAAATGCTCTATTCTGCATACAGCAGAGGAAAGGGCAGGTTGAGGGCTGAACTACCAATTAGCAGAGTCCAAATTTGTCCAGTTTCTCATGTCCTGCTAAGCCACAGGCCATGGTGGTGAGGAACAGATACTCACAGTCTCTATTGCAGAACAATTTGGATGCAGAGTCAAACCTCGCCTTCAAATTATTCCCAAGATCCACTGCATGAAGGCTGTTATAGTGCACAGGGAAAGCAGCAACATTTTGCCTTAGGGCTGGAATGGCATCCTGTGGTCCAGTGGCTCCAGTGTCTCCTTCTCAAAGCAGAAAGCTCACCAGTGCCTTCCAGTACAGTCTCAGGAGCCCAGCACAGGGATGGGATGGGGACAATTCAATAAGAGTACCCTAGACATTCCACTTTAATCTCTAAACTGTTTAGGACACACTTCTCTCATCCAGCTCAAGAGCGTTTCACCTGCACGCTTTTGACACTACAGAGACAGAGAGGCATTTCAGACTTTCTCTTGCAGCTTGTCACGCACAAGGCTAACAGCCCCAGTGCCATCCCCTGGGAAGGGGAGATGGAAGGGCACCCATGTCACAAACAAATGCTGGATTGTTACTCAACTACACGGAGGGCCAAGGTCTCATTAATTAGCACTGACATTTACAACAGAGACCATGAGATATGAGCGATACAAAGACAGATAAATTCCAAAAGGATTACGGAGAGCAAAAAAAGGCTGTGAGAGTTGTTTTTTTCTTATCCTGAGTTTTCTTTGTAAAAAGAGACTATTGACATTTGAATTTCTTTTTCCATTAAAATGGAAAAGAAAATGTAGTCGTTCTTTTGCCGTGTATCTAAACTGCAAGGTGCTGCACACCACTGAAATGAAAAAGGAACCCTTAGATGGGAAAGTCTCCAGCCACTGGTTTTGTGTGTGGACTTGAAGGTCACGGATCAGAAGGTGTTCTGTGGAAAGGGTCTGGTCTTTGGTTCAGAGAATTTCCAAAAAATGTGAAAGTCCACCAGTTGTCTGCTTCTACTGACACAAGGTTAAGCTCGTGATAAAATAAAACTATCTGCTCTTTCGCATTTGCATCCCAAACCAGAATAAGCCTACTTTGATGCTCTTGCAGACTTGGCTCCTTCCACTGTCTTTCATGTGCTCCAGTTGACATCATCAGGCATTCAGATTCCTTGGATGAGTTCCTCAGCCACTGACCAGTGGGATTCTGCTTTAATTCATCACTCTTTTCTATATGGCAATGCTAACGGCAGAAACAGCTGCCCTCTTTCTGAGCACTAACTAACCCCATTTCTCACCTTCATCTCTGCCCTGTTGCTGATCCCTAGGAAAGGGTCTTCAGAATTCAACAGAGAACCCCAAATCCAGTTCTGGAGAGGTAATCCACTGACAGTGATAGTGGGACAGAGGAAGGTTGGCAGGGCCTGTACTTAATTCCAGCCCAGAGGCAGATCCTCCACCACCACCTCAACCTCCACATTCTTTCCAGGGTGAACATGGGAGGGTCACACTCACATTGAGCTCTGGGGTCTCCTTTCCTCTCCCCTTCCCAACCTGTAGATTTAAAACTCACCAAGACATTAGTATGCCATTAGACTAGAGGGCAGAAGTGTTAATTTCTGCA
The DNA here is from genome assembly GCF_022539395.1 of Myiozetetes cayanensis. Lineage (NCBI taxonomy): Eukaryota > Metazoa > Chordata > Aves > Passeriformes > Tyrannidae > Myiozetetes > Myiozetetes cayanensis. The sequence goes on from NW_026086605.1 coordinate 12,663,587, forward strand.
GTCTGCATCAGCAGGAGAGGCAAGAGGACACTTAATGTATGTCTATGACAACTGGGCAGGGCACAGACAACCTTCTACCTTTATTTAAGAGCTTATTTAAACCAAGTTAGAAAAACCCATCACCCTGGTGTGGTTTTCCAAAGCACAACATATAAAATGCTCACAAGCGCTACGATCCTCAAAACAGCTTTTCTCTCTCCTCTTGCCATCCTGCTAATTGTGATGTCTGGGGCTATAAAAAGGCACAGCACAAGATCATGTCTCTCATTCCAATCTGCTTCCGTGTTTATAACCATAGCTTATCTAATGACACTTAGGAAGTGTTACCAAGGAGACTATTTGCATCCTGCATGATGTTGCTAAAGCAACACTGCTAAATTAGATGCAGCTCTCTTAGCCTTCACCTACTGTATTTGCATTGCTATTAAAATGAAATAGTCACAGGCTTAAACTATATTTGAGTCATTCACTCATCCAAACACCTGAAAATAGTCCAATGGCAGCAGTTATGGAGTTTCCCCTTAAATCTAGCCCATCTAGGTCTCCACCTCTTACGTGTATTTCTAGCTTGCCCATCAGTGTGACCTGCAGACAAAACAAGCCATCTTTCATACTGCAACCTTCCTCCACAGGACACATTTTGCCTATATGTTTTGGCTTTTATTTGAATACATTAGGAGATTTTAACTGTCATAAATAATTACAGCATCTTAGCATTTGATGGAGCACAGCAGAAGGCAATTTGTAAGTAGCATTAATTTTTGAGACACAAAATGGCTCAGAGGCACTGGAAATGCAACAACTTGCCTGGAGTTTATGGGTCAGCTGTTCATCCTTACCCTGAGTCTTGATTCAGCTGTAAAGAGTCACCATTCAAGGGCTTCAAGATGCCCCATGGAAAGATTAAAAGCTAAATAATAATTACTTATTTTACCCTAAATAATAGGGTAAAATACTCATTAAGGAGGTGATACTAAAATTGAAATAAATTAAAACTATCCATCACAGAATCAACTAGATTGGAAAAGACCTCTGAGATCATCAAGTCCAACCTTTGACCTAACACCACCTAGTCAACTAGACCATGGCACTAAGTGCCACATCCAGTCTCTTCTTAAGTACCTCCAGGGATGGTGACTCCACCACCACCCTGGGCAGCCCATTCCAATGCCCAGTCCCTCCCTCTGTAAAGAACTTCTTCCTAATGTCAAACCTAAACCTCCCCTGGCACAGCTTAAGACAGTGCCCTCTTATACTGCTAGTTATAAACAAAAATAAAGGCCAGGGGCTATTTTAGGTGATGTTACAGAATAAATTAAACATAGAAGCTCAAAAGACTACTGGTAGGAGGGGGAGTTAGCAACAGCAACCAAGAGGTGTGCTGGCAATGGTTTCCAAGGCAATTAATAACTTCTCTAGAGTTTGGACATTTGTCCATATGCTAAAAACCATAAAATTCAAATAGCACCCCACCCCCCCCAGACACACACGTTGATGTAGAAATATGGACAACTGTCAGGAACGTTACAGTAATTATTACAATTGTGTGACAATGTATTGTATTTATTGTACATATACAATAAATATAATTTAACTGTATTCTTCATCACACCAAGCAATGTCACAAGCAAAGGCACTGGACTCTGAACTCAAGTATTCTGATGCAAATCAAGAGCCATGTATTACACCCACAGTTTTCTGTTCTGATGGTCTGAGCAGTACATTTTGGTCAACAACACATAACAATAAAATGCCATCCTTCCAATACCCAGCTGGAACTCTCCATCACTATTTAATATGTTTATTCCAAAAATAAGTCCTGCTTTTAACACTTTCAAATTTAACAGATAAACTCAGGCAAGAGCATAAATACTTGGCATCTGTCACTGAATTCAATCAGCTTCCTGAATCAGAGCAAAAGCACCCTGTTCCAGCTCTGCTGCAGTGCATAACATGGTTTGGGTGCCTCTGATTAATAAATCCCTGCTTTAGCCCAGAAGCACTACTAAAAAGCACACCTGGGAGCATTTTACTATATATAAAACCTCTGTTCCAACAGCAGATTTGATCTGCCTGCAGAATCTAATCACAAGAAGGCAACTCTCCTTCCTGCCAAACAAGCTGCAGCACAAGAAAGCACATGTCCAGAAAGCATTTCACCTGCCAGCGCTTGTAATTGCTTATGCCTGGGAATTTCAGCTGAAATACCAGAATCTGGACTGGGAACGAATTTGCTAGCAGTGTTGGGCTCCAGGTCAGCTAGCCAGCTATGTCCTTCGGCTTTTGTGCTTTCAGCAATATTTAAGGATGCTTTTCAGAGGACTGCAAGAGAAGAAGAGCCCAAGTGAGTCAGTGGTAGCTGAACGCCTTTGCCTCCTCTCAGAAGGATGCTGCTGATGCTTTGCTGGGCAGGGAGGGAGTGATGTGGGCAGATGGAGATGAATGCCTGCTCAACTGGGTCAATGGACTGGGAATACAGACAAAGACCTTAAGTTCTAGTCTCTCCACAGAAAGCAAAACTGGACCTCAAGTCTGGGTCACATGAACTCTGTGGGAATTGATGGATGTAGGACTAATGTGTTCAACATGAACTGAATCTTCCTCCTGCTGAACAGTGATGCAAAATGTAAATAAATCATTTGACCCCCTATACATCAACCTATTTTAGGATGAGGGCATGGCACAATCTCTTTCCTGCCTCCTAGAAGCAGCTGCAGTGAGGTTCAGTTCCTCAAGTTTTGTCACATAGCAAATAAACAATGGTTCAAGCCTCATGGGACTCCAGATTCACAACAGCCATACTCCCTCATGCTTCCTCCCATGGCCACACAAGAAAACTCCATGACAGTTTAGAAAGCAGCCTACAGTCCTCTGTGGGAAAGGGTTATGTCCACCCAAAAAGGCTGCAGAGGGTCCTTTTCAGCTGCCCCTGCTCAAGGGGAGCTTTCCCAGGACCTAACCCTTCTTGCTGACTTCAGGAGCCCCATGTGAAACAGGCCAGGGGATCTCCCAGGAAGGGTCAAAAATGAGGATTTGATTACCAGCAAGGCACAGAGAGGGGTTATCAACCTTGCCACCAGCCAGCTCCTCATTCCCCTATGGGAAATAAGATCAAAAGGAAAAAGAGGTTTTTTCTGTGCTAACTATGCCTCTGAAATTTTCCAAGGACCTTCTGTTGGTTTTGGATCAGGTCCTAGACCCATGTGGACAGAGTTCAGTGTGTCTGGATTATTTATAAGCAAAAGGGTTCCCTCTGGAATCAAGCATGTAGAATACCTTATTAAAACATGCCCTGCTCTGTATCTGGCCCAATGGAGTTGGCACGAAGAAGTTCTCAGCACATCCTAAGAAACGCTGCTGGACTGTGAGTTGTCATTACTTCCCTCATCTCAGTTCCTCCGTGGCCTTATCTAAACTATGTCATAAATCTTCTGGGTTTTCTCTGAACTCTCCCCCTCCTAGTGACATTCTGTACTTCTGAATAATGTTGTCTCCATATGAATTACAAGGGACACAGTAATAGTGCTCTACCAGAAGCAAGGGAAGCAGTGGGAAAGCAGCTAAAAGCTACACTGAACTGCTTCCTTACTTGTAATTTTCTGTCATGCTCTGAGTTGGAAGATTAGATAACGAGACTATTTATAGCGGCATTGCTGGATGTGTATCACAAAACCTTTATTGTAAGACCACCGCAAGTATAAAATTTTAATTTTGCCTGCTACTTGCCTGTGTCACAGCTTCATTTGCAGCAAAGCATTTTTTCTTTTGCTGCAGGGTTATTAATAATGGATGTAGCAGTAATATTTCCGAATTGGGAGTTTACCCTCAGTCACTGTTCCCACCCATCACTCCGTAATTTGTCCTCCTGGCCTTGATATTGGACTGACAACAGCAGACTGGCAGTATCTGTTCAGCCACTGAACACACTTTGTGTGGGCAAGAGCAACCAGAGCTCACTCCATTCCCTGCTACAGGTCCCACCTGCACAGCTTCTCAGGTTGAAATCTTCGGCTACTTTTTAACCTCTCTGCTAAGTCCTCCAGTACACACCTGTAGGGTCCAACAACAACTGTCCAAAGGAAATGCACTGTACACCAGATAATCTCCAGGGGCCATGAGGCACCCAGCAGATGGTGAGAACTTTCTTCCACAACTAACGCAGGGCAGATTTCAAGCAAAGATGAGCAAAACTCTCAGCTGTCAGTACTTATCACTTGACATTTCAGCTCTAAACCTTTAAAAACAAAAGGTATTTGTGGTTTTAATTAGGGAGAACTTTTTGCACCTTTATTTTATTTCATGCTTATTAAGGATGTGATTCTTGAGGGGTCATACCACTAAAACTAAATGATACACAGAAACAGGAGTGGGAATGTAGAAATCCAGTACTAACATCAGAGTTCACCCAGGTCCCTCACTATGTTTTCACTGCATTTTTTAATAAAGAAAGTAAATTTCAATCACTTCTCTTCTTTCTGTATTTGATGAACATAATCAATTAGGAACATTTTCTCTTTTCCATTTTCTATCACATCTATTGAAGTGACTCACTCACGTAATACACAGATTCTGTTTGCAACATTTACAGTTATTTGTGTCCCATCTTCTACAATGACTCAATATTTCTATGGGAAACCATCTCTTCCCTTCCTGCCTAGTAAATACTCATTAAGTATAAAAAAATAGACATTCATCATGGATAAAAATGATCTTGCAAGATAGGTATTTAGAAACACAATGGCACCAGTTGCCTAAATCAAAGAAATCACGAATAGTACCAATACAATTAAATGCTATATTAAAGAGGCATTACTTAAGGAGGAGATTTGAACTAACCTTACGATGAAGATATGGAATCTGGATGGAAGATAAGCTCTGCATCCATATCTGCTTGGTTTATCTGGCCAAAGCCCTAGCAGTAGTAAGTTAAGACCCAACACTGAGCTTTACATTAGATGGTGTTGATGAGCAGCAGAGCACAAAAAAAACCAGTCACGTCTCCATCCAAGTAGCAGTTAAAGGGAAATCGAGCAGAGCTTATGCCTAACAGAGGACAAAAGATGATCAGCAGGGGTTTTAAATCATATGTTGATATATGGGCAGTCAATGTAAATTAGAATGAATCAAGCACTACACAATTACACTTCTGACTGAGCCAAGGTGTGGACCACAGTTTGCAAGCAAGGTGAAGCCAGAGAGATGTTCAGACAGGGCCTGCTGGCAAAGACTTTCATACTCTCATTCAGCTCCCCTAGTAAAAAAACCAATACTTCAAAAGTGTCCCTGATTATTCCACTGGGACAAAGGATCCCAGATTTTCAGCTCTGCTCAGCATCCCATGGTCCCTGGGCTCACCAGAAGCTGGGCTCCCTCTTTGCTAGTTACTGACAGCAGCACCGGCTAGTTACAGAGCTCCCCAGTCACTGCTGAATTGATCTTCTCAAGTCCTAGATGCTAGATATAGGATGTGTTCTGCTCATATCATAAAAATTATGAGATTAAGTCAATAGGGAATCCCTGCATACACCCATGCACGTGTGTGTAAGCCCACACACAGAGGAAAACCTGGAAGTGTCAGCGTTACCAGTGTGAAGCTAAAATACTGCTTACAGAGGAACAATAGAAGAGGGAAACTCCACAAGCAATGCCAGTGCTTTTGAATTTATTTTTACTAAAATGTTATTACTGTTTAAAAAAAAAAATCACATTAAGTTGTAACCAGGTGGGCGCCAGTCTCTTCTCCCAGGCAACCAGCAGTAGGACAAGAGGGCAGGGGAGGTTTATGTTGGATATTAGGAAGAAATTTTTTACAGAGAGAGTTATCAGACATTGGAATGGGCTGCCCAGGGAGAGAGATGGTGCAGTCACCATCCCTGGAGGTTTTTAAGATGAGACTGGATGTGGCACTTAGTGTTATGGTCTAGTAACCACGGCAGTGTTGGATCAAGGGTTGGACTTGATAATTTTGAAGGTCTTGTCCAACCCAGTTGATTCTATGATTCCATGATTCTGTGAAGTGTTTTTTTTGAAACTAAAGAACCTGCCATGGCACTTTATCGCTGAGAGTATTAAGATTTACTTTTCAGAATTTTGCATTAAATAGCCCTACAGTTTAACCTGAGAGTTTTCTGACAGCTGAGAATCCTTCTCTATGCTTCAGCAAAGAGCTGAACCGAGGCACACTAATACCACCATGACATCCTCCACCCTGTAATTTTAAAACACAATCCTATTTTAATCCTGTAACTGAAAGGCCAAATAACCAGTAAAGTAAACATGAACTTATAAACAACACACTTTTACCAGCTTGGGATCCCCAAGAATGAATGGAGATGAAAACTTACCCCACATAGTTGCATTAACCCAGACCTTAGTATGGGTAAGTAGCCAAGAGTCTGCCCTCCTTCCCAGCTACTTAGCTAGCAATGCCCTAGTTAGCCAGGTTAAAAGGCAGCTCAGGGTCATGGATACATGTCCCACTCAGCAGAAACTTTAACCATTTCCAGACCCTAACTTCCAGTTAAAATTCAGCTCTCGTCCCCAAAACTACTTTGGTACTTGTGGCACAGAACTGAGCACCTGCACAGTGCTGTGATTAAACCACGAAACTACTTTGGGATTGGGCAGTTTGCAGCACAGCACTGAGCACCTGCACGGAGCGTGATTAAGGTTAATCTTGGATCAACCGTTTCAAGATGGAGACAATCCTGAAACACAGGTGCTGTGGATCCTACTCCTTGAGACAGCCCAGAAGTGGATTACTCAGATGTCCTGAAATTTCAAGGCAGACCAAGTCAGAGCATGTGTGGATCCCCAGTTTGAAATAAGTAGCCACTGTGAGGGTACACACTGAAAGTAAAACAACATGTACTTATGTACTTGCCACGGGCAACAATTTCAGTGATGCAGAAGTAGCTGGTTCCTCCAATTATCCTAGCAGCAGTAGGTAAGAACAGCTGCCAAATCTGAAATATTCCAGGCCTCTGTATTAGAAATCTTCCCAGATATGGCAATAACCACAAAAGCTGCTATTTCAACAGTGTAGGAAACAAAATTAAGCAGGGGCTACTTAGGCTTCTGTCATTGGGAGGTCAATGTAAGCAAAGAGAACCTGCTTTCTCTTACTTCAAAAGAGCCCACAAATGCATAAGCAACTGTATTTGTCATAATCACATTGTGCAAGAGACACAGTCTCATCTAAGAATGCTTGTACAGGGACCTCAACACAATCTCTTCTGTACCCCAAATAAAGCCTGTGCGTGATTTTGAGGCTGACTGGCAATGAACCACTCTGTAAACAACTAGGCAGGGATGCTCATGATAAACAGGATGGATCCATCTAGAGACCAGCCAACACCAGAACAGGCTCTATCCCTCTATCTCCAGCTGCAGTGTGTGAACAATCCAGCTCCAGCTTTCACTGTTGTGCAGAAGTTCTCATTTCAGCACTATCCTTATCAGCTAAACACAGGTAGCCTTAGGAAGACACCCGTGGGAAGTTGATATGAGTAGGGCCAGTATGTGGTCTTTGTATGTCATAAACTTCAAAGGATTCCTCTTTCATGACCTCCTCCAATCTTCCATAAAATTGGACCCATTTTAGCATCCATAACATCCACTATTAATGAACTCTCCTGAGCAACTAACTACTGCAGATGGTTACAGCCTCTTTTTGTTCAAAAGAAGGAGGAATCAGCTTCATTTGATATCCTCCTAATCCTTGTACTGGAAAAGACAGTGAAGAGTGCAGCTCTGCCCCTTCTTTACATGCCCATCCCATGCCATTTCCCATCCTGGTTATCTCTTTTTCCAGAGACAAGATTCCTAGTTTATTCAATCATTCCTTATATAAAATTAATCTAGACTTATAACTGTCCCCGTTGCCCTCCTCTGAACCTTTTCCAGTTCTTCTGTATTTTTCTTTAGATTTTGGAACTACACACAACATTCAGATTTACACAATAGTCTATTAGTGACCTTTATTTTCTTCTGTTTGGCTTCCCTTATAATTTCTAGTATTTAATTTGCTTTTTTTAACTGCTACTGAGCCTGACACTAGTATTTGCAGCTCTATCACCTTGCTGATGTTTTGGTTCCTACTGGTTTTGAAGAGCAGCCTTTCTTGCCTCTAAAAAATACATAGAATCACCTGTGGTCAAGATACCACATGATTTCCTGGGAAATTTCTGACAAGATGCACCAACACCTGCTCCACCAATAGGCTTCAGCATCCTATGAAAAGGACAATGGGAAAGGAAAAGTAAGAGCAATAAATTGTTGCACAATTTTAGGCAGTTTAAATGCAATAAATCAAAGTTCAGTAGCTAGGGAAAAAATCTAGTGCTTGGGAGAGGGCTGTGTAAACCCGAGAACCTCAGGCAGGAAAAACTTTATACCTATAACCCAGACACACTGGCAGGTCAGAGGAAAATCCATCATGACCCAAGACAGAATGAAAGCAGAAGGGCAGAAAGCAGGAGGCATCCTTCAAAGCCTTGAATGATGAAACTTCTGACTCCATAAGGCTGGAAGAAAATGAAACAGTACTTCAACCAAGAACCGATTATGATAGCAGTGGGAGCTGAGATTATCTCACAGCGTCACTACTGGTATTCCCCCAGTGCACTGCTTGCACCCCAACTTCTAAGTACCATGACCATCAGCTGCTGATGGCTTTTTACTGCCCCCTTAGTCCATCTAGTGAGTGCACAAAATGGAGCCGGTAGCAGGACAGTCTTTCAGTGATATACAATTATTGAAATGCCTACACCAGCCAGATTACCATCTTCTGCATGCATTTCACAAGCTCATAAAACACCGATGAAAGGAGAAAAAAGTCTGACATACTTATGTGTCAATGGGATATAATGTTTGGAACAGTAACTGCAAAAATGCAGGCAAAGACTGTAAAATCGTGACTGGTACCCTGCAGGGGCCAGGGAAAGCAGGAAAGCCTCTGCCTTCCTGGTAAAGTGCTGCACAACATGCTGCCTTTCTGGGGGCTCACAGCCAGAAAGGTGCAACTCCCTTCACCAGATCACTGCTGACTCTGACTTCAGGTTTCCTATCAAAAGAATGGACTAGGAACTGTCCTGACAAGGTACCAGTCTACTTCATGTGATACTCTGGACATATAAACCTCAAATCATCCCAGAGAGATCACCCAGACACGTGAGTAAAAGCTCTCTGTATGAATGAGCAGTAAGTACAGGCAGCCATGGAAGCACCCAGCACAACATGACTCAGACCTTGACAGGAGCCTCCAGATGCCACTGTAATGCAAATAAAAAGTAATAACCCATGAGTAATCACCCACTGTTGAGAAGAGAATCCCTGACAGCTCGGGCTGTTTCTGTAATATTGTGCATGCATTCTTTTGTATAAGTATCATAAGGTACATTAACCTGGGAGAAAATCAACAGGAAGAAATCCTGCTTGCTGCCACTCACCATGGAAATCTACCTCCCAAGGCAAGAGGCGGCTCAGGAAAGAGCACTAACCTGAGTAGGAGGCTAGAGGAAAGGATTTAAGAAAGGAGACAGTAATACTTCTTAGCTTTTACAATGTAATATCGATCTGCTGTCTACAGGAATGGCTAAGACTTCTTGATGCTGAGGACATGGAGACAAGTGAGGACAAAAAGCCACTTGTCCACGGAACATGGGAGATGGCATTAAGGTCCTGTGTCTCACTTCTGACCCAAGAGCTAGCAAAAACTGCATTTCTATTATCCTGGACCAGCAAATCTGGGAACTACACAACAGCCTTAAAAGAGTACACAGCCCACACATCACAGTAGGAAAGGTTAAACATCCAGTAAGACTGAGCAGCACTCAGCAACAGCCAGAGACTGGGAAGAGGTAACACCAGGCAAGGAGGGGAACTTACCGAGCTAAACCAGGATTAGAAAGGAGGGTTAAGAGAGGAGAGTGAATAGACCATCCTGCAAGAACCTTGGGGCAGGAAGATGGGTTGAACCAGGGATGTATGTCCTGAGAAATAATAGAAGTCTCCTTTGATGGAACATTTCAAGCCAAACTGCCCTGACACAAGTAAATAAACAGTACACAGAGCCACGGGTGCGAAGGTCGATCTTTTTCATCTCAGAATACAGGAGATTAGATACTGCTGGAGTTTTCCCACTTGGTTCCACTCCAAACAGCCATACACACCTTGTTTGATAGTTATCACAAACCATATATCAGAGAGGGTGGACAGCAAAAATTTCCTGGAGTTTATCTGGCTGCATCATTAAGGAGATTGTTACCAGATAATCATGATCTTTTGCTCAGCATTAGGAAAGTACACAAAGGATCACCTTCTGTCACCCCTGACAAACAGCCACATCTGGGTTATGGGAAGGGAAATACAGGAATGCTGAAAATAATCTCACCTCAACCTCCCCATCATGATATCACAAAGTGATAACCTCCTTTCAGCCACTGTCCAGGACTTTAGGTTTAACGGCTCCAACAGAACCACGGCATCTGATCAGCTGTGGTCCTGGAGGATTTCCACTGACTGACTACAAACCAGCCAAAGCCTGCAGGCACAACTGTGGCACCAAAATCTGGAATGACAACATAGACATGATATACTGCTTTGGAGTAAGTAATTCCAAAGTGCTTGCATCTGCATAACAGATTTTAAAGTACTGTCCTACTCAAAAAGCAATTCTAAAATCATCAATCAGCCCAGGGTTCCAGGTTTACTCTTGCAGGAATCTTCAGAAAAGACCTGCCCATTTCAATTACCTGTTTTTAAAACTGCAGCTGAAGTCTGAGAAACAAGCTGGGAGCTTTCCTCCTTATGCATGACCATCAAAAGCAAAGCAAGTATTCTGCCAGCCATGTCAGCTTTTCTGAGATTTCTGTGTTATGCCTTTAACACCACCAAAAGTATCACATGGTCTTGAGAAGATTTATGTAACTAAAGGTGACCATTTTTAGTGGGACTCACAGAAAGGCATAAAAATTTTACTCACGTGTGGGCAACAACTCTACCACGTACAGAGGTCTTACTTCTTACATAGCAAAGATGAACTTGTAAGGTTCAGGGATTCAATTCCAAGTCCCCAGACCAGCCTAGGAAACAACACAATCATAGCTCTTTCTTTAGCAAGAATGAGCCCAAATCACCCATTGGCACCAAGGTAGGAAGAGGTCTTCACAGAAGAAAGATGGTGGCCAACTCATCAAATTTCAGTATCCCTAACGTTGAGCCAGACACTGAAGGAAGAACAACTGAGGACCTTCAACCACTTTATAAAATGTTAAATGGCAGATATATAACAAAGCTGTGTGACATTCATACTTTCACTGCTATGCCTCGAGTCCATTTTACAGAAACCTGTCAAATGCAATCAGACTTGTTTATTCCACATTTAAATGTAGGACCTGAGGCAGTCTGGTTTCAAAAAAAAGACAGAAAAGGCACATATTGTCCCTGGCAGTTGTTTGGTTTTTACAACAATGGCAATCCCTTGTTCAGTCTTTATTCCAAATAAAAATTATTTCAGTACTCTGCTACATTACAGTCTTGAAAACATTTCTGCTTGCTGCCTCAGCACAGGTAGAAATTTAGTAAAAATGGAAATTAAAGGAAGAAATAAAGAAACAGAGTGTCATTAACACATAATTCCCACCCTTCCCCCCCCCCCCAACATCATGTGATTCATACAGAGCATCTTCAAATCTCATATAAGCCACTGATAATGGATTAAGTAGCAGTGTCCCTTCTGGCTCCAGTTTATAAATTCTTATCTGCTTAAGGTTGCTCCATAAAGACTTCCAGCTGACAGCATGATTCTTAAAGAGACAAATCCTCCCTGGCAGTTTACAATTGCATACCAACAACTACAGCATTGCATGTGCCTTCATGTTTGCATTGATAGAGGATGATGGTTCACTGGTTAGGGTTCAGCATCTCCCTCCTTGCAAGTGTAATTTTAAGCAGAGCCATTGCCTGAGCTGAGTTTCTGACTGACTTTGCCCATGACAGAGCAGTAAGCATTCCTAACGTCTCCGTGTATGGCCGTTAAAACAGACATGATATAATCACCCTCAGCTCGCACAACTGTTCCAAATCATCCAAGTACAGACGAAGGGAGTAGAGAGTCGTAACAGGAGAATAATGCAAGTATCAGAAAATCCTTCAGTATAACAACCAGTTCCTCAGCTCATCATTAACCATTTCCACTCCCCTAGACTATGCCAAAGAAGTATCCAAAAGCTCAGTAACAATGAGGGTGAACAGCACCATCCATACTTTCGACGCCGGTGGCTGCAAATTCTGCAACACACAAGGGAAGCTGCAACAAGTTATGATCTGAAATGGCTGTGGGAGCAGCCACCTTCTCTCATTCCCTGCTTACAGAGAGATGTCTGACATCCGCTACCCCCCATCATCCACTGCCTTTGGCTGTGAAAATGAGCTTAGTGAAGGGGTACCCAGGTGGTGTTGCACACACATGGTGTGTCCTGCTGCCCAAGCAAATCCCTTTCATGAACGATGGGTTACTTTCTGCTACCACCCTCCCAGCTTATGGCAAAAGGGGGTTAAAAAGGGCAGGGACAGAAGAAACCTTAGGTAGCCTCTCCTATTCACATAACAGAAGTCACCCCCATCCCATTTGGTCCCAACAGGTCCCCAGGATTTCAGAAAAGGGATTTCATCCTTGTGAGGAACAGAACAGCCACATGTGGTGGACAAGGAGCCCCAAATACTGCCTGCCCTCCTCCAAACAAACAGGACTGAAGTCTCACGCACACACATTCCTGGGGCACCCAGAATAAACACCAAAGCAAAGCCTTCATTCACCGATAAACACTTGGGGATTCTCTGGTGGTCCAACTCCTCCGACTTGTCCCTTGCTTTCCCGGGGCAACTCTGCCTGGAAAGACCTGTGCACCAATCAGCCACCTATGGGGCACTGCCGGGGAAGAAGCGACAGTGCTGGGAGCGTGGCAGTGGGCTCACACCGCGAGAGGGCACGGGGTGCAGGCATGGAGCCATCCCACCCCGGGGTGTCCAGGGAGCCCAGCCTGTCTCAAGGTGTCCGGGATGCCTGTCCAGCGTGGGGTACTCAGGGTACTGTGAGCACCCCTGGCGTACTCAGGATCTGTGTCCTCCCTGGGTGCCCATCCCAGCTGGGGGTGTCCGGAGCACCCATCCCCCTCCGGGCTGCACGGGCGCCTCAGATGCCCGGGGATATCGCGGGTGCTCGTCTTGACGGGGACGCTCAGGGTGCCGGGGATGCCGGAGGTGCCCGCGGTGCCGGGGGCGCCGACCGAGCCGTACCTTTGAGGCGGTGGTGGCGGGCGCGGTGCAGGCGGCCCTGGCCGCCGCGGGGCAGCGCGGGGATGCTGGAGAAGCGGCTCCCCATGGCGGCATCCGAGCCGGGCCGGGCCGGGCGGCACCGCGCGGGGTCTGTGCGGGGGCGCTGCGGCGGCGAGGGCGGCGGGCTGCGCTCGCTCCGAGGGCTGCGAGAGCCGCGGTGCCGCCCGCCGGGCCCCTGCCCGCACCGCCGCCGCCGCCCTGCGCTGGCTCCGCGGCCGCTCGGAGCGGCGGGGCGGGGCGGTGGCTCCGCGGCCCCCCCGCCGCGCCCCGTTGCCATGGAGACAGATGTGCCGCCCCGGGGAAGCACCGCCTGCCCGCCGCCCAGATGTGCCACCGCTGGAGCGACAGGTGGGGGCACGCAGAGACTCTCCCGACCCATCCCCGCCCCGGGTCGCTCCGGATGCCCAGGACGACACACCCCGAGCGGCAGGCGCAGGGTCAGGGGTATTTTTGCCCTCCATTGCCTCCCCGGGACGATGGTGGGCTGGACCTCCCTCACACCTGCTGGCCCTAAACTCACTTCACCAGGGCCAGCCCAGCACCCTCCCAGCATGGAAATCCGTGGCTAACCCCAGAATTCAAGCCCTTCAAAGAAGCTGCATCGTGCAAGAGCACCCACCCAACCAGACCTGCTATGCTGGAACGCAACTGTCCTAAACCGATTAGGGTTCTCATGGATGCAAATTTGTCAGAGCAGCATGGGGGAAGGCAAAGTGGGTGGGCTAGCAGCTCCTTGCCCTATCCTAGGACAAGTGGATGACCAGGCAGATAATCAGAGGGATGAGCAGGTCTCTTACTGGTCCCCAACCTACCCTCCTTCACTTATGTCAGTGGCTCAAAGCAGTGACGAGCTCCAGTCAAGCTCAGGGAAGTGGGGTTGGAAGAAATGGGGTGAAGGGAAACACTTTGCTGGCAGATCTCCTATGAAGGGTCAGGAGCTCATACTGGTGAAGTGTCAGCATGGGGCAGCACTGCCTGCACAGATGGCTTCTGAGAACTGCTGCAATATAAACACATCCCACACAATCTGGGGCTGCCCTGTGGTGGCCGTAGTCCTCTGTGCAGAGATGAGCCTCTGCACAGCCCCATTTTCAAGGGCATCCATACTGCAGACACAAACTCACTTGTACCTGCACAGGGCAGGCCCACATGGCTCAATTTGTTGCCCTAAGAGAGAAGGTCCTGTGTTAATACCACACTTGTCCACTGCCTGTCTGTTATGGAGACACCCAGGCCAGTGAGTTGCTCCACAAAAGCATCCAGGACCATACAGGGTAGTGAGGTTCCCCTTGTCCTCAGCCCAGCAGCACCTCGGCTACAGGGGAATTTCTGCTGTGATGGGCACAACCCAAGTCCTGAAAGAGTTCCACTGGTACCACAGGAAAATCAATCCACAGCTGATGTTGCCTATTGCATAATTACATTAACTTTTTCTTTTTCTGCAGGTTCTGGAGACATGGTTGCAAGATTCATCTAGCGTCTCAGTGAATGCTGAAGGCTGAGGGCAGCTTCCACTGAGCTACATCAAGGCTGTAAAATGTCTTTTTCTTTCCTTCTGTTGCACAAAAATTTAATGTTCTGCTTCCTTCCAGAAGGTGATTTTGTCCATCTATCCACGTACCTCCACCCTCCACTTTCCTTCCTCCTATTAAATGTAAGAAAAGCCTGTCCTGATCAGGAACCACATATGAACATTTTCACCCTGAAAACAATTACTGCTGCAATTTCCCCAATCAGAGGACCAAGAGACCCCCTGTTCTCTGAAGCCACTCAAGTACCTAACTTTCAGAGGTGAAGGGGAAGGTTATTTCTGAGGTTAAATAATAAGATTTGATGAGAAATACTGAAAATCTCAACCAAAATCTGATGCTGAAATCCAGATGATGATTTGTTTTGGGATGTGTGATGCAGGGGAGCAGGCTGAGGATTTGTTACTGTCCTGCCCAGCCTTTGATTGTATCATGGGTGAGATGTAGACCATGTTTTTGCATCCTTTCTCATTCTCTCAAAAGTAGAAAGGGATGACCACACCAGTCAGAGCGCTGCCATGGTAGTGTGGGGTTGAACTCCTGCTTGAAAACAAGCCCTCTGTGTTCGGCGCTGACAGCGTACTGGGTCCTGCTTTAGCCCCATGATAAATCCATCAGCTGCCTCCACATGCAGGAAGCTTATGAGCTGAGGTGGGCCAGAGACTGAGACTGAGTCACATCTTTATTTATATCTTTTGTGAACACTGTATTTCCAGCCAGCTCATTACAATGAACACACAAAAAAACACAGGACTGGAATGACCCTTAGATGGGCAACTCTTGCTTCTCATCATAAAATATGTTTCATCCTGCTGAAACTAATTGTCTTCAACAAAAAAATAAAAATATCCCCCTGTTCTTTCTCTATGCCTTTTCTCTAATCTCTCTCTCTGCCTCTCTGCTTGTCCTTGAATTGAAAGAGGTCTTGAGTAAAAGGAGACTTCATGTTTAATGTGGCAGAAAGAGGTGTCAGCATAAGGCAAATTATAATGGAAAGAGGCATCTTCCCATGGTGTAAAACGAAAAAAGGAAAAACTACCAGAATTTTGGGCTGGAGGCATAGGGGACATCCATCTAATATCGCAGGAAAGATTTCTGTGCAGTCATCCATTAAATGACAGGCACTCACGCGTGCATCATGCACGCTGCTCACTATGCCTTGTGCGATAGCTCACCGTGTGGTACACCCGCTCCCAGAAGGACTTTCTGCTTTCTGCTTCCACCAAATCCTCTCTGAGTTTTAGACACCAATCGCCACTTTAACGTTGGTACCATAGTGTATTTAACTATACCCCAAAGGCTGATGGATTATGTACTCAACCAGCTCTCTTATTACCTTGGAGGACCAAAGTAAAACGTAGTTACATCAGTGAAAGGAGGAAGCCTTATAGATCTGCTTTAGCGACATGTTCAGCTTTCATGAGGGATGGGCTTTGCTTTGCCTGACACAGCAGCTTACAGTTCACACCGTGGGGAAGAATGCAAAACAGCACCAGGGGTTTGCTGTGATCATATCTTGGTTCACTTTATCAAAGAGTCCTTGAATTTGCTCCTGACACCGGCTGGAGAAGGAGTGAGAAGGAGGGGCTGCTTGCTGTCCTTGCCAACTTATGTCAGCTCTTCCTGAAAAAAATGTTGAGCAGGGTGAGAAATATGCTCTGCGATCACAGGAGCCCTTGATAGACAAAACAGGATCACACTGATTCTGGCTGGGGTTTTGCCTTTTTCCTGTGCTCTAGCAACAAAGAGCACTGAAACAGCTTGCTGAAACTGCAGGGCTTTCACACCATCAAGTCAGGAAATTCCTTCTTTCTTAGTATCAGTGATATCAATTGAATTGGTTAATTAGGGACATGCAATTTCTTGGTACTGACTCTGTCAGGTAGTGGGGGTCTGGTACAGAGCTTGCTGTGTGACAGAGCGGGATGAGTTTGCACTAAGAGTTAAAACTCCTCTCCACCTTCTGAATTTGTGCATGGGCACCTGCCTACCAATTTGTACTTTGTGTTTGGAAGTCAGTGGACACAATGCAGCCTCTCCATGAACTTCATCTGAAGTTATTATCAGCTCCAGGAAAAGTTCTAACATCATAATTATCACTATGAGCGAACACAAGGAGAAAGGCGCTGAACAGTCACATCTGCTTGTGGAACAACATCTGCTGCCTTAAGTCAAGAAACCACCCATCAGTTCTCTACCCAAAAGCTGGGTGCAAGAATGAGCTCCAGCTGTTCAGCGCAGGCATATGTGGAAGAGGAGAGAGATGGTATGTGGAGGAGGATTTCTGAGGCAGCTGGAGGGGAGTGTCTATGTCCAAAAAGATCTTGCTGCGTGATGGCTGGACAGGCTGCAAGGTTTGGTGCGCAGGGATGCTTTCAGACTGCCAAGGGAGCAAGACTAGGGAAGTGCATTTGCATCTAAGGACTCTGGGTATTTTGCAAAGATCACCAACTCTGAAGTGCTGTACAGCAATGAAGCAAAGGTAGTTAAAAATTCCCTTTGCAAAGCCTATGTTTGTGCTTTCTAGGCACATCATCCCTCAAGGGGTTACACAAGAAACCAGCTAACCACAAACAAGGTATAATTATGAAGAATCACAAGAACATGAAGCGTGAGCCACCACTGCCTGAGATGTGGGCAAAAACATCAGTATTTACCCCTGAGAGGATGCTTGGAGTAGGAGGTGTGATCCAGGGAGTAAGTGTCACAGGATAAAACATAAAGGAAGTAAGTGCACACTAGCCAGGTCCTTTTGGCTTTGGCACTCATGGGGTCCAGCAGCCTGGACTACTCACCGATACACATATGAATGAGGGTACTAAGAAATTAGACTTACAATGGCCTGACCACCTGTTACACACATTAGGAACATCAACCTCAATAAGCCAAAGCTGTGAATGCTTTCCTCATTCTTCCTGTTTTCCTCTACCTTCAGATGGGGACACTGAGGGAACAAGCTGATTTGGCATAGGGGGCACTTAAAGCAACAAAGGCACTGAGGATGACAATATGCCACACATCTCTTCCAGAGAAACGTTTGATCCACTCGGCCCTGCTGGTTTCACATACCCATTAACATAATTCTTTGCCTTATATATTGAAGAAGGATCTCAAGTTGCATGCTTTGTTGTAATTAAATACCTGGCATCAGAACTTCAACAGATGTGGAAGAAAAAGACACACCTACCCACGAAATGAACAGATCTGCATGCTGCAGGAAGAAAAGATCGTCTGGAAGATATTCACTGCACCTAATTGTTGGGCTAATCTCCTAATTTATGTATTTTTAATTGCCTGAATGTCAATGGCATTCTTGATGTGGCATGCATCACCCAAAAATTAAATGCCCTGCAGCCACTCAGTCAGAAAGATTTGCTTTCATTGCTGTCACCTCTGAAACCAAGGTAGGGTTGGGTGTAAGAGTCATATGGGACAGAAGCAAATTCAGCATTATGAATTAAAGTAGGGCAGGGGTCCATTTTCAGTCACAGGTGAACACCTTCTTCCTGTGGGTTTCTGTGTCTAACAGGCTAACAGATTTCACAGCAGCAACCAACAGATTCTGCAAAGATACTTCTGGAAATATTAGGTTAAAGTGAAGAAAGGAGAAAAGTTCTGTAGATTTAAAGCCTCATGAACATTTATAAAATTCTTAGTCTTAGACAGCAGTCAACAAAATGTCATCGTGATAGGTGATCATCCAATTTGGTGTTCTTTGCCTGAGAAAACTAAATCTGTAGGTCACCTCTTTTGTAAAAAATGTAAATACTTGTTTTATATAAGTGGGACAGGAAAAAAGTGTCCATCTGTCATGACACACTGACTTTAAAGTGTGCAGACTGGGAAAAAAATATTTTGTATTTATTCTGTTTATTTTCTGACCTTTACACTCTTACTTCTCCCATTCATCAGAGGTGGATTTGCATGAGAGCAGAAGCTGCTACCTGACCTTAAAGGTAAAACCACAGCAGTACTTACATGACACTTGAGTGCCCTGTTATGTACACAGGTATCCATCCTGGAGTCTGCTGGAAAAATTATTCTCCTGGGTTGATGCTTGTGCAATCCAATGGGTTCCTCTTCCTTGATGCCTCTGTGCAATAGCAGAGATCTCATACACAAGAGGACTCAATGCAACAACAATTGATCTCACAGTTAAGAATGTGTGCAATGTCTGGCTATAAGTTTGCTACCTTGAACTTCCAAGCTCTGCATCATGTAGGCTCTTCACCTGACAGATGAAGGTTTTCCAGGACCAGATCCAGCTGTAAACATGCCATTATATTGACTTTCCATTTCTTTCAGTTGGTTGCTACATTCTCTCTGAAACTGCTTGTGTGAAATACATACAAATCCAATAACTGTATTACATGAAAGAGCAAGGAAAGGAGGAAAAGTAAGAGAATGGCTGCCTTTGAACAATCAATTCCTTTGGGAAGTTCCATTTTAATGAATAATGTCAGTCTGTTTATGCAACAGAGGTCATAGTGAGGGTCTGACCCCTGTGCTGAAAAGCAGAAGCTTGAGAGCTTTTACTTTTTTTAGCAATTTCCAAAATGCTACTTATGTATTTGTCATGAACTGTGCTCAAAGTCAATCATCTGAAGACAAAAAAAAAACCAGGAGAGAATAAACAGGTTGGTTAGAAAATGAGAATTTCTTCCACATATACTGGTCACATTTGTTGAGCTCTGACATACAAATTTATCAGTTATACTCTTGCAATACTTCAGTGAGGAGAGTTTAAGCCCCTTTTAATTCAAGTGTATTGTGCTACTCACACTGGGGAACTCAGTGGGGCCTGTTGAAGCCCAAGTGTATCTTAGAGCAACCCCAAGGCTGCTTCCTTGCATAGCAGAAAGCTTCAAGGGGCACATTTGTGCCCTATGCCAGTAGCCCAAATTTCACCACTAAGCTGGGGCTTACATGAAAGGCCAGTAATGAGCAGAGGATATTTCCAGGAGAATCAGCTCCTCCCTATTTAAAGAGTCCTTTGATCTACAAGAGAAATCTAACAGGAATTTAGCACAGCTAATAGTCAAGCCTTTGATCTTCCCTTTGGAGTTTCACTGGCTGTCAGAGAGCCTGAACCCCTACTTCCAGCAATGTGAGCCAGGCATTTCTCCCTTGCACATTACGGTGAATTTGCCACCTCCATAGATTCACCAGTGTTGCAGGGTTGTTTGTTACCATTCACTTTACTTTTGGGTCATTTCTCCCTTGAAACCTTTTCTTAAACAATGGACCTTTCCTTCAGTCTCACTTCCATCTCTGTCAAGGTGGTGGATATTGCTGCTGAGGTGGCAGGCAGTGTGCTGTGGCAGAACACAGAGTCTGAGCCTTCTAAAGAATATTCTGCATTCTTTCCAGATCTAAATGGGTTTAAGTTAAAGGAGACTTTGATGACAGATGCCAGTGTCAACCTCATATTCTATTTCTGCATCTAAATATTTGCTCTTAATTAAACTTACTGCTGAAATTAACATTGGAGGTGCCCAGATTTCTAATTGGGTCATTGCAAGCCAACTTTACGTCAAGCTGAGAAGTCAGCATGCTTGAGAAATATTGGGAAAAAAACTAAATATTTACTAAATGTAATGAGTTAGAGAAAGGTGAAGTGTGTTAAGTATGTTAGTCTGTACCTCTAAATGTGTTTGACATCCTCAGTACCTAAAATGGTGGTTTAGACTATCGGAAGGCACCCAACAGCTTTGGTATACTGGTCAGTAGTCAGCTGCCAAGGTACTAAGCATGTCTTGACCCCATGTGATGTTTTACCTACAGGTGGAGTTATTTTACTGTAGTGTTTCCCAACCATATTGCACATGAGGACTGGGAATGTTTAAACAGAATTTTGGTCCAGCTCCTTTTCTCCCTCAACACATTCCTCCTGGGAAGGGCTACTGACAGCCCCAACCCCACTGCTAGCATGGTGACAGACTGATCTAATCCTATCCCTAGCCAGATCCCTCAACATTTCCCCTTCTGGTTCCAGGATAGCAGTGCCTCTTCACAGCTTCCAAGGTTTATAAAATCCAAATAAAGCAATAAGCAAAGTCTGGGTTTTGATTTCCCAGTCTTCCACAGTCTGCAGAGCCCACACACACCCAACAGCCAACACCACCATGCAGAATGAAAAAAGCAGTACCAAACAGCCAGATAACCAAGAAAGCCTTCCCACATCAGACTCAACCTTAGACTGGTCATAAAAACAGGATGTGTTCAGTACTTGTCCTCCTGACAAGCTCCCACCCAAGTCGGTCAGGCCCTGTGTAGTCCCTGGAGCTGAACACTGCCTTCAGAGGTCCCCAGGCAGGCTGAGACTGCTCATTAAATCCCTCCTGGTCCACTCAGGGAGTCCCAAGCAGATGGCATTGAAGCTGGCTGAATCTCTAAAGGATGACCTGGAAACTGCAGCAATAACCTTCTCTACCCAGTCTACAGAGCCCTGCTGGTGGCACTGGATGTGCACCCTGCTGGTAGCATCTGAAGTCAGCATTTCTCTTCTTTACTCCTTGATGCAAATGGTGGGAGCCAGCAGAAACTCTCAGAAATGTCAAGTATCATAAAGCCCCATTGACTCTCAAAGATAATTTGTAGTGCATTAGGACAAGGAGAACTTCCCACCAGGAGAATATTCACAGACTCCTGAATTCAGCAAAACAGATGCAATTATTTCTTTTCTAAGGGTGCAATCTGATCCCAGCAGTGAGAATTAACCTCACAGACAAATATTAGCCTTAATTTTGGTTTAACAGCCAGGATCAGCTACCATAAGTTTCAAAATTGTTCTCTTGAAATGCACAGCTAAACCAGGGAGGAACAGGGGAGAGCACAAATCCCCAGCAGTGCTTATTTAAATAATCTTGCTGACAGATCTGTTCCTTTCTCAAAATTTCCAGCCTGCACAACAGATCAGAATATGAAATCAGATACTGTCACTGGGCTCTGGTAAATGGGAACATAAGGACTAAACACTCCCTTTCCGTAAGAATAAATACTCCAATTCGAACTGCACCACTCTCATTGTTCATGCTGTCACCAAAATCCTGCAGGCAGCATTACAGCCTAGTACTGAGCAGCACCCATCATTACTCACTTCACAAGCAGATATAGATTTTCAGCACTCATTTACTGATGAACATGTTCCTGACATGATAATCTCTTCAAAAGATTCTGCATAAGTTATACCTACTGGATTCTAAAGGAAATTTGGCATCTCTGCCTAGGAATTACTGTCAATATTTTCAGCATCTCTGAGACGTTTAGGGAACAAATTTCCCTTTAATTTTAAGACTGCAAGCAAAGGAGAAGCTACTACACTAATAGGCTAATTTTTGCGGTGTTTTAATGACTGTCTGTTAAAAACTTACAACTCCCTTCCAGTCTGAATTTGCTGAGTTGCAAGTTCCATGTCAGTGGAGCTTGTTACATGTTTTTCTGTTTGATCCAAAAGGCAAAGTAGATACTGATGAATTGTAGTTCCATCATTCATCCTTTTTCATCACAAATGGAACATGGCCCTAGTTACAGCCTTACTAGTAGTTAAGGCCAATTGCCAAGACTTTTGCTTTTATATAATTCTTACAGTCCTTTTCTTCACCATCTCTATGTACTAGATTAGTCAAAAATATTTAAGGTGAAATTTACACTCATTTTAGGAGGGAATTGGATCTCAAGAGCTGGGTTTACAATGCTTCTGTCAACTTCCAGAGTGCACTTCTAGCTAAAAGAGGACACAGGCAATAAAACAATGACTATGCCAGATTCAGAGATTGAGAATTTGATAATCTGACATAACCCAAAATACAATCCCTGCCTTACACTTACATGGCTTTACCGTTCTGCTCTGCTGCACAGCATGGAAAGCCATGGCTGTAAGCCAGCAAACACCCAAGCCAAGTCAGATCCGGGTGCTGCTTGTAACCAAGGGCAGCTAAGCCAGTTTGTGGTTGTTCTGTGGCCACTGTGTACTGGCTTGGTTCCCCCCAAAATCATCTTCAATCACACAGAGATGATTTACTCTTGAGGAGAAAGAGTGATTCTTCACAATAAATCCAGGGAGGCCAGATGAAGAGAGCTGGGAAAGTGGAAGTGAATACCAGAAACTGAAGGTGCTGCTTCATGGCTGGGAAATCAGCTGCAAGAAACCTGCTCAGCCATTAACTGCTGAGGACTCTGGTTGAGATCAAGACAGGGAGGGATCAGTTCTCTTGAAGCTGCTCACTCACCTATGCTGTCAATTCCTTGTTGTTTCTGACATGGACCTCAAATGTTTTCTGTAGTGCCCCTCAGACTCACTACAGCATGTTATTTTGCAGAGATGAGCTGCCATCTACTAACTAAAAGTGAAAATGTAATGAGGTTTAAAGACAAGAAATAGCTCCAAGGGATGTGCTCCACTTATAGAGAAGGGAGGGGAAGAGGCAAGGGGTGTGGGATCTGCCCATGAGAAGTCTTGATGAAGGGACAGGGATTAATTTACAACAGCACATTTAGTGCTGTGTGTAGTACCAAAGTCAAGACACCAAGTTCCCCAGGAGATTTAACACAGGACAGTTCAGGGGCATTCAGAGCTCTCGGAAAAGGCCCATAGCCAGAGCCCTGCTACTGCAGATAAACCTAAAGGAGCAGAGGGGTGGCTATCAGGAGACCACAGGATCCTATCATCCCACACGTTGTGATTCTAGCTATTTTCTTCAGAAAGGCAGGACTGCTTAGGCAGAGACAGGATTTTTACCAAAGGCAGCGTGAGAAGATGATTATCCTCTGCAGAACACAAGGCACTGCAGGTAATTACTGCCTGTGGGACCACAAGGATTTAGCTAGGGACAGAGGATATGGAAAATTGCAATGTACCTTAAATGACCATTTCTGCTGAATCCATGATTGTTACTATTAAGTAAAGTTAAAAATTGCAGTCCATAATCTTGTCTTTCAAAGGTATTTTGTGCTCTGCACTGAGGACTAGGACTGAGAGGGCACTGTCTATTTTGTCATGAACCATCTGTCTCTGATGATGGCATGTTTTTGTCCTTAACTGTTTACAAGAGTTTGGTAGAGGGTGGATGGTGATGATGGTGGTGCAGCTGGAAGGGTTGGTTGGTTTTACCACACAGTTTCTACAAGATTACCTGCTGCTTTGAATGAAGTTTTTTGCCTCTTCTAAAAACATGCATGAATTACTCCTCATGATTATGAGGAGATTACTCCTCATGATTATGTACCTGGTGACAGCAAGCATGAGCATGCCAGAGCTCAGCAATGCAGCAAAGAACCCACCTGCAGACACCTCTTCCCCCAATCTTCCCTCTGACAAGATGTTAGAACTCAAGCTCTGAAGTTTTTAGACTCAGAGATAAGCTCCAAAGTCAGAATGTGTGAGAGAGAAGAGAGAAGAGTTGAGCAGAGAAAAGAAAACTGTACCTTCAAGTCTGAACATCCTGAGATTTCTAAGATTTGTTCATTTCCCATTTATCATGGCCAAACATAGATGAAATCTGCCACAAGGATCATCCACAAGTGACTTGTCATCTCAGAAAATATCTGCTGCTGGTGAAAGGAAGAGACCCTCCACCCCATGAAGGTTAAGGCAGACTGGTATTTTCCTGTGAGAAAGTCAGAATTGCCAGTCAGATAACTGCATTTATGTTCACAGCATTATGAAGACACCCAACACCATATAAATATCATAAATATACACAGAGAAGAAGATTAATGATGTGAGAGATGAGTTATAAACACATATAAAGTCAAGAGCTTGATGATAAGCCAACCTTGTGAAACAGGACTCTAATTTTGCTGGAAGATGAATTGCAGCTACAGTGAAGCATCAAGTTTTAAATGCTTCAGGGAGTTGTGTGTTTTAGGTTAGGTGACCCTGGCATCAGTAGGAAAATGAAGTGGTATTTTTATCTCAGAGCATGGGTTTTACTTAGGATTGGAGGTCACCTATTAATCTGTAGAGGAGCTGATGCCCAGACAGCAGTGTGGTGTGTGTACATGTACATGGGTAACAAGCTCTCACAGCTTCCATAAAATTTAAGATGCTTGAAAAAGCTCCTTTGTAGCAGGTAAGGAGAAGAGTTAGGAGAGAAAATGTTAATATTTGCCTGGATTATTAAAATCTCCTCTTCACAGTTTCTAAACAATCCTATTATCGCTGCTCTTGAGCAAACTGCCTAAAAAGACAGCCATTCTGCAGCTGAGGCACTCTGCACCACAGCACTCCGTAAAACAAGATAGATTTTTATCTGGAAGAAGAGGCTTTTAGAAAAGCAGCAGCAGCCAGGGGTAGAGAGATGTCAGAGCCACTCAGCCCTTCTCACACGGGCTCCATCCTGGGTGACAGCGGCCACGGCGGCTGCAGCTGCCACCCATGCAGGGCTGTGTCTGCTCGGATGAGGAGCGGCTGAGGCTTCATCTCTGTGACTGCAGTGCTGGGAGCCAGGATGGTTGGCAAAGGGGGCTGTCAAAGGATGTGACTGCAGGCTTCTGATGAGAAAGAGACGCTGTTTGGAGGGGATTTTGCAGAGAAATGCCACGATGAGCTGAGTTTTCTTTGACTCACTCTGAGGCAAGTTTGGATTAGCACTGGTGCCTGAAAGAAACCTGAGACAAACCCAAATTCAAACCCTGACCAGTTTTAATACTGATAAATGTGGTGGTTTACACCTCTGCAAAGCAGAGCTCATGTCTCTCTGCACACACATCTTTCTGTCAGAGGGAGGGGTTTTTAACCATCACTGTACATGAGAATAAATAAGTACATAAGGCACTCAAGGAGTGAATCTCCCACTTCCCAGCATCAAGGAATGTGGAGACAAGATGAATTTTTAACCTCTGTAGAGAGAGATTGTTTTCTCATAACAAGAAAACATCTGTAGTGGTTTTGTTACGATGATTTCATGCATACCTGGCTTTTCTTGGGAAACTCTGCTTCATGGATTCCATTCTGATTTTTGTGTTCTTTTTCACCTTTGCAAATCTTTCTCAAGATCCGCAAAAAAATCTCCACAGTAACTAGTTTCATTGAATGCTGCCTATCTCTGAATTTGCAGCTATACCTGGAGGTAAATCTCAAGGAAGTTCAGACTGGACATCAGAAAAAGGTTCTTCGCTGAGAGGGTTGTCAGTCACTGGAACTGACACCTTAGAGAAGTGGTCACGGCACCAAGCCTGCCAGAGTTCAAGGAGCTTCAGGATGATGTTCTTAGACAATGGGTTAGTTTTAGGTAGTCCTGTGAGAAGCAGGGACCTCGACTCCACAACTCTTATGGGTTCCTTCTATGTTTCTCTGGTTTTCAGCAGAGAGGAGCAGACTCTGACCACCACCCACCTCTGCCAGTGGGATTAGTTCACTCTCAGATACCTCTGCGGTTTATTTGCAGATATAAGAAAGACTCAACATTGTTCTACCACATTTTCAGCCCAGAAAATGCCTGATGTCTGCTAAAACTTCATAAAGATTTGTAGTAGAGATATATGGGATGAGCCCAAGCACTCCAAATGACACCTGTGCATGTGCTCCAGCCTCCAGCATCACATCGATGCAGTGGGAGCTCTGACAACTGAGCGCACCACGGCAGTGCTGAGCCGCCTGGCACCACTTCCAGGGATGCTCAGCATTCCCAAAAATTCTCCCTCTTGCCTCTGGGTACGATGGGACGGGCAGGCGGACTGACGGAAGGCGGCGGGCGGACTGAAGGCAGCGCCCGGAGGAGCCGCAGCACCGCTCGGCGGTGACGGGTCCCTCTGCAGGTTAAGCATAAGGACACCAGCTCGCTCTCCTGAAACGCGCCGCTTAGCACTGCTGCGTCAGTTTGTGTGGCACCAAGAAAAGCTGTTCTCACACCGTGTCCGAGGCTTTTGCTCTGCTCCCTTCCTTCCCCCCGGTTCTGGTCCCTCCGGGTGCAAAGTCCTCACTTCCCCAGTTTTTTTATACTGGAGTATACAGCAGTAATACTGGGATGATGCTTCTTCATAACCCTCTGCCTGACTGTAAGACACAGTCAGCTGTGCTTAATACCTCGATTGAAAAAAAAAAAAAGTTATTGGGGAAAAAAAAAGGAATTTCCCAATAAATTTCGCTACCTTTACAACTTTTTTGCATCCTTGACACGTAAGTTAGAGAAACATAGGATCATTCCTCACAAAAGATCTGTGACATTAATCAATTTGTAATCAGTTTGTCTCTAGGGAACTCATCCACCACTGTCTGTGCATCCCAGAAGTACCAAATTCAACCATGATCACAGTCAGTGCAGGTAGATTCATGTTATAACAATATATCTGTAGCCACAGGAGTGTTCTAAGAAGTCTGTGCTGTGGATTACATCCTGAAAATTCAAGAGTCCTTATCTAGTACCCCAAAGGGTTACTGCCTGAATTGCTGGCAAGAGTTAACAGAAAGTTGACTTCATATATGACACATGTTCTTGACTGTCAACATGGAAAAAGCTTGTAATGAGATATGAAGACATAATCAGCAGGTTATTTTATAAAGCCTGTGGGAAACAACTCTGTCATATTCCCTATGGTTATATCAAACCAGGTTTTTATTATGTTACAGTCATTTCAACAAAGCAGCCAGGAGAAGAGTGACAGTAAACCAACCTGTGCTTGGGATTTGAGCCCTGGCAGCCAGCACCTGCAAGTAGTGCACCAGCTAACCAGAAGCATCTCTACACGGTGACAAAAAAAGTAGGTAGCAGAATCTGGTTTTAGATGTGACTTACCCTGAGGGGTTTTGGTGAACTAACAACACAGTACAGACAAACATTTTGAGTTAAAAGCCGTGAATCCAGTTATTGAAGGACATGGTCTGCTTCCTGGAGCACTCACACTGGACAAACTGTGTTAGTCTCAAATCCCAGTGGCTGCAGAGACCCAGGGTCACGGCACTGAGATGTGTTTCATCACTGAACTTCTATTTCCTTTTAAACACCTAAACAGCCCGTGACACCTTTGCAAACTGAAGACAAACTGATGTCTCAAGAAAAGTTTATCTGTGGTTTTCAGCCTGTAAATTGTCAACTCACCAGGGTTGGAACTTCATTTTAAGAGTCTGAGAAAACAAAACAAAACAAAATCCAGAACAAACAAACAAGACCCCCACTAAAATAAAACAAACAAGAATACACAAGAAAAGCTAATTAAACATCAGCAATCTTAAATCTGCTATCTGGGGCTTGCACTTCTGTTGGTAGATATGTGAGCATCAGCAAATGAGAAAAAGTCTGAAAAATCACTAAGCTGGGATATTAAGGGATCAGCGTGATTTCTTAATTCACTCTCGAGGTGAGAAGAAACTCCATCTCAAATGGCATCACTGTAGCAACAGCTCCAAGCCAAGCAGATAAATGGCCTTGCAAAAAGCTCTCTCAGTCAGAAATGGTGTGAATTAGGTCAAGGTTGGGATAATGCAGAGATCAGAAAATGGGGCCTCTACATAAGCCAAAAAGCAAAGTGCTAATGGCCTGGAGAGCAATATATAAAGAGTTCTTAAGAAGAACAACACATCACTAAACCATATATTTTCTCACCAGCAGTCAGCTGCATGTTGGTGCTTTAATGAAGTTACAAGGCAGAACACAGGAATATCTAATCTCCAGAGAACATCATTAGTGGAGACAAACTACATTTCACAATCCTGCCATTATTTTTGCTAGCATCTCATTAATCATTTAATGGTCATTACTCATTATTTGCTTAGCCTGGGCAGAGTACATAGCTGTGTATAAATACTCATATTCACAGAATCACGGATTCAGGTGGTCCCTGGCCCCCAGAGCCAAGAGAGCTGTAATTTTTCTCTGCTGCCAGTAACCATCAGGAGTTTGCATAGGAGGAAATACTGCATACAGTATATTTCCTTCTTCACGGGCAGTTGAAATGGAGATTAACTTCTATTGTGATAAACTGAAGATGCTGCCAGGCAGTAAGGGGTAAAATCCTCTGTCAGGTTTGGATTTAAAGAAGGCAATGATATTGCTCCACTGCCCTCACATTCCAATGGGGGACTGAAATTGTCTGAAAAAGGTCATAGAAAATAAACTCAGTTTCAACCTGGTAGTCAAATACAGACAGGCTCCCTAGGGGTCTACCTGTATGCCCAGGGGTTAGAAACAGGCTCACCTAAAGGACAGAGGAACAAGATACTTGTCTGCAGGCACTGCTGCTGGTAAAGGCCATTTGCAGCGTTAATGGCCTTCACTCAAACACAAGGTGACATATTTCCTCTAAACCTTGAAAAAGCATTAATCCTTGTCCTCTGAATAAACACAGCCAGGTGGAAGGAGTTATCCAGTTTACCAGCTGAGAGGTGCCAAAACCAGAGACTGGAACCTGGTCCTCCCATGGTGACCTGGGAAAGCATAGGTGCTCTCACATCACGGGAATGTGGCATTTCACCAGTGAGTTACACGTCCTCCCACCACCTGGGAGGAGGGTCTGTGCAGATCCACACTTAGAGGGAAATTAAGGCAAGGAATACACATTGCTCAGTACCTGCTCC
Source organism: Myiozetetes cayanensis (assembly GCF_022539395.1). Taxonomy (NCBI): domain Eukaryota; kingdom Metazoa; phylum Chordata; class Aves; order Passeriformes; family Tyrannidae; genus Myiozetetes; species Myiozetetes cayanensis. The sequence goes on from NW_026086605.1 coordinate 12,692,969, forward strand.
TTGTGGCCATACAGTGCTTGTTTTAACCGAACACCGTGCGGAGATAGCATCTCTGTGTGGCATTTAATGACCCAAGACATTGAGAAGGAAGAGACATTCAGAACTAAACCAATTTCATAGCCATCTCCTGCAGTCTGTGAATGTGCTGGGCTAGTTCTGCATCCCGGTTTATCCCAGGGTAATTCCACAGCCAGCAGCAGAGGCACAAAAGGGAACAGGGTGATAACTCAGTCTCTGTGGTGCTGGTGGGGGGACCCTGATTGCAGCATGCACTCAGACCAGGACAGTGTCTCTAGGTGGGTGTCAGAGTTGCTGTGCCTTTGCAGATAAGTTGCACAACCTCCCATTTTTAACAGGTGAGAAGTAGTCCCTTTTATTCCTTCATGCCCTTACATCATCTAAGGAGCAGTTGCCCAACCCATGTAACAGTTTTCTAAAGATGTTTCTCTTGTGGCAGGCATTTGAGACAGAAAAAACATCAGTCCAGGTAATTAAATAATTTGTCAAAGTTATAAACAATTGCAAATGGCTCCTAATGAAGTGACTCATGACCTCCCATGCCACAGGCCAGGAGCACTCCTGCAAGAGCCCTATGGGCCCTTCCTCACTGCCGGGAAAAGTGCTCTTGGCAAGGGCCTGTTTCCAGCACAGCAAACCTCGGGACAGGTGAAATGTCTGCTCCTGCACACCGGCTTTCCTGTGGAAAAGATGCTCCACTCCCAGCACAGAAGAAGAAGACCAAAGTGTGACAAAGCCACTCCTGCCCCCAGCAGCTCTGTAATTGCTGGGGTTTGGGGGAGGCCAGGAACCAAGCAGGGTTAGTGGCATAGCCAAGGTGCTCCTGCAGGAACTGGCCCAGGGTGAGTGTGGAGTTGGTGGCACAAACCAAGGGCACAGGCCCAGGCACACTGGACCTGCACTGCTGGCTCTCTGCTCCCTACCAAAATATATGTATAAGGGCTTGCTCTGGATATGCACAAGTCCAGAAGGCATAAGGGCTGCATGCACAGCATCAGTGCTGCTCCTGCATCGCAGGCTCAGGCACAAAACCAACCACACTGTCCTGCTGAACTTACCCTCTTTTAAACGACCAACTCAAGATTTGATGATGAAATCATCTTTTTTCTCAAAGCAAGAGGGACTGATAGCTGTGTTGCACCAAAAGGGCTCTCACCTATATGGTGAGGGTTTCCCACACCTGTACCCACCACTCACTCCATCATACCAGACAAAAAGCCTACAGCTGGCATTTTACTCCCATAAAGGAGCAAAAAAAATCCCTTATGCTGTGTTCTGTAATGCTGAGGCAAAAGCAAAGGGTTTTCCAACACAGACCTCCAAAAGATGCAATGAACAACAGCTTCCAGTGCAGTTTTGGAGATCTGCTGCCAAGGAGGGGCTGCCTTCCTCCGAGGACGGTGCCCTGGAGAGCCACAGACAGCCTCACAGCAGGCTCAGAAGAGTGACTACACTGCTGGGGACGTGGGGCAGGTCCACTTGCTGGAAGACAGATAGATTATTTTAGTCCTTGTTTCCTCTTCACTTCACCCTAAGAACTGTGTAATCAAATGTGCTTAGTTTTGAGAATCATTTTGGACATTTGCCCATGTCTAGCAATTTACTTACCTCAGTAGGCCTTTCTCTCTTTCCCCCAGCAGCTTCTGACGTCTTCTACCACAAGTTAAGGAATATTCCCTTTCTTCTACAATTCAAAAAATGCGTGTGTAGGCTCTGAGTTACTGGTGAGATCCCACATCACAACAGAGCACAGTGATTACCCTGAAGCATCCTTTACAGACCACTAACATCAAGGCCAGGAGATTGCATTTGGGAGAAGTAAAATTCCCTTGTAGATTGTCCTGTCCAGAGTATGTTTCCAGAGGACGTTTCCTACTCCTTTTATATCCTATTTTCATGAGCTGTGAGAAACTATTTAGCCTTTAGGTATGTTTTTGCCCAGGAGAGATGGAAAGGCAAAATTATTTTTCTAAAGTAATTGCTCTACAGAGAGTGCACAACACTTTCTGAAGCAGAGTCAGCACATAAATGCAAGCCATTAAATGAGAAGCCCACTGAGTATTAAAGCAGTTGAGAACCGTGACCAGCTGTGTCCCAGCTAAAAATCACCTGTGGAGTTCAGCCAGGGGTCATGATGCCCTATAACAACAACTTGAAGGGGTCCTGATACCCTATAATGGCAAAATGGAAGCATGAGCTGATTAGCCGAGGGTTTTTATCTGATGGATGAACATTAATAGTCATTTCACTCACAGGTAAAGGAGAACACAAATATCGTGGCTGGATCAATTGTAGTTCATTAAGGTAACTGCACAAGTTGCTGTTCAGATTGGAGGAGATGACGTTATGGCCCTGTGAGTCGTCTGTATGTGCCTTTGAACAACTACAGGTACCTCTCCCTGCTGATCCCTTTCAGAGTGATCCCATCAAGGCAACCAGCCCTGCAATGGGAGCCAGCGTGGACAGAAACCTCAGTGCTGGCAGCAAGTGTACTTCAGTGGAGATGTTTCCTTTGTCTTTTAACAAAATAGGTGAATGTAACACCCTTTCCCTCCCCCCACTTTTCCTGAATCCATCTGGAAACTTGAGCTGAAAAGAAACCTGAAAATGTTCTCAGAGGAAAGCTGTATAGAGAAAAATGATGTTGAATATGTCCTTGCATGGCAATAAGTTGTATTTATCTGTAAAATGAGCTTTTGAGAGGAAAAGAGGAAGTGCCTTTGGGATATTTAAAATGGATAGAAGATGATAATCCAGTACCATGGAACAAAAGAGCCAACTGCTCTGATTGCAGTGTGCCCTCTGATGGGGAGCAAGAAGTGCCCCAGCGCAAGGGCCTTGGACATGTAAGTGTGTTACAAATGCCACAGTACCTATAGGATGTGTATCCAAGAGCAGCCTTTGTCCCAAAGTCCTGTTCCAGGCTTTGAAAGTGATTCTTAGAGCCTCCTGACTGAAGGGTTGGTCCTTTCAGCCTGTTTTCGTAGGGAAATCTGAGCTCACAGTGATGTGGTGTGGTCAGAGCCAGGTGTGTTCTCCCTGCCTCCTCCCTGCCCCAGTCAGGGTTGGGGACATGCTTCACCAAAGAGAAATGGGGGGGCAGCAGTAACACAGATAAGCACTTTTGACTTACCTGATTTATCCTGGTTGATGAATCACTCAACAGCCCTCAATCAGCAGAGAGGGCAGCTCACAGGCATCCACCAATGGCTCTCCATTGAGAGTTACCATCTCCAGGAGGGAGGGACCCTGCATTGCTGGAGGCTGTCACTGGCTAGCACATGGGACAGCCCTGAAAATGAAAAACAAGGTGGAAAAAAAAAAGGTGCTGGAGGTTGTATCCATCACCTCTCCTAGAAAAGCTACCAACCACTCCAGAAGGCAAGCATTGGGTGAGAGACAGATCTGTGAAAGCCGTGTGTCAGTGGGGAAGATAAACCACAGGATTTATCCATCTGCCACAGCAGATCTCTTCCATCCTCATCCTCCTGCCCTGGCTGACTGAGGGCTGAGCTGCATCCCCCTCTCTGCGGCACCAGAAGGAGAGAGAAAGGGAGCCAGGCTGTTCTGGGCAGCCCAGGGATTTCCCAGTAGGAGCAACCCCTGCCAAAACAACACGATGGATCGTTTCCGGATGATCTTCCAATACTTCCAGTCCAACTCGGAGTCTGTAATGAATGGGATCTGTGGGCTGTTAGCCCTGGCTAGTGTGAAGATGTATACCTGCTTTGACTTCAGCTGCCCCTGTCTGCCCCAGTACAACATGGCATACGGCTTGGGGATCATGTTCGTACCCCCCGTCATCCTCTTCCTATGCGGCCTCATCCTCAACAGACAGTCCCTGGTGATGCTGGATGAGTGGAGGAGACCACAGGGGCACAGAAGGAAGGACCTGGCTGTCATCAGGTGGGGTTTGCAGCGGGAGTGGCATCCCTCTTTTCACCTCCTGCTTAGCTGTCTCTCTCCATAGCTTTGATCCTCCTGGTAATTAATTTTCTTGCAAGCTCATCTCCTGAGACCCTTCCCGGTGAGCCTGGAGGGGCAGAGGCATGGCAAATGCCTTTACTTCAGCAGAAATGAAGGCAGTCTATCCCATCCCAGCAAAGGAGAGCAGGAGTGCCTCAACATCTGGATTTGTGACATCACCCTGGGACAGTGTGTTGCTGCTTGCCCTGTCATGTACTCACAGGGTGTCTCCTGGGGCTTCCATGTGCAAAAAGATTTCCACTTAAGTATGCAGAAGCTGTGTCATTTTCTTATCGTTAGGCTTGTGGTTTCCCTCCCTTCAGCTGAGCTTTTACTGACTTACACTGGTGGAAGGGAGAGGAGAATCCCATTCCATTTCTTATATACAAAGTTTTATGCAGCACACAGGTTGGCTCAGAGTGTAGCAAGAAAGGCTGCAGAGAAAAGGAATTTTCCAGGTGGAAACTGAACTGATTAGAAAAGAAAGTGTGAATGTGGAAGGCAAGGGAGAGCTGATAAGGACCTGTCCATGGGAGACATAAGTGCACAGTCAAGGCAAGCATGTAATGAGGAGACCACACAGTGATTGAATGCAGGCAGCACACAGAGCATTATCATGTGCTGATGCAGGTTTCACTGGGAGGCAGCACCAACAAAGAGATCCCAGAGCACAAGAAGCATCAGCTGGGGCAATGATGGGGAGAGTCCTGGAAGTCAGTTCCCTGGCTCTGAGAGGGCTGCTTGGCACAGAACAGCCTGCATTCATCAAGGCTCTGGATGAGGAGAAAGCACCCAGCATTTCCCTACTCACCTCTCTCTCCCTCTTGCCCCAGGTACATGTGTTCCTCCATCGTGCAGCGAGCCATGGTTGCCCCTGTTGTCTGGATCATAGTCACCCTTCTGGATGGCAAATGCCTGATCTGTGCTTTCAGTGGCTCCGTGGATCCCGAGAAGTTTGTGGGCTTTGCCAATGTCACCTCAGTGCAGGTGGAGCAGCTCTTGGCCAAAGTGCCCTGCAAGGACGACGAACTCATGAGGAACAACACGTCCCGCAAGGCAGTGTCCAGGTACCTGCGCTGCTGGTCCCAGGTAGGTCACCGCTCATGTCAGTGAGGTGGCCAGGCAAGTGGCATCTGCTCCTGCTTTTCCTCCATTTGTCACCACTTCACCATGGTCAGGCTGGGAGCGAGGCTGCTCTGTGCTTCTTTATGCCTTTAAGGACTGCTACCCTCAGCCATAATCTCAAGTCACTCAGGTGGGGAAAAGGAAGGAAACAACATATGGTTTAACTAACAGAACTTTCTTTCTAGAAGAACCAGCAGCTTCTAAACCCACATAACAAAAAGCAGGATGCAAGGAATGTAGGTGTCTCCTAAGGTACTGTCCAATGTTAGAAGTTCTTTCTAACTTCTAACCTTGGAGACAGGACCTGCTGTTTTAAGGACAGTGCAAGCATAGACAGATGAAAACAGCTTGCTCAGGAATGATAGAACAGGACACGATGGGGAGAGAAGCCCTCACTGGGTTCTGCCCTTGGTACAGGAGTGCCAGGTCAGGGATGGGGACCAGTGGGAGGTCATTGAAAACAAGCTCTTCCCTCTTACCAAAGGTAGCTGCACGTAGTCCAGGCTGTCTTCACCCTGCTGTGAGGACTCCTGGGCCCTGGAGTCAGTGTAGGTGGCAGATGAGGATCTCACTGGAGAACCAAAGGAGTCCCCTTTCCCTGGGGCACTCCCATGCTCAAAGCAGGTGCCTGTCTGCTCCAGGCTAACTTTGCAAACACTTATCCTTACTGAACAACTGATGGACAGATAAATATCCTATATTTTCTGGAATGAGAGTGCACCAACCCTCTGAGTGCAGTTTGGGGTGCTGGACTTCAGGGGCAGATCAAAGACAGGAGTCCGGATATGCCACATCTCCCCTCCAGCCCCACAAACTCCCTGTCTTGCTGATACAGGCAAACAGCTTCGTGCCTGTCCTTGTGTCTGTCTTGCCCACATCTTCTTTCTTATCATCCAGGCACTTGGCTGGAGCATTTTATTGATCCTTATCGTAGCAGCTTTCCTTGCCCGCTGGCTCAGACCTTGCTTCAACCAGGCCACCCTTCTGCAGGCACGTCACTGGAGCAACTATATTGACATGGAGCAAAAGATTTTTGAGGAAACCTGCTGTGAACACAGTCGTCTCTTTGCTCACAAATGCATCCTCCACTTCTTTGAAAGCATGCGGCAAGAGATCAAACTGCACAACTTCAACTTGCCTAGGGAGGGAGAGAGGGATGAAGGAGAGGAAGATCTTCTCAGGGGCATGACAGATCAGGACCAGGTGAACAAACTTCTGAAAACATGGTACTATGATAAGCCTCCCCTGGACGTCAGTCAGGCAACCCAGAGACGTCCACTGGGGCAAGAGAGATCCCCTCTGCCCTGGGCAGACAGCCCCAGAACCTGCTCCAAGTTCCCCCAGCACACCAATGTGTAAAGAGGGCTTTGTCCTGCAGACACTGAAGGAGCCCTGCCAAGCCTCTGCACAAAGCAAGGATCAGCAGGCAGATGATAGTGGTGATCACACCTTCCTCCAAAACCCCAACTCCAAAGGCTCCGCTTCAGGGCATGCCTAGCAAAACCTCCAAAATAAACAAGCTCTGAGAATCCAAAGGTCCTGGACTCGGTCACTGTTAATGACTTTCTCAGCCAAGGGATCTGTGTGGCACTTTTGCCATATTAAAGAGTTTGCAGCTCCTTACAGCTGCAATAAAACCATTCTGGATTTAGGAAGGATTTAACCGAGGGAGCAACATCTGGCTGTGTACACAAACCTACTGCAGTGGCAGCCTCACAGAGGTGTGAGGAGCTCCTGCCCATTCCAGTGAAACCTGGGTCACAGGGTTAGCACTGCTGACTCAGAAATTATTTAATTGGCAATTCTTTTAGTACCACACCAACATGCTTACTCAAAAAGGCAAAACCACCTCCAACATCTTCCCATGTGCTGAGAGCTCTGGCTGCCTCCCAGCCCAGCTGCCAAACTGTTCTGCCTCCCTCTAAGAACCCATCAATACTTGCATGCATTTTAAAAATAAAATGTGGCAATACACTGAAATTCATGGAGCAGCATAACTTGAATTGAAGATACCCCTGAATAAGGTTGGACTGGGTTGGATTTGCAGAAGGCAAAGGAGATGGAGGCTTTGATTAACACATCCAGAGGCACAGGATTGTGCTGGGGTTCAGGTACCTGCTCTAAGCACTGATGCTGAGCCATAAAAAGGACACACTGACTATGCCTGAGAAGTCTGAACAAAGATTTTAAACACCCTCCTGCTCAATTTGAGTACAAACCAATCTATCCAAAGGATCATCCTTGCATCACCTATTTGGGCATTTCCATCCAGAGTTAAAAACTGTTTGGTTGTAACCTTATCTCTAAGCCTCTAACACTGATTATCTTCTTACCTGCCTTTTCCAGCCCCTGTTGTACATGGGGCCAACTGTCGTGCCAGTGTGACTGAGATTTCTGTCCAGTGTTGCTGCTTGGATTCATTAAAGTCTTTACCGCAAACTAACCCCATACAGACACATCTGTTCCTCCAGGCTGAGCCTTACACTGATGTTCTCTGTGTTCCTAGGAGCAAGGGGTGCAAGGTGGAGGGGCTGTGAGGAGGGGGGTGAAGAATAAATGTCTTCTTGGGCATGCATGGATAGATGGGACAAGCAGGGCTTCCAGGTGGAAAGAAGAGGGTGGGAAAGAGGCAAAGACACCTTGGGACTAAATCCAAAATGAGGGATCAAAACGAAAACACATATATTAATCTCCCAAATTAACTTGTGAAGCTGCTGGCAGGTGGGTCATCTTCTCCCCAGGATGTTTGTATGCATGGGTCAGAGAAGGAGGAGGTACCCGGCAAAACACTGGGAGGCCAAATAACTCCATGGCCCACCTGTGGGCAGCTGCATCCCTCTGCCATCCAAGACCCAGTCAGGAGCTGCAGGGCACAGAGAGATGGGCTGCAGAGCTTTTCTTATTTGCATAGCAAAATCAGGTCTGGCTGAATCCTTGAGCTCTCTTGGACGTGCTCAGAGAGTGCACAAAGCCAGCTGTGGCCCATGCTGGTTGGGAAACAAAAGAGTGGTCTTCCCCCCAGGAGCTCTTTAAATCCAGGGAACTTCGGAGCTCGCATTTGAAATCAGCATTGCATTTTGAATTTTGTCTCTGGTTTACTTTTATCAGACACGATATCACAAATCTGAGGCTGTGACTCAGTTCGGACTCACCATTCCATACTAGTCAAATTGGCTATTTTCCTAATCTGCTCGGAGCAGAGGTCTGCAGCTCCCTTTGCATGCTGCTTTCCATGTTCTCAGGTTTTAAGTCATCCCAGAGTGGCCACAAAATATGAAATGCAAAAAAGAGGAAGAGGAACAGATTTGTTATCTGTACCAGGAGGGAGAAAACAGGAGGGTTTAAGGGTGCTGCCATAGATTTTGCAGGTCTACAAAGGCTCACATGCTTCTGGGAGGGTCAGTCTGATCACGTAGTAGCTCCAGTTGGATGGGGCCGTGGGTGTCCATTCCTCCCAGCCTCCCAGAGTCCCATGCTGCGTTTTCTTCTGAAGCCCAAGAACTCTTCTCCTTCGTGGAAAGTGGATCTGGCACTCCGTGGCAGGACAGGAGGCAACAGGCACAAACACAGAATGCAGGAAATTCCATTTAAATAGAGGAAAAACATTTATTTTGAGGGTGATGGAACAGGCTGTGCAGAGAGACTGGGGCACCATCATCCATAGAAACATTCACAACCTGATGAGATGTGACCCTGATTGTGCTTTGTGCAGACAATCTTCAGACAATCTCCAGAGGTCCCTTCCCACAAGCCATACAAAGAGTATGTGCCCTCCTGTGGAAGTTAAGGCAGAGAGGGCTGTTCACAAACTTTAGCAGCTCTGTCTCTCAGGGCTGTTGTGATGCCTGACCTACAGATATGTCTGACTTCCTCAGGGATCCTCATCTGCTGAGAGCCTATGAAACAGCAGGGATGACTGCAAAGACATTTCCCCAGTCACTTCCCAAACTCTCCTGAGGGGATTTGTTATTGCTTTCGTGTCCCTCCTCTCTATATCCTACACTGACTCGGACATGCAAAGCCCTCCTTAACTTCACAGCTTGGACTCTGTCTTGGCATCCAGGTGCAGGACCCCAAGGAAGGAGGAACTTGGGCATGTACCATCTCTTCCAGGACCTGGTTTCCAAAGCACAAGCAGGTTAGGGTTGTGAGAAGAGGCATCAGCTCTGCCTTCTCTTGCAAATCAGTTGGAGTGAACTTGCTGTTGGGAAGCTCATGGAAACAAAGTTCTCTCTAACAAGGCAACATGGAAAGAGAGATCCAGGCATTGGCTTCTATGGGTTGTTTTATGATTCCCACTGACTTACTGCTGGCTTCAGTGAAAACTGCTAGTGCTGCACACCAAGCAGGCTCAGACCCTTCATTCATGTTTAAAGAAAGGCAGAGTCTTCCTAGAGATCAAAAAGCTCTCTGCTTTTTACAAGGTTGATTCACGCTGGCTTTGATGTGAACTGCCCTTCAAAGAGTCACTCACCAGGTGAATAGGGAAGCCAGCCTGAGCTCTTAGCTAACAATACAATAAGCCTCATCTATATTCATGCAGCAAAATCTCTTCCTGTTTGATGAGATCATGCAATTAACCTCTCCACAGCAGGCAAAGCTAAGACTGCTCAGGTATTACCCACGTTCTTTGTTCTCACCTCTGTGGTGTCACTGTAGGGTGAATTCAGCATTATCAGCTGAGGCCCAGGGCCGGTGTAGGGGAGACGTCAGAAACTTCAGTGCTGACTAATGGTCAAAACACCTGGTTTGGCTTCCTACCTCTACTGACAAACTGCAAAACCTTGGGGAAAAGCTCCTCCCGTGTTCCACCTACCTTTGTACAGCTTGCCTTCCTTGGTGACATGTCCCACAGCCACCAATGCAGCCGTGCTGGTGTCCAGTCAGGTGTATTTTGTTACTCATGTCAACAGCACAGTTGGTGCCTGGACTGGCTGCAACCATCTGTTTTGTGGCTACTCATAGTCCCAGTAATCCCCCATCTTTTGGCCAGCTTTAGGGAGCAATCTAGTGCACCAAGGCTGCTTTATGAACTGGGAATAGAGATGCAGGAGAACATCACCAACACCATCCACTTCTTTTAGATTTCTGCTGTAGGAGCTAAGCCTGGCCTAACCACAAGCATGTCATTAGTGTTTGCCTCAGTTCTGGCAAGCTGGGAGGAATCTGCCTGGTCAGATCTATGCTGGCAACTGTGCCCCCAGGTCTGCAGAGTTGACAGCAATGAGTTTTCACTGCACCATGCATTGGAGGTGTGGGAAACGTGCCCTTAGACATCTTAGCCTTGGGCCAAGGCATATAGCCAAATCCCAGCCTGTCCTGTTAATGGATGCACGTTGCTGTCTCAGGTAGTCCTTGCTCTGCCCTTCCCAGAAGGATTCAACTTCAGAGGAATAGCAGCTCCACTGCACCCTCAGCCCACAGGGCTCCTGGTACCTGCTGGCCTGATAGGCAGGAAGGGTTCTGCACAGTCCATGCCTACACGTGATCTGGTACCTCTGGGAAACGTGGTCCTTTGGGGAATAGCAGCTGCCCTTGGGCCAGGGCAGTCACTGGCAGCATTTACACATCCTTGTTGTGTTCCCAGTTCCTGCACATCCAAAATTCATCAAGGGGTTGGGGTTATACCCACAAGAGGTGACTGCAAGAAAATCATTCAGCCTCCATCACTGCCATTCACAGCAAAGTGCACTTAAGCCCTTCAGAACTGCTCATTGAAAGTGGCTGAAAAGCAGAAATCTGAGGGAAAAAACATGACTCTCAGAGCCCTACTGTGCAGGGAGCATCTCCTGAGAAGGCAGAGGTACCCAGGGCTCAGATGCTTTCAGCAGGATCCACCTGCAGAGTCTCTGTCCCTGCAGCCCTCTCTCCTTTCTGTGCCCTTTTTTCTCCACTCCCAAAGCCAGGACTAGCACTGTGTTACTCTAGATATTTCCAGACTATTTGAGCCAGGGTTTGAAGGATATTTCAGCAAGTTCTGAGGGCACAGGGCTATCAAAAATGAAGCTACAAGTGTCTGGCTGAAATGTGGATGTTTGCAAGACGGAAAGGAGCCACTAGCAGACCTCGGCAATACAGATACAGAGCACCAGGAGCTTTACATCTCTCTCCTCTGCTTTTCCTTTTCCCTTTCCCTTCATTCTGCAGAATAAAACAGAAGAGGTATTTCCCAGTGAAGCAAGTACAGAAGAGGGGGCTGGCAGGCACCTGCAGGTGTTTGCATTAGATGCTGCTGGGGCAATGCAGACATGGAGGAGGGGGGAAGTTCTGGCATCCCACTTTTCCGTGTGAGTCTGCACTGCAGAGGTGGGGTGTTCCTTTCAGTCCTGGGAGGAGCACCCATCTCCTGCATTTGCAAACAGGTTCACAGAGGCCAATCATCCAATTCTACATGTGCCCAGGGCACAGAGTGCTCTGGGGAGGATGCAGCCATGGTAACACTTGCACCCTCCAGCCAAGGGGACTGGTGGCTGGGAGACTGCAGAAATGGGGATATGGGGAAGAACAAAATCAGGTTTTGCAAACCAGAAACAACCCAGGTCCCATAGAAGAAGGTTCCAAAGAAGAGCAGGAGGAAACAAACTCTAAACTTTTGCAATCAGCAAAATCATCAAAAGAAATTATTTTTAACTATTAGAGCTGTAAGAGTGCATGAATGAAACAGTGAACTGCACAGACTTGGTGATGCCCATCTTTGAAGAGGAAACCTGAAAGAATGAAGTAAACTGAGGCCACAGCTTGGACCCTAGTGGGAAGAGGAATCAAGGGAAAATGGACAAGTTTCGGATGATCTTCCAGTTCTTCCAGTCCAACCAGGAGTCCTTCATGAATGGCATCTGTGGGATCATGGCCCTCGCGAGCACCCAGATGTACTCAGCCTTTGATTTCAACTGCCCCTGCCTGCCACACTACAACATGGCCTATGGGCTGGGCATCCTCCTGGTGCCCCCATTCATCCTGTTCCTGCTGGGCTTTGTGCTGAACAACAACATCTCCATGCTGGCAGAGGAGTGGAGGCGTCCACAGGGCCAGCGAGGGAAGGACCCTGCGGTCCTGCGCTACATGTTCTGCTCCATGGCACAGCGGGCCATGATCGCCCCCGCCGTCTGGGTCTCGGTGACACTGCTGGATGGCAAGTGCATCACCTGTGCCTTCTGCACCTCTGTGCCCGTGGAGACCCTGGGCAACACCAGCCACCCCCTCCTCTCCCAAGGGGAGATACAGCGGGTCCTCGCCCGAATCCCCTGCAAGGAGATCTACAATGGACAGGAGCTCATTGCCAACGAAGTGGCCGTCAGGTACCTGCGCTGCATCTCACAGGTAAGAGCCATTGTGGCAGTGCCCTCACTGGTGGTTTGGGGTTAGGCACTGCCAGCCTTAGCTTTCCGTGACAGAATCTCCTTGTTGAAATCAAGCTGCAGAAGGAGAGACTGGTGATTTCACAGGGGTACAAGGTGTTCAGACTCAGCTCTGCAGAGTTATGCCTCCAGTGTGGTGCAGAGGCTGTAGCTGTAGGTTGTCCTGATAATTTGGTATCCCCTCCTGCCTGGGCAGCCTGGGGCTGCAGAGCAGTGATACACAGCAAAACCATATGCAGAGATTTATTCAGAGCAAGTTCAGAAGGGGCTGCTGTGGATATTACTCAGTAGCTGGCAGGCTCTCCCATTGCCTGCAGTTGCTCTTGCTTCTTATTATAACATGTGTAAGCAATGGACTGATAACCATCTATGCCACTTGCCTTTGCCACTTGCATGAGAATAGCCAATGTGTGTTCATTAACCATCCCAGGGAACCACAAGTGAAGATGTGCCACTAACTGCTTGTCCTGTGCTTAATTCCTCTCAAGCCCTCTGCTTCTGGCCATGCTGGAGACAGGATGTTCTGACCCACCTGTCACTCATGTGCTCCTGTTTAAAAGCAGCTCTTCTGCCTCACCTCCTTAGGTAGGGGTTATTATCCCATTTAATAGAAATGGAGCCACAGGGACTTCTCCAAAGACACAAAGCAGATTTTCTTGGGTAGACCCCAATTACCTGCTGCTGGGAAACATTGGGAGCTACAAAAAAAGAGCTCTCACCTAAATACCCCCCTCTCAGATGCTCTTTTAGGGGGCTGAATTTACAGTGGGGTTCACCCTCACAAGCTCTGCCTGCACAGCCTGGCAGCAGCCTGAGCCAAGGCTGATGGTGAACAAGACAGACTGGTCCTGGTTGTGCCCTCATCTCACCCCTCCTGTCAGACCCCATTAACAGGGGAGCTGTCACTGCTGCTCGCTCACAGTAGATGTTACTAAGTCCAACAGCTCGGAAAAAGAGTTAGACAGCTGCATAAACACAGAGTATCTGGAACGATACTGCAAGTCAGAGGACACAGACTGTCCTAGACCCAGGTGAGGTGCGGTCGTATTGGAGGCAGGACCAAGGGCTGGGTGCAGGACTCAGCCTGGTGTTATTTATGGTCACTGCCTGATGATGCTCTGCAAGGCGAAAAGGGAGAGGTGCTGCCTGTGTGGGTGCACTGAACAAAATTTCAGCGCAGATGCACTGATGAGGTACACAGAGTCTCCTCATACAGCTTGGAGTGTAAACACAACCGAATGTCAAACAGCCCAAAGGGGAGCAAGGCTTTTTCTCAGTCCAGGGCTCCTGCTGGCTGGTGGGAAGTGCCAGGAACATGCTCTGCCTGTCTGTGATGGGTCTGGTTCCCCCTCATCCCTGCAGGCCCTGGGCTGGTGCTTTATGCTGCTGATGACCACGCTGGCTTTCTTGGTCAGATCTCTTCGGCCCTGCTTCAGCCAGGCCGCCTTCCTGAAGAGCAGATACTGGTCCCACTACATCGACATCGAGCGCAAGCTGTTCGACGAGACATGTGCGGAGCATGCCAGGAGCTTTGCCAAGGTCTGCATCCAGCAGTTCTTTGAGAGCATGAGCACGGACCTGGTGGCTGCTCGCTGCCAGCTGCCCAAGAAAACCCCTGAGGATGCTGGGGAAGCTTCCAAGAAGCTCTTGGGCATCACTGACCAGGGCACCATGAACATGGCCCTGAAGAGCTGGCACAGATGCAAGCCCCCGTTACACCTTCACCCACCTGCCCTCCCCAGTGGAAACGGCCGGGCAGGAGGGCAGCCCCCTGTGCACTCCTGCACACCCCAAAGGGAGACAGCTGCCTACTACAGCTTGGTGTGAGGGGGTGCAGGGCTATGTAGAGGCAGATTGCACTTCTGGGAGATGGGCTGCAGGGGGGACAGACAGGGCATTCAAACCAGGCAGAGGCAAGAGCCAGCATCACAGCAGCTGCAGGGGAGCAGGCACCCAAAAGCCTCAGTGGTGCTGGTGTGATCCCATCTCCTCTCACATCCAATCCCACAGCACTGGTAATTCAGGCAATGAGTTTTGTGCCCAGCAGGACAACTATGCAAGGTCATGCTGGACGAGCCCTGGGGATGCTGAAGGGGATGTGGTGGGGGTGTGGTAGTCAGATGTGCCGTGTGTCCCACACCACCAAGCACCAGGTTGGTGTTGTTGTTGTGGTTGCCAAGAGAAACACAACCAGATGTGTAAAACTTCCTCTCTATTACGATGTGCTTGGCACTGAGAAGCGCATGCGAGTTTAGGCAGTATTAAAAATCCCCTGGTGGAGAAACAAGCCGGGGGAGCCCCTTTCTCCTGCCAAGTCACGAAACCCTGAATGTCTTCCTATTCTACACATTCTTCCACATACTACATCCCCACAGACATGCAGCTTCCAGGCCAAGAAAAGCTTTAAAATAAATTTGACCCAAGCAATGAGCTAGTAAAGGGATATCCCATGTGCCACTACATGTGACAGCAACAGCATGATTAGTGTCATAGGGACTATTCAACAAGGAGTCCACAGAGATGCTCCTTGAAGGAAATGTCTAGACAAGGGGAACAGTTATCATTCAGTAGTAGAAGGAGGAGGGAGTGGGCCAGGCCAAAATCCTGCCACAAATCTGCCTCAGGACGGTTTGTTCTTATAATTTTTCCTCGATTCTTCCCTGACAAAAGACTGTTGTTAAAAACCACCTGGGTGTTTGTTTAAGGAGCAAAATAAATAATTCAGGCTTACCATTCAAGCTCTGTGTGCTCAGACTCAGGATTTATAAAAGCTATTTACAAAAGCTGTTGGTGTTTCTTTACTTTGATGCAACAAAAAGGGCTGTGAGGGCCCCAGGCCAAGCCCAGGGTGCTGGGGCTGTACGAGTTGGGGTGTTTCGCTCAGAGGAGAAGCCAGAAGGTACTGCCAAACCTACGCAATACAAGGTGGCTGCCCATTTCCATAGAAACTGGGAATGATGGGATGCAGGCCCTTGAGGTGACTATGGAAATCGCAGCCCAGAAGAGTGTTCCCCAGTCGCCCTGATTTTATTGCCAATATGCAGAAGGAAAACCCCTTTTGAGGGATGAGTTTTACCCCTGCTGCGTCCCTTCTAAGACGCTCATCCCCTTGAAATTTCTGCTGCGGTGTTCTTGTTCAAACAACTTATTATGACTGGCTGGTAACTGAGGTGACTGTCATTTGCATAAACCTTAATTATCAGTGTGTAACTCCACAGAGGCTGTGGGGAGAGGAGAACAAAGGACCAAAATGACGAGGAAATTCTCCTTTCTGCTATGAGAGTGCCTTAGCAAGCCAATAGTCAAGGGCAGGCTGAATCTGTCTAACTCCCAAGAGAAAGGAGCGTGACACAGTTTTGTCATTAATCTTCACACCCCAAACTTTAATTAAGGCACCTGCCCTGAAATTAATAGGCACACAACCTGGTTTACATAGCGAAGGAGATTAAAAGATAAAGGCAGTTTCCACTCCTATTATTTGCAGTTCAGTGCTGTTCGTGGCTCACTGAGAAAGGTGCTCTCTGAGTCCCCATGCTGGCGAGGAGCATGGAGGGATGGCAGGCTCCATGGCACAGCCATTAAGGTACCAAAATAAACAGCATGCATTTGCAAAGGGAGGCTTTGGGACTTTTAATTCAGATTTTTAGGATTAGAGCTCTGCCCCCACTCAGCAGATTCAGCAGTTGCAGAGAGCTGTCATAGAGCAGGTAGGTTGTCCTCTCTGTGCTGGATTTTGGGGAAGGTTGTTCATTACCTTTGGAAGGAGACCCTGGGTAACCTGACATGGCCCCCGGGATTTCAGGCGGGCTGTGGTCCAAGTGCTGAGCCCGTTTAGCAGCAGCACCCTGAGCGTGGAGCAAGCCCCAGGGTCCCCATCAAGCCAGGGAGCCAGCTCCAGGCAAGCATGGAGGTGTGGGAGTGCCAAGGGGTGCACCACACCCAAACAACTGGGAGCTGCAAAAACCAGCCTGAGGACCCCAGATCTGAGGGTAGGAAGGAGGACTTGGTCCAAAATCCCATCATCTGAACTGCCAACGCTGGGCCAAGCCCATATTTGCTCCAGGCAGAGAGGAACGTGGGTGTTGCTGAAGATTTGCCTGGGCTGAAGACATCCTCTGGGGAGGGCAGAGTTTAACCCTGGGGACAAGATGACAAGGAGGCTGGGGAAGGAGATTAGGGACCTCTGGCCTCTGCAAAAGGCTGGGCAGGAGCTGGAGCTGAGGGACAGGTGGCAGAGAGGAGGGAGCAATGCAAGGAGAAAGTGAGGTGTCCTTGGCTGCCTCGCAGGCATCGCTCAAGCAGAGGAAGCAGAGGACAGAAAAGCTGCACTGGGCAGGAATGGATCGTGCTTGCCAAACAGCAGGCTGTGCCCAGCCCCGCACATGTGGTCCCCCGGCCCTGCTCAGCCCCCAGCCCACTGCAGCAGCCCCACTGCTCAGTCCTGGCTAGTGGGAAGCAAAACTTGGCCACCCCACAGAGCGTGATGGCAGGTTCATGCTTCTCTCGAAAACCGAGCCAGGCGGGTGCCTTCCCTGCCTGCTCAGCCAGCTCCCATGTACTAAAGCAGCAGTTTCTGCCCCTTCTCGTGTGACCACGAGATTCCCCCTGCCTGCTTAGGGTGGCTCCCACCTGCATCCCCTGGGGACTATGGGGCTGCATCCACCCTGCAGGCTGGGGGGATCCCCCATTTCTCCTTTGCACCCCAGCAAGGTGCCTCAACACTCCCGTTCTCCAGAAAAACTCCAGGCCATCCCGGCCAGCCACTGCACAGCTGCACCGCGGGTCTGAAAAAGGGCGATGAGTTTTTTCCAGTGACTCATTCTCTGCTTTTCATTTCCTTTTTTTTTTTTTTTTTTATTTTAAAGGCACAACCTCAGCCTTGCTCGCAGCAGAATCCAAGCGCCACTCTTTGCCCCACCCAAGAAGAACTTCCTCCCTCCTCCCAAAAGCGGAGGGCATGTTTCAAACTGAATAAGGAAGCCTTAACAAACTCCTAAGGCTGTTTTCACGAGAGTTCGTTTCACCCATCAAGCCGGCCGCAGCTCCATCCCCACTTCTGCACAGCCCCGTGCGCTGCTGGGAACCCACCACAACCAGAGCCCGAGCAAAAACCACGTGAGAGGCTGAGAAGGCTCCAGAACTGGTTTCAACAACTCTTCAAGTAAGTGACTTAATTTCTTCTTGTTTTCCTGCGTTTTGGGGAAAGACTTTAACAGAGGCTGCTAAAAAATTATCTGCTGCAAGCAACTTTTCTCCTCCCCTCCTACCCAACCCTCTTCCCAGACCTTAACTACCAAGCAGAGGCAGAGTGACCCCCCCAGCCCCCCCCCAAACAGCATACTTCCCATTGCCAGCTCCTCTGATTTTTGCTTTGCTGTTTACCAGGCTCTGTCAGGAAGGTCACAGGGTTGTATCAGGATTATTTGTGGGTAACTAATAAATAGGGGCTTGAACTACAACAAGTTTGGGGGTTTAGCATCTGGCTGCAAACGTGGTGTTCCACTAAGTGCAGCAGCTGGAGATGGAGGCCTGGCTCCCCACCAAGTGGTGGCAGTTTTCAGCTGGTCTGTCTCCTTTGCAGATGGAGTTTTGCATGTGGAAAACTGGGAAGCTGCGGGAAGATGTTAAGGGCTGTTTGCAGTGGAAGTCAATGTGATTTTAAAGGGATTGCCATGGGTTAGACACAACAAAGAACAAGAGGCCAAATTTCTGCCCCCGTTCCCCTCTGCTGCCCCATGGCAGAAGGGGGTAAACCAGCATTTGTCAGGGCAGCAGATGAGCTGAGGCACAGTAGTGAAAACACAGTACATGAGAAAGCCTTGCACAAGAGATCATAAGGATTAAGGTGCCTTTGTCTCTTCTGCACAAATGTCCCTGAAGTCTTGTCCCTGCAGTCGGGGCTGGCCCAGGGAAGCCTTGCTATGTGCATACCAGCAGGGAGATGCTGGCACTGGGGCAGATTTCAGGGCAGCCCTGCTGTGAGTCGGGCTCCCTGGGAGCCCCAGATGTGTGCCAATCCTGCCAGCACTGCAAGCTGCCACAGATGGGTAGTGGGGTGCCCGGATCCTTCCTGTCTCCAGCAAACCCTGGTGACAGCAGTTCCCCTGAGGCCAGCAGGTTTTGTCACACGAGTGAGG
Source organism: Myiozetetes cayanensis (assembly GCF_022539395.1). Lineage (NCBI taxonomy): Eukaryota > Metazoa > Chordata > Aves > Passeriformes > Tyrannidae > Myiozetetes > Myiozetetes cayanensis. The sequence continues at coordinate 12,711,573 of NW_026086605.1, forward strand.
GTTCCCAGACCTAGCAAGGTGCTTGAGGCTTCCTGAGATGAAACCCTGTGGGGATACGGTGCAGACAGAAAGTCAACTAAGAACTTAATTAAATCTATCTTGCAAGCGGGCTGGGGGATCGACATCACTGCAGAGAGCATGGACACATTCCCCAGTTATTGCGTTATGCTTCAAAAAAATCAGGGCACGTGCCCTTGGTCCTGAGTGCCTGCAGTCCAGGCAGTGGGGTATAACCAGTGTTGTGCTGGGGAAGCTACACAGGCAAAGGGTAGTGAAGGACATGTCTGGCACTGAGGTGTGCAGGTTGAGGAGCTCAATTTCAGGGCAGCAGTTTTGACTCTGAGCTGGGACTGCAGGCCGGGACAAGGGAGTACGATTATGTCAATCAGCTGTGGGAGAGGAGAAGATCATCCTGCCACACCTAATCCTAGCAAAAACTCCTACATAATAGCTGTCCCAGCTCTACTGGCATTTGGTGTTTGTATCCCAGGTCATCAAGCTAAGCTCTGCTTTCCCAGACAAGCTGGCAGCAACAGCCCTTAAGCACCCCCTCACCCCTCTCAGTGGAGGCTGCTCCTGCCTGGGCCTCTCATACCACATCTCTCTGTACCCAAATCTCCTGGGCTGTCTCACAGCACCCCTTGCTGCCTCCCTCACATAACTTTGCCCATTAATTAATATTAAGTCATCAGGTCTAAAGAGGGAGGTAAAAGCCACACACAGCACCTTCAAGGCAGTGCGGCACCAGCACCCACGTGCCACATGCAGCTGGGCTAGTGTGAGTCAGTGGTAGGGCTAGGGACACATCCTAATGCCAGTGCTCTGGTCCAGTTTTCCCGGTAACATGGTGTCCTTCTTCATTGTAGGTTCGGGAGATCATCAAAAGTCTGGCAGCGACGCTGACAATAATTGCCTCTGTGGGAGGTGACTAAAACCAAAGAGATGGAAAGATGACAACCATGCAAATGACAGGGGCAGAAACAGATGTCCCACCTGTAACCTTTGCTGTAGCAATGCTTTTGGAGAGCGTAGTGGGAAACTAAAGTGTCAGAGGTTTCATATATTGCTTAGGCTGAATCCCTTTTCAGCCCCTTTTGAAGTATCTCTGGCATCAGCAATCAGCTCCAGAGGCTGGAACACCAGGTAGGAGGAAGAGACATCACTGAAGGTGTCTTGCTCCTGGAACAGCGCCTTGCACGTCAGCTGGCACAAGACCCTTTTACCTCCCCCTGAAGTGATCCTCGGTGCTGGGAGGAGAGCCAGCACAGCCCCTCACAGTAGCACACTCCTCCTCTCATCCCTGGGACGAGATGGCCGCCCTCATTGCTGAGAACTTCCGCTTCCTCTCCTTGTTCTTCAAGAGCAAAGATGTGATGATCTTCAATGGTTTGGTGGCCCTGGGCACAGTGGGGAGTGAGGAGCTCTTCTCGGTCGTTGCCTTCCATTGCCCCTGCTCCCCTGCCCGCAACTACATCTACGGGCTGGCTGCCATTGGTGTCCCAGCCCTGGCCCTCTTCCTCATTGGTGTCATCTGGAACAACCACACCTGGAACCTGGTGGCTGAGTGCCACAAGCGTGGAGTCAAGAACTTCTCTGCCGCTGCCACCTTCCTGCTCTTCGGCTCCATCATGGGCCGGGCAGCTGTGGCACCCGTCACCTGGTCGGTCATTTCCCTGCTGAGAGGGGAAGCTTACATCTGTGCCCTCAGTGAATTTGTCAAGCCATCCTCCCTGGACAAGTTTCCACCTGAGTACGGGGCTGAGGTGCTGGCCAGGTTTCCCTGTAGAGATGTACCGGCAAACCTCACCAAGTTCAGGGACGAGGTGACACGGAGGCTGAGATACGAGTCCCAGGTAGGCACGCCAGGGGGAAAGCCACATGGAGTGGGTAAGACCACCTTGCCGTGTCCTAACGCAGCCTCTCTCTTCTCTCTCAGCTCTTTGGCTGGCTGCTCATTGGCATCGTCGCAGTCCTGGTTTTCCTCACCAAGTGCCTGAAGCACTGCTGCTCGCCACTGAGCTACCGGCAGGAGGCTTACTGGGCCCAGTACCGCTCCAATGAGGACAAGCTCTTCCGACGCACAGCCGAGGTCCACTCCAGGATCCTGGCAGCCAAGAATGTGAAGCACTTCTTTGGCTTCGTGGCGCTGGACAAGGAGGAAAAGGAGCTGGTGCAGGAGTTCCCGGTGGAGGGCGTCCAGCCGAGCCCCCAGTGGAATGCCATCACAGGTGTCTACATCTACCGGGAGAACAAGGGCTTCCCTCTCTATAGCCGGCTCCACAAATGGGCCAAAGGAGTGGAAGGGAATGGGCCAACCCCAGAAGGCCATGAACTGCTCTTTTTGGCTTCCTAAGACAGATGGGCGCTGGCAGCAGTTCCCCAGACTGCCTGGCAGGCCTTCTTTATCAGCGCACAGTGAGGGATTCACTGGGAACATTCCTCCGGGCAGGATTATTTCTCCCAGTAGGCAAACAGGGATCAACAGCCTTAAGGTAGAGAGTAATAAGCAATACACTGAGCTGGGGAACCCCTCCCTCAGAGACAACAGTCTTGCTGCTGTTCCCAGAGACACAGCTGAACACAGAGCAGATGCAGCCCTCACCTCCAGGCTGCCAGTGCACCCCATCTGATGCACCAGCAGAAGCCTTCGGGAGTGAGAGATGGTCACAACATTTCTCACTGTGACTCCTGCAGTCTCACTTGCCTCCCCCGTGGCAGTTAGCCCCAGCCATCCCACACATCTACTTGTTTTATCAACGCTGGTATCTTCTTACCGCAGTTGTGCAATGCCAGTTACACAGGCAGGCCCAGAGCACTTTACAGACTTTACAGTACAGGGAAAAGAGGGAAATGGTAAACTCCTGTGGAAAGGGGGATGCAATATCATCTGGGAAGGAATGGATCAGTAATATAGCCACACACCAAATAACTGAAAGACTAAGGCAGGAGGAACCACTGATATTCCTGGTATTCAGAAAGGCACTCTGTAATTATTAAGTTGAAATTTGGGTAGGACACCAAACTCCCTTTGTTCTTACTGAAGTGCCTAACAATCACTAATGAGCCCAAATGGTCACCCCCATTTTATAAACCCAGAGGAGGCACCATCAGCAGAATAGTTTTCGGGTGAGGTGGAGGCTGAGAGGAATCGCTACAGTGAGCCACACCACTGTCTGCAGCTCACTGAATTTCTCATCCAATCATTGGATAAATTGTCTTTTTTTGGGTTGCAAGTTGCAGGATGACCTCAACCAGAATTAGTTTTACATATATGTAAAATAAACATATACATATGTGTAAAATAAACATAAACATGGTGTGTATACTACATAACTGTAGTTAGTTAGTTGTATTAATGGAGCATCTTTCTTGGAAGGGAAGTGGGATAAGAAAGCTGCCAGCCAAAAAAGCACATTGCATACACCCATCTGCTGCACTGGGACTGCAGCCCTGGAACAACGAGGGAAAGCAGGAACAGGATGGGGAAGCAGCCCTCTCCCTACCTTTCTACCACTGAATTTCCTATAACTCTTTCCACTGCCTTAAATGATCCCTGAGAACAGAAGGCCTTTTATGGACTTGGCCATACTCTGAGAAAGCAAACCCAGAAAGGTGGAAAATTACTGCCCTCACCATGACAGTTGACTATGGCTTCAATGCTGCTCTTTCGGCATTGCACAGTCCCTCTTCTCCCAAGGGTCAGCCCCATGTACACGACACTGTTTCAAGAGCTGGTAGGACAGTAAAATTTGTTTTTCCTGGTTGTACTGTTTCGTTTTAGGTACAACTTCCTTTTACACTGTACCATTTACCAAAAAGCCGTAAGTTGTTACAAAAACTGCTCAAACCCACAGAACTCAGAGGGGCTTACAGACAAGGAGATTTTAAATAAATTATTAAATGAGAGTTATTTTTCATTGCTTTCTGAGTTGCTGGGTTTTTTTCCAGGGTGGTACAAAAGGCATAAATTAACATTCTCTTTGAACTGAAGAACTGGGAACTTGTTTTTTCTTTCTATTAAACATTCAGATCTTCTCCTATCCAGATCATCCCAGAATGTTTTCAAGTATTACCAGATACTACAAGTTAGTAACACAGCTTTTTAGTTATTCTTGCAGTGAGTAGCACAAATCTTGTACATCAGGATACACAATTGCAGGAAAGGAGAGAAAATTATTTAGAAACCTTTTCACAAGTATGGTGCCTTGCAAGGAAGAGCTGGAGGGTATTCCCTGACATAAGGAGGCTGGAACAACCGCTTAATGGGTGAGGCATCCCAGGATCCCTGTTCAGCTTCTCTACAGATTTGCTTTGCATTTGTGGGAAGGCTTGGCTCCCAGCCTCACCATCAACTAATCTGCAGAAATGATCAGATGGGAGTTAAATGAAATTGCATTAACTTGAGATGAAAGGGAATTCATTTGCATTTCTTCCTACTGGCCCTCGAGTGTGAACATGCAGACGCGCACGCCACCCCCACACAGCCAGCAGACACAAGGTAACTTGCTGAAACAAAGCAGTGTTCTTCTTACTTCCTTTATTTCCCTTGCCTTTCTCCTTGATAGTCCTAGTTGTTCCTTTGAACCACCTCCACTCTGGTTCCTTCTCCTTCCCTTTCCTCCTTTGAAGGAGCAAGACACATAATGTTTGAGAATGGATTTTTATCCTAAGAATAAACCATTAGCAAAAGAATCTTTTGCTCTGTTTACCTCCCTTCTCTTCTGCATTAAATCCAGTCACTTTCCTTGTGCTGAGATGGGCTAGAGGCTTGTCCAGCTTGTCGGTTTTCCCTCCCTCGTGTTGGAGAGGCATGTTTGAGCGGAGAGCCGACAGTGAGGAAGCAAAGCCACCACACAGAAATATTTCTTTGCAGTTGTGGAGATTTGGTTTTTTCTCTCCTCTGCCACCCTAAACATGGCCCCCACTGAGGCAACCCTGGGCTTCTGCCCCTCATGGCCCATCAGTACCCTCATGAATAACCCTGTTGTTCCTGTCACTCATCCTCCCCCAGTGACAATGCTGAGGTGAGGGACATTAAACCACTCGGCTTTACACACTGGCACAATAAGCCAGGCTAGGATTCTCACTGAAAAGCCAAGAGGAAGATTGAGCCACCTGTCTTCCTGGTGTGACAGATCACACAGGCTGTAAGCTCATACCCTCTGCTTTTCCTCCAAAGACTGTCAACAACCCATTGCAGAGCAGCCTACAGGCTGCCAGGTAGAGTACACTTCCCAGCAGCAAGATGGGTTCAAATCAGGCTACTCCAGTACAGAGAATTACATACTGGTCTTTCCCTGCCCACTGCAGAGACTATAATAGCTCCAGTAATGAAGAAGAAACATACCTCAAAGGGACCTTGGTTTCTGTTGCAACGCTTATTTACGTGTTCTATTATGCAACTAATTAAACCAAAAGAAAAACCCAACGTCATTGAAATTGTGTTCTTTAAAAAAAGCAGCAGCTGCTACTGGATGTTGCAATCAGCTTCCTCCACTACAAGAGCACTAAGCAAAATCCGAGTATAGTACCCTGCACTCCCCAGGGGCAAGAAGAGAAGTGACTTGTTTCTGGATCCCAACGGACTTGGGAATGAAAGAAATGCTGAATCATTCAGCCTTGCCAACACTGGGCATTCACAGAGGCAGAAGAGCTAGGTCCTGCAGAGCTCTGGTTGTGAGTTCAGAGCACCTACAATGAGTAAGACTCCTCAAGTTTGGTATTTTAAAGCTGGGCATCCACTCACTAGTGTCTATGCTGGGTAATCACACCTGTTTGCACACCCTGCTTTTTCCCTTGCCTTGAGTTCTTCCTCTGTAAAACATGTGGATGATCACATCCACATCTTAGTGGAAAGTTACAAGAATATAGAATCATAAGGTTATGGACCATAAGGCACTGAGGCATCAGTGACAGAGCCTATGCAAGTACACAAGACACCTGGCTTTTTCCAAGCAGAAGGTTAGATTGGGATAACTTCTTTTCAGCACGAAAATCGCCACTTTTTACTTTGACTTCAGTGATTTCTCTTAAGAGACAATGACTGCTGAAAATCACAATTTTTTCTGTCATCATTTTTTCAGTCCCTGGCAACTTGTTACAACAGATGGTTGCTCAGAGAGGCTGTGAAGTCTCCATTCTTGGGGAAATAAAAACCGAATTGGATGTGGACCTGAGCAACCTGGTCTAGCTGGTTCCTCCTGCTTTGAGGAGGAGCTTGAACCAGATATCTCCAGAAGTCCCTTTAAACCTCAACTGTGCCACAATCCTGTGCTGCTCTGACAATTTACAGGAACACAAAGGCACCTGAGATAGATCTTTTGATGTGTTAATTCATCCAGAAGGTAAGAATCTTCTCTGCTATCTTGAGAGTTGAGAGAAATCAATTTATAAGACATTATTGTACTTAAAATCAGTGCATCATAACTGCACCATCTCCCCCAGAAAGTAGAACAGGTATGGCTGATATTTCTATTGAATATAAAACCAGTCTGTATTTAAAAATGTGTCATCAACAGAGCAGGATTATTGTAACATCTGGATAAAGCTGCAAACATTTACCAAATCTTTCCATTTCACTGTTTGTTCTTTCCAGTCTGGTTTGGTCATAGACAAACACTCTCCAGAAACTCACTGTCCATGGACAGCCACGGCAGAACTCCATGCTCTCAGTTCCCACACTGCATGGAGAGTCAAGTCTCTCTGCTTCTACCTGCACCATACTTAGGTGTCAGTAAGGGAACTCTTGGTCTCCACGTACTCAAGTGCTGCTTTTTTAACAGCCAGGACACTTTCTGCTGTACCAAATTTCTTTTCATAATCCAGGTAGCGTTTGAAGAAGAATTTCATCTTTTTTGGTGCCAAGCTCAGGTGTATGACCCTCTCAAAGATGTCCCTGCAAGAAACCAAAGTGATTCAGATCATTGTGTCAGTGACAGCACTCAATACAAGCCCTGTACCCTGTCTTTTAACAAGCAGAAAGTCAGAGGAAATATTCAATCTGCTGTGAAGTGCTCATGATTGAAGAAAGAGATTCCTGACAATTGGCCAAAATCTCAAAGTAGAAGCTTTTTATTTGCTTGCAGAACTCTAAATCTGCTGGTCAACTTAGCAAACATCCATCCACTGTATTGGACCCTGCATTTATTAAGTAGATGTGGAAAATTACTTCCTTTTGTCAACTCTCAGAAAAGAAAACAGAAAAAAACCCCTACAAGATATAAAAGCACTTGATCTCACCCTTCAGATACAAGGAAATTCCTCCAGAGGGACAGATGAACCTCAGTGCAAGGCCTCTAGTTTCTGTAATGCAGGCCACTATTCACAAATCAGACTCCCTCTGTCTTATGGAATTCTTTGGAGTCTCCTCAGTCCCAGCAAGGACTTTCTCTAGGTGATAAAGATTCTTTTTTGCTCTGCTCTGGGAAGCCCTGTACAACCTCACGCTGCAGGGCACCTCTGCTCTCTTTGGGTGTCCCTCTGGGCACTGCGTTCCGCCCCTTCCCAGCCTGGTGCACCACAACTCACCGTACTTCCTTCTGGCTGCCGTGTTTGATCATGATGTCCATGTAGATGGACCAAATGTCTGTCCGCTTGGGATAGCTGCTGAGGGTGCTCTCAAAGAGGGCCTTGGCGTGCTCTGTGTCCTCAAAACGGAACTCCAGCTGTGCAAACCTTGAAATGACATCCACGTCTGGAACAAGTAATGACATGTTAGGGTATCACAGCAGCTCTCTCCATACAAACAAATACAAGTGATAAAAACATGAAAAAGGGCAAGCATAGAGACAGAACCATCTCTACCCAGAGGCAAAAGGCTCTGTTGTAAAAAGGTTCTGGACTAAGGTGGGATCAAAGTGGGAGAGAGAAGGGTCACAGTTCACTTCCCATTTCAGCTCTCTGCAGGAGAGGTTTGTTCTTACATTCAAAATGTATCATGCAGCATCTATGGGCAGCCCCACAAACCCAGAACTAGATCAAGTGAACAGCCGTAAAACTCAAAGTTGCCTTTGCTCTGGGTGCTTTGCTTTTGTGTATCACAGCAAATTCTATTACAGGCGGATTTAGCATCGACATCCAGCTTGATATTTCCCCTCCTGAGAGACAAGGGCAGCATGTTCAGCATCAACTGGTTGCACTTTTCACTTATTACAAATGCTGTCACAGGCAGAGATATCAGAGAGCAGCCCATCTCCCGGAGACCTGTCACCATTAAGATCCACATTAAGGATTGAGCAGAGTGCTTACGTTCTTTAGTAGGCAAAGCCTTGAGAGCACGCTCCAAAAGTCTGTGTGTAGCCTCAGTCTGGCCTTGCTTCAAGAGGAACGAGGCATATTTCAGCCACACGGATTTCTCCTGACGAAAACGCTTCAGCATTGTGTGGTACAATTCTTCTGCTTGCTGGAAGGGCAGAGTTGGGTTAGATCACACAGATTCATAACTAAGACTTGGAGTTTTAAAATTCTTATTCTTAGGCCAGGTATCTCCGAACACTTATGACAGAAAAGCATCAATGCATCCTTGTCCACTGTCAATCATAACTATTAATTCCAGTTAGGAACAGGATAGGCCTAACATCAGCCAGCTGGAAGCCTACACAGCCAGCACTCATAGCTTACTGGCACGACTGAACGGGATACGTGCCTGGGACCTGCCTGCACTATCTTACCTTGTACTTCTCAGAATTGGCATAGATGTCACACAGATGCTGGAAGACTTTCAGAGGTTCATTGTATTGGACAGCTCTCTCAAAGACCTTCATCAATGTCTCCTCAGTACCATACATGTTCTCCAAGTTCAGCAGAGCTACCCAGACATTCAGCTTCTCCTGTTCTTCCCTTAAAGCAGAAACAAACAAGAATATTTAGCCTTTGCCAGTGTTCACCAGGTTTTTGCAAACCACCCTACATACACTCACTGACTTGTAGGCTGCCTCCAGGACAAAGAAAGAGGACATACTGCTCCCTGAAACACCACTTTTGGAATAGAGTACAGCAGTTGTTTCACACTGCAGTTTTTGCTCACTGTTGTTTGTAATTAAAAACCACAAGGATGATTCAAGAAAGCACAATATACTTAATCATGCAGTACAGATGACTTAAGGTGCAGCCCTATGGCAAAAGGGACAAGAGTTCCCAGTTTGCTTCATGTTTTGATTTAAGGACAACATCACAAAGCATTATGCTCTTCCCTTCTGACTGCTCAGAAGGATGTCTGTGTACCCAGTAACACCTTCGGGAGTTACTGTGCTCGAGAGCTGCAGCAGGTCAGCTGTAGGCCAGCTGTGGTGACTCAGGCCAGACCTTCAATGGGCCAGCTGACAATTGCTAACATTTAATCCTTCTGAGCTCAATGAAACAGACTCTGCCACTCCATACTGATATTACCAGTGTTCTTTCACAACTACCCCATCACAAGCCCCATTATTACCTGAAAGAGATTGTCTTAAGTGCTCTCTCTGCTACAGCTCTGGCCTTCTCAATCTCTGTAGCCTGGAGGTGGAAAGCCATGTACTGCAGCCAGAGGATGGAACTGTTGGGACTGCTCAGCACCAGGCGGTCAAAGTCATCTGCTGACTGGGGCTGTCGACTGGGGTCCATCAGAGCTGCCTCTACTTTGCAAAGCTCCTTCTCCTTCTTCTGCTTCTCTAGCTCCTTCTCCTTCTTTGTTTTTTTCTTTAACTGAAAGAGAAAAACAGGAGGACTGACGCACTGCAGGCACTTCAAGTGGGAATAGGCAGTTTCCTCAGGAAGAGATGAAGCCAATTGCTTAAGGAGAAGAGGAAAATGGTACACACCTACCACCCCTCCATACACTGTTCACACTTCAAGGAAGAGCAGCAGTAAATGAAATGCCTTTTCTTTTAATGAAATACATTGAGGGACCAAATACTTTGCTAGTCTGGCACTCCCAGCCACAGGATTCACACTTCCCTCTCGTTCTTCCATCTTTACCACCCAGGCCAATACTCACCACTATCCTTCACTCCGTAAAAATCCAGGATATATGGGGAGAAACTGTGCAAGACTGGGCCATGGTGCTGAATCACTAGGGTGACTCAGATCTAAATTGGGAACTGACAGTGCCATAGTTCTCTGCCTTGTTATCTTGGGCAACAAAGCCATGCATGGCCTTCACAGAGGTGAGTTTTGAAGGACAGGGGAAATCCTGAAGAGCAAACATGAAAGCAGGAGCTGGTTTCTGATTTTTCTGAATTGCTCACACTGGAAAACTCTTCTAGAGGTTAGAGCATAAAAGAAGATTTTTCTGATGTTTTTTCTAAATAAGAGGACTACAATTTGAAAGGTCTTTCATCTCCAGGTTTTCCTGTAAATTTACAACACTCCAGAAAGTAAAAAACAGAGCTGGCATCAAATACAAAAAAATTTTACTTTCATGAAAACATTTGTTTGACTTTAAATACTTATTTTTTTAACATGTCAATGTGAGAAGCCCTGTATTTCATGCAGCCATGCTATAATAGGGCCTTCTCTGCTTCAGAGATACCTGCTACTAACTCCAGTGTTCAGAGTAGTTAAACAAGTTCTGTGTCAGCTGTCAGAGATGTTCCCTTGGGTTAGAAGACTTTGCTATGGGGCAGAAAGACATGCAAATAATATCAAAACATCACACTGCAGCTACGATTTGGTGTCTCCTATGCAGACAACACTAGAATACAGTACCTTGGACTGCGGATCCTCCTCCTCCTCACTCTCTGAGCTCTCTTCCTTCTGATTCAGCAAAGGTATATCCATTGCGTTCATGTCCTCATCCCAGGTGAAGCCCACGGAAACCTGCAGCCTGGGAGCTTCACCAGGTTTCCTTATCTGTTTGTAGGAACACAGAAAATGCCCTGAGTTTTAATTTTAAGTTTTTACACTGAGATCAGGCAACTGCTCTTCACTTGTGGCATCTCTCTGTCCAGTACTATTCACTTCTTAAACTTGCAAGCAGCCCACTAGCAAAAACATTACCCCTGTGGCCACCTTTGCTGTAATTTAAACTCAATCCATCTCAAGCCATTTTCATATTGTATCACTCCTTTCTGCAGCAATGATACTTATTGGCATCCAAGGCAGAACTGACACATCTCAACAGGGCTAGAAAGTCATTTCAGGGTCCTCCAAACTTCTCACCTTAGATTTCTTTTTAGCTGCCTCTTCCTCCTGGTCATCCTCATCCTCCTCACGGTAATATACCTCAATTCCACTGTCATTTTCATCTGCTGGGCAGATCTTCCTTTTTTTCGGCTTCGCCTCCTGCAACAAGGGGAAATGAATGGATGGTGGAGAGCAACATCTGTGATGATCTTAAAGGCAATTCTGATCACTAAGTAAAGAACCTGACAGCAGAGAGAGGGCAATGCCCCAGCAGAACATCTTCCACTATTCTCTCACATAACAGAGACAGCAGAGAATAAACCCACGCTCACCTACATCAGGGTGTCAAGACCAAAATGACATGCCACACAGGCAGCACAAGGAGGCTGCCATCTCAGCTCCCACCGAAAAAGAACAGTTTCTGACCTTTGCTAATCCCCAATGCAATTTAATTTTTTTCCCCAGTCTGTATAATTTCTCAGCCTCATCCCAGTGGATCTTCCTAGTTCCTTCACTATTTCAACCAAAGAAGTCCTTCAGCATGTCCTGTGCAATCACATTCATACCTGCCCACTTTCAGAGTTTCCTCTTCTCCTTTTTGTCTTCAGCTTAGGCTCTTCACTTTTTTCCTTACCATCTGCCTCTTTTTTGTCCTCCTCTGCACCATATTGTGGTAGGCCTAGAGATTCAGGCAAGACGCTTGGCATCCCAGTGTCCTCGGGCAGGAGAGAAAGCTCAATATGTTTTTCTTTTCCATTTACACTGTGGTTCATTGACAGGAGTAGCAGGACCAAAGAAGAAAAAAATCAGAGCCCTTACAATGACTGCAAGTATCTGAAATTCTTTCATACTTTCCTGTCTTTTATCCTCCCTTTTCCAGCCCCTCCTCCTCCATTGTCTCCTTTCTATTAATTCATGGTCCCTTTTAAAGAACATTGGACCTACCCAAGCACTTTAGCAGTGAGCAGCTTTCCTTCAGGCAGGTATTTTTCATATAAGGAGTGTTTCTGTACAAAGTAAGGGGAAACATTCTGGAACAGGATTCGGCCCAGAACAGAAGCGGACAAGCTGAGAAGAGGAAGAAAACAGAAAATATATATTCCACAGGGGAAAATAAGGTGCAGTGATTGTATTTGCGGCACCACTAGTTCTGTATAGTGACACACAAACTTTCCCTACTTTAATTTCATAGAATCAAGAAAGTATCAATGACATCTTGACTTCCAGGAGGAAATTCATTTTGCGACATCACATTACGCCAGAGACCACATCCAAACAAGATTCCACAGTTGTACATTCAAATTAAGTTCTCCGAGACACACCACCTGCTAGAATAATATTCTTAGGCTACTCACCCAAAGAATACACCTGATGGAGTGATTGATTTGACATAGCCTCTCACTAGCTGCCTTTTTTAACATCCTTAATACACGTTATTTCAACATCTTCCACTTTGCTGTAGATCTTTGGATTTAGCCTGAAGGAAAAGAGAGGTTAGAAGCTGCAGCACTTTCCTGAATAATTGACACTGCTTTGGATATCAAAAAATAGATCAGTATTAACAACAGCTAGTACTCTCTGGAAAACATTCTGGAATAGACATCCTTCAGTTTAGTCAAATGTACTAATGGACTACCTGCATCTCTGCCAAGATATACACAGCACTATGGAATACACATGCTGCTGCAGACAAAGCCAAACAAATCAGCCTGGCTTCCTCTGACAATAGGAAAATGAAGAGAGTAAAATGCTGTCTGAAATTCTGCACATCATTTGCTTGTTTTTTGCCCTACTTATTTCTAAGATACTTCATTCCACATGGTTTACATATTTTTGTTCAACAAGGAAGACAAAGCAAGAGGCTCAGTTTTAAGAGGTATTTAGGGCTAAGTCTGCTATGTAATCAAAATGGTTAAAATGCAGCTGAACACTGAAGCATAACATGTTTGTATTGCAAATTCAACGACACAACTTTCCCTTTCTTCCCAAATAAACAAACAAGATACGTCAGGCCTAGGAACTATGATAAACAGAAATTAAATCTGAACCCACTTGAGCAGCTCTACTTTAAGTGTCAGATACTTCCATGTTTGCTGATACAGAAAAGTTGTTCTGAAGTAGGAACAAGTATCATCCTTTAAAATAAAATGTAGTCCTAGTCCTTTTAACACCTTACACTGATGTGCCCAAACCAACAGTTACTGTATTTCACTATCCTTTTCTTCCTTAGTAGGAGACCAACAGACTAGAGAGATGACACATACCGGGATTGCCGGAGAGATAACTGGATTTTGCCATTCTTGTTAGAGAGGATGTAACACCTGCATGGGAGAGTAAGGGCAGAACACAAAGCTTTTTAACCCATTAAAAAAAGCCACAGGTAGGAAACAGTTATTTTCACTAGTAGAATGCAGCTCTAGAGGAAACAAAGCATTCTGTTCCTTTGAGCACTTGCTGTCTAATGTAAACCAGCATGACACAACAGTTCATAAAACCAGCCAAAGGGCTTTTTGAAACATGTACTTGCTTTACCCAGTCTCTATTGCTAATACAAAAGATTGTTATATCTGAATCACTTGGCCTGTTGCACTCTCCAGCATTCCCAAACAGGGAAATGCAATTACTTGTGCATTACAAATGTCAAGAAAACTGAATTGCCAAACAGGCAATTCAAAGCAGAGCTGGGATACCTGGTTTCCCTCAGTCCCATCAGCACCTTAGCTAAGAGAGAAGCTACTCTCAAAAAGACAGCCCAAGAATGGAGCTGAAAAGGGGCTTCTTCATAAATGTAAAGTACAAGACTTTCACCCAAACATACATAAGGCAAGTCAGCATTACTTCTTAGCCACAGACTGGACCTTACAGTCTGGCATCATTTAATGGCAGTGGAAAGCCTCTCACCAAAGGGGGTTATTTCTAAGCTTTAAAGCCTGAGGGAAGAAAGAGAATTACTGACCTGACAATCTTGCCAACTTTGAAGTTACCCAAAGGATCCTCTGTGTAAGTATCATTCAGGTGAAAGATGCTGACTTTGCCAGTCTTCCCACCTGGCAGTGCAATGGTCAAACTGATGTGTGGAGTCACCTTTGCTACCATGCCTACAGTGATGGTGCCCTGCTCCAGTGACTGAATTCCTGGAAAAAGTGAAGAAGGAAGAGGGCTTCATAATGCTTGAAAATATGAAGCAGCAGGAGTAATAAGTCAATGAAGCTAATTTTAGTTGTCTTAGTCACATACCAAACCCACCAGCTTTTGGCAAGGTGCAGTCTATGAAATCTCTCAGTTCACAGCAACATTTGCCTTGGTAGTCAAAACTAGACCAACCCTAGTTGCACAATTCCAAGATCCAGAATAACTGTCAAATGTTGACAAATGTACCATCTCATGTCTGAGATCACAAGGGTTCAGAGAAGGGCTTCAGTCTGAGACAGTAAGAAAGTGATTCTTTAGTCTAAAGGTCTGACCTCTCTTGTCTTACACGCTGTTACATTTAGGTCAGAGCCCCAGGGGTTAGTTCTGTTCTACAAGGAGGTACAGCTTGGCTCTGCAGTGTAACATCTTCACCTGAGGGCCCTCCTCTGAGTAAAGCATTGTATGTGGTGGGGTCCTGCTGTTAATGCTCCACAGTACCTGTGAGTGACAAGCAGAGGTTCGTTTCTGTGATATCTGTCCCAGTCACTGTAGCTGATATTGCCTGGCCAAGTTTAAAGCTCTTTTCTGGATGTTTTAACACCTGAAAGAAAAGACGTTTCTCCACTTATTTCCAGAATATGAGATTTGTACAACTCTTGATGGGTGTTTGTTCTATAAACCTTTACATTTTCTATACACGTCTTAGATGTGCACATTTGACTGATAGCTCAGCATTGCTTCAATGGCTCTGCTACCCTGAGCCAACCCAGTTACAGGCACAGTACTCACTTGTCAGTGAGGGGCAGCGATGCCTAAAGGGCAGAGCACTGGGTTATGAGTTCACATGGATGTCAGAAGTGTTTGCAGTTATTACTTGTGGCCATGTGCACAGGAAAAAAAAATTGTGTAGCTCACCCATAACAGCCTCTTACCTTGGTGTTCATAGACAGCAGCAGATGGGGAACCCTTCCTCGAACATCAGGGGAGACTTCTACCTCCAGCCAATTTTTGAGGGTGTTATACTAAGAAGACACGAAATAACCAGAGAAGACAGCATGATATCTTGAGGGAAAAAGACACCTTTCCTGGCAGAAATTTCTCAGAAATTTTTAAGGCTAGAAAGAATTATTCCAGCCTTGGCTTTTGCACCAAGTAAAAATGGTGATTTGGATTCTACTCTTACAAGCATAACACTGCTGTGGTTTACAGGCAAGTGCACCCAGGGGATCAGCAGTGAGTGCAGTTTGTGGCAGACTCAAAGGCCATTTTGCTCAAGTGCAAGGTGGGAAGCAACTGCTCGCAACAAACAGGCATGTTGAACAGGATGAGTCAGCTTGATTCCGTCAACTACTGAACATTTTGACTTCTTTCTCCTACCTTCCCTGTAAGACACCGCACTTGGTATGGGCCACTCTCATAGTTACTAACAGTGTCAGTGTTTAGGTCTGAGCTAAGGCCCCTGAGGACACCCACACTTGCTGCCTCCCCCAGCACACTTCCTAAGAAGACTCTGACCTCACCTTTTTTACAAAACAGGTGACTGTTTGTCCCACACTGTAGAGTCCAAGTTTCTTGCAGGCACTGTCTTCTTTAAGGTTCAGCATTGCCGTGACTTCCCCTTCTTTTTCACTGTTTGCAAAAAAGGAAAGAGGACATCAGTGACACAGTTTTGGTCCTAATGAAGAAGATGGAAGTTAGAAGCCTGCAAGATTATGGTGAACCAGTACCATGACAATGTCTTTCAATGACATTCATCCCCATTCCCCCCCAGCTACATCTTTCTGCAAGGAATTAATTCTTCCCTGGCCATAAGACGGAATTTTTCTGAGATGAGTAGACATGATGAAGTCCAGATTCTTAGAACCAGAAGTCAGAAGGACATTCAAAGAAATCACGTGCTACAAGAGCATATGTGCTAGGAGAACACAACTCCCAGACCTGACTTAGTGTGAAAGAGAGAGTAAGAGGCCTTGCCTCACTGCATACACGTGGAGGTCCCTGCTCATGGCCGGTTTCTTCATAAACGGAAGGTACAAGGGAAGCAACCTCCAAGGATATAAAGTCTGTGAAGCATCTGCAGACACACAGAGGCCAACACTTACTTACCTTGGTCGAATGCTGAGCTCTGGAATGGACTGAGTGAAGTGTGGATGGGTGATGGGCAGGTACCTAAAGAAGAGGAAAAGGATCAGAGTTTCTCATGCTCTCCCCAGGCCCCAGGCACCCACATTTAATCCCTCTGCACTGGCAAGAAAACCCAGGTGCAAGCCCTCTAAAACTAACAGAGCCTTCCAGTTCCAGTTCTTCTTAGTATTATTTCAATGGCAATTTAAGTAACCAAAATACTCCAGCAAATTTAGCTAGAATTTAGACATCTTTTTTCCTTGCAACTTATACTCAAGACAAATACAGCAACACTAGTAAAAAGTTAAATCACTGAAACCTGGATCTGGGATGAAAGATAATAGCAGATTTCCTCAGGCCTCGACTATTCCAGCAAAGGCAGCTGTACCAGCATCTGCTGACTGAGGGAATGGCCTAAATGATCTGAACTGAGTAACTGTTTCACCCCTTGCATTGCCCCAGAGGCAATATCACGGACACGTTTTCCCACCTGTGAGTATTCACTTCTCTGCCTCCAATGACTCGAGCAGTCACCTTCTGTCCAGCTTTCAGGGTAAACGTTGGAAAAGAGCCTATGGGCACTTCATCCAGAATCCGGGATGCATGGATTGAACCTGTCAGCTTGTCATCGATAGCAACTGTAACATGGGTTGGTTTGACGGATTTAACGGTCCCAGTAACAATATCCCCTGGGGACAGCGAGTGTTTCACAGCAGGAAGCATCTCTTCTAATACTGTCTCAGATTCGTTCCGGACCCTCACACAAAGATTCTTCTTTGCTGGGCCTTGCACTGCTAACAAGACCCCGTGGTCATTCTCTTTCACCGCTCTTAAAGTTGCAGAGATTGTTTGTCCCACCTTCAGTTTTTCCGAGTCAAAGCGGAAGGTGTCGTTGAAGTGAGAGGGGATGGGCACAGCTGCCAGCTGGCCTGTTCCCAACAGAGACACCAGGGCGAACTGTTCTGTGATGTGCTGCACGACGGCAGAGTGCTGGGAGTTCTCTCTGAGCCGCTAGGCAGAAAAGGAGATAGTCACTTCTCCTGCTGAGATTTTGATTCCCTCCACCCTCTCTCCCACAGTTCTAAAAGAGGAAACAACTCCCCTCGAAATTTATTAATCTTGTAGAGTTTGCCAGGCAAACAGAAACACACAGATCCAAAAACTGAACACATACTTGCTTGGGTTTTTGCTTTAACAGCTCTTCCCGAAGAGAAACATACACCTCGGATGTGGGGACATCCACGTGAAGAACCAATGCCTTCATTTTCTTACCAGGGACAACATTTTTTTCTATAAATGAGAATAAAGAGATTAGATCCTGGTGACAGAGAATTCTGAGTAACTGAAATAGCAGCACATGACAAACAGGAAGAGTTTAATTCCTGGAGACCAAAAACTGCTTAATTACTACGGTATCTGAGTTACAAAGTCAACTTAGTACCAAATGTATAATAAGTTTCTTTAAGAAAAGAAAAGATTCTTCCAACGTTAATGGCAATGAGAAAAAAAAAAAGGGAGTTTTTATTTGGAAAAAAGTCTGATGCTTTCAAGGAAAAACTAAATTGATTTTATGAAGATACAACTCTTGAATAATGCAGACAAGGCTGACTAAAAACAAATTCAAGATAATATAGGTTTCGAAAAAGATTTTCCCAACATTTGCCTGAAACTAACAACTATACCTGTTGTTAAGTTTAAAAAAAAAACAACCAACCAAAAAAACAAACAAACAAAAACAAAAAACAACAAAAAAACAAACACAAAAACAAAACCACAAAAACCAGAAAACTCTTCTGAACACAGAATTGCTATTACTCCTCCTGAAGTTAGCAGCTTATCTTGCTTTCACTGGTATATTCATTACCTCAGCATGTAGTTGTTTGGTTCTGCACAACATGACACTTTTCTGTTTTAATTTCTGAATTGCAAAAATACTGAAATTGCAGTCATGTTTTAAAGTCACATAGATTTTCAGAGAAATTAGCAGCAATTTCAGATAGAGCATACAAGAAATATCATTCTAAAGCAAGAAGGAAAAAAACCAAGAAAGCTGGAGCTTGTATTAATACTTTGTCTATACACAGTATGGTTCAACTAAGAGCTCGAGGCACAAACTAGACTTTACAAGATGCCCAAAATATGAGGCTGGATTAACAGAAGCACAGGTAGGTTTATATTATATTTTCCAAATCACACAAATGGGTTGGTAAGACATTAGGAAACTAAACTACTCTTCAAGGCCATCCATGTTCTGATCAGACTCCTGCCATGTAAGTTCCCCACCAGCAGAATTCATTTCAGCAGAGAGGTTTTAAAGTACAAGACTGAAAACCAGCACAAGGGAAGGAAAGACCCTCACCTCCCACATGGTAGCGAGTGGCAGTTACCGTCAACCCTGAGACACAGCTGCCACTGAACAGTGCCGAGCCATCCTCCCTTACATCCTGCACGACCAGCTGCAGCTCCTTCCCAGGCACCAACTCACAGAGGCCTTGGGCCATGCTGGACTCCCCTAAATAAAGGGAATAAAAAGCAGGAAGTCAGTTTTACCTATATTATTTCTTTGCAAAACAAAGACAATCCTCCACATTTACTCAGTGGTGCATGAACAAGCATCCATAACCACCTTCATAAGGGAAAACAAAGTTTAGGCTCCTGAATGTGTAGAAATACAAAGTCAATTCTAAGAGTTAATCAAAGTAGGAACACTTTTTTGACAATAAGGATCTGATAACTCTGGAGAGAACATTTCCACAGTGGCACACAGCATTGCATATAGAAGAAGGTGAAAGCAAAGTAGATTGATACTAAAAACACAAAACAAACCTGCCACTTCACAATTATAGGAAACAAAATATTAAAAAAACACTGGATATAAGAAGAATCTAAAAAGGTAAAGTCAGAATTTGATAAAATCAACTGCAATACCTCCAGTGTACATAACACTGGAGAAACAGCACGTGAGAAAACCTTTGCTGGAGGACCTGTAATACAAGTAGGCAAATTTATCTGAACAAACTCATGCTCATGTGAGTACTGGGTTCGGGTTATCACAAGCACTTGAGTGCCTTCAACTTTCTAGTTAAGCAGATCCTGGTGAAGGCTCAGGGCAGTTGAAAACTTCATCTGTGCAAATATCAACAATAAAAAACAACTTGAGGATCACAGCATGCACAAATGCACATTTCTATACTATAAGAACAGCAGCAACAGTCCCTGACTGCAGTAAAAAGTCCTTCACTGTCACAGTTCAAAAAACACTGGTAGAAGAAGGTAGAAATGGTAATGTCTCATCAGTTATGAGTTACCAGCATAGAAATAATATCATCAGTTGTCAATGATTCCTCCTCATTTTGATGGACAAAGCTAGTCCTATTTGCTTAAACACAGTAAGAGCACCTGCTACCTGCTGTGTGTAATAGGCAAGGAAGGAAATCCCTTAAAACAACTTCTTTATTATTTTAGCACTCCAAAAGAATCCTTCACTTTATATAGATGTACTATTCTTCAGAAAGTACTAGGGGAAAAAATCATTACCATCAGACAGGTAACTTGCCCAGCCTTTCTAATGTCATAGCTAGTTACACTGATGCACTGACTTGGGTCCTTTCACCACTTTTCAGTATAGAAAACTGGTATGATGTCCATGCTCGTTCCTGTATCTATCCAGGCACCAGTACTATTTTTTCTAAACTAAGTATTAGCAGGGGTAGGTCTCAAGTGCCTGTTTCTAAAACATGAGTTTGCATGCAATGACAGCCTCCAATATTGCTTATAATCGTTCCCTTTCCAGGCATTTGGGGAAATTCACGTTTGGGCTTTGAGCAGCCTGTTTTGCTTCATTGGTGCTTTGCAGAAATGTACTCAGGCACATAGAAATAAACTCCTGGACTCTCCTGAGTCACTCTTCCACTTACTTAAAAAAACAAAACCAAAACCACAACAAAACCATATACTTCCACCTCTATTGGCACATTAGAGAAGTTTCACAGCTTGCTCAATATCCATAAGTTCTTTAGAGTTCAACATCTGACAGATGATCAGAAAAATCAGGTCTGCAGGTTAAGGCTCTTAAAATACAAGAGCAGAGACAACTAAAAAGTAACCATTGCCAGTTTCAAAATAAACAACTCTGGAGAAAGGTTTTGGTTCACAGAACATCCAGTCTTATTCTGGCCTTCCTTATTACCAGCTCCATGCCCTTTGTGGAACCATCCTTCTGTACCATTCTATCTCCCTTCCTCATTTGGTATATGGACCTCACAGTGTATCTATCTATTTATCCCCTTATTTTAATTAGCTAAGCTTCAACTCAAAATCAATGCAAGAGACCTAGCAAACTTCAGAGAAAAGAGCAGCTTCCTTGGCTTGTTTCAGCTATAATTCCAAAAAGCCCCTTGTTAAAGGTAGACACTGCACACACATCCTTTTTCTAATAAGCTGCTCTTGGAAGTGAAGTCTTTGCTTGAACTGACTTTTCTTTCACTTAAAAGAAAATGGTTTTCCCTTCTTATTCCTTTAGAGTCCCTTTTTTTTGATATGATCCCCTTTAGCAAAACATGTGTAATCTTTTACCTCTTTTCAACAAGTCCCTGATTTCTTTCAGCTCCTTGAAATATTGATTCAGGAGGGCAAAGCTCTCTGCAGCAGAATCACCCGAGCTGCACTCTGACACCTTCAGATTGAGGAGCACACGCTGTTTCTCCTCATCAATGCTCATCACCTTTGCAATAACAGTCTGTCCCACCACAAAGTGGTCCTTGGTGTCTGTCACAAACTTGTCACTCATGCTCTGTGCAAAGGAAACAAAGGACAAAGGTTACTGAGCACAGCTGCTACCTATCAACCACACACAGTGCTATTCAGAAGGGTTTGAGTTAAAACTTCATGAAAATGCATAAGAGAAATCAACACAGGCTAATAAAGCCCCATCAATTAAAATTAATTACTGAAATAATCTGATATCCTTGTTGAATCTTAAGTTCACTTGAATAAAGCCCTTTATTTCACTCTGGAAATGAATTCAAATGCAAACCTAAAACCTTTTACCTTACAGAAGAAAGCTGTGCAAACGCAGGGTCTGCAACACAATTGTTCCCTCCCTTGCTAAAAGCCAAGTTTCAAGCAGCCTGATCACAAACATGTTGCTTACTGAAGTGAAGGCATCGCTTACCACTTTGGGTGCCAGTCCTGTCACACCAAAAGGGAACTCCACAAACACTCCAAAGGGCATCACATTCCTCACATAACCAGTCAACAGCATGCCAGGCTGGATTTCAGAGAAGCTTCTCACAACTTGCTCCTCCTGTACAGCAGAAATCACTGCAGACTTTCTGCTCAAGATCTGAACAACCAATTAAGAAAAATGAGAAAAGATGCATGAAAGGAGCATGATGCCAAGTAAATCTCTTGGTGCTGCTAACCATTGGGCTAGAGCACTTGTTGCAACCTACAGAATACAGGAGCTCTAAGTGTGGCAATTCCAATTTCTGTCTTGATCTCTCCACACAAAAATTTAGCAACTGATGTCTTTAACATTGCTCAGCACTGAAAACACATGCTCCACATAGCAGAAATATAAACTTCCTAATATTTCAATTCTGATTTTTGGTATAAGAACAGCAACCTTTACTAAGGTTGTGATAAGATTAACAGCACAGAAGCTGGCTGGGAAAATCAGCCAATTCACAACCAAGTCCTGCTTCTCAAGGGATTTTAGCAGCAGATGAGCCTCACTTTTAACACAAGTTATAATGACTCTTTGAAGTATCACTAGCTTGACAGGCACTTTTACTTCAACACACTAACTAGTGTATCTTCTGTTTGTTGCAGATACTCTGGATTCCTGGCAGATACCTCCTTCCCCCCACTTTGACTGGTTCAGGTGGCAAAGGATACAATGTGCTCTCCCTTGTCACTTAGGCACATAACTCTGGGCAGGACATCTCCCTCTTGAAGACAGTGCCACAGGAGCTTGGAGGTAGCAACAAAGTCAGAGAGGTGCTGTGTGGGGATCCATGCAACCGTATCGTCTTCATCTTCTAAGATAGAAACTTCTAACCCATTATCTTTCTTCTTCAAGACTTTCACATCAACTATCTGAAAAGAGAACAACACAACAATATAAAATTCCAAGTGTTTTTGAAGTCATCCTTTTTGATGCATAGGGTACCAAATGCTGTGCTGCAGGGGCTCTGACATGGTCTCCCAGGTATGTATGAGAAATTCTCACATCAACAGGGCTGAGCCTAAAAAGCATGCCAACATTAACACTAAAATAAAAACTAATTCTAAGCTCCCAGGAAAATACAGAGCTAGAAACACTCTCTTGGTTGTGACTTTTTATTTGAAGAGTGAAAGGAATAATGTAATCTAGAACTGTCCTTAACAGTATCTGCAGGGAGTTGGAAACTGTTCATTACAAAGACAACAAGGAAGTATATCAAAACATTTATCTGATGTTGTCTTTTTCCAGGGAGTAGAAGCAGCTGCTTTTGGAGTGAGAACATCACCAGCATCCAGAAAAAAACATGAGGACTCCACCTAGGAGTAGGAGCACTAATTGGTACATCTAGAAGGACTGTCCTGGGGCTCTTTTATCCTGATCTCTGAAACCAGAGATATGCTTTTTGATCCAGGAGGCCAACCACACAATAAGAAATGCATGTTTAATGCTATTTCCTGACCACCATCAGCTTTCTTTGAAGTAAAGTTGTTCACAGTGATACCAAATCATATGAAAACTATGTAAGAAAAGGTAAAAAAGGAATCAGTCATTGAATTCAATACCTCTCCTATTTGATATTTCATTTCCTGTTTTTCCTCTGAAGTATATTCCCTTTTGTCCTCAGGGCCAGACTTGTTTGATAACCTGAAGGACAACAAGAGTCTTTCCTGTTGGGGCTCACATTTTAAGACCATTACATTAACAACCTGCAGCACAAAAAAAAAAAAAAAAGGTTAAACAGAAGTTTAATTGAGGTGACCCTCCTCCTCAGTGTGCTACCACCTACAGAATGAGACAGGAAAATACATACACAGCACACTTTTCTCTTACACCTGAGGACAGCAGGCCAGTGACTACAACTTAACAGGTTCAACCAGCGACTAAAGTCCTTCTGATCACACAGACAGAAAATGGAAGTACACAATCATTAAATGACTTGCTACAAGTATGTAGCAGCTCTGTTGCAGAGTTGAAAATAAAATTCAGACCTCTGGATCTGCAGTCAGAAATCCTGACTAGAAAATTGCCTTCCTCCTTAGCCAGCCAAGAAACAGCAGGATTAAAGACAAGCAAAAGTACCAGAAAAAAATAATGAAGAGGGCTGAGATCGCTATAAGTTTGTCCACAACAAAGACCAGAACTTGGTGAACAACATGGTTCCCAAAGTGCCTGGGATTTGAAATCAACAGGAAAACCAGAATAATGCAGAGGCAGAAAATGTCATAATTATGATTCTGTAGTTAAGAGTTTTAACTTCCTTAGAAGAAACTGCAGCCTAGAACCCCAAAACTTCTACTGAGATCTAAGTAACTCAACCATGTGTAGTCCCTACATCACCATACCATGCTGCCTCCCACACATCAGAACAGAGAGACCAGAAAAAAAGGCAAGCCTATGACATACTCGAAGAAGAGCTGCCCTTTTTACAGCCTAATCTGCTTAAATGGAGCACAATTAGGTAGTTAAGTGAAAGAACAAACATCTCTTGGTGTAGCTGGTTCCTCAGGGAAAACCCGCGTGGGAGCAAACTAAACCGCAGATTTCCATTTTGCATTCAAACACACAGCACAGCATAGGCACATTAATTACCTGGCCTTCATAGAAGACTTTATCTGGACAAGATATGGGTTCTGTGCTCAGCTCATTCTTGGGTACCAGACCCTTGACATCATTATAGAACTTCACAATGCAGCCAAACTCCCTTGCACACACCACAAAGCCATGTGTGATCAGACCTGGTTTTGCATCTTCATAATTTGTGAGGACTGGAAGGTTTGACTGGATAAGACTTTTCTTTAGAGTAAGGATCAGCTTCTTTCCTGCAGGATTGCACTCCAGTACCTACAAGAATGGAGTACAAAAAGGTTCAAAAAGCATGTCTGCCCTTGCCTGATCAATCCAGCTGCTAAATACTCAGAACAGAAGAGTGCAAAGCAGCTGAAGATCCTGTCTGGCAGCTCTTACCCGACACTTGACTTCATCTCCTATGTTGTACTTCTTCTCAGGCTGCTTCAGGATCACATCAGCAAGATGGATGGATGGCACAAGTCCTTTAATACCATCAGCTACTTTCACCTGCATTCCAATGGGTTTCAGAGAAAGCACTTTGCCCTAGAGCCCAAAACAGAGGAAACAATTGGTAAATTCAGCACGAAAAACAGACTCTGCACAAGTAGGCAACAGACAAGACACTACAGTACCTATTGTCACCAAATCTAACTAAAAAAAAGGTAATCTTACACCAGCTTACACTTCACTGACTCATTAACTTTTATACACTCTGGTGGTTGTACAGCCTCTTCTCCTGAAACATAGGTGACTTCTGCAAAAGCCCAAATGACTCTGGAAAACTAGAACTGTTTCTATAGACATATCCAACACAGCCATGACTCAGACACAAGAATGATCCTGAGTAACTTTCTGCCCATCAGCTGATTGCGATGGTTCATAAATGAACTTTTACTTGGAGTACAAGGTGAGGTTTAGATTCTTTCACTCAAGTCTTTCTAAAAATATATTCATGAACATAAATAAATGACTGACCATGGCTAAAATTTGATTGCCTTAGCCACATCATGAACAAAAACCTGAACAAATTGGGGAAAAGTATTGCATTCCATTAATTAAGTCCTGCAAGGAAAGGTTTTCCTCATTTTCATCTCACTAGTCTGCACTGTAAGTTGAACATACATATTAAGCAGAAGAAATGCTCATTAGTTACATCACTGTCCTCAGTCTAATGGCCACACACCTTCAGAAACTCACCTGCACCACATCACCTGTGTGGATATCTTGGTATTGCAGAAACCGTGCTTCAATAACCTGACTAGGAAAGAGACACAAAGAGAAGACCAATCAGTCAACTTGAAGCAAATCAAGGATAAGAAAAGACAGTCCCCTCTTTGACTTGTCCCAAATATCCATTATTCAACACACTACCCAGTGCCCTACAACTCCAAAGTGTTTTACTCCAACTGACCTATCTCCCAAAACAGCTCTCTGGAGATAAAGCTCAGGGAGGTTCACCCAGCTCCATTCCAGGTGACAGTCACACAGGTATGGCCCATGAAAGGAGAACCCATCATCTGCTTTGCTTAAAGGCACACAGAAGGAAGAGCCCTCTAAGAGGGAGGAGCCAAATGAGCTGAAAGATCAAGATTCAATTTCCTGTTCAGCCATAGTCTTCTGAGTTGATCTTGGCAGAAGTAATTTAGCCTCCCTGTGCCTCAGCTCACCAACTATACACATAGTGCCTCAATTCCAAAGAGTATGGGGAAGATATGTGCCTACACAAGCTAATGTGACACAGAGATACAAGTCAAAACCCCCAAAGGGGCAAGTACCAGTCCAGTAAAGCAATGTAACATTTTCCACTCTCAAACATACCCTTCAACCAATTTTCTGTAACAGTCCTTGATACCTACTTCTTCAGAGATACAATACACATCTCATCCATCAGGCTGTAGTCAATGATTCGACATTTGTGTTTACATCCTGCCTTAAATGCCCCAGGTTTAAAGGATTTTCTGTTCTTTGAAAGATGCTTCAACTAGAAACAAAGAAATTACAAGTTAATTTTTGGAAAGTGGAAGCACTTATATAGATTTTAGGTTGAAGTGGTAACATTTGACAAATTTGTTCCTCTAGCATTCTCTTTGTGCAGCAGGTTTTACCAGCTCTTCCACAACAGCCCTCGCACATCTCAATTTGAACAAGGAGGGACGTATGATTTGACAAATATCTTCCACAATACCTTCACTTGTTTATATTGCCTCACAAAGAGCATATAGGTCGGTTTTATTTTCTACTAGCCTGCTTTCCCAAGAGGCTTAGATAGATATGGAGGCCTTGCCCCATCAGCCTGGTACTTACCCGTGCAAACGCAAGAGTGCCATCATCGAGCTCAAAGAGGGCTCCAAACTGCTTGTAGAAAGCTTTCACTGTGGACTCCTCCACCACGGCCCCCAGGCGGTCACTGGAGAGCTGGTTGGGGGATCCCCCGGGGTGCAGGAAGGCCGGGCGCAGCGTGAGCCGCACCGCCTTGGAGCCGGGGTGCACAGACAGGACACAGGCCTTCACCTGGGACGAGATGGTGTGTTCATTACACACGGGTTTGCAAGCAAAACAGGAGAAAGGCACATCTCTCATGCTTTCAGACATTCTGCTTGGTACCTGAACTCTTTGTCCATGCACCAGCATTTTCTAGTACTAAACTAAGTCATCATTTCAGCTCCAACAGCTTTGCTGAGGAGGGATTTTTTGCTTTTGTCTGTTGTTTACAGACTAGTCTGGTATCAATGCAGGGAGAGGAACACGACCACACAGGTTGTGTTTCTATCCCTTGCAAGTCTCTCAGGCTTTCTAAATAAGTCTTCCAGTAAGCCAGGAATGGCTTTGCTCTAAAGCAGCCCTGACAGTAATTCAAGTAAAAGGTGGGAAAGAGAGCTATCGGTAGTAAGATTTCAGAGATAATTCCACAGAAATGTTGGAGAAGGTAAGAGACGGTGTAAGCAACATACCAACTCCAGCCATCCTCCACCCTCCTTACCACTTGATCTGGAGAATAGTTCATGGATTTCTCTGGGTCCATGTGCATGAAATCCACAATGCCAGTGAAGTAACACAGAAATGTCAGTTTCATTCCGAACGGGGTCACCTAGGAAGGGGAAGGAAAAGGTGTCAAAATAAATTTGCACTCAAGTTTTCATGCAGCACAAACAGAGAGCAGTTCACACATTTCAGGAAAAGGCACTGTCAGTGTTGATCAACAAGCACATCATAAGAGACAGGAAAACTGCTAAAAATTCTGCTTTGTACACTGTGTCGCAAAAACAATCCTAAATTTTTTGATAATGCTGTGTGTACCCTGAAAACTACTGCTACGCTGTTGAATACTTTACCTAGGAAAAGGCCAGAGAAGCACAAAAAGGATCCTGTTCTTCTTCAAGCTTCATCACCAGCTTCAGACTGAAGCCTTTATACTTATGGCATCTCTCACACAGAAGAGAGATCAGGCTTCAGGTGATTGTGGTGGAGGGAGTGTCTAGCAGATAATATTGTCTGCTAATGTCAAGAGCCCAAACAGAATTTTTCCAGTCCATAAACTTCTGTCTCTGTTTCACCTGCCTCCTGCCTTCAACAAGGCTCAAAAGAAACCCAAACCAGAGCTTACCTTCTGCACTCGAGCTTTCACCACCAGCCCTGGCAGTAAGTTAGAGAGTGCCCAGTTCTGTTTCTCTGTGGCGAGGGATGCAGCAACCTCTGACCGATCAATGGACAAACGGACCACTCTGCCCTCGTTCTTCACTTCCACGATGACACAGGTCAGGTTCTGGCCTATTTTCAAGTCAGGCCCTACAAAGACAAGTCACAGCATAAAACCTCCACCAGGAACACTCAGGGATTCCCTTCCACTCTTCCCAATGCTTTTTCCAAGTTCCCTCTATTTTAAGAGGTTACAACTCCTCTCACTCTAAGTGAAGTTTACCGCCAGCAAGGACGGATGGGCTTGGAATACTCATGTGGTCTGTCAGAACCCAGACTGAAGCACAAAGGCTTGTTGCAGACCAGCCACAGAACTGCTATTTTCAGCAACCTGCAAATAGTCCACCTTGACCCAATCCCACTAACACTATAGACATAACACACTTTAATTCCTGTCATTCTCCACCTCCATTTCAACCCCAGCAGATCCTCCTGCACTTCTTCTTACCTCTCTTGAGTGCTTTGATGTAATTTTTGGCTTTCTCATGAGGCAGGAAAGCATGAGTCCCACTGACTCCAATATCTATGAGGTAGCCATGGTCTTCCACACTAGATACAGAGCCAGAGAGCAGCTGTTGGGAGGGAAGCACTGCAACTCAGTAGCGTGACAAAACAGCTGAGTCTTCAAAGAACGCATATCTGGTAAGAGATCCCCCCCAAGTACTCACTTGTTTTATATGTACAGAGAACGGAGTTTTCCAGAGCAGCAGAAAGAACACTACATTCTTTCTTACTACACAGCTCATCTGGCAGTGAGGTCTCAGCTCTACCCTTATCCCACTATGCATGTATGAAGCTCACAAACCAGCAGGAAAAAAAATTGTGATGCTCAAAAGTAGCAGGTGATCTAATTGCAGGCACTGCCTACAGTCATACAGGTGCAAACACAAAACCTAAACAACCAAGCACCTCTGCGAGGCACGTTAAATATCACTCTCCGCAAAAATAACAAAGAAACCTACTCAGGAAGAAATCATTAAATAACTTGTGCATATTGAAACAGAATCAGGTGAACGGATTTCATGAGTGACAACCTGAAGACAAGAACCAACACCACCCTCTCCCCTCCAGTTCTCTTCCATGGCGGGAACAGTTCCACATGCTCCTTTGATCCCATGCGAGCAAAAACTGAAATGTTCTCCACACACTGTGCAAGAGCCCAGAGGGGCTGTGACAGACCCAGAAAACATACCATGCCTGTTGCTAGTGCTGAGGCACTCAGGCCCTTATTGACCTTCTTGGGGTCAATTGATAATTTGATGCTGCGACGTCCATCGTCACTTTTCTCAACACTGGTCACGATGCACCTGACCAGTGTCCCTGGAGAGTACATGTCCGAGAGCGAATTCAAGCCCTGCCCAGAAAGATGATCAAGAGAGAAACATGCAAATTTTACAATATCAAATAATACAAGAAGGTCAAAATTTGTTACTGAAGTAGCTTTTGAAAACAAAATCCCATAGGAAAGTCCTGTTTCTCTGTCAACGCTACAATAAAAAGCAGGGAATGCCACACACGGCAGAATCTCAACAGAGGGGCAGGGATGACACTGTGTTATGTCAGCAAGTCTGATAGGCTTTGCTTAGAAATGAACATCTGAGGAAACATCTCCAGAGCTTACAGTGACACTACTCTCATCTCCCTCTTTAGCAGAGAAAAACACCACCACCAAAGGGGTAGTGCAGATCCCGTAGCCACAACCACCCTGGGAAAACTTATGGACCGCCGACGCCAGAGACAGGATAACAGATTACTCCACCCTCTTTCTTTCTAGCAATCAGCTATTATCAGGATAATTGCAAAGTTTGCTTGGAAAAGCAGGTTCCAAAGCAAGGTCAGTCTATGTTAGCACCACGCAGCAGCACACGGCATGTGCCAACACACAACTAAACTGCAAGGACCATGTTCCTCCTCGGGGCCCTGAGAAATTCTTCCACCCTCACATCATTTTCCAGTCGCCTCCCTAACTTCTTCCCATTGTTGCCTACAGCCAGGGGATGAATATTTAGCCTCAGCAGCACAGAAATAACAAAAAATCTCTTTCTGTTCAACAGGCTGTTTACAAAGCTCAAGGATTATTTAGCCAAGTCTGAGGGCTGCAGGTGAACAATATCAAGTCACCTGTGAGACCGGTGACCAGACATCAGGCTCCTGAGAAGGACCTCAGGGTTGGTTCTGAGGTATTGTTAACATTCCTTGGCTTCAGGCACAAATCACAGTCCCAGCCCAAGGTCTCACCTCCGGCAGTTCTCCCTGGGCCACCTGCTGACTCAGCAGTTTGCTGTAGGCGTCGCTGATCTGCGTGATCGGCACAAATCCCGAAAGGCCACTGGGCAAACTGATGACCAGCTCGTAGTCACGGACCTCCTTTATGCACCCAAGGAGCAGCATCTCCTCACAGAGTGCCTGGGAAAGCAGGAAGAATAGCACACTATGAGCATCTGGGCAAGTCAGTGATAACAGGATGATAAACACGGCTTTGTACTGAATCACTGACACATTTTACAGGTTTAGGGGAGGAAGAAAATGCCATTTTTATGCAGTCCAGGAAAGAGATGCACACAAATTCAAACATTTATGCACCAACCTGAATTGTGAGTGGTCCAATATTCACAACATTGTCTTTAGCAGTGGCTGTTTTGTCTGCCTTGAACTTTTTCTGCTTTCCTTGATCCTTTTGGCTCCTTTTTCTTTTCTGGGATTTTTCTTCATGGTGAACCTAGCAGTTTATAAGCAGAGAGGGAAAAAATAAAAGCAGATAAAGAGACAAACTTTGCACTAAGGCAGAACTCTGCTGCCATGAATAAAACCAGAAGAAAATGCTAGGACTAGAGTTAAAAAGAGAACTGTCTTGTCTGTCTGCAAGTCTTAAAAGTACCTTCTTTGGACTGAGGTTGATTATTTATAAAACCCTGAATCTTGGGAATGGAAACAAATGATCTGTACTACACTAACACTCTACTAACAGAAGGAGAAAGACCAAATTTAGCCTATATCCAGTGACATCACCCTCACTACACAGCACTTTGTGATGAGATGCTTGTGGAAAATTTAAAAGCTAAAGCCTGACGGACAATTTTGACCAAAATTTCTCCGTCATCACATTCAACACCCATCAGACATTAGGGATCTTTAAGAGATCAGGAGAAAGGTGAATGTCAGTAGTCATCTCTTCCTGGGAGTGCCTTCTATAGTTTACTGTAGAAGTAACAGGCAGGATGGATTGCAGGTCAAATTCTGGCAGCGGAAGAGCTCTGAGAAGTTAATCAAGAACGTGCAAACAACGTACATCAAACAAATTGTCCCGCTCTAACTCTGGCTTGGATGGTTTTCCCTCTGCAGGTTTTTTCTGGATACCCCCTCGAGGAAAGTTTTCTTCCAAAGACGCCATGCTTGTCCTGCTATGGGACAAATGACATAAGCAGAGGTGAAATGTGCAGCTGTTACGCTTGTTCCTCACAAACACTGAAGAGACATAAGAGTGCAGTACCCCCAGGCAAAGGAAGATTCTGGATGTATGTATACACAGCTGTACACTTAATGCACGTGTAATCTCACTGTTTCAATCTCTAAACAACACCTTATTTACCAGGTCACAATGAACATGTTACTACTAATAATAAACAAAAGTAACTATCACTAGTAGCAGATATTATTATTTATTACTATAAATAATATTAACGTTATTACTTATTATGCTTGTACTATTACTTATATTATACTATTATTTATACGACTATTAATAGCCAACAGTAATTCTACAGAAATCAGCGCCGGAACACTATACGCTGCCTGTCAGACACACAAACCCCTGCAAACGTGAAAACACCTCACAAAACTACAGTTCATCACGGCACGCTTCACCTCAGGGCTCGCCAATCAACACAGGCAGCTCCTCGCGGCCGGCAGCAGAGCCCCGCCGGAGCGGGCAGGGCTGACGCTCTGCCCTGTCCCGGGCGGCTCCCGTGGGAATGCCGGGCGGCTCCCGTGGGAATGCCGGGCGGGAGGAGCGGGATCGGCGCCGGGAGCGGGAGGCGCACGCGGAGAGCCGGGCGGAAGCGGCGCGCGGGACGAAGGGCAAAGGTCGGGCGGAAGTGACATCCTGTCCCTCAGGCAAAAAGGGGCGGTGACGACCCGCCCTCCACGCGGGCTGCAGCCAATCGGCGTGGGGCGGGGTGGCTGCGCGCGCCGCTCGGCGGCCGCCATCTTGTGGTAGGGCAGAGGCGAAGGGCAGAGCGCGGCACCGGCTGAGGCTGAGGTACTGCGGGGCGGCGGCGCTGCGGGGCGGCGGGGCAGGGGCCGGTCCGGTTCCGTCCCGCGGGGCGGGAGGGCGGCTCTGCGCGGCGCCGGGCCGCGGCTGTGCTCCGGGGCACCCGCGACCTTCGGCGTCGCTGCCCCTCCCTCCGCGTCCCTTCCCGGCCCGAGGCGAGCGCTGGGCCGCGGGTGTCGGAGCAGCCGGCGGGGCCGGACCCCCTCACCGGGGTCCGGGTTGAGGGCAGCAGGGCGAGGGCACCCGGCTCCTCCGGGAAGTAGGGCCCGTGTGGTGCCTTCTCCCCCTCGGAAGGGCGCAGCGGCGCCTTTTCCAGGCTTTTACATCGGTCAGGCACGAGAAAGGATGACCTTGGCTCTCCGAAGTCTTTCCAAGTCGTTTGCGGCAAACGTTTAGGGGACTGTTTTATTAAGATTTTTAACTAAGGTATAGTCAGTCCAGTTACCCTTACCTGGTTATCCGCCAGAAATAACACTGCTGGATTGTGTTAAATAAGAGGTAGATAATACATAAGGGCTGTTTTGGTGACTACAAAATCGGCTGTGCAGTTTCTTGTATCTTCCCCGGGGGTACCGGTGTCTGCAGCATCTGCCGGGTTTGGTGGGTAACTCGGGAGTGAGTCGGGAAATAAACAGCAAATGTTTGTCCTAAACATAAAATCCTCTTAAGAAAAATGTATCTCTAAGCATTCAAAAACCCCACCCTGCTCTTATTGTACGGGTGACCAAACACTGGAACAGGTTTCCCAGAGCAGTTGTGGAGTCTCCATCTCTGAAGATGCGACAAACCTGACTGTATGTGTTCCTGGGTTCCTGTGTAAGCATTTCCGAGGCTTTGTAGCTGGCTTAAGTAATTTTCTGATCTGAACAGTAACTGGGGGAAAAAAAAGTGGGTTTATACTGGGGTGGACAAGTAAGATGCAATAGAAGTGCGCAACTGAGAGCAGAGCAGTTCTGGTTAGCAACCCTTGCACTCTATTTTGGTGTAAAAGTTGCAAAGTGGCATTTTGAATCACGAAACAGAATAGTGGTCTACCCTGAATCTTGTCATCAAGTTTTTGAGTATGTAATTGAAGCTGTTTCTTAGCTGAGCTAGTGAAGACTGATCTTAGTTGAGTGTTGCAGATTTCAGAAGTCGGCAGAAATTTGCCTGAGTTCAGTGGTTGTAGGCAGGACTGGCAAGTCTCTTCTTTATAAGTGCTTTGAAGAATTTACTCTTTTATAATCATCATCCTGACTTTTTTTTTCATGTTTAAACTTGGTTGAATGAAGTCTGAAAATCATTAATGTTCTTCCCTTCAGAACCCCTCATTTGCTTATCTGCTCGTGTCAGCTGTTTTGTACCTCAAGATACAGTACTCTGGATGTGCCTGCTCCTTTATGTGTGTTCACTGCTCACTGAATGCCCTGAAAGCAGGTTTAGTAGCTGACAATGGAATGGTGAAGCTTGGTGTAGAGATGGATTTGATTTTCCTATCTGTCCTGTCCAACTGACTTTAAATTAATTGACTGTTCTGTGTTGCTTGTTAGGACAAGCAGCCATGGCTGGCCATGACTCGGGATCTCAACACCAGTTCACCGGATTTCAGAAGTACTTTAATTCCTATACCATCATAGGCAGGAGGAATGTATGTATATGTACATGAAGTTTTGTAGTCTAGTACAGTGGTGTTTTCTGGGCTTTAGACTGAAACTAAATTTAACTTGATGTTTTCCAGTATGTAATAGCAACGTACACAGCTGTTGCACTCATCGCCCTGTATTTCAAGTTTAGGCCTAAGAAGCAAACTCCTGCTGTGGCAGATAAGTAAATGGTAAGTGGCTGATGTTCTTCCAGGACCAAAATGCTTCAATGCCAACTCAGGAAGGAGTGGTGAAGGACAAGTTGCCAATAAGACAGTGCAGTGAGAGAGAGATAAACATAAGCATGTGAATTTCATATTTATAATTTTAAACCTCAAATAAACTATAGCATCGACTTATTTGAGGGCATTCTGGATGAAGTGAGCTAATAAAGGGAGTGAAAAAGTATGGCATCAGTATGCATCTTGTTCTTCTGACATGGTAAATGGGACTGGGGCGGGACACAGGGAGGAAGAGAAAGCAAGGAAGGAGGACTGGAAGGATGTTGCAGTGAGGTACATCGAGGTCTGCCTGTGACTATTAGGTGCCTCTGGTCTGTGCTTTTGCTGTAAAATAGGGATAACTTGCTTTGTAGGTTATTGAAATAATAAAATAGTACTTGAGGACTTCTTGGTTGTATTAGAATTCCAAATAGAGATTAATGTATTCTGTTAAAACCTTCCTTCGAACCAAGTAAAGGAGCACTGTATGATGTATGTATTCAAGGCCCATGCAGAAGTGGCTGGGCTTCTATAGCAACAACCCAGTGTTAGAGAATTTTGGACTCACTTTCAAATACAGGATTTTCATGACAAAATGCAAGCTATGGGCTGTCCTCATAGCCTGCAAAAAGGGGTATAACACAATAAGCTTGAGCATTGTTGTGTGTTAAGGGGACATCAGTCACTTCTTCCTGAGTGTGCTGAAACCTGTTTGCTCGTAACTAAAATTGTTCAGGCTTGGGGCAGGGGGATTCTCAGTTACCACCGTGCAAGACTTGCTATGTTTGATCTCTGTTCTCTTGGCAGGTTGCTGGCATGTCTGAACCTTGTCTGAACCTCCGATCTGTGTCAATGTAACGCAAGCTGATGGCCTGTTGTGCTAATAAAATATAAATAATTACTTGTTTTATTGGAAATATGAAATGGTGCAAAAAAGCTCATGTGTGGCACTTCTCCTTTTTTTCTTCTGTCAAAAATAATTATTTGTAGAGGAGATGGAGCAGCTGATCCCCATCATTACTATTTAGGATGTGTTTCAACAGCAGCAAAGTTAAAGTGTTCTGAGCTCCCAGCACTAACATAGGAAGTGTTCAAGGGCTTTTTTTTTTTCCTTAAAGGCATTTGTACGTGCTGGCCCTGCGGAACAAATAGAAGTTATTTTCCTCTCCTATGAGCATGTTTGCTGCACAGATGGCTTCGGCTGTATTCCGTTTTCAGGCTGAATAATGGTGGTTGTACAGTGTAATAAAGTAGCTAGAACCTGTCACCCACCTTTAGAACAAGATTTACATGAAATGGCTACTCATCAACTTAACTATTTCTGATTACTTTGTTTCTCTTAGCAGAGTGCTCACAGTTACAGGCACCGCTCTTGCCTCCCCTTGCAGCCATCAAGGGAAGAAAGTATCTTCTTGTAACATATAGGCACAAACTATGTGGATTTAGTATTTATTATAATATCAAAAGTATAAAACTGTACAAAATACAAAGGCAGAATGTGGCAGTGTTTTCTTTAAGCTGTCAAAAAATTGTACTTAAATCTATCTGGTCATACTGAGAGCTAGGACATTTTGAGGTACCATTACACAAATAAAAAAATTCATAATTTAGTTTTAACCTTTTTTCTTTAAAGGAAATTTCTAGGTGAGCTTTCTAGTGACTTTTCCACACTTTATTTTGATGCATAATGCCTGCAGAATAACTTTACTCCAAGAGTTAGAGCCAGACAAGAGATGAGAGGGGAGGTAGTTCTCCATTTACTCGGCCTTAGAAATGACACATCTTGTTTTTATTTTCACTAGAGAGCCAGCAGAGTGTTTAAGTGCTCAAGCCCTTCCTGGGAAGTGATAAGGAACACAACAGATTTCCCTGCATACATCTTGTAAGAGACTGAAAATGGAACAAACCCACACCACACTGGGCCTGGCCTTTAGTGATGACAGTTTCTGTCTGAAATCAGACCTTAGTCTCAATGTTCTGCATGTTTCACTCTTCTTTTAGAAATAAAGAAATAAACCACTGATCTTTACTGGTTGCTCAGGAGGACTCACTGTGGTACAATGCTTTTGTGGGTGGAAACCATCACTTCAGCAGACAAGCTGCCCTTTCAAAAGCAAACTGATCATACACTTATCCTTTCACTCTGCTATACTCCTTCAATTTCTTAGCTTTCTTACATTTTTTATGTTAAAGCTTATGCAGAAAGGACACAGGTTTTTTAAGTTCTTTTAGATCTAATACAAAGTAAAGGGTTTAAATCCACTTTTTTAACAGTGGGTATTTCAGTTGTGCCTCAGTCCCCTTTTTATCTTCTCGTTCAATAAAGCATGAAAGTAAAGTTCACATTGCGCTTCTGGTTGCTTGTCACACTGACAGTACTGGCTACCTGTGAAAAACAGAGTAACAAGATCTGTGTTTCTGACACCTCAAAAGAGCATAGAGTTTGAAATCTTTTCAGGACTTACTACTTGGCTGATAAAACCCGTGCCCGGTGCTTCACGGCAGTGCCACGACCACAAGCATCGGAGTGTCGGAGCGGCTCCGTCAATGCCCTGGTTGTTGCTGTGATCTTCTCACCACACCTGCTGCCCAGCACAGGATACAGTGAATCAAACTACATTCTTCTTTCCTGAAACTGGACAGTTTTTGCTTGTGTTTGAGACTGATGAAACCTTTGCTAACCATAAATTAAGTGCTTTAAAAAAAATCATCAAGGCTGTTAACTTCTCACAAGTTTCAGCAGAGCTCAGTGCCATCTCTGAGAGGAGACGGCTCATTTCATATATACATATATGTGTATCAAAAGCACCACGAACAGTTCCTTCTTTTACAGCCACGATGTCTTGTCAATCCCCAGCATTTTCAAACTGCAGATAACTACGAAACAGCAGAACTGAGAAGTGCTGCCTGCATTAATTTACACAGTTTCACCTTCCCTGCAACAGACTCGTGGGGATCCTTGTGTACAAGACATTTCTCGTTGTCTCACATCATGAGGTCAGTACTGCAATGCCTTGGCACAGGCAGTCTCAGCTTCCCAATTTACTGTGAACTGTAGGCTCCCGCAGCCAGCAGCAGGTTCCTGCGTGTGAAATGGAGATGAACAACCGGGGTTGATTTGGTCATGTATGTACCCAGTAACAAGTCCTGTGAGTTTTCAGGCAAGTTTATGTGTCCAGTGGCTGTAGTAAAGTCATCAGTTTCTAAATCTTCAAACGCCTTCACAGCATCCCACAGACGAACTGTGTTATCCATTGAACCTAAAAAGAAAACCACAACAGTTTATTTTATTAATAAAATCATATATAAAAAAAGTTGCTGGGGAGCATATCAACAGAAGTAAAAGCTCAAAGCACAAGACTATAGCAAGGATCTAACATAATGCATACACACATAAAAGTTGCCAGGATTTCAGCTTTCTTGTAGTCTAACCTGGATGCCCTGTAGACAAGGCAAAAAGAACTGCTCTCAAAACACCCGGGTTTGGATCATATCACCTACCACTGAAAAAGCAGGACCATCCTGTGGGCTGTCAACTGCAGGTAAAGTTTATGACTTTAAGTCACATAATAAGGGGTTTTTGTATGGTATAGGGAATAGAGTGGAATTTTGCAAGCTCAGCAGCCTGTGCTTTCACCAGAGGGCAGATAAATTGGAATAACCACTAAGCAGGCTGGATCAAACCTGTACCCTATCTGTTAGCTTTCACTCCTGCAGCAGTAGCTCCCAGAGGATTCTCACTGCACTGCAGTGTTCTAAGGGAACATATTACTATACAAATCTCAAATATTCCTAGTCTGGTTTCATGAGGAAATTACCCTCATGTAATTAGTGACTGTCCATTATTTCTTCAACTTCTTGGCTAATTTCAAGCAGTTGACAAAACAGAGTAAGTTTCAAATTAATGAAATAACTACATATTTTAAGAAAACAGTTCATTGAATATAAAGAGACAAAACTTCGTGCCTCCATGAAGGGAAAACTGGTAAAGGAGCTCTGGTATATTAGACACCTGAGAACCCATGTGGACAGGAAGGAAAAACGAGCAGGCTTCACAAGTTCTGCTGCTCACAGACCTGTTCATTAATATTATATGCCCATATCTCTGTAGATACTCTACCATGAAGAAATAGTAAGGGTGTGGATAACTCATATTCCTTTCTATCCCTTCCTCTTTCTTTAGTCTTTCTGCATTCCCAGTCCCATTCCAGTATCCTGCACCTCTCCGGTCCATCCACTTTTTGTCTGCCCTAGGGTTATTGCTTCTGATTCCATCCCCAACACTGTACAGATTCACAACCTTCACTATCATCTAAGTGCATGACACCTTTCCTTCAGATCCTGGAAGAACGAGAGGTCACACTTCAGTGAAGTGCTCGCCTTTGTACCAGCAGTTTTCAGTTGCTGCTTTTGCAAAGCAAGTAATTATTTGTCTTCCTCTATTTAAGGAATCAATTATATCATTCCTGTTCAGACTTACGGAATACGATGGAAACTTCACTGTTTCTTGTGAATTTTACCTGATGCTAAAATCTCCCCATCTCTGCTGAATCTGAGCGCGTAGATAGTGTCAGTGTGCCCTTTCAATTCGCCAACCATCAAGCCATGTCCAATATCCCATAGCAGAACTCTTCCATCCGTTGCTCCAGTAGCCAGGAATCTTCCATTAGGAGAAAATGCCAATGAATGAATTGGTCCCTAAAACAGACATTGAGGGGTGATCAAACAAGTGAATTAAATCTACTCACATTCAGTCAGTCACGCTGTGTTTGTTTGAAACAGCACTGTTTATAATCTCATCAGAGAAATGAAATCTCTTTTACACTGAATGATATGGCTTTACCTTATGTCCAGTGAATATTCTTACACAATTCCCATTCAAAACATCCCAGAGCCGTATAGTCCTGTCGGCTGAGCCTGTGGCAATATAGTTGGAATTTGGATGAAATCGCGTACACGTGACATCAGCAAGATGGCCAGCAAATATCCGTAGTGGCTGGTAGTGATCTGTTGCCCACAGACTGAAAAGAAAAGCTTTATTAATAAAAAGAACTCTAAAGGAGTTCAGTACCTGTACCTGTGGGAGCGGCTGCAGAGGAAGCCACAGACATGCTCAGAGGGCTGAAGAACCCTCTTCTACGAGGAAAGGCTGAGAGAGTTGGGGCTGTTCAGCCTGGAGCAGAGCTGTCCCTGCTGAGACCCTATTGTGGCCTTTCAATACTTGTAAGAAAGATGAGGACAGACTTTTTATCAGGGGCTATTGCAAAAGGACAAGGGATAACAGTTTTAAACTAAAGGAGGGTAATTTTAGACCAAAGGAAGAAATTTTTATAAATTTCTTTTTATGGTGGTGAAACACTGGCACAGGCTGCGTAGAGATGTGGTGGATGCCCCATCCCTGGAACATTCAAGGTCAGGTTGGACAGGGCTCTGAGCAACCTGATCTAGTTGAAGATGTCCCTGCTCATTACAGGGGAGTTGGACTAGGTGACTTTAAAGGTCCCTTCCAACCCAAACTATTCCATGATTCTACGACCAGTAGCTCAATTAGAAATATAAGTAATTATGGAGCGATTTCGTACAGGTCAGTTTATTAAATTAGCAGGAGCTTTTTTTGAAGAATATACCTCTCAGAAGAGAGAAATAAAGAATATTCTATCAAGCTGGTAAACAACTGGAAGAGAATACTTCTAATCAGAGGGGTCACATAAGAGGACATCATCTCTTAAGCCATCAGATAACACGTGTGTTGAAAAAAACAGTAAAACTACATTAAAACATTAATTGGCATGAAATAAAATTCATTTTCAGTAATAGGGTAGACTAGAGTATATCAGCTGATCACTTACAGGGTTAATCCACCACAAATTAACCCAGACAAATAAAAAACACATCCAGTTTCTTACCGAGCCACTCTGTCGTGTCCCCCTGACACAAAGTAATAACCATAAGGAGAGAACTGTGTATCCCACACTGGATAGTTGTGTCCTTTATATCCCACTAAACATGTGAATGTTTGGAGACTCCACAATCTGACAGTGCCATCCTCAGAACAGGACAACAGATAGTTCCTGTCACAGGAGAAAGTATAGTGTATTATATCAAACTCACACAGGGGCTGTGTAGCCATTGCATAAACGCTGCAAGAT
Source organism: Myiozetetes cayanensis (assembly GCF_022539395.1). Taxonomy (NCBI): domain Eukaryota; kingdom Metazoa; phylum Chordata; class Aves; order Passeriformes; family Tyrannidae; genus Myiozetetes; species Myiozetetes cayanensis. The sequence goes on from NW_026086605.1 coordinate 12,751,682, forward strand.
GTCCATGATAAAACTGTCCCCTGAGCAGCACCTGTTTAGCATGTCACACATAAATCAGCATTTCGGTGGGGTAAGCAACAAGAACCAATTCAAGCAGAATCCAGTCCTAGGCCCTTATGCAAAAGAGAAGACTGGACACTGATGATTAATTCTGTACTGAGGGGAGAGCGAAAAAAACCCCACACCACAGAGTTATATGAAAAAATTACTAGTACACTGCTGTGCTATGTTACTTTAAAGAAATCTTTTAGTGTAACAACATTTCAGGAATGTTCATAATGTAACTCTGAAAATTTCAGGATTCCTTGAAATAGAAATCATATCATGTTCACATTGTCAATTAATAATTATAGACTATGAATACGTAATCTATAATGTTCCATACAAAGTTCACTTATCAGCTGTGTTTCTGTGATGGTTGTTTCCTGACTAGACACAAGCAAAAGCAAAACTTGAGATATTTAAACCTTCTTTCTACTGTCCAGACTCCCATAACTATGTAATGGGTTTAAATCTCTTATTTTAAAAGATACTGTTCAATACATTTTGAAAATGTCTCAATAGATTATGACAAACTTGAAGTGTAATGACGTGCTACTGATTCTGGTTTTATGTTTTGCAATACTGTAAGTTAAATCAACGCTGCACTATTTTTCCTCTATCTCACTTAGTTAAAATCCAGCTTAAACTACAGTTTGCAAAGTAGATGGTCTATTTTGCCATTGAAGAACATCCAAAATAGTGCTGGTATTCTCAGCTCCATTTGATTTCAGTAATAGTTGACAGTGCTCAACACCCTGAACGTTATGAGCACTTACATAGTTTCTTATAAGCTACATGAACAAGGATTGCTTTAACCTGGAAAAAGCTTCATTAAGAGTAGGTTTTCTATCATTAGCATGCAATTAAAACTGAAGACAAGCAAACTAGTTAGCTTTTACCTATCAGGACTGAAGCTGGTGCCATAGACAGGTCCACTGTGACCATATAAAATCTTCAACTCACTTGCTGTTTTCTCATCCATGATCCTCTCCAAGACATCGTCCGATTCTTTGTCGATAAGACTGAGGTCTGCAAGATTTCAAAGTTCAAACTGTCAGAAGTTCAAAAGTAAATGTCATCATGACATCATCTCAGTTAAATATCAAGATTAAGAAGTGTTTGCATGGTGTCCAGCTTCCACCACAACACATTATTACACAAATAGCAGAATTAAAGAAGCCTGGTTTCCATGAATTTGTGTAGGTGTTGAGCTATAGGACCTTCTCCTCGATCCTTCTCAGTTTCCTCCTATCATGTCCCCCAGGGTACCTCTGGTCTCTCCCCTAGATCACCTAAATCCAACTGTCTACTACACCCAGTAGTTGCCATCCAGTTAAGAAGCAAGATGGCTAGTTCCACACTGGTTATGGCCAGTTCCATACCAGCTATGGCTACTTCCAAGCTTTCTGCACTGACCACCTCACAGCAGGTGTACATGACTGGATTTCTCATTCCTTTAAAATGTTTCTAATGGTAGTACATAAGATGTAATCATACATCTGTGCACATTTTTTTCTCTGAAGTGAAGCATCTAACCACTGAAGACAACTCCCCTGCCACAGATATCCTTCCCTCTTGAGGCAGAACACAGCTGTCACAAGTCATGCATGCTCATATTAAGCATTACTGTCTTAATTACCTGCTGCTGTTTTCACACTACGAAGCTTTTTTGGAGTCACAGACCACACTCTGACAGTAGAGTCAGCAAAGCCTCCTACAATCATGCTGGAGTCATCTGTAATATCCACTGCAGTCAGACCCTAGACACAAAATACCCATTTATATTGATTGTGTCTGTCACGATGCATTTCAAGTACTACAAAATCCTAAGAACTAATAAAAAGGTAATTCAACTTATTTACAAAAATAGATGGAGTTATTCTGGGATAAACATAAACACATGTGAATTCTTGCCCTATTAAAAATAAAGCTCTATGTATGAAGCAGAGTCGATAGTGACAAATAGTAACTGCCTTCCAGTATTCTGGTGCCAAACACCTACTGCATTCTGTAGGGTACACTTAAGGCCCCACAGGAAAAGTGAAAGAAGGGATTATGGCAAATCCAAGCAAAACCAAGGACCATGGAAATTTTATAGCTTAAGGAGTCTTTAAAGAGAATTTTGAACATTTTGGAACGTAAACTTTGCAATGCCTATTCCAAACACTCCAATAACCCTTGCCGACACTGTTATGTCTTCTTTCTTTATTAAGAGTAATGTTCATAATTTCGATTCCTTTTTCCATATTATCCAAACTCTTCTTTCACCAACCTGGTAAGCATTAAGGAATGTGTAGAAACAGATGGAGGGCAGGCACTCTGGGCCAAGACGCACACGCCTTGCAGCTTCCTTCATATTCATTACTTTATCCAGCTTGTCAGAGTCTTTCAGTTCAGGCAGAGGAATTCTACACAAGAAACACATGTTTTTGCCAAGTAAAAGCACCTTCCTTACTGTAAATCCAAACAATTAATGTGAAGCCTTCCCGTGCAACCCTATACCTCAATATTCAAATAAGAAAGAAGAATTAGAAAAAATGAAAGGTTATGTAGAAGACTAACTGATGAGAGAGCAAGCCAGTAGCTTCAAGAATTTCAGACAGGCAGAGGAACAACATAATAAATAAATTGAATATGACCTGAAAAGATTAGTGGGTAACTAAGTAAAACTTTATCAATGGAAATCTAGATTGACTTGAAGGGCAATGGCAGATGGTTATATGCTAAGGTTTCCATTACCTGCCTTAGATGTCTTAGGGCTAAAGCTGTGTTCAGCTGCAATAGCCAAATGCTAAACATGCCATGTGAACAGCGATGCAGATTTGGCACGACAAGACTGGATTTTAAAGACTTCCCTACGCATCGTTCCCTTGGTACCTGTTTTGGGGAGGAGCATTAGGGTCCTGCTTTTTACTTTTTGACCCTACATTATCTTTTTTAGGTTTTTTCTTCTTTGGCTTTCCTTCCTCATTTTCTCCTTCTTCATCTTCATCATCCAAAGGCACGTCAAACTCTGGTTCTTTCAATAAGCCAAAGAAAACCTACAAGCCAATAAAATACACAAGACAAAACAGTAATTGCTGTTCTCACCAAAAGCTAATTCTTTAATGGCAACTTTTCAGCGTAAAAGATCAAGCAATAGAGCTGCTCCTTTAAAACTACTGTTTAATATTACTGCATATGTTACTGCTCAGCCCATAACAAATGTAGTACATGTTCTTCTGGTTTACCCAGCAACTGATCTAGACAACTGTAAGTTCTTCCACCATCTCTTAGCTCTTCCTTAAAGTAGAATCCCTACACCTTACCTAATTTATTTGTATAGTACTGTGGTATTACACAAACAGCCCTTGCAGTAACAACCAGTGGCAAGTAAAAATTACATCTGTTGTACAAAAGAGGAAGCCAAATAGTCAGGTGTCCATTTTAAAACTCCAGAGCAATTCATGAATTGGTCTGTCAGTGGGCTGGACACAAGGTTCTCTCTCAAAAGGTTCAGCAGCTTCTTCCACCAAACAGTGACATACCTTGATCTCTCTACTCATGTCAACAACTGTTTGTACAGTTCACTTCCTTTGTTCTGATCATGCTGTCTTTTAAGATCTCAAGTTACAATTGTCAGCCTATACTATGGAATCTCCCTTAAAAACTAGGGAGACTTGTTTAATCATAGAAGTGCAAAAATCTTTGCCTCCTACCTTTGCTTTATTAGCCTCTCGTTTTGCCTCCCCAGCCAAGCTTCCAACCATAGCATCTATCTGTTGTTTGCTGCGAGGCATTCCATCAAAGATATCAATGTAAAGATGCTCCTGAACAATGTTCCAGATCTGATTGTTCTGCTTTTCCTGCAGATGCCTCTTCAAGAGCTGGTAAGAGTCACGGGAAATACGCAGCACAAACTTGCTTGTTCGGAAATCCAGCATGGTCTCGTTACCTTTCATGTGCTCTTTTTTGGTTAAGCTGGAGAGTACACGCAGGTCATCCTGGTAATAGCACTCCTGATCCCCATGAAACCTATCGAAACAATTTAACAAAGGTTTATTATGAAAACATTATCTCCTAAGGGCACACTTATGTACCTTGCTTGAATATGAAACATATATGTAAGGACCGTTTGGAAGCTACTGACTACATATGGGATTATTTTTTAATGAAATTAAATTTGTCCAGGTGAAGATACACCGGTGATTTACTGTGCACAGTAAGAGCATTCAGCAGTTGAAAAACAAGATGAAGAGAATACACAAATGAAGCCTCTCAGGACTTCATACACCCAAAGGGTTCTCGCCTGAAGTAAATAGTTATGCTAAATGTTTATTTCCAGAAATTAAACCCTAATTTGTGGTACAGGGCATTTTTTATTACACAAGACTACCTGGATGCATTTATGTCTGATTCATTATAGGACATACATTTCACAGTCTACGTGTTTCTCACTCTCCACTTGCATTATCTAATATCTAACATATCTTTAGAGTTTTCATTTTTACTCAACTTGTTATAAAATAGTTGTGACAAGGGGCATTTTAGCTATCTACCATTACAGAACCATTTTTGCTGACCATTTGGAGGGAGACAAAGTTATCCTTTTGGACTGGAGTATTTCATAACTGGTCTGAATCCAGAAAACAAGTTAAATTTAATTTTCTTTTCAATTAATAAACAAATGAAACATAGCAAGAGCACAGACAATTATAGATTAGCCATCAATTAACTTCTTTAACCTCATTTGAAGAATTTAAATTTACATGCTCTGATATTAGCAAATACTTGGAGTGTACATTACTTTGGCATCTCAGTGCAATTTTCAAGTGCTAAAAAATTACCCCACAATCTTTCCCTAAAGATGCAACATCTCTTCATTGATACTTTTGCAGCAAGGAGCCCATCAGCACACCATAAACATGGTTCAAAATCTGCCAGTGAACAGTTCAAAAGCATGTAGTGTGCACATCTTTCAACAGGAGACGGGAATTTAAGAAGTTATTGCAATCCAAGGCACCATTACTTCAGATTTCAAATCTCTTCAACTTTAAATAAGAAAAATAATATGTACATCTGTATATGGATACAAACCTATGCTACTGTAGCTCACAGGTTTAACCAAAGCAGCGAACACAAAATGACACAAATGCACAAACGAAAATTAATTACCTTTCAAAAAAAGACTTTGCCTCACTCTCGTGTTGATTGTACACCAATTCCAAGTACATGTGCACAAAGAGAGGGTAAAACAGCTGAGACAACTCTGCTCGGTGACAGTCCAGGGAACACTCGATGAAGTGTTTCAACCCGCTGTAGTACTCCTCGTACAGCGTCGGGTCCCCTTGCTGGTTGTAGGCCGACAGCACCGCGCTCACGTCCGGCTGATCCTCCACAACCACGGCACCTCCAACTGCAAAACCATCAGCAAACAACAAGAGCTTGTCAGCCTGGAAGAGCCGGTGAGCAAACAGTGGCCCCAGCCCACTGGTCAGGTGAGGCAACAGGGAAAACACACCGTGTGACTGCTCAGCACCACATCTAAACCACACAGGTGAGAGGGTGGTGGGACCTTACAGTCCAGCAGCCAATTTTCCCAGCACCTCCAGCAGCTTCTGGGGCTTTCCCTGCCAACAGCTGCCTGTAAGGTATCTAACCCAGTGCCTCATTCAGCCGGTATTATACATGTAAAGGAAGAAGCCACTAACATCACCAGAGTAAGTTATCTTTACTGCTAGAGCTAGAAACTCTCAAATGAGAAGCAGAATCGTAAGACATACCCACGATAATTATTTTGCATCCAGTAAAAAAGCAACTTAAGTTCATTAAGTGAACAATTCACTACGAGCACCTCGCAACTGTCACAGAATAGGGACACTTTTAACACTCTGACAGCTCTGTTCTCCACAGCAGTCGTTACAGACTTTAATTGTCTTGTCTTTTACATAAAAACAATCTTATCAGGTGATGGCAGGAACAAGCTGAGTTTATGCTGTACATTTACTGGAACTCAGACTATCAGTTCCCAACATTTCATTATACTATTCTGTAAAGCTGCCTCACGGAACACCTTGATTAACAATACTTAGAAATTAATTACTCAAAGGACATCTCAGGTACGCAGCAACTCGATCAAGAAACGCAGAAAGCCTCATCTACAAGCACCTTATGTTTCCATCAAAATGCAGCCTGCATATCAGACCTCCGTTCTCATCCCTGCTAACTACAATGGAAACCGCGAGTCTCCTGCTACTCTGTTAGTCGAGATGGGACACAAAGACGACGGGAAGCACCTCTCACTTCGACAGTGCTCCCTTCAAACACGACGGGCACCCTATCCTTGGTCCCTTGATCCAGGAGATCCGGACTTCTCCACGGATTGCATGGATAGTGACACACACACGGACCGCCCAGAAGTCCGGGGAAGACTCTCGGGGGCACGACCTGACACCGACCCTCGTGTTCCAGCGCCACGGGGAAACCCGGGCACACGGGCACCCCCGTCCCAGGGGTCCCGCCGGGAGGAGGCACCGACCCCGCAGTGGCCGCGGGCCCCACCTTTCCCAGGCGGCACGGCGGGCACTGCGGCCACCCCGGGGCTTGAAGTCGCGACAGCGGCGACGCTGCCTCCGATGGCGACGGCGGCAGCGCCGGTGCCCCGGCCGAGCAGCGCCTCTCCGGAGTCCGCGTCGCTGCCGGAGCCCCCCAGGAGCCCGGCGCTGGCGGGGCTGAGCGCGGCGGCGCCCAGGTCGTCGCCGAGCAGGCGGGCTTCGCGGCGCAGGATCTCCTCGGACTCGCGGAGGTTGCTGCGCCGCAGGAACTGCAGCACGGCCACGAGCGTCTGCCGGTCCAGCGCCGCGGGGGAGGCGGCCGGGCCGGGCGCCGCGGGCTTCGCGGGCGCCGCATCCCCAGCGCCCCCCGCCGCTTCTCCCTCCGCCGCGGCGGCCGGGACGGCGGCGGGAGCGGCGGCAGCGGCGGCGGGGGGCGCCGCGGAGGGCGGCGGTGGCGTCCCCGCCTCGGGGTCCGGCTGCGCCGCCGCCACCTCCGCCGGCTCCTCATGCAGCGCCGCCATCTTGCGCCGCCGCCACGCGCGGCCGCCCTTGCGACAGTGAGGGCAAAGGAAGGGCAGCGCCGCCACCGCCTGCGCGGGCACGCGCGGCTTCGTTTTGCGACGCTGGCGGGAGCGCTTTGCGGCAGCGGGGGCTGTGAGGGGCGGTGGGAGCGCGTTCGGGAAGGGCCTTCCCGGGGCTCCTGGAGGATTCCAGTGACGGCCCTGGGACTGTGTGCCCTCTGGGTCCTCAGCGGCCCTGCTCCACGTTAGGTTAATTACGGCTGGGCCGCTCGGTTCTCCAGGTACTTCTAATACTGCTTCTTTCATTCATGTTTGTTAAACAGAGGTTCTTTTGTACCCGTCGAAAGGGTGAGAGAGCTGGGGGTGTTCGGGCTGGAGGAGGCTCCGAGGAGACCTCAGAGCACCTTCCAGTGCTCTAGGAGAGTGCTGGAAAGTGCTACAAGAGGGCTGGAGAAGGACTTGTTACAAGGGCACGTAGTGACAGAACAAGGATGGATGGATTTAAACTGACACAGGGAGGGTGTAATTTTGATACTAGGAGGAAATTCTTCCCTGTGAGGTTGGTGAGGCACAGGAACAGGTTGCCCAGAGAAGCTGTGGCTGCCCCATCCCTGGAAGTGTTGAAGGCCAGGTTGGATGGGGCTTTGAGCAGCCTGGTCTAGTGAAAGGTGTCCCTGCCCACGGCAGGGTTGGAACTGTGCGATCTTTAAGGTCCTTTCGATTTCATTCTGTTACAGAATTAAAACGTTATTTCGAATGAAACTGGTATCTTATGATTGCCGTTCTTTTGTGAGAAATTAGACGTGTGCCATCGCTTCACTAGAGAGTCACTTGAAAAAAAAAAAAAGATGAAGCCTCGGGCTAGAAAAACTGCAGACCAGTGGTGGCTCAGCGCATGCGCTGTGGTGCTGCCCGTTGTCCGCTGTGACTACATTCCCCAGCGTGCTCCGCGGCGCCTCCGCGCATGCTCCCTGCGCCGTGGAGAGACCCGCGGCGATCCCGGTCGGTGGACATGGAGGAGGGCGCGGAGAGCGGGGTGTCGGGGCCGTCGGGCGGGGACGGAGCGGGAGCAGGAACGGGAACGGGAGCAGGCGCAGGCCTGGCCCCGGCCGATGAGGACCGGGACATGGAGGGGGCCCCCAGCTGTTCGGGGTCGCGCTCCGTCCCTTTCGAGTTTCAGCGGAGCCGTTCGGAGTCCACCGGCGACGAGGACGACGACGACGACGAAGACGACGAGGAGGAGGAAGAGGAGCTGGAGGGGGACGCCGGGGCTCGATTCGGGACGGATGACGGGGAGCACGACTCAGACGACGACCGGGAGGTAAAAGGGGCCAGAGGGTTCCCGGGGCTCTCCAGGCCCCGCTCCCGAGGTGCCCCGCGTCTGGGAATGGGCTTTTTATTATTTTTTTATTGTTGTCATTTTGTGTCCACATTACTTATTTTAATATTTCTTTTATTGTTACCCGAGTTCACTTTGTCCGTCTCGTTCCAAAGAAGCCCCTACAAACTCGGTGTGGCTGAGAGGGTGGTAGGCGGTGGCACGTGGGCGAAATGAATGGTGGTGTTGAGGGAAAGAAAGCCCTTCGGTATGGCTTTGAGACGAGAGGAAACGGGACGGAAAAACCTAGTGCGTTACCTTCTTCAGACGCGTGTCAAATCGTTGCTATTGAAAAAATTGTTCGTTTTTTGACATAGTGTTGTTCAGACGGGAAAGTTGTTGTGGAACCACTTACGTGCTTTCCTGATAAGTGTATTTCGTGAGCAGAACTCAGAGCAGTGAAGTTTCAGTCTTTGCTTCAATATGTGTTTGTATAATCTATAACTGTGTGTAGAAGCAAGAGATGACTGTCCCTTGTGATATAAACTTGTTATATATCTTGATTGGGGGCCCCAACATGCCTTATGAGCATTTTCAAACAATGATACTGTTTGCTACCCCATCCACTTCAACCTCGGTGACTATTTGATACTTTGTTAAGAGTTTATCCAAAAGAGCTTTTCCCAAAATGATTGTTTAAAAGTTTGCTTTTTAGTTATGATTCATGAAACAAGTTGGATTGCCGTTCTCAAAAAGGTCCATTTAGAAGAATAGATGAAAGTCTTCAGAAAAGATCTGTATCTGAGGAGTGATTGACCTCTTAGGAAAAGCCATTCCTCTAGCCTGTCAATCCCGCGTTTTTTCGTGGTTTTAAGGTTACGGTATTTTGGAAGTTGCAATCAGGAAATTTCATGGCTTAGCCTGTGTATTCAAACTCTTACAAACTGTCTTTGTTGTTTGTAGCGGATGATAAACCTCGCAGAGTTGACCCCTTACATCCTGTGTTCCATTTGCAAAGGTTACTTTATTGATGCTACAACTATTACAGAATGTCTGCACACCTGTAAGTATGCAGGATCACCTGTCTAAGAGTTTAGTTGCAAATTCAAACAAAGTCAGTGTTGAGATGTTCTGGGTTCACAGAAATAGTTCTGTTTGAAGTGAATGTGTGTTGTGTTTATTCTGTTCCATAAGGGGCATATATTTGTGCATACTTAAAGCACCAGAAAATCATGAAATCACTCGATCATGAATTCTGCTTTCCAGGTTAAGAGGGAAAACGATGTAAGAAAAGAAAAAGCCCAAATAAGACAAAAATAGAGCTGCTATGTACACTTTTTAAATTATTTTTTTAAAGTAGGCTCCAGGAATTTGAGTATAAAACTGAGAAAAGAAAGTTGAGTGGCTCTGCTTGTAGTGGACTAAAGAGTTTCCTAAACTGTTGTTGATGTGAATTCACAAAGTTCCATAAATACCTGTATGGAAGTACCAGTTCAAATACAAAATTTGTGGTCTGCACCCATGGGAAAGTTTGTCTATAATCTCATGAATGGAAATAGATGGGTAATTAAAAAAATTATTTCAGTGTGCTTATCCTGTTCTTCTTCCCCTCAATCCTAGTGCTAACAGCTTTTCCATTACTAACCGAACTATTTTCTCTTAAAACTAATAAAACCCTTTCTGTGAAGCTGATTTTCAGCTGCACCCATGTTCCTACCTGAGTCCAAGAATCCTGGCTTCCTAGACCTCCCAACCACTCAAAATACAAAGAGGGAAAACTCTTTTTCTTTTTTTCTTTTTCCCCTTTTTTTGGGCACTGCTGACTGGTTTGTTATATAGCACATAGTATTCAGCACAGTTTATAATTTAGGAAAAAGCCCAACTGTTAGTAAGGACGACATAATGTTGCAAGTGTAGCTGTGGTGGTCTCTTAGAAGTTTCCTGGTAAATGTTGTGGAAAAGTTCAGACTGGCAGGGAGCTGATTTGATAGTAGGTTAATTATTCTAGATATTTTCACTCATTAGCTTTTCTTCCGAGTTTTTTAAGTACATGTAAAACAGAATGAAAATGGCAGAGTTATGATTTCTTACCTTGTTTTTACTGAACCTGTTTTAGGCTGCTTTTCAGCAGTCAGTATTCTGTTGTCTTAGTTCTGCTCATGTTCTAGATAACACAGTTACAACACTGAACACCCACTCACCTTTGCATCAGTTGCATTAGGAGTGTTCAGTGACTTGGTTCATTTTACCTCTTGACAAATTTTGTTTGGGAGCTCTGTGTGTAATTGTTCCTCTTGCCTGAACAGATGGCACTGTATTAATGGACATGTGACTCCCATGGAGTTTCTTTTCTTTACAGTTTGTAAAAGCTGCATCGTGAGACACTTCTACTATAGCAACAGATGTCCAAAATGCAATATTGTTGTACATCAGACACAGCCCCTTTATAATATCAGGTAATGAGTTTGTGCTATTTTTTATAGATTTGCTGCTTGCTTTTAAATGTTTTGGTTTGCAGACTTGTAGTTCTTTCCTGTTTCAAAAGAAGGAACAGCTGCAAGAAACACATTCTGTTCTTTGTGTATGTAAGTTTCATCTCAATAGTTAAGATAAAACACCCTCAGTGTACTGTTTTATCTAGTTTGTATCCATTTCTAGGGTTTGTTACATTCTACCCTAGTTATTTTTATGTGTTTGCTCAGTGTTAGAGGTGACATGAGCTGCATCATACAAAGGTGAAGCTTTGTTGGCATGATATAAACTGAAAATTGAGTTGTAACTTCTTGAGCTGTTCATAAAGGGTGGTGCTTTGAACTTTATATGACTTTTGTTGGAGCTCTCCTGTCAGGATGTGTATTTTGAAATATATGGAGTTGCTGCTCTATCACTCTTCTCTTTAGATATGTCATGTTTCAACAGTGTATTTTGCATCTTTGTTACAATAAAATGAAACCCTTTTATGTTGCACCAAATACTTTTCTTTTTCTTTTTTTTTTTTTTTTTCCTATTTCATAGACTGGACCGGCAACTGCAAGACATAGTCTATAAATTAGTTGTCAATCTTGAGGAAAGTAAGTCCCTTTCTTTATTACCATATGGAGATTGAAAAGACTGAACAGGAGACAGAGTAATTAAAAGCCCTCTGGACTCTTTAAAATAGTTTTGTAATGTTTGGTTCTAAATCTTAATGAATTATCTGTGACTACTGGCACCTTTCTGGCTGCTAAATGCTATTAAGGGTAGCAGTGTGTACCCTATCTCATGAAACACAGGTGTCACTGTATTCAGGTAAACATCCAGGAAATATTTCATAGTTATGCCTCTTATTTTTGTAGAAGTATATCATATTCTGTGTAACAAGTTCACTTGGCTCAGTTGAAATAAGTTGCTAAGACTGATTCTCTCAAATGCTTTTGTTTTTTCCTCGCTGCCATATTTATTTGTCTGATTTTAAATGTGTTCACTGTCTCATCTCATTTACTTTCAACTTTGGGAGCCATCAATCTAGTGGATATGTATGGACTATAGAAAGTATAAAAATAGTCATGGATGCAGAAGGGTTCTGGTTTTTGCAGCTATCTCAGTATGATTTATGGCCAATTTCTCTGATTTCTTTCTAGTTTTTACTAACAAAATCTTATTCTGAGTGTCTTAAGTGTCTCCCTTCATATGGAATACTAGTGATGATGAAGGTCTGTAGGAAACTGGAAAGTTTTTACTGTTCTCACCATTGGAATTCATATGGATATTTTCAGCATCTGAAATAACATTTCAATCTGTATTGTGGCTTTTCTTTTTTTCAGGAGAGAAAAAACAAATGCATGACTTCTATAAAGAAAGAGGATTAGAAGTGCCCAAACCAGGTGAGCTGTAATCACTTTAGGGGACACTGTTAGGGATGTGCTTACTATCTAATTTATTTTTAAGGCCTTAAAGTATTAGCTCACAACTGAAGGAGATGTGTGATATTGGAAATTTGGAATTTTTGGTTATCTGACTGCTATAACTTGTCACAGATATCAGATTACAAAAATAGTTAGAAGTGGCAACACTTAAACCCAGATAAGGTTGGATTTTTAAGCTATATGTTTTGCCTGTGATCAAGAAATGTATCTAAAATGTGCATTAATTTTATTTTCTGGACCTTAATAAGTAATAGACATTACAAAGGAGTAAAAATAAGAACTTCAAAGTCTGCTCACAGATGAGGGATTATTTTAAGTATTTTGTGTCTTACTATCAAACAGCTCTTAGGAGAAGGGCCTTACTGGAAGTACTGAAAGGCTGGTTCAGATACACAGCATACAGTGTAGGAAGAGCTGATTTAGTGATAAAAAATAGAATTAATTGTATGGGCTTCTTTTCCTGATGAGTTCTTCTGTTTTGCTTGGTGCATATTAGCATCTTATGCTGTTTTTATTTCAAGTTGTCCTTGCATTTTGGCTTTTTGAACATTTTAGCTGTCCCACAGCCGGTTCCAACGAGCAGAGGAAGACCTCGGAAGGTTCTGGGCTCAGTGTTCCGGATTCCACCGGAACTTGACATCTCCATACTTCTGGAGTTTATTGGGTGAGTTGTGGGCAAATATAAGAGCAGGTGGCTGACATGAAGATGCTGCTTGTGTGTGCTGGACCATTACTAGCCCTTGGTTTTCATAAGGTGTGCATTTCCTCATCTCAAATAGCAGTGGGGAGTTGATTTTAACTTATAGTGCAATAGTGACAGCCAATCATAGCTAGATAATGCAAATAATTATATGTTTAAGATGTGTCTTTCTATAAAAATAGCTTCCCAGAAAGTGTAATTTTAAAACTTACATGTGTTTCAGTTTTGAGAAAAGTAGTACAGTCTCAGTAGAATGATGGAATCCCTGTCTGTTCCAGTCCCCTCATCCCTGTAGGTGGCAGTATCATTAATGCTGGCTGTTCTTAGACTGGCTTGTGGGAAATGTAATTCTAACCTCTACCCAGATTGTGCCTCCTTTTGGCCTGAATTTATCTCAACAAAACATTGAGACCACCAGTATGTAATCATAACAAACTGTTACACAAATGACATAAAATTAAGCCCTCGGAAACTCAGAAGTTCTATTGGCAAAGCGTATCTTGATTCAGCCTCACTCTTTGTAGACATCTTTTTACACGTTATGTCCAGTTTCTCCACTGTGTGTCACTTTATTCCGAGTACAGAACAAATTTTCTTCATGGGTAAATTTTGGTAAGGTGGGGGGTGGCATGTGGTTTTCTGTTTTGTTGGCTTTATTTTTGTGTTGCCCATGGTGTGTCTTCTTTATTTCTTTAAATGGGTGGGGAGTGGGACTGCAGGAGAAAAAGGGACGATCTTAAAGCTCAACCTCTAGGGAACAGTACTTGAGTGTGCTATAGGATATCCTTGTGTGTTAAAGTTTTGACATCAGGCTCTCAGCTCCATTAGATAGGTTTACTGGCACAAATCAGTCATCTGGTAGCTCAAGGTGGTACCTCACTAGAGGGACCACAAAGAAGGAAATCCCTGGGCAACTACACTCTTACAAGGTAAACTCCCCATCCCTCACGGGAGTCCAGACCAGTAGTGATTTTAGGGTCTGGGATCTTCTCGCTCTTCTTTGGTTCACTGTATCATCACTTAATGCTTGCTGTGTGATTGTCTTCACATCCTCTTTAGTCTGTTTTGGTCAGTTCTGTGGTCCATGTTGTAATATGGTTGTTACTGTTCATATACTACAATTTATGGGCTACCTACTTCCACTATTAGTTTTTAAATAGTATTTAAGGTGCTAGCTTTGTCTGTTCTAACTCTTGTTAACATTCAGGTTGTTAGCTGCAGGTTTTGCTGTAACCCATCTTTGACTTATGCAACAGAGCCATGTAGTTCAAGCAGAGTTCAACTTGTGGCCTAACAAACAATTCTTGCTACTAATGTCAAGCAAGCACTCAGCTCCTTTCAAATAATATAAAATTTTTGACACTGTGAATCCACATACCCGACTTAATTTCAGTTCATTTTCTCACGCCTGCCTTGCAGCCAAATGCTCGCAAGCACAGCTGAAAGCAGGGGGAGTCATTACTAAAACTGCAGTATCTAGTGTTCTGATGGGACTGATGGCACTGCTGTGCTGGTCAGCAGGTGGCAGAGGGGGCACGAGTACCATGCAGTGGTTCTTCCACATCGATAATTGCACATGTGAAATTACTTTAAAAACCAGGAATTAGATATTAGGTCTCCCGTTCAGGTTGGATCACTTAGTGACTCTGTAGGAAAGCTTCCTTAGGTTGTCGTGACTGCAGGATCAGATGCAGTTTGAATTCACTGTGGTGAAAACAATTTGGTTCAGATCTCCCCTGTGAAAGCCTCCTGGTTACTTCTCCACTTCTCTGATTCTCAGCAAGGATATTTATGGGGTTTTTTTTTCAAAGCAAGAAGAAGGTAACAGGCAATTCAGACCTTAAAACTAGTAAACTCTTATCTGCCTAAGAAACAACATGACTTTTGAACCTGTGTTGCTGTATTTGCTTTTCTGGTGGTTTTATTTCAAGCTTCCATTCCAGCATTCACAATGAATGGGTAATACTGTGCAAATACCATCTATACTGGGTGGAACTGTCCAGTGTAGTTTTGTTACTTATATGGGGGAAGCATACAATGTTTCTAACAAAAAGAAGGATGATGGCTTAACAGCATGCACTTTGTATTTATTTAATGTTAGTGACTTTAACCTTTGATCTTCTTTGATATTTTTTGAGTTTGAATGTAATGTGTTTTCTTCTTCTGTGGTCAAAATCAAAGAGTTCATCTTAGCTATGAGAGATTAACAAAGCATTTTGGATAAAGCAAACTTGGAATAGATTGGACCAGCCAGAAGAAATTGTTACATTGAAATTCTGACTGTCTCTGTTGTGTCTTTAGAGTATATAATCTAGTCACCTGTGGCTGTGGAACTGGATCAAATAAAATGACAGCTGCAGTGAAAAAGCTTTTCTTTGTTTGTTTCTTAGCTCATGATGGCTTTACCTAACTCTGGTATATATTTAGAGGTGGAGATGCTCAATTACAGTAACCTGAAGTGCTGTGCTAATGTGTGGTCTGCACATTTGTTTGCTACACCAAATGGTCAGTTGATTTATAGTGACGTTTGATTTTTGCCTTCTCCAGTGCAATGATATACTTCATTTTGTCCTCTCTTTTGTGTACATACTTGCTAATGCAATGCAAGAATAATGAAACGTCGTGGATTGGGTTTAATTAAGTGACAAATGTATATGTTACTCTACAAGAAGAAGGTGTGGAGTACAGATGATCAGTGGTAGGTCACAGGCTCAGGATGTGCAAATCAGTGAACCTTGGTGGAAGCCAGTTGGGAATTTGGTCATTTGTCACCTTTGTGTGCATTTCACATTCCAGAGAAACACACACTGCTTTTCTGAGTTCCAAGGTAGCATTAATATTGTCATATAAATAGTCTGGAAGGCCGACAGCTGGCACAGGGAGCCCCTTAGGTGTCTGTGTGTGTTCTGTGAGTAACTTAGGTACTGTCTGTTAAAGTTCCAAATATCAAGGACCATGAAGTATGGAAATTTAAGCAGCATTAATATTACAACCAACTCCTATGAAAATGAATGTTGTGTTTAAAAATGGCTGTAGGCTGTGTTGGTTTTTACTCCCATTTCAAGCAGACAAACCTTAAAGCCATAAGTAGCTGAATTCACAAGAAAAAATTGAGCAGAAAAATAAGGGATAGGAGAAAAATTTATATAAATTTAGTCTAATGTTATTTCATGTATTGGAGCCTGAACTGGGAAAATAAGCTTGATATGCAAGACTCATAAATCAATAACTCACTATTATAAAGAGATTGAGGATATTAATAACTGTCTATTGACTGTGTTTACTCTACTCTTGTTTTTTTTTCCAGAGCTAACGAAGGCACAGGGAATTTTAAGGTACAGATGTGATTTGAATTTTTCTCTTATGGTTTACTCCAGAAACAAGTATACCCTGAATGTATTTAGTTTAGTTTGGTTTTCTCACACTGAATGCAGCCTGAACTTTCATCAGCATAGTAATAACCAATCTTGGATTGCAGTGTGTACTTTCAAACCTATTGTTATATAACATCATGCCTATCCAGCATTTTTTCTTATTTTTACCCTTACATTTCACAGTGTTTTTTTCAGGTTCTTGCCTTTGTATCACCACCTACCCTTTCTGACTCACATTTGCCTTTCTTTCTGCTTTGTTGTTTGTCTTCTTTGTTTTGGGGAACGCAAAACAGTTGTGATGCTCCACCCTTAAGGGAAGTTTCCTTACGAGAACTAGATGGAGAATGTAATATATAAATAAGGAGTTATAATATATATAAGAAGTTATACTTAATATATAAGGGGTTTCAACTGTCCTTTTTTAAGTGGGGACAGGGGAGTAGAGAACAGGTCCATGGCCGTAAACTGATTTATATATGCAGCAAGCCTAAATTTAGCATCATCAAGCTTGCAGCAGCGGGGTCCCCAGATCAGGTCTGACTGTAATTTCTAGCTCTTGCACATGAATAAATCAAACTATTGTTCCCAAAGCACAGTTATCGTGGATACCTATTTAAATTCATGATTGAATTCAAAGGTAGTCCATGACCCTCAGCCCATTCTTTTATTTTGAAAAAAATACGATGAACCTGGGTAGTAAATCGCATCTGTTCAGAAGTCAACATAAAAATCCAATCAATTGACACGAAAAGTAATCCATTTATCACACTGAATGCAGTCATCTGCTCTTTGTGCCTTTTTGTGTAGTTGTCCATATCAGCTGTTTAAAATTTAATCCGTAGAATGGAAGACCATTAAAATTCTTGAGTCTGGTATAACAAATATCTCCTTGTTGCAGTCCTGTCTGTGAAAGTATTTAGAAAAAAGCAAAAAGCTTTCAGACTAGTCTTGCCCTTGTGTTCTGCTTAGTAGTATATTTTAGTTGATTCTGGAATTTCATGGGCTATTAAGTTGGTTCCAGCATGAGCTATACTACTTCTGGAATGCTAAAGGACTTAAGCTCCTTGCATCATAAAATGATGGGTTTTAAGTATCTGAATTGTGTTTGATATACAAGCCTGATTTGGAGAAAATATGGAAACTTTAGGAAATTTTCTTGTCCTTCAGATGAATAAATCCTTGTGGGGGGAGAAATTCTTAAAATAAAATAAGACTGAAGACAGTTGCTGATTATTTTTTAAATGTCTTAAACAGAGGGAAGTTTGAACACAGAGTCTTAATACGTATTTATTTCTTTCCCTATGAGGTAATCTGCAAATAGATCAGAGAAGGGTCCAAAAATTTAAGCTGTCTCCCTTTGTTATTGGATTGTCACTTGCATTTGGAGTTTACAAGGGGTGAGGGCTGCAAATGTACATTGTCTTAAAATCTTTACTTATTCTTTGCAGCCTTTGGAAAAGAAGTTTGTGCGTGTTTCCGGGGAGGCAACAATTGGACATGTGGAGAAATTCCTCAGAAGAAAAATGGATCTGGACCCTGCTTGTCAGGTGTGCACTTGCAGTGGCACTTACAAGTTCCCTGTAGTCAATGTAATGCCTCTGCTTTGGACAGACATTTCCATTGTTCTTTAGATTCTAAAAGTAATGTTAGATTTTTTTAATGCAGTAGGGATTAAAAAACTAATTGTTTGAAATGTTGTGATCTGCAAGGAACAACTCTCCTAGTTCATTTGCAACCTGTTTAAATTTTCATAATACTTTATTAATTGGATAGAGTTTTTAAAGTGCCATTTAAGATTTCAGCTGATGAAATTCAAAACCAAGAGACTGCTGTTTCAAAGGTAAAACTGGACAGGAAAGTGTGGGAATGTGGGAGTATATGAAGGCAGGAGCTGAATAACAGTAAAACTTAACTGAATGCAAACAAGGGCTAAGAAAGAATGATAAGGTGCAAATGCAAGTATAGACACTTCCCTCCAAATAAGAATTTAAAGGAACAAAAGAATTAAGCTTCATAGTTTCTCAACCATTTTGAGAGGAACTGCATGTCAAAACCAGTTTTTCAATTCTTCCGTGTATTTCAGCAACCATTCTGTTGGGAGAGTGTGGGAGTTCTGTAAGGTGTAAATAATTCCTCAAGCTGTCAATTACTGGAAAATCAAGCTGATATTGATGTGAATAGGGAAATGGTGGAACTTAAGGGCTGGGTTTGGCGTTAAGGCTGTTTTCATACAGCAGTAGGTGTCTGAGGCAATACAGCGTGGCTGTGTGCCTCAGTAATGAGTGTTTATTCATGCTGCTTACCTTTTCAGTGGTGACAAAGCAAATCAGATATAAATTATTCATCATGCTGAGGAAGTAATGTATTTTCATTTGCTAGTTTCCTCTCAGTGAGAGTCTCTAGCTTTCAGGTGGTGGTGACTTGATATTTTGAACAAATAAAAGTATCCTCAAAATGAGGCTAGAGAAGCTTTTTGCATCAATTGAATTGTGGTTTATTTGAGGGGAATGAATTGTTTTGTTTGTTTGGATTTTCTTAAGTAGGACATCAGAATCTCAGTTCTCAGGAACACTGAGCATCTGTCATGGAAATTCCAGATACTCATTTCTCAAAATAAAGCTGAGCCCATGTGTGGAGGTCTTTCAGATTTTGCAGTCTTGAGATCATCTAACAGAGCTGACTTGAATGTTTTTCCCCCGTTAGTTACTTTCTGCTGGGACTTTGCCAGACAGATATGATCTCCTATTAGTGGGTAAATGTTTTACTCCTTCCCTGTTAGAGCTGATTCAGTGACCAGGTGATAGATGTGTTACCCATTCTCCTGAGCTACTGACTGTGCTTGGGCCTCTTCGGCTTAATTTGTTCATGTGCAGTGTTAGCCAATACTTGCCCTTCTTCATTGACCTGCACAAGACTGAGGTTAATGAAAAGGTGAAATAAGCCAGCTGACTCGTGTGACAGTATATATAAGTCTAAAAACCAATTTTGAAGCCACTGCCTTTGTTCTTTTTCTCCTAGTCTGAGGCTTCAAATTGTTTTCGTATTTCTGTATTTGAATTTGCAAATGGAGTATGATTCAAATGTCCTAGTTTATCTGAAGGTTATGGCTTCATTTTTATCTACTGCTTGAGCTGGTAGACTGTAGTTTATTCTTTCTGATGCTTTGTTTTGATCTCTGTGCTTTGGGCAATGATTAATTTCCTGTATAGGTTTGTGTATACTTCTAATTACAAGGTCTTTCTTGAATATTCTTGCTGAAATTTGTTAGGAGAGGGTGAAAATCGTTTTTGAGAAACTGGAATTGCTATTAATAGCTGAGTTAGGTAACATTTCATGTGAGCTAAATACAGTCTATGGTGTTTAAGAATCCCTTAGATCTTGTCTTCAAGATGTGATGCAGAAGTTTTCTTTACAGTGTGATTTCCTCTGATGTCATCCTGCAGCAGCAGTATCCCTTCTTGGTATTCATTCTGTAAGGAGGAGAGAGATTGCTGAAAGACTTGTGGCTTGGCTGGTCCAAATGCATTAACGTAGTTTATGGAATAGAAGTGTTCTGTTACCAGATGGGCATTCCTGAAAGTGTGTGTGTGAGCTGCAGCCTGGGGGAAGATTAGAAGAAAGGAAGTCTGTGCTCACAGACTGTAGCTGTTGATGCAGTTTCTTTATGCCAGTCTTAAACCCTGGAATAGAGGTATCTGGTACCTTTGAAAAGTAAATAGCAGCTATTTACTGAGGAAGTGGGAAGCTTTGACAGCTTTTTGAATAACTAGCCCAAATACTCATGTCAATCTCTAAAACTCTCTATTTTCCTTGCCCTTCCCTGGGTAGTATGGTTTGGCATAGAAACTACTGATTGAGGTCTACTGTTTTCTGGGCCAGATTCTCCCCTGGGATGAAGCTTATATGGGGGTGTCCCTTATATGAACTTTTTCTATTTTTATTTCTGTCTTACTTAGTGATTATGAATTTATAATTGTCTGTTATCGTGGCTTTAGAGAAATAGCTCTTATAGCAGACATGCCACCTAAAGAAAAGAAATGGCATAATAGAAAGCCTGTTTTATTTTAATAAGAATTGTAACAAGTGACTGAGTATTCAGCAGCTACATCTTCATGCTTCTGTTCAGCCAAAGGTCAAGCTACATTTATTACTCACAAGCAATCAGTACCAGCTGATTTCAATTTTACCAATCAGTTGAAATTTTACTAAATCTATAGTGCTTGTTGCCTTTTTTTGCAATGCAATGTATTAATTCCTAAACAAAGATTCCTCTGAGACACATTTCACAACTGATTTTCACACTAAACTGGGAATTTATTTTTTTTTAGTATATATTTCATTCTTTTGTCTTTATAGAATGAATTCTAGCATAACAATTAGTAGGCAGAATTTCAGGCTTTGGTGCTAGAATTATAGGAGGGTTAGGCATTTGGTATTCAGAGCACTCTAGTACAATAAATGTGAAAAACTCTTCTCAATTGATTATTAGACACTGGCTCTTTAATGACTATCATTTGAAACTGGAGCAGCAGGTACAACAATGGGATACTTTCAAACAAGCATTCTAATCCTATTTTGAGAGATTGTCAGCAGCTGCGACTGTGTCTGTTTGCATCTTATATTGGTCAAACAGATTAGATTTTCTGTTTCTTTAGAATATATAAAATACATATGTATATATGTTTCAGTGGGAGCAGGTTTGAGTTTTCAGTGCCTTATAGTATTCAAAAAAGCTTATAAAGCAAAAGTAATTAAACTCATGTATCACTGGAAAGCAAAGCAGACATGTCTGTCTTCCTGCAGTAATAACTGTAGAGGCTAAAATGCATGGAAGACAGCAGAAATAACTAGCCAGTTTTCAAAAAGAAAAGAAATATATTTCTTTTAGGTGCCATGTTAAATACATTAAATGTTGATGTTAAATATATGCATTTGTGCATATATGGATCAGTATTTAATGTTGCATCTGGATTGGTTTTTACTTGCTGGTTTGCTTCTAGAAGCTAAAGCAGAAATAATGCTAAGCAGTTTACATCTTCTGCACATTAAGAATCAAGATAACATAAAGAGAGTGTTCTACATCGTCCTCTTATGATACAGATGGTGAAGTAAATTAGCCCCTTTGAGCCTCTGAGGAGTAGAATTCCTGTGTTCCTGAGTCTCAGAACAATGTGGTCTGCCAGCATGAGGCATAAATCTTGCCAAATCTCTTCAAGAAGAACAAGGGAGAGATAGTGGGTCAGCATGCAGAAGAGCATAAATCCAGGGGAACTGAATAGCTGCAGCACAGAGTGCATCCTGTCCTGGAAAGTGGCCATAGAAGAGAATACGTCATGATATTGCAGTGTGCTCCCCGACTGCTGCAGGGGCAGAGCTTAGACAATTTCCTTGCAGAAAGCTGTGGGACAGCTCAGTGTCAATGCTCTGAACTTCAGTTTGAGGTTTTGTCAATTCACAAACAAGAGCGCTCTCACTTCCATATCTAGAAATTGCCCATAAGGAAAATTTAACCGTGCTGCAGTTGAAGTAGAAACAGTGCTGTGTTAGCTGTTCTGATTTGGAATGTTAGAGAGTGGATTTGCGTTATGCACAGCAAATTCATATAACTTTATAAAGAAGCCTAGTTTTTATAATAGTCAAGGCAAGGAGTTCAGAATACCTTGTTATGGTTTATTTTTTCCACAAAATTACTGTTTTTGTGGGCAGTTACTTAAAAAAAGTGCCTTGTCTGAAATTGCTTACAGTGTTAACACAGTTTAGCTGCATAAGAGGACAATGCACAGAAGTGCTGAGTATGCCCTACAGTTGCATCCCAGAAATACTGACTGGATGCGTGTTAAAGGAGGACTGTGTGATGTACCAGCTGACAGGGGCATGCAGGGAGATTAAAACACTTCTTTCAAACAGCATATTAAGTGAACTTAGTCACATTCTCTCACTCGAGGTAAGAATGAGGGTAGCAATGGCTCACTTTCTGTCAGCAGCACAAACAACTGTCTTTTGCAACTGATGTGATGAGTGATTCCATATATTTTAGGGATCATTGTAATACATGATCTAAATTCCCATTAAATTCATCACAGCTGTTACTAAGCAGCTTCTTTCAGTGGGTGCACCAAATTGTGAGGGAAACAATAAACTGTCCGCTCTGTTCCAGCAGTGAGCCCCAAGTCAGGGCCATGGGGCGAGAGGCATTCGGGCAGTGCAGTAGTGCTGTGCGTGCTAAATACATTTGGACAATAAAGGTGAAGATGACTTGAATGTCTAACATGCTAGAATTGAACTCTGCTAATCAAGTTAAAAGGGCTTAGATATGGTTTTGCTACTACAAAGGTAGTTGACCTTGACCATATTTGTGTTCTGTCACAGGTGGACATAATATGTGGTGATCACCTGCTAGAGCACTACCAGACACTGAGGGAAATTCGTCAAGTCATAGGAGAGAGCGCGGTGCAGGTACGTGGGGCAGCTGGGGCTTTGTTCCAGGTTTTCTCTTTTAAACTAGAAGACTTCTTTCTTAAGCTGTCAGGAAGCACCAGCTTGTCTGAAGAAACTGCTCAGAAGATCTCTCCAGCTTATGCAAAATGATGTTTATCTTTTAAGTAGAGTTGAGAAGTGTACCATGTGCTGAGAGTGTTCTCGACC
The DNA here is from genome assembly GCF_022539395.1 of Myiozetetes cayanensis. Taxonomy (NCBI): domain Eukaryota; kingdom Metazoa; phylum Chordata; class Aves; order Passeriformes; family Tyrannidae; genus Myiozetetes; species Myiozetetes cayanensis. The sequence continues at coordinate 12,774,720 of NW_026086605.1, forward strand.
ATTTTCATGATGTTCTGGATACAAGGTTTTTGTGTTGGGTTTTGTTTGGGGTTTGGGTTTCTTCCCCCAAAACAAGTTGCTGTCTTATCAGGGGTAGATTATATCAGCTGTTCTTTCAGTTACCATGGCTTGTTTTTCCTCCCTGGTAATTGCATCTCTGCAAGAAATTAGAGGACAAATCCCAAGTAAGGTTACCCTTGTGACTGAGTAAGGAGGATAAACTTGCTCATTAAAACACAAACCAAGATAGAGGGTAGTGAGTGCAGTTAATAGGCTTGATGCATATTGTACTGGTTCTGCTCACAGCATGGCCAACTATTCCTTGTTGATAACTCACTGTCTTTAGTGCTGCTGGCTTTGCAAATAAGAAAGCATTTATTTTTAATTCTTTGTGAACCTTTTCAAGCATCTTTATAGTGGGAAAGATCACACCAGTTTCGAAGTGCTGCAAAAACAATGAAGTATTCTGCATAGTAGAATATAGATGTAAAATCATGATATGGTAAACTGTATAGTAATATAAAATTGAAAGTTTGAGAAGGTAATGTTTAATTTAATACAGTGGGGAAAATAAGATTTGGATTGGTGTTTTATTTGGAAAGCAATCTAATTAGATAGTAGAAGGGCTGAAATAGTTGCAGAATTGTTTCTCTTCACTTCTTTGTGCACAAACTTCTACGTTTAAATTTCCTGCTGAGCCCTCTCATGCTACAGGGAGGCTTCTGTGTCAGGGTCAAGAAGTAGAAAGCTGATTTTGAGATATCTTGGACTTTGCATCACCTGCACCTGATTTGAGTCACTAGGAGGGGTCCCACAGTCAGGGCAGAGTTTTGGCAGACATTAAAAGCCTGTGAGGCTTGTGCTGTTTCTGTGGTCAAAGAGAATTTAGGCCATACTTGATGTTTTAGCTGTTTATACATGAAGAAAAAATGAAAATGTAACCTAACTCACTTTGAGGAGCAGGGGATAGAAACTGGGAGGAAGCAGGTACTGTTAACAAGCTTGTTTCTAACATAATGAGTTCATTGTAAGTAAATTCAGCAATCAGCACATAGTGCTGGAAGTGCCCTCTACTAAAAGCTTCTGTAAATGGCAGGGGGATTATATGTTTCTCAGTCCAGGGGTATAGTCACATAAATGCTTTTTAAACTTGATCTTAGCATGAAAGCCTTTAATGTATGGAAAATGCTCTTGGGGAAGCACTTTAAAGAATACTGCATGAGTTTCATTTCTTGTCAGAAATGGATCTGCCTAGTTGAAGTTTAGTGTCTTTCATTTGTTGTCAGAATTGTGTCTGCCTGATTGATGTTTAGTGATGAGCTACCGTCAGCAGCTCCACAAAGAGAACAGTTGTCTTGGGATTCATTCTGCAGTGAGGCTTCAAGTCTCATTTATTACAGAATCAGTATGCTAGCAGTTAATTCTCTCAAGACTGCTCTGTTGAGCAAATAAACAGAAAAAACATACTTGCTTTTTTTGAAGTCCTGTGCTTTCATAGTCACTCCTGACAAGAAACTTGAAAGATTGGGTTCATCCTTAATTTTTCTTCATTTTGTTACAAAACCTCTTAGGATGTGAAATAGTTACAGTAGGAATGTTGCAAATTAACCACAGTTGCTTCTTTATTAATATTGAAATAATTGTGACATTTATAATGTTCTTTAGTCTAACATTATATTATTTTTTAGAAACCATGAGGATGCATTTCTAGGATTAAAAAAGCCTTGGAAAATATTTTTAGATAATTATCCAGGAAAAAAAATAAACTGATAGGTCAAGTCTAAAAATAATGAGTGTTTATTTTTCGCCAGGACCTGAAATTCAATAAGAGGCACAGTTGTCCTGGCCAGTGAGACAACTACAGAGGAATATTTGATGAATTTTACATTAAGCTCCAAGGGCATCTTGTGCCTTTGTAACTTTCCAGCCTTTCTAAATTAGTGTTGGAGCTTGGAACGTCCCTAACAGTTCTCACCAGGATGCTGAGACGCTCTTCAAAACTGCTGTTGTCATTTACCAGTTTCTGGTGTTCATTATAGATGCTTCGTGCTAAGAAAATAGCTTCAGTAGCTACTTCTGCAACACAAAGTCATTTAGAGGAATAAACACTGGACTTTTGTTTAGATGAGTACAGCCACTGTTAGAGGAAAAAAAATAACTGCTGTTTTTCACTTGCTAGTTCATTCATGTCAGCAGTTACTCTTTTTGCTAGGGAAAGGGATTTTAAAAATGCAGATAAGTCTCTCTTTCCCAAAGAAATTAATTTTACTGTGCCTTCTTCAGTAGCATTTGCAATGTAGCATTACATATGTTTGTGTGATTTATTCTTGTGGACCATAATCAGTGTGACTTTTTTTTTTTAGTGTCTTTACTCCTCCTGAATTGTTCTTAAATGCTCAAGATTGTGAGCACAGTCTTGTGAAGATTTTGGGTGCTGTATTTGGTTTTTTTTCCCTACTGACTGGCACTGTGTAGTGGTGCCCTAGAGCCTCAGTAAATTAAAGTCTCCTCTAGGTGCAACCAGCAGGATTTTAGCTGTTCTGAATATGTATGTGCCTGTCCAGCAGGTCTAGGAAGATCAGGTGTGATCTGATGATAAAATAAGTATTCCTGACTCTGGCTCCATAGTAACCTACTCAGGTTGTTTTAACTGGAGTAAAACAGGCAACTCATTTTAGTGGTTGAATGTAAGCAATTAGCATGTTAGTTTCTGAGTACTTGATAGAAGGCTAAAAATGAATCAGCAATAAATCTTGTTTGATCTTGTAGATCTCAGGATGTTTTGACATTTCAGAAATTGGGTGGTTGGTTGAATCTTCCTAATTAGCTGGAAGTAGGATTTCTAGCTCTGTTTAGGGCAAAACAAAAAAAAATTGCTACACAGAATTTATATAAAAAGAAGCAATTTTGTTTTATTTTTAAAACAGTGTAAAACTTCTGCAATTTACTGCAAGGAGTGATAAAAGACACAGAAAATTTTAAAGGCTGAATTTTGTTACCAAGCATTGAGATCTGCCTGTAATGAAGAGTTTGATCAAGTATCTGAGGAAGGAAGCTTGTTAGTAACTATATGGGAATATAATTTCTTCTCTGTATTACCTTCCTCCTCTCTGCTGCACAAATGCAACACGATCCAAGCTGCTGGTTATTTTCATTTGTCTGAAACTGTGCCTTCTCAGAGTTCTGCATCACTGATGGATATAATGAGCTCACACACGGGAAAAGCTAAAAGGAGTGCCTTCCTGATGTCCTTGGCCCTTGGCACAGAGGTTTGGCAGATTCTAATGGTTTCTTTGTAGCTCTCACCTTTTTGTAACCCAATGCTATTGTGCTATTTTTTTGGTCTCCTGAGCTAGGCAGCAAGAGCTGTGCTCTAATTTAATTACTGTGACCTTCTAGCACACATCTGCTACGGAAGTGTTTTACTCTTTGCTGTGGGATTATTGAACTTGCAAAGTGGGGCACTTTTTTTTGCTGCTGCTCTTACAACATCAAAGGGGGTGTATACTCTGATGTTTCGGTCTGTCAGTTCCACTCTACAGCTGGGGTAACAGGTGGGATCCTTTTTAATTTTTTTAGGTCAGGGTCACAAATGTGTAGCAAGGAACACTGTAGAGCTTTGCTTTTCTTTTGAGCCTGTCTGAGTTAAACTGACTTGAGATTTGTAGGAAGTGTGAGAGGACGTTCTCTGTTTGGGCTTCCTTTTAAAAACAGCATCTACAGAAAGCAGCTACACATATGTAGAGATGTGTAATACTTTAGAAGTGAATCAGTAGAGTAAGAAATGCCAGTACTAGGTAACTCCCAGCTTCTCTTTGTGCCAAAGGAATTGCAGTGGGTTTGGCCCTTGGTTTAACAGGGATATTTCCTGTGTAAATAGGTAATTTCTTTAAATGTCCTACTGTCAAATGTACCATTTGAAAACCCATTTGTCAAAGAATACATTGTAGCACTTTCTTCTTGTATAAATATTTCATAAGAAACTGCCATAGAGGAAGAACTGATTTTGTCAACAGTTCTCCAAAAAAATGAAGCCTGAAAATCTCTTATTTTCTCTGTTGAAATAGCTAATGGGCACAAGGAGTAAGTAGCTTTGTGAAGGTGTAACAACGTCCTGTGTGCCAAGAGATTCCTGAGTAACATCATGGGGCCTGTTCCGTGTGACAAGAAGCGAGAACAATCACGATTCTTCCTTCATTTTGCAACGTAGCCATCCCACTTTGTAGTAGAGACTGAAGAAGTGAGTTAAAGCTCCTGTATGCTTCTGTATCATTTCAGGAGTTAGCGATGGATTCCTGGTTAAGAACAGGATGAGTTAGTGAGTTGGCACTAATAGCACAGGAATGCAGTTGGGGGTTTTAATTCCTGACCATTGAAGTTGAGGTTCATTGACATCTACACTACCCTAGGCCTCATTTGTCATCATAAGCATCCATGAAACAAAGTGCATGAAGCTCATGGAGGAACGTGCTCTGGAGCTGTTGGTGATCAATTGCTTAATCTTAAATTTAATCCAATACAAAATGGCTCAAGGGTTATTTTTTCATGAATAGTTGAGGCTGCACAAACTAGTCAAAACCATTTTTACCCAGATAACAAATTATGGTTTAAATATATATATATTCTTCTAAAATACTGTGTTCAGACTAACACAGCACTTTCTCCTGTTGCTGTATTATAATACAGAACCTGTAAAGTGATGGCAGTCTTGTTACTGTTTTTTGGGTCATTAACTTTTTAATTAAAGATTTTTGATATGCTGGTATATCCTCTCACACAGAACTGTGTAACTTCTCTGGAACACATTATCTTGCATCCTGTATGTAAATAGATAAAGACATCTGAAGCAAAATATAGTAGAAGTTACTGCATGTCAGTTATGATTAATGTAGTTCTCTCTTCAAAAGAAAACTTTTTTTTAAAGTCTGTCCATAGAAAGAGGTCTAATACAAGAAGTCAGATTCCCATTGAAAGCAGACTAAGTGCTAGGCCTTTCACCAGTTGTGCGTAAATTAAGTGGCATTAGTAAAGCTAATGGGTCAGAAGTGTCCTGTTTCCCAGATGAAAGGGTTTTTTTATTATGTGGAGCAGTCTCTGAAGAGGAGAAACATAACTTAATAAACTAATGGCTTGTCATTTGGAGTTTTTTTAATTCAATGTGTTTATTACTTAATAAATGTATATAGTAGTAGTCTAGACTCTTCTACTGCAACATCTGCCAGCACCTTCTAGAACTACTTAATGATTACTTTTTTTCCTGACCCACAGTATCATGTGGAAAGCAGCATGACTTGTAAGCGAGAGCCTATTGCATGGAGATAATTCAATTATAAGTTAAAATAAAATCAAAGTACCGGATTCTACTTTATTTTAACACCCTTCTCCATCTCAAAGAGGAAAGAGCAACGTAATTATTTGCCTCGATATGTCAAAATTTGCATTCTCCATATGGAAGGGACACTGTATAAAATGGTGAGACTGTGCCTGGGGTCCTGCCATGCAGTGACTGTGGTACCAGGTGGTGAGGGAAATGCCTGCCTGAAAAGGTGAAGTGGTGGGATGATACAGTTCCTTTCTCTTCTCTGTAGGATGGTTTACTTGTACTGCACTATGGCCTGGTGGTATCTCCGCTAACTTAAGGATTGCTGGAATATTACAAGGCAAAAGAATCTGAAGTCATGGCGCTTCTTCGCTGCTGTTTCTCACCAAAGAAGCCATCGTATTTCCTGTGGCAGGAAGCAAGTTAAAGGAACTACCACTAACTGCTGTGTGATTGTAATGTAACATCTGACTTTACCACTGTAAAAAAATTGCAGCTTCTGTAAGTACAGCTGTAGATGTTGCTATGCTTCACGTTACAAATTACTGTCTTCAGATTTCACTCAGCTCAGGGAATTTAAATGCTCAGAGTAGCTGCATTTTTTTTACTTTCTAAAACCACAAGATTTCACAGGGTTAACAGCCTTTTTTTCCTCTTAAGCTCTGAGATATCTCTTGCTTTCTAAGTGTCTAGCTAGAACAGTGCTCTCAGGGATGATCTTCAGTGAGCAGTATAGTGTATTTTGGGGAGGAGACAGTCAGTTGCCTAAAAAAATGTGTACTGTGATCATCTGTCTTCAGGTATGATTTGGGGAGAGGAAGGAAACTAGAAATGCAGACCAAAATAGGTAGAAAACGATGCAGCATAAGCATTGGTTTTTTTGAGAAGTAGCATTAAATTTAGTTGTTTTTCTTGAAGAAAGACAATTTTGTTTGCACTGGAAATATATTTGCTGGTAGTTTGGCTTATACCAAATGGTGGATCATGCATCTCTAGTCTTAATGGAGATGGGCTGGCTATAAGCTGGTTAAACTATGCATGAAAAAAAAAGTAGCACCTCTTTCTACCTGCTTGCTGTATATAAAGTAATCACTGTCAGCCTGATTCTGCTATCATGAATCTGTCAACTGGCTTGACTGTCAGGAGCATAAATCCATTCACTTTAGCACATACCTCTCTAGCAGCTGTGAAAATGGTCGCTTTTTCCACTCTTTATGTTATTTAGTGCATTGCAGTGGAAACCAGGGCTGAGTAACATAATACTTGCCTATTACTACCAGATTCACAGAGGATTTTAGGTAACTTTAACATACTAAAATACTGTGGTTTGTGACAAGTCTAATACTTCAAATTTTCTTCTGTTGTAAGATTTCCATGTTTTCTTGTGCAGCATTATGGACCAGAGTGCTCTGTGTGTTATGGTCTTGCTGGTCATCAGTGTGGGGATCCATGAAAGCTACCAGGAGGCACCAGGCTCCCTCCTTCCCTGTAGTCTATGTAGGGAAAAGGAGTCTCAAACCTCCATTGTAGCAGAGAAGCAGGTGGACTCAGAGCCCTGCAAGGCAGTTAGTCAAGGGTCTGTTGAAGATAAAGGTTGGAAGCAGGTCATGGCACCTACCAGGAGGAAGGTTGTTCCTTCTTCTGAAAACTTAACAAGTAGGACTGACACCTTCTACAACAGGTGTGAGGCCCTGGAACTAGAAGACCAGACAGGTGATGAGGTAGGCAAAGGTCCTTCTGGGACTCAAGGGTGCACCACCTGTACCCCACATCACAAGCACCTCTGTTTAGAGGAGAAGAAGGGTAGTTGGTGGTTGTAGTGAGAGACTCCCTTCTAAGGGGAGCAGAGGGCCTGATATGCAGACCAGACCCAACTCACAGGGAAGTCTGCTGTGTCCCAGGGTCTCAGGTAAGGGACATTACTGGAAAACTCTCCAGTCTGGTAAGCGCCTCTGATTACTACCCACTATTGGTTGTTAAGCCAGCAGCAACAAAATAACAAAGAGAAGTCCAAGGGCAATCTAAAGAGACTTCAGGGCCTTGGGGCAATTGGCAGTGGGATCAGGAGCACAGGCAGTAATTTCCTTAATCCTTCCAGTAACAAAGAATAATACTGAGAGGAATAGGTAAATCCATCAGGTCAATGTGTGGCTCAGAATCTGGTGTAAGTGGAAAAATACGGGGTTTTTTGACCATGAGATAATCTATTCAACACCTGGTCTACTGACACCTGATGGGACGTACCTTTCTCAGGGGGGAAAAAGAGTTCTAGCACAGGAGCTGGTAGGCCTTGTTGATAGAGCTTTAAGCCAGCTTGGAAGGGGGAAAGGGGCAAAACCAGGTTTGCCAGTAATGAGGGATAGGATGTGGTGTGCCAAAACTAGAGGAAAGGAACACTAATGGGATCCCTGAATCTGCTTCACGAGTTATTGGGTACAGTGTACAACACCTGAAATGTTTCTACACCAGTGCACGCAGCACGAGGAACAAACAATAGGAGCTCAAAGCTTTGGCCCTTTCCCAGAGATCTGATATCAATGGCATTAATGAAACCTGGTGGGATGAGTTCTGTGACTGGAGTGCCCTCTTGGATGATTACAGGCTTTTTGGGGGACAGGCAGAGCAGAAGAGGCAAGGGCTATCCCTCCATCCTTTCCATAGCTGTATGTGAAGGGTTGGAAAGTATGGAGCTCACAGTTGGCAATAGCACAGTTGAGAGCCTGTGGGTAGGAATCAAGGGGCAAACAAAATGCAGATGTCACAGTGGGAGTCTGCTGTAGACTCCCAGCAAGGACAATGGCACTGACAAATTATTCTTTGAGGAACTAAGGGACAATTCCAAGGCAACTCCCCTTGTCCTTATGGGGTACTTCACCTTGCCAAAAATCAACTGAGGGCATCACACAGCTGGTACAACCTGGGCCAGAAGATTCTTAAAAAAACTGGATGACAGCTTTATGGAACAGGTCCTAAGGGAGCCGACTTGGAAAGATGCCCTCCTTGATCTGCTGCTTGTCAACAAAGTGGATCTCGTGAGCAAAGTGGAGATCAGTGACCGTCTTGGCCACAGTGACCATGAAGGGATCGAGTTTAAAATCTCTGTTGACAGGAGGAAAAGTGCCAGCAAGACTTTGGCTCTGGACATGGGGAGAGCAGACTTCAGGCTGCTCAGGGAACTAATAAGTAAAGTCCCCTGGGAAAATGGTTTTCCAGATCCTAGGATTCATCAGTGCTGGTCTCAAAGGAATACTAAGTAAGTTTCCTGACAACACTAAGTTGGGAGGAGCTGTCAACTCCCCTGAGGGCAGAAAGGTCCTGCAGAGAGACCTTGACAAATTAGAGATGGGCAATCGCCAGCTGTATGAAGTTTCACAAGTGCAAATGGAGACTCTGCACCTGGGATGGAACAACCCTGGCTATGTGTACAGACTGGGGAATGGGAGTCTGGAGAGCAGTGCTGCAGAAAGGGACCTGGGGGTCCTGATCGGTGGCAGCTTGAATATGAGTCAGCAGTGCCCTGGCAGCCAGGAGGGCCAACCATGTCCTGGGGGGGCATCAGGCAAAGCATCACCAGCCAGTCGAGGGAGGGGATTGTCCTGCTCTGCTCTGCAGTGGGGTGGCCTCACCTTGAATACTGTGTGCAGTTTTGGGCACCACAATATTAAAAAGACATTAAGCTATTAGAGAGTGTCCAAAGGAGGGGCACAAGGATGGTGAAGGATCTGGAGGGGAAGCTGTACGAGGAGTAGCTGAGGTCACTTGGTTTGTTCAGCCTGAGGAAGAGGAGACTGAGGGGAGACCTCACTGGGGTCTTCAAAATCCTTACGAGGGGAAGCAGAGGGACAGGCACTGATCTCTTCACTCTCATGATCAGTGGCAGGACTCATGGAAATAGTTGAGTCTGTGTATTGTTTAGTTTGGATATTGGGAAAAGGTTTTTCACCCAGAGGGTGGTTGGGCACTGGAACAGGCTCCCCAGGGAAGTGGTCACAGCACCAAGCCTGACAGAGTTCAAGAAGCATTTGGACAATGCTCTTGGGCACATGGTGTGACTCCTGGGGTGTCCTGTGCAGGGCCAAGAGTTGGACTTAATGATCCTGATGGATCCCTTACAACTCAATGTATTCTGATTCCTCATGTTGAGGTGAAACTTGTGGTTTAGTTTATGGCCATTGCTCCTTGTCCTGTCGCTGGGCACCACTGAAAAGAGCCTGGCACCATTCTCTTGGCACCTGCCTTTGAGATATTTATATGCAATGATGAGATCCCCTCTCAGTTTTCTCTAGACTGAACAGGCCCAGCTCCCACAGTCTCTCCTCCTGAGAGGGATGCTCCAGACACCTAATGATCTTTGTGGCCTCTACTGGGCCCTCTCCAGCAGCTCCTTGTCCTTTTTGTATGGAAGAGCCCAGAACTGGACACAGCACTCCTGATGTGGCCTCACTAGGGCCAAGTAGAGGGGGAGGATCAGCTCCCTTGACCTGCTGACCACATTCTTCCTGATGCACCCCAGGATACAATTGGCCCTCCTGGCCACAAGGGTACAGTGATGGCTCAAATATCAGCTCCAATGCCTTTGCTCACTGTCAGACTAGGAGGACTGTCATCCTTTGTCTAAAGAAAGCTTTCATGAATCCTCCTGCAGGTCTTTACAATAAACATTGAGTTCTGTCTGTGAAGATGGCACCAAGAAAAAAAAAGTCTTATTTGAAGTAATTCTTGTGAAATACTTCTAAAAATGTAACAAAAAAAAAGGTTTAGCTACAAACTCCTATTTTACCTTTAAAGTTTGTATAAAAGTAGTGTTTAAAATGCAGCAGAAATGAGATTATTTTGTAAACACTTTGTGAGTTGTGTTGATAAAAAATTATATATTGTAACAGTAAAATAAACTTTATTTTAGCCAATTTAAAATTGAGTTCTCATGTGTTTCTGTGCCCTGTTCCCTATGTCAGCCCCAAAATGATAGCAGATGATATTGAAACTGCTGGATATGCTCTGGGGTTGTTAGAATGACAACTCCAATTAGGAGGTTATATGGTGAAGGGTAATGCAATACCAGAATATCCACTGGAGTTAAGTGTGATATTGTTAGCTGGAGTAACATGAAATCTCTGGGGCTCTCCTTATAATGAGGATTTTGATGAGAAATAGATCAATAAAGTTGTGAAGATGATTTTTCAACATAAATACTGGAGAAATCATCCTATGTAGTTACAGGATCCCTTTTTCACCAATGAGAACATCTTTTTATGAAAGCCACCTCTCAAATATTTTATCTTTATGGTTGTTGCTGTCAAGTCCCCTGTGAACTGGATGTTTCTCTGCCACTTGAATCAAGGCATCTGGCTCAAATACTCCATGCTGGCCCCTCCTGCTTAATTATCACTCAGGGGCTTGTTTTCTATGTGTAACTCTATGCTTAAATAAAAGTTATCAGTAGAGTCACATTTTACATTGCAAATTCACCCCTACACCAGGCTTGAACTTCATGTCTACAGAAGGGCACATTTGCAGAGTTTAAACAGTTGTAGCTGATAGTTAATTCAAATTAATGTTATTCTAGGATGCAGCTGACTTGCACAGCCCACAAGAGGACTGTGCTGCCACTGGCACTGATGTCAATTTCTGTTTGTTTGTGTTTTTTTTTAATTTTAAAAAAAGAGCTTCTGGATATCTTCAAAGAGTTCTTCTGCAGGGTAAATCATATGCAAGCTGAAATGCAGAAGGCCAGCACTTCTTAGTTCATTCTTTTGGTGGCTTAATGAGGAGGAATTGAAGATCTGCTACCTGTGATGTTTTGGCATGAGTGCTTAGTGACCTCTTAATTCCCTTTTGTCCACTTCTCTCTCTCTATTTCTTCTTCACCTGCCTTCAGAAGCATGTTTTTAGCGTGGTTTTCCTGGCTGAACATTCTGCTTGCTTTCACCTGAGGGCACTGATGTGTTACCTGCTCTCCAGTGCTGCGGTGCCCCTGGGGCACATCCGCGTGCAGGGGGGGTGACCTTTAGCTATTGCCAAGGCTGACCGGGGGCTCTGTGGTTTCCTGCATAATCAGTCTGCTTGCTTTAAAATGTGCCAATCTCCTTTCAGCTCTCCTGCTGCTGTTTTATTTCTGTTGGTCTCCTTTTAACCTTGGCTTCCTTCCAGTCACTTTTGGTCCTGATGATAGAAGAGCTTCTGTAACAACAGGCCGTCTATGGGATGGCATCTCTGCCCTCATGGGAGATGAGCCAGGCTTGTGCTCTGGAAGTGAGGGAAAGTGTGCTTGGACTCATTCATTGTTTTACAGACACTGTTGTTTCTTCACTTGATGAAATAATTCTGCATTTATTTTCTTGTTACCTCTTAAGCAATATCATGGCTAACACAGTTCCTAATTAAATACTGTTTGTTAATGCAGCATAATTCTGAGTTCCTTTACAGATCTGCTAATTCCCAGGAAGAGGAGATGGTGAACCTTAGTTTTCAGGAGTTCTTATTAATCCAGAATCAAGCTACAACCAAGTCTTGAGCCTTGAGTCATACTGGTTACATTCTGCCTGTTTTCTTTTTGTTCAATACCAGTTTAGTGTAATTAGAAGATAAGGCTAGAGAGACTGGTGAAATGTGCAGCTGAGCCCTCTAAACAGGGGACCTGCAGTGGCCAGGGATAACTGTAATTTATGTCCTGAACACAACAATGCACCCAGCCTGGGTCTGTACTGCCACCAGACCGTGGTACACATGAGCCAGGAGAGCTCTTGACATTTATTTCCATAGATGTGAAACAATCAATGAGTTTTATTGAAAAACCATTCAAGCTTGTCTAATGCTAGTCTGTGTTGAATTTCTTTTCAGGGAATCACCAGGCCTTTATGTGCAATGATTTATGTTAATACATTTTTAACAGTCACTAACAAAATTACATCCCTGGCATTTCTGGTTTTACTTTTCTTTTGTGTGGAGTATCATTATTATGAAATTTGTGCTTCATGCAAATGAATGGAGGAGGCTGGGATTCACTCTAGCAGTTGAGAGAGAGACTGTTAAGAGACAGAGCAGATTTTGTGTATTACATTTCTTTCTTTTGAAGGGAGATTGTCACATTATCCCCATGAATCTTCCAATATGCTGCATTCTCAGTAGAGTGCACCAGGGCCTAGCCTGAATATTAAGGTACTTTAAAATGTACTTGTTCTGCTGTGATAGATATCTGCTGAGAGACGGAGAGAGCGTTGCAAATGGCACATTCTCTTCCCTTCTGCTTTTTGTTTGGTTTTGCTGCCTCCTGTTTTTTCTGTAACCCTAACTAGTTCAGCAGAAAGAGAAGCAAGGTGACGTAAGTTGAATTTTACCATGTCATCTTTAAGAGACCCTTGCTGAATGAGCCAACGAATGTTTACATTTGCTAAAGTTTCAGAAACTTGCCATAGATACAAGTTTAATCCTTGGACAGGTCGAATTTTATTGGTTTTGGGAGATAAATGGTAATCCCATCTGTGATGAAATGCAATATTGATTGGCTGCCCTGCAGCTGCAAAATTCTTACTGGAGCTGTATCACCATCATTACTGAGTTTGGATTTAGTGTAACAATAATGTATTTGTGTCAAAGCAGCAATGATCTGCAAAAAAAAATATTTTCCAAAGTGGAAAAGAGAACTTGTATTCTCTTAACTGTGTGGTAAAATAGTCTATTTGGAAATGAAATCTTAAAATGTCTGTTTTCGTCCAAGGGAAACATTAACAGTAGAAAAGTGGGTGGTGGAGGCTTGGCAAAGATTGAGAAAAATAGTGTGTTCCTGTGAGAACTGCCTTGGAGTGCTTTTTATGTGGTACTGGGAAGCACCAGGCATTCCAAGATCCCACACTGTGCTCAGAGCACGCTGCCTGCAGCAGGCTTTTCTATAGCTTGTGGTGACAGAAGTGGTTAAGTGATGGATCAGTGTCCGTTCTTGCATATACCTGGGACTGAAAGGTAAGAACTTGGGAGGTGAGAAGCCCAGCACCCTTCAAAAGGACCTGCAAGCTGTTTTCTTCCTCAGGGGAAACATTTTGTGGTTTGGTGACCATACAATAGTAGATTATTTGTGTGCCATGACATACAGAACAGTGGTGAGGGTAGTCATCTTCTGCGTGAGTGGGTCAGCTGAACATGGGGACACCTGAATTCACTTCTCAGCTCTGTCCTTGGCTTGCTGTATGACCTGGAGCTGAGTTCTTCTCAGCTCTGTCCATCTAGAGCAATAATTTCTATAAAGTGCTGCCCATACAAACTCCATGCTACTGCTGGGTGTATGAGAGCAGGCAATTAACAAACTACTATTGATATCCCTTCATGAATGCAGGTGTAACAGGTCTGGAAACCTGTTCTCAAAGCAACCACATGTGTTTCTTTTGAAGACTTTACTTGTTTAAAATTTTGCCAAGTGATGTATGTGGGGTGAATTTGTTGTGTTGCAGGTTGTTCCAGCTTCAAGTGGATTGATTTAGCTAGCTATGGAGAAATTCAACCAAAAGGATTCAGCTGGTTTTAAGGAACAAATAGTTGATGAACAACTTGGGGGAAAAAAAGTTTGTTTCATTCTGGGGTGGTTTGTTGTTTTATTTTCTGGTTTTTCCTTTTACAGCTTTGTCATTTGGTTGCAAATGAGCTCACAATGAGGCTTGCCTTGGTATCGAGGCATCCATAAGCTCTGCCCTCTGAGTGGGTTTTCTGGTGTCTAGTAAGGGAAGCTCAGCTTCTCAATCAGTGGTGGTGTTTCACCTGATAGCATGGTGCAGCTGATAGCATGAAGCTTGGAGAAGTTTGGTATCCTTGAGACTTTCAATGCTCTCAAATGTGGCTGAAGTTAAGCTGTTGAGCATAAAAAATGACTAGGGAAGGATTCAGGGGGTAAAGGGGACATCCAGTCACAGTATGATCCTATAATCCTTGCTTCCTTAAGAATCTAGCCTGAATATTTTGCCTTGCTGAAACATTCTGGCTTGCTTCAGGCATTCTTATTCGTACATCTCTCAAGCCTGATTGCTAGACTAGGAATTTGCTGATGACATGCCTTGGGTCTGGGGATTAGGTTTTGGGGTTTTTTTGCATTTCCATTGAAAATTTGCTTAAACTTAATGATGTTTTAAGCCTCAGTGCAAACTGCATTTTTCAGTCTGACCTCAGCTTTTCCAAATGGCATCTCCAAACAACTTGTTCTTGTAGACCATACCGGGGTGTGCATGTACATCATCTCAGTGAATGGCTTTGTGTCTGGCAGAGCTTTTACAAGGCAGCTCTGCACACAGGGGAGCCAAGAGCTTGTGCCTCCTGTGCTCTCTTGGATGCAGGCAGGCAGCAGCTGCCTCTTGTTTCAAAGCCAAAGTTGCTGAGCTGGCCCTGCTGCAGTAGGAATGGACTTTGGGCCTCTGTTGTTTCAGAACTGACGCTCACAGCACCTCAAGAGCTTTGGTCTCTTCAGCAAGTGAATGTGTACCTGGAGCTCTGGAATTGCACTTTGAAATTTTCAGGGTGGACATTTGATCAGTCAGATGCATCTGTTTGGCTACTGGCATTAGGTCACTCCCTTGGGGAAGAAGCCCTTCTCCTTAGGGAGATCTCTGTGCTAAGAGCTGGCAAGGAGAGAGTTGGCTGGATCCTGCCAAAGGTGCCGGAAGAGACTTTGCTCTGAATTGCCTATTGATTCCTTCTTGCTGAATGACGGGGTTCTTCCCCAGTCTGGAAAAGGAGATGTTTGCATTCCTGCCAAAGGAAAATGTTTGGGGTTTTTTTTTTTCCTTTGGCTGCTTTTTCTTTGGCTTGCTTTTTAATGAATTCCAGCCGCTGGATAAGCGTCATTAGCAAAACTTCTCCGTGTGCAGCTACTCTCTCTGTTTTTAAGGAGCTGTACATCTCAGCACAGCACAGATAGTTGTTGCAGGAACCTCCAGTGGAGCCAAAGGACCCTTGATTCCAGGATCATGATGGGAGCAAGGCTATCAGTGGAGCAGTAGCAGCATGACCCATCTCACCTATGTGACAAAACTAGCAGAGCTGAGCAGCCTCAAAGCACAGCTGTGTGGGCCATCATCTCCACTCAGGGAAAAAAACAAAAGGCCAGCCCTGAAAGTGGGAGTTTGAACCTCTGTGTGGAGGCTGTAGTTCTCCTCAGCATAAAGATGAATGCAATGCATCATCATGGGGAAATAGCTGAGGGAGGGAGCAGTTTGTGTTCACAACTGCCTTTTATCTGAGAGGTTGAAGTTCTACAGAGCTATAAATCTTTCAGCATCTGCAGTGACTCCTTTCCTCTGGCAGCTGGGTTGTTTATCCCAGTAAGAAAGATGGAACCTCAATGGAGGATTTGTTGCCCCTGTTCCAGCTTATAGTTCACTGTAGAAACCTTCTGGTGCAAGTAAGCAGGCAGGTGAGAGGAGTCACTCTGAAGAAGATGGCGATTGGAAAGGGGGCCTGAATGAAGATTGTCAGAGGTCAGCATTGGCAATGTGTTAAACCAGGCCTGTTCCTGTCTGCTGTCATTGTTCTCATAAAGATTAGAAGAGTGTGGACATGGGCCTCCCTTACGGTGAGTAGGATCCACACATCATCACGTGTTCAATGAGGAGCTCAGCCCAGGAACAGCAGCCATCTGGGGCCCTCAGAAACTGGACAGATGGGGCTTAGGATGCCTCAGTTGGGCATTAAGCAACTGCAGCCCATTTGGGCAGAGCCCTGGGAAATGCCCAGAGCAAGATGACCCCACGGGTATCCCCACTGGGATGCCAGGCTCCCACATCACAGGCATTGTGGCCAAAGACTGGACACAGGTAGCTGGGAGGCTGCTGCAGAGCTGGGGGCAGCCCTGGCCCCCTTTGGGAGCTGTGGCCTCACACAGTATCTGTGGCTGGTTTGTGTCCTTCAGGAAGGTGGTTTATGTCCCTTCTGCAAGGGCTCTCCTTGCCCCTGGTCCTGGTAGAGCATTTGTGGGGTTGGTCAGTCACATGCTACTGTCAGAGTAAGTAAAACTTGGCACCTCCAATCCTGTAACATCACAGGGAAAGACCCCAGCCAGCAGAGGCATGTCAAAACTCCAGCCTAGTTCTGTTTTATGTATCCTAAATACCCAGGTCCTTTCACTGCCTGTTGCCCCTCTGGAGCTTAATGGCATGAGACAGCACCAAAACGCTGCAGAGCTCCAGAAATGCAGGAAATCTCTGGGCTGGCCCTTGCAATGCAGGCGTTTTCCAAAGTAGCTCCTTGGCCTCCCTGCAGCTCATTCACCCTCCTCCACAACTGCTTCACATTGGTATCGCCAAAGTAAAATTCCCATCCTCATCGCTAGCATCCAGCCAGCTGAGCAAGCAGGAATCCTGACAAAGGCTTGTGCTGGGAACAAAGGACAGGTCAGGCTGATTATGCTCAAGGGACAGAAAGCAGCAGTGGTGGAGAGTGTTTGAGGTTCAGAATACATTACATTAGCTGCACAGTCACATTTGCTTTTTATTTCCCCTATGGTTTGGGGGAAATTCTGTGTGTTTGCATTTCCTAACTGACAGCTGAGCCAGGAGATATTTGGAGGTTTCTTGGTCCTTGTGTTTTGTGCCAGCGCCTTGGACTTGGTGCTGGCTCCCCCGAGCTCTGTCTGGGCACCCCAAGTTGCTCTGTGCTGTTTTTCTGGTGGCTGCTGCTCCAGCCATGCCCAAGCCCCCTTCCCTGTCTCTGAAAGGTACCCTTTGCTTCACCCACCCACAGGGCTGCCCTCCCCAGGGCTGTGTCGCCCCACGGTGAGGAGCCTCACCAGGGCATCATTCCCCAAGGTTATCGGTGTGATGGGATCAAGGGACATAGCCACACTGCTCCTGGCCTGCAGCACTACTGGAGAAGCCTGTGACTGTCACACTGTGTCCGTGGGGCTCTGGGGCAGATTGCCGTGACATGGTGCAACAAAGCAGGAATGGGAAGGCAATAGGACACTATGCTGTTGGCAGGGCCACTCGAGAGAAGCATCTTCCAAATATAAGCTAGTGGGGGGTCACAGCAGCTCTGTGGACACCTGTGACTGCTGGGTTTACTTGGGCAGTGTGTGCACCCTCCCTTCTTCCATCTGCTATTGTTTAAATTGCTTTATCTTCACTTGTGCTGGCAAACCAAGAGGGTGTTTCTAACCCCTCAGGTAGGGCAGAGAGGAAATGATGGGTACTTTGGGACTGAGCTGTCAGGAATGTGATGCAATTCAAAGCCTCTGAGGCCATTTTCTGGGCAAATGAGGGTGCACTCAGCCACGACAGACCTTGATCCCTTGGCCAGCTGGCCATGAACTCTTCTACAAAGCAGGGCCACTGTGACAGGCCCCTGGGGTGAGCCCCAGACATGCCCCACTGCCATCAGTGGGACCAAGCTCACCTTGCAGCCCCAGCAGCAGGGGTTGGCAGCTACACCCCAGCACCAAGCTCTTTGCAGGGGCCCAGAGGGACAGCTGGGCACTGAACCAGCTGTGGGCCAGACACCGAGGTGTGTTCCCGAGGTGAAGCAGCAGCAAAGACAACAAAACAGCTTGGTTTGATCCACACAGCTATTTCTTTTTTTAATTATTAACTTGTGCCTTACAATAGAAGAGAAAAGAGTGCGAGCAAACAATTTGCTGGTTCCAGGAACTACTCTGGCACCGCCACAAGGGCAGCGAGGTCTCGTGATGATAACCCTGCCAGGGCACTGACACACAACACGTGCACACGCGGAGTCTCCGGCTCTTGCAAAAGCGATCGCTGGCAATTTAAGGCATTGAAGGAAACCTACGGTTGTTAAATCCTATATCAAATTTGGCACACATTGGAACAGTTAGAGCGGAGATAAAGGATGCTTTGTGGGCTGGTGTTCAGGAGTCCTGCAGCTTCCCGGTGCCGGCTGGGGCACCGTGCTAATCTGGGCACAGGATTTTCATGTGAAGACTGTGCAGCCAAACAAGGGTCCTTCAGACCCTGATATTTTGGAGCCAGTGATACCAGACAAGGTGCTGCACCCTGTGGCACAGTGATGCTTTCACCTCTGATGTACTGGTTCCCTGCCCTCTGCCTGCTGCTTATAAACCCCATGTGCCTTGGCTGGACTAAAGCTGCCAGTAAACAGAGTTGTCAGGACAAAAAAAAAATTAACCCTCATAGTTCAAAATATACGTGGCTCAGACCAGACCTCAGGTGTGGTTACAGTCCAGTGTGGCTATTTCTGTGCTTCTAGGATTAAAAGTGGACGGCTACAACTTGAGGAGTGGGGAAGAGTTTATCTGTACATGGATTTGTGTAGCTGATGAAGGTCTGTAGCCTTGAAACTAGTGATAGTAAACATGTTGAGTTGTTTCCCTCCCCAGAGAGCTGGCTCAGCAGCAGGCCCAGCCAGCTCCCCCTTGCCTGCCCCAGGAGGAGGGAGGGAGGGTGCTATGAATCCATGTGCTACCACAACAATGACCAACATGCATCTATCTACCTGTTCTGCTGTGCCTCCACCCCATTTAAAAGGGAGCAATGTGCCAAGCTCGGCCTCTGCATGGCAGGACCCTCAGGGAAGCCATCCCTGGGTTGGTGTCCCTGTGGAGTTATGTGTTTCTAAGGGGGGCTTCCCATGAGTCCAGTGTGGCTTCGTGCCCAGAGGAGCAATTTAAAGGCCGAGTGGAGACTGTTCCCCCTCAAATGTACATGAACAGGGTCCCAGTGGTTACATTTTTGCATTTGCAATGATTCCTCCATGCAGATTTAACCTCCCTCTTTTCTTGACAGAGGCTATGGTCCCCTCAATCACCTCAGCCCTGCTGGATGATATTTTAGAGGTCACTTTAATGACCTCTCCTTGCTCCTCCTCCTTGAAGGACAGAGTAGAGGAACTGAAGCTTCTTGGCTCGAAGGAGTAAGTGGGGTTGGGGAGGGAATTGAGCGCTGGAAGGCCAACACTTCCCATGTTGAAGAGGGTCTCCTCTCCCTCCAGCAGCTTCCTGCAAGCATATCACAAGGAAAGAGGTTAGTCTCGGACTGTGAAACATCTGCAAAACTTGAGGGCAAGTTGTGCCCTGCAGGAAAGTCCAAGCACTCCAGACCATCACCCCAGGTCACACTGCACCATGAAACTGGTTCCAAATCATGTCTTGGTCAATAATTTCTGGAGCACTTGCAATATGGGATGCATGAGGCCAACTTTCCAGAAATGCCAGGAAAATAAATACCCGAACCACAAGGATTTGGCCTTTTGCATCTAGTTTGACTTTGCAAGAGAGACAAGTTTCCAACCCCAATTGTCCCCATTAAATACTGTTTCTGGGATGGCTGGGGAACATAGTTCACAGCTGCTAGATCGAGGCATGACATGGAGCCATGGCTGCTCCCCACAGGAGCGGGCAGGTCCAGGCAGCAAAGATGAGCAACACAATTGTGGTGCTCCTTGAGTCTGTACCCAGGTATTTTCTGGGCCCTTGAAAACATCCCAGCCTGGCGGGGTCAGAGGACTGGGCTTGGGAGGTGGCCAGGCAGAGCAGGAATAAAGCAGCCTTACCTGTAGGCAGCTATCTCAATATCAAGGGCCATCTTGACGTTAAGCAGGTCTTGGTACTCCCTCAAGTGCCGCGCCATCTCATTTTTGGTGTTTCGCAGATCATCCTCCAGCTGCCCGATGGTGTCCTGCAAAGGCAAGGGCACTCAGGGCTGTGTTTTGGAACAGGGACTTCTCACACAGGTTTTCTGCTCTGCCCATTGCAAAGGTAGGGAAATTGCAATGGGCAGTTGGTCCACGATGGCACATCCCTTCAGGAGATTGGGACGACAAAATCTCATGTTAACAGGGATGAAAAAGCAGGCTGAGCACCAGGCGTGGCTTGTGAGTGTGTGCAGTGGGGGGGTCTTTAGGCATTGATGGATTTAAATAGTTTCCCATCTGCACGAGGGTCTGTGAGGTGGGTAAATAGTGCATGGTTGTGGAAACCCCAGTCCTGCAGGGAACAAGGCAGGCTGCTAGAGAGGGAAGAAAAATTTTGGGCTTAAACATCATCAAAGCAGAGTCAGTGGCTCAAAAGGACAAGTGAAGGCACCCAGCACTGCAGCAGTAGAGAAGAAGGGCTGCAGTCTGCATCTGTGGTGCTTAAGGAGGGTTGGACACATGTCTGGGTGGTGGAAGGAGATGTGGTGCTGCCAGGGCTGCCCTCCAGGAGGGGAAATCTGAAACCTTCCCTGGAAAAAGCCTCAGAGCGCCAGGATGGGGTGCTCAGCTGGGCAATACTGTCCTTCTAGCATCTTTCTCATCAGCTTTGCCCTGCCTTTTGCCCCCTATATCCTGTTCTACTTGCGATGTGGAGGACTCTAAGTCCAGATTTCCTGCTAACAAAGGAGACTAATCTTTTCTTCTATTTTTTTTCTCAGGAAACGAGCAGCCTGGTTTTCTCCCACATGCATCCAAATACCTAAGAAGCAGCCTGAAAGCAGTGGAACCCACTCCTCTCTTCCCAGCAGGTTTCCTGCTGCCAGCTGCTCTGCTGTGCCACCAGAGGGGCATGATTTGGAACAGGAATGAGTCAGCAGTTTGCATTTAAGTTATGGTGTAGCCCTGCCTGCAATTCCTTGCAATGGCCACTGCCAGCCTCTGCTCTCCTGCACCCACTGGAACAGCTGTGCCTCTGTGATTGTTTCCAGATACTCTGTTCCAGCAAACAATCTTTGTCCTGCCATGTCATCCCCATCTCGTCCCCATCCTCATTCCCATCCTGTGTCCCCTTCTTCCTCCCCAGCATAACCTTCCTTGTGCATAGTGCAGAGACAGCCACGAGACATGGAGCTGCCCAAGGAGCAGGGAGCTGTGCTGACCTTGGTGCAGAGAGCCCAGTCTGAGCAGTGCCCCTCAGGGAAGCAGTGACAGCTCATCCTGAATGCAGCACAGGGCATCTCACAGTCAAATTAGCTGGGTACATCCAGCCTTGGGGGATATTTAGGGGCCACCCTTGTGGTCTCTGCCTTGACCTGTGCTGCTCTGACCCTTTTCCACAGCAAGAGAGCTGCGTGAAGCTGTGCCTCAGAGAAGGTCATTGGGCCATCAACTGAAAAGCCCCAGGACATGCATGAATGTCACTGCTATACAGATTAAAACCTCTTATCCCAAAGCAGACAGACTGCTGCTGCACCAAGCCGTGACAGGAGGGAAGAACTCAGGGTGACCCCACCCTGGGACAGCTCCACTCTTGCTATGACCCTCTGTGCCTTCAGCCCTCTTCCCTCTGCCTGCAGTCCATATGAACAAAAAACTCATTTGAAATGGCTTGTTACCCTCTCTGCACCTCTCTTCCACATCCCAGCCCTACCAGCTGATTGAATAAAACCCCATTTCCACACCATTGCAAACCAAAGCTCTCTCATGTTGATTCAGATTTGACTGGAAAGCCTTTAGAAGTCTATGGGAACGTTTTAAAAGCTCAGACAATAGGAATATTATCTTTTAATACACACTTCCATCCTTTTCCACTGGTTGCAGCCAAGGAAATTACTTAGCTGCTCCACATGCACGCTGTTCAAAAGACTCCTAAGTAGTGCAACACATAAAGCAGATCCTGAGGGTCATACAGGAAAACACTGCTGTGATGTCACTAAAGCAATTTCAATTATGGTACTGTTTAATCCAGGTGCATTTTTTTTTTTCTCCAATTGATAGGTTGCTCCCAGAATCCCTCTTTCACATGGCATCAAGACTATTTAAGAAGATTACTGTGTGTAATTTTTTCACCCACTATAGAGTATCTTGTATATTGCCTTTTTTTCACAATACTTGTTGAAGACTGCTTTAACTGTTCAGGAAGATTGCAAGCAGTTTGGAGCCAAGTCATGAATTCTAGAGTGCCTGGCAAAATTTGGCCTCAGAAATGACAAAGCATTACTTGGGTGTGAAACAACGTCCTCTAGGTATGATTTAAGCAGCTCCTTCAGTATTTAGAAGGAAACGGCTTGATTTAGAAACCACAGATCATTTAATAGCCATGTAATAGAACAATTTCAAGATTTATTTTATTATAAATCATTAACATTTCCCTGCACTAAGAAAATGCGGTAATACTGCGGTAATGGAATAAGAGATATGGAGCACTCAGTGTCCCACATGAGTCTTTCCACAGATCTGGGGTCTGTCTGCAAATTCAGACATAGCCTTTGTAGAGCTCCAATTTCTGCAGTGCAGGTGCCAAGAGCCAGGCCACAGGGCAAGGGGCCAAGCCTAAGCAGATAGCTTTGAGGAATTACCCACAACAATGGGAAATGTGTGGGCAATTTTGGACCTGATCCTTAAGGGATGGGGATATCCTTAGGGGCAGGGATGGAGTGATGCCCCAAACAGCACTGCCATGTGCAGGGATGTCCCCTGCAGGAACGGGGTGTCCTGGCCTGTTTCCCAGAAACCTGCCCTCTCTGTTTTTGCCTATGGATAAAAGGTGAAGGCACGAGGCAATGCCCTGGTAGGGCAGGACCTGTGTGCAGGGCAGAGAGGCACTGTGCTGGGTGGTAGGAAGGCTGCAGAGGGGTGCCTGGCACTGCGCAGCGCTGTGGGGGCACTGCCCCTGCACGGGCGGGTGCCGCACCGTGGCGGGGGTGTTGCGGGTAGCGCAGCACAGATCGGGATCGTGGGGGTGCTGGGCAATGCGGGGCCGGGGGGGCACCGCATTGGGCCAAGGTGTCCAGCGCTGCACAGAGCGGCGGGAGGGGCTGCTGCAGGGGATGGAGCTGCGCTGCAGGATTTCACAGGCAGTGGAGATTCTCAGCACTGCCCAGCACCATGGGAAGGGGAGTGCGGGGTCGGAGGTGCCGGTATGGCATTTGCCGGGGGGTTGCGTGGGATGAAGATGCTCGGTGCTACACGTTACGGGGGCCGTAATTATGGAAGTGCCAACTGGCGCGGACTGCACGGGAGGAGGGTGCTCGGTACCGCACAGTGCCCGGCGCTGCCCGGTGCCAGGGGAGAGGACGGTGACGGTTCCCGGCGCCGCCCGGCTCACCTGCAGACCGGCGGCCTCGGCGTTGTGCCGCTCCTCCAGCTCCTGCAGCTGCCTCTCCAGGGACTGGTGGGCGCCGCGCAGGCTCTCCATCTCCACTAGGCGCGCCTGGAGCTGGCGGCGGCACTCGCCGGCCTCCCTGCGGCTGGCGCGCACGGCCTCCTGGCTGCGGGCCGCCCGCTCGTGCAGGCGGGCGCAGCGGGCGCGGTACCAGTCCTCGGCCGCCTGCAGGTTGCGGGCCGCCAGCGCCTCGTACTGTGCGCGCAGCTCCCGCAGCGCCGCGGCCAGGTCGGGCCGCGGGGCCGGGGCGGGGGCCGGGGCCGGGAGCGCGGCGCCCAGCTCGGCGAGCTGCTCGGCGTGGGCGCTGCGCATCTCCGCCAGCTCCTCCCGCAGCGCCGCCGCCCGCCGCTCCAGGTCGATGCGGGCGCGGGAGGCCGCCTCGGCCGCCTGCTGCCGGGAGCGCAGAGCCCGCTCCGCCTCGGCGCGGCTCCGCGCCTCCTCCTCGCAGCGCGCCCGCAGCCGCTGCGTCTCCTCGGCCAGGCGCGCCCGCTCCAGCATCGCCTGCGCCCGCTCCCCGTGCGCCTCCTCCAGCCGGGCGCGCAGGGCGCGCAGCTCCCCGCCCAGCAGCTGCCCCAGCCGGCGCGGCTCGTCCGAGCGCTGCCGCAGCGCCGCCAGCTCCGCCGCCAGCGCCCGGTTCCGCTCCTCCAGAGCCCGCACCCTCTCGATGTAGCCGGCGAAGCGCTCGTTGAGGCCCTGCAGCTGCTCCTTCTCGCTGCGCCGCGGCTCCGCGCCGCGCTCCCGCACAGCCCCCGGCTCCGCGCCCGGGCGCGCCCGCCGGGCCGGTGGCACCTCGGGGCGCCGCGGGGCCTCCGCGAAGAGGTGGCGATAGGAGGCGGCCAGAGCCGCTGGCTCCGCGCTGTAGCTCATGGCGGCGGAGCGGGACCGGCGGCGCCGCCGGCGCTTATGTACGGCGGGGCGGGGCGCGGCGCGGCGCGGTGCGGTGCGGAGGGGGCTCGGGGCGGAGCGGTGCGGAGGGGGCTTCTCTTGGCGGTGCGAGGCGTGGTGCGGTGCGAGGCGCGGTGCGGTGCGGTGCGGTGCGGTGCGGTGCGGTGCGGTGCGGTGCGGTGCGGTGCGGTGCGGTGCGGTGCGCGGTGCGCGGTGCCGCCACGGAGGGAGGCGGCGGGAGCTGTCCGTGCACCACGGTGCTGAAGAGCCGTGGCGGCGGGTGGGGCACGGAGTGGGACGGACGGACGGATGTGTAGAGGGAATGGATGGACACACGAATGCAGAAAGAGCACACAAACATACACGGGCAGACGAACGAGGTCATACACATACAGACAAAGACGCACAGGCACGCAAAAAGGGTCAGACACATTCACAGTAAGACACACGCGTCTACATGCTCAAAGCCAGACAAAGGGACAAACAGCCGTTCAGAGAGACACACAGATGCACACGCAGATGCACTGGCAAGGGGAGGCAGAAACACAGAAGGAAGCAGGCAGAAATGGGCAGGTGGAGAGACAGAGTCAGGCAGACACAGAGAGACAAAAGGGCAAGCAAACACACAGGTGCGCGCGCACACACACACACACACACACACACACACACACACACAAATCACTCCTGCTGGAGTATCCCCAGCTGTCCCTGCCAATGCTCTAGGGAAGCTGTGCTGTACGTCTGCATCTGGTGTGAAGGTGTCCTGGGGGGATTGGTCCCAGCCCCTCCCCTCTGATAAGAACCAGCAGGGTGCCCACAGCTGTGAGGTCTCTGTGGGATAGGGCTATGAGCTGTCGGGGTGCAGAGTTGGGGACATGCCTGGAGGAGGGGGTACCCAGGACAGAGACTGACGATGATCAGTCCAGATGTGCCACAGGAGACACACAGGGAGGATTTTGCCTTCAGGTTGTTTGCCAGGAACTGAATCACTTCTGTTTCTCTACTGTCCATGCAAGCAGGCTGCCCCCCACACACACACACTGGCAAGGGTTTCCTAGGAGTACCCAGGGCTGCAGAGCTGATAGGAAGGGGGTATTCATGCACATCTTACCTCCAGGCCAACTGCAGTGCCTGGGAACATGCCCCCGCCCCGAGAGCAGGACCTGCCAAGAGACCAGTGAGAAGTGTCTGATCTCTGGGAGCAGCAGCACAAAATATGAGAAGGAAAACCAACTTTAAATCTCTGTGATCCAAGTGTGAGAAACACTATGAAATGTAAAAACAAATCTTGTCCCCTGCTGTACATCTCTGTACCACTGAGCCCTGCACCAATGCCCAGTTTCTCTACTACACTTATCCCTGTTTGTCCTCCCAGGTGACCAGGGGACAGCATGAGAGAGTTTCAGGAAATGAGAAGGGAGGACGAGCAAGCCAGAGCTGGCAATGGAGAGAGCCATAACTTCCAAGAGCTGTTGCTCTAGCAGATGAAATACAAGGTAGTCTGCAGGGACTGCTGACATCCATGGGTAAAGATGCTGGGATCAAATCCCTTTGCCTGGGACCTTGTAGCTGAATGAACACAAGCAGCTGGAGTCATTAAATTAAATGTGTGCTGCTGTCCCACAGAACAAGGATGAGATTCCAGCTCACTAGAAGGCTGCTTCTTTCAGAGGAGAAAAGGGTGGCTGAGACCTTGGTATCCACCTCAGCATGAGCTGCTATTTCTGGGGGTGCTCCCATGTTCCAGGCAGCTGCAGCAGGACCCCCATTCCAGGTGGTTGGCACCCAAATGCAATTCCTTTGTGAGCCCCTTGAGCTATGACCTAGCTCTCAGAGGCTGACTTGGGCAACAAACCTGGGAGCTGTAGCGCCCTTCCAGAGAGAGGGTGAGCTGCAGTGTGGCTGTGTTCTGGAGACTGGAAGGAAGTCCTTGAAAGACCCAGACCCAAATACCCAAAAATCCCCAAATTACCCAAATTCTATCCTAGCCTATTCTAGTCTTGTCTAGTCTAGTCTATTCTACTCTGTGTCTGGAGACAAGCTGAACACTGGCATGTCAGACTTGGAATAAGATGGCAAGCTGGAATTGGACATAAACTGAAATGAGAACAGTGCCTGTGATGAGTTCAGCCTCAGGAAACCTTGCCAACACATGGATCTCTGTTGGGACACACACACACATGGCATCAGGGGGAACCTTACAAGTCTAGAAAACAGGCAAAAAAAGAGAGAGAAACAATCCCATAGCTAAGAATTGTACACCATTGAAACAAAGGTGGGTTGTATTAGGGATTAAATTGTGCAGATTCATTCCATACCTCCCAGTTGCTTCAAAAATCAAATCTTGCACGTGAGACAGCGGGAAGACTCCTTAAA
This sequence comes from Myiozetetes cayanensis, assembly GCF_022539395.1. Lineage (NCBI taxonomy): Eukaryota > Metazoa > Chordata > Aves > Passeriformes > Tyrannidae > Myiozetetes > Myiozetetes cayanensis. Next base: position 12,801,329 of record NW_026086605.1, read on the forward strand.
ATTCTGTGATACTCTCTGCACTGCATCTGCCTGCTGATGGGGCTTGTTAAACAACTTATCTCCGGAGCTGCAATCAGGCTGGGCTTGTGAGTCAGAGGGAAAAGCTGTACTCTGAGCTGTGCACACATGGCAACAGGATACACACCTTCCGGCCGGCACAGTCCATTACACTAATGCTCTGGGGATATGTTTTGCCACCCAGCAGCTGCCTGAGAGGGAAATGCTTCCCAGCGGTGGGAAAAAGGCAGATCCCAGTGTCTCCCAGGAGGCTGCTGCCATGTCTCCTGTGGCAGAGGTGGATCTGAATCCCTGCAGGAGGGAGAGCTCCGTGGGTAAGAGCAGCAAAGTCAGGGAGCAAACATGCAAGTGATAAACACACATGTAAGTTAGATGGATTTACTCACTTAATTGCACACAGAAAAACACTAACAAAAATAGGAAAATGGCTGTACTGGGTCCCTCTAAACCCCCCAGGAGTTTATTTCTGACAACAGGAGATTTATGCTTCCCTTGTACAACTTTTCTGGTTCTGTCTGTCTGCGTCTCTGGGGTTCCCCTTTGCAGCAGTCACATCCTTGTGTTTGCTGGCTCTTATCTAATCAGTGAAAGTTCACGTCCTGGATGCCACTGTGCTCTCTAATCCACAGTCTGATAATGCACTCTATGAAAAAAAAATAATCTTTCTTCGTGTTTCAGAATGTCTACCAATCAGTTTCCTTCCATGCCCCTGGCTGGTGGGACACAGTGGAAGGGCTGGGACATAGGTCTTCCCCAGCCACCTCCCAGTGCAGGATTTTGCAGACCTCCGCCTTACCCCCCTCCAGCTCTTTCCCAGGCTGAAGGATTTTTGTCTATTCGATTTTCCTTCACACTTTTAGTCATCCTTGCTGTCTTCAATGAATCTTATGGGGTTATGTGCTGGAACAGACAGACATTTCATGATTGGCATTGGGAAGTGTAGGCTGAGCTTTCCTGACAGGCAATGCCTCCCTGCCACAGGCTTGACACTGAAAACAGGTTTTGATTAGCTAGAACTAACAGTTCTGGTGCCATTGGGTGCTTCCCCATGGTAAGGCAACAGAGCAAAGCTCACAGAGCCTGGGGAGACACAATGGACCAAGTGTGTCCAACTCAGCAAAACCCTGCCTGACAGCATGTCTCTGTGCCAGAGGGCAGTGACAGTGCCTTATCACCCAGAACAGAGCAGAGGGCAATTGGGAAAGCTGAGGGAAGCATCCTTGGGAAGCGAAAGGAAACATCAGGACAGCAGGGATGCAAGAGCTGCTGCCAGAGGAGGGGGAGACATTCCCAGCCCCTGAGGCCACCACTGAGGCACTGGACGTGTGTGCCCGCAGCTTGGCAGAGCAGTGCGGGCCTGGATGAGATGGGGCAGTTGTATGGCTGCCATCACTCTTGCCTCTATCAGGGACCAAACAGAGGTGGCCAGGATCCCACCTTTTCCAGGCCTCCAGGTCAGAAAAAACAGGCAGAAAAAGAATGGCTTGTTCTGCTGGGCAAGACTTTTTTGCCCTGCAGTTTTTTTGGTGGTGCTGACCCAGCGTGGCACAGAGATGGACCATGGGACAGTTTCTGCTCTGCACAACCACCCCCTTAGCCTGCCCAGCTGGATGGTCACGCCTGCAGGTGTGATGGATGCAGACTCTGCTTACAGTCAACCTTTGCTGGGATGGGCAGGCAGGACCCCCCCTCTGCTGGTTGCTGTGGCCACCGTCCCCTGAGCCCCTGGCCATCACCCTCGTGCCACCAGCAGCTGCCCAGGGACCTCCTCACCACCCTTCTGGCAGTGGGTGGGACACACCCTGGCCCCCCCTTGTCCCAGCCCTCACTGCAGAGACATTCCCCGAAGTATCAATGATTAATTGGGTAATTTTAACCAAAGCTCTGGTTCCCTCACTGTGGAGCTTAAAAATAAATGAACATTGTGCAGCATGGGGAGCTGATGTCAGGGTAGACTGAATAGGTTTTTATTTAATACTAAAGCCTATGCTTTCTAAAGCTCCTAGCTTGAGGCATTGTCATTCAATGGCAAACTAACATGAAGCAGTCTCATAACGGACTTTGAGCATTATGTGGGATGCAGTGACACTGAGGCTGATTGACAGAATGGGGGGAGCTCAGGCAGGTCAAGGGGGTGCAGGGGTTGGGGGTGCAGCCCCAGAGATTTTGGCTGGAGTAATGCCAGGCCCTGCGGAGAGATGCTGTGGGGGAGGGCTGTGCAGCTGTTCCATGGGTTGGCACATTGAATCATAGAATCACAGAACTGTTAGTGTTGGAAGGGAGCTCTGGAGATCATCTAGGGATGACCATATGTCCAGGTGGGCTTTGAATGTCTCCAGAGGAGACTCCGCGCCCTCCCTGGGCAGCCTGCCCCAGTGCTCTGCCACCCTCAGTGTACAGAAGTTCTTCCTCACCAAGGAAGGTCAAGAATCTGGGAAATCTCTCTCACAAGAAAAGGTTGAGGGAGCTGGGCATGTTCAGCCTTGAGAGGGGGCGACTGTGTATAAATACCTAAAGGAAGGATGTCAGAGAATGGAGTCAGGCTCTTCCCTGTGGTGCCACACAACAGGACAAGAGGCAATGGGCAGAAACTGATGCACAAGGAAGTTCCACCTGAACATGAGGAAGAACTTCTTCACTGTGTGGGTGACCATGCACTGGAACAGACTGCCCAGAGAGATTGTGGAATCTCCCTCACTGGAGATATTCCACAACCATCTGGACACAATCCTGTGCTATGTGCCTGAGGATGACCCTGCTTGGGCATGGAGGTTGGACCAGGTGACCTACTGTGGTCCCTTTCAGTTCGACCCATTCTGTGATTGTGTGACTCATGTTGAGGTGGAACTTCTTGTATTTTAGTTTATGGCCCTTGCTCCTTGTCCTGTCCCTGGGCACCACTGAAAAGAGCCCGGCACCATCCTCTTGGCATTCACCTTTGAGGTGCTTCACAAAATTAATAAGGTTGGCAAAGACCTCTGAGATCATCGTGTCTAACTTTGGACCTAACACCACCCTGTCTACTTAGACCATGGCACTAAGTGCCACATGCAGTCTCTTCTTAAATACCTCCAGGGACGGTGACTCTACCACCTCACTGGGCAGCCCATTCCAATGCCCAGTCACTCTGCCTGTAAGAGAGCGCGTCTAACCCAAACCTCACCTGGAGCAGCTTAAGACGGTGCCCTCTTGTCCTACCGCCAGCTGCCTGGGACAAGAGACCCATACCCTCCTCGCTGCAACCTTTCAGGTAGCGATTGCATTAATGCGATCCCCTCTCACTCCTCACTTCTCCAGACTGCACAGGCCCAGCTCCCGCAGTCCCTTCTCGCGAGGGAGGTGCCCGAGACCCCCCGGCACCCCCTCCGGCCGCCCTCCGCTGGGTGCCCGCCGCGCACTTTGCCGACGCTCCCTGGGCCGGGAGGGACTCTGCGGCTCCGCGCGGGGCCCGCACGCTCTCGCCGCTCCCTGGGGCGGGGCGGGGCGGGGCGGGGCCGGGCGGCGCGTGCGCGGTGCGTGCGGCGCGGGCGCTGCGGCAGTCGGTGCGGGGCAGTTCCACCCGGGCGCGGCGCGAGGTGAGAGCGGCCGCGGGGGCGCGCGCGGGGCTGCGCGGGGGCGCGGGGGCGAGGGCGCGCGCGGCGGGCACCGTCAGGGCCGGGGGCGGTGCGGGCGATGGGTGGGGAGCGCCCCCTCCCCTCGGGTGCGCGCCCCGTCCGGGGGGATGGGGGGGATGTGTGTGCGTGTGTGTGCGGGTGTCTGTGTGTGTGTGTGTGTGTGTGTGTGTGTGTGTGTGCGTGAGCGCCCGGGGCGGGGGCGGCGCAGGGAGAGACCCCCGGGGGCAGCGCCCGCCGGCCCCGCCGCTCCCGCTGTCCTGTCCCGGGGAGCCCCCGCTGCTCCGTGTCGTGCCGGGCAGGGCAGGGCGGCTCCCGCGGTGCCTCAGCCCCGGCCCGGGACACGGCGGAGGTTCCGTGCCCGCTCCGCCGCCCCGAGCCGCCGGCACTGGGTGTAGGGAGGGCCGGGAGGGCGCCCCGTGCCTGCGTTCCTGCCTTCCTTCCGCCCCACGTGGAGCGGAGGGTCCCGGCGGCGCCTTCCCGCTCGCAGCTGCCCCGGCGCGGCCGCCGCCCGGCCGGGACAGGCGGGAGAAGCGGTCTGTCCTCCCCCGGCACCGGGGCAAGAGCCCGGTCCCGGGCAGCCTTGGGTCGGGGCGAGGGTTCATTGTCACAGCCCTGTTCCATTGGAGTTGCGCTTGGCAATCCGGCTGTGTCGGGCTGGAGCTGATAAATCCAAAGCCAGGAGCAAAGGACCAAATAAATAAATAAATAAATAAATAAAAAAACCAGTGCAAAACTGCTTTGCTCGCATTTTGCTTACATTTTTTTTCCCCCCTTAAATTCCTCCTTTCGTGCCAAAAATAATGTTGCAAAATGTATGATACAAACAAACCTACACTGGTTTTCAGATAGACCGGATGACTTAATACGACAGTGCTGCTTCTTGTGGCACAGGCAGTTTTGAAAATTCCTGGAACCGCTGAGATTATGAAACCCTCAAGTTTATTCCCTTGCTAGTGGTTCTAAAGGCTGCCAAGCTGGATCTTTTTTGACATGGTCTTGAGAACATTCCTCCCAAGACATAATCACTCATGTTTTAAAATATTTTTTTTTAGCTTTGGAAGATTTATTGTTTGAACCTCAAAGATTGCAAAAGGCTCTCTAAGTAGTCACTTAGAAATGCCTCCCTCTTACTTATCCAAGCGATGCACTGTGTCATTTTTGACTAACATCCTCACCGACTGAAATATGTTGTATTGATCCATATAACTGTTTGTCAGTAGTGATTAAACTGAAAATAGGAAGATTTTCAGGTCCTTTCAGGTGCTACATGGTCTCGCTGAAAATCAGAAACAAAATTCAAGATTCAGTTTGGATCTTGGGTTCAAGTACTGAATTAGTAGTTCCAGGAGTGAGCAAAAAGCCCGGTGTTTGACTTGCAAACTGATCAGCTTAGCTCAGGAAGTCTGTCACTGTCCCTGTCAGCCTGTGTCAACCTAAACATATTTTAGAGTGGAACTGCTGTTTAAAATAATCTATTGCCATTAATCCAGAGTCCAAAAGATTGTTCAGGAACCTGCTGGTTTGATTAGCAGCAGTTGGGGTTTGTTCAAGCATAGACGTAGTTTCATTATATAGCACAATGCAACCTTTACTCTGTACAGCGTCATTCAAACAAATTGTATGGCCAAATGCACCACCGAATTGCATTTAGAATGATCCATTGAATTAAGTACAATTGCTGAGAGAAATGGGCAGAAAAACTGTAAGAATGGGAGAGATGTTTTCAGCTGAGGTTTGAAATTAACAGCTTGTTAGTATATTTGCACTGGTAGCATTAGCGTTATACACCCATTCTAGTATATATGTTAGTGAAAATCAGATGCAAGCTGACATTTTCCCAGGCAAATTTCCAGTTTGTAGGCAATTTTTAATCATAGTAATGATGATAATGATGATGATAATAATATCTCCCCTGTATTGTTGCTCCTTGTCATGTTTGATTCCTAATATAACTTGAATTGAAAGCTAATAAACCCTTCCTAAGATCACTAGAAATATTTATCCTAGACTTTTTTTTAGCTTTCAGGGGAATCGGATTTTTTTTGAAAAACCAGAAAGCTTAGTGTGGTGTTTACTGGTAGACACTGTGATATTGTATTCTTTGGGGAAACATTGAAAGGAGTGTTTTATTTCCTTCAAAAATATACAAGTATATTATTTTTTGCACTGAAAGTAGAAGGGAAGCAAACAATTAAAATACAGTGTTTAACTGATGTTTATTGAAGAAGCAGTTAGGTTTATTTAAGAACATCGTAACTGTTATTTGCAGTTCAACGTAATAAAATAATGCTTGTTGAAAACTGATAGATAGGTTGGTAGCTTGCAGCGTGAGCTGTTATCTGGGGATGGCGTGGGCCGGCTGCAGAGTAGGTTTGCAGGACAAGCTGAGATGATCTGCAACTTTTGAATCCCGCAGGAATTGTAGGTACCAACATGCAAGGAGATGCAGGAAAAAAGGTTGACCACAGCTCTTCCCTGAAAATCTTGAGTAAGGGACAGAAGTGGGGTCCTGCAGTTGCACTCAGTGAATCCATTCTTTTGTGGGAATTTGAAGTTGGGGAGCACTGTGGGGTCTGAGTGGTTCAGCACCATGCAGTTGCCATTGCTTGGGCACTGGTGACAGTCCTACACAAAGCAGCATTACCACGTGGAAGCTGCTTGGCCTGGAGAAGGTGGATTAATGGTCTCCAGCCAGGCTGCAGTGGAAAGTTGTCATAGGAACTGGCTTGCTGTTCGACAGGCCTGTGCCTTGTCTTCACTCCTTTAAAAGAACACCTCAGTAACTAATCACCTCAGGATAAGAAATACTCACGTGCCATGCAGCATAAACCCGTGAAGAGAGCAGGGCTCTGCCCAAGGGAAACTGAGGACAGCACTGCACTCAGCAGGGCACAGCCTGGATGATGTACCTTGGGATGAGCTCTGTGCCAGGTCCTTGCCTCGGGGTGGTCCACGAACACTGGGTGTCCTGATATAAAACAGCTGTGGCTTTTTTAGCAGTGAGAATAATAGGGTAGAAAACTGAACATACTGTGCCCGGGAGTGGAAGCCTTGCCTCACTCTTCGGGACATGTATCCAAGTCAGCGCCTGGGAATTCCTTACTTATTGTCTGTGCTGCATTTATTTTAAAATTTTATTTATAGTGTCAGCAGCACAAATACAATTTCAGATGTTATTTGAAATGACCACAATCCAAGTCTTCAAAAATTGGCTTTTCTGTGCTAAAGTGTATCCTATTCCTTATGAGTATCTTCAAAGTGCACATTGATATAAATATTTCCTATTTTAAAGTGTCTGGTTTTTGCTACTAAAGAAATTATTATGTGTGATGACGTGTAGCAATGAGCTGTGTTTTGCTTTCTAGTCATTATGACTCCTTAACTGGAATGATTCCTAAAACCGTGGACTCTGCACTCTACGTAGAGAGCATGTATAACATGACTTTGCTTTCTTAACACAACCATGGAGTGGCTTTGTAATGATAAGACAGAGAGAATCCAGCACATACAATAAATAGAACTTAATGTACCTTAATGTGTAATTAAAGTAAATAGACCTTAAGCAACATCTGGACAAAAATGCGTAGGAATTGAAGGTGGCCACTGTAAGCAGTTGATGATCTAAACCCACCTACATAAATGTAGTTACTAAGTCTCACACACGTGGTTGCAGGGCTTAAAGGGTGCTGGAGAGACCTGCCTGTATGAAGCCATACTAGGAGAAATACATTTTTTTATGGCAGCATGAGACTGAGGAGGGAGCCTGAGTAATTCAGCCTAAAAAACCCATAGCAGTCTATGTTGAATATTTACTACTACCTGAATGTGTAACACTGTGTGCACCATACTGTAAGGTCAAAAGCGTGCTCACTCTTACTTCCTGCACAGTTGGGTCCCCAAACAGTGAGCAGTGAGTGGCTGTGTGCCAGCCCTCTTAGTCCTGTCACTTTTCCAAGTCTGGTACAAATGGTAGAGGCTAAACTTGTGGCTTGCTGGTGACCTTAACTTATCATCCTCTGGGCATGAATACCTGCTGTGGGATTTACCAGCACAGCCGGCCCTTTTTTGGTGGTTTCATTAATGTTCTGACTAAACTGGGGAGGTTGGAAACCCCACTGTTATCATCTGCATGCTGCCTTCTCTTAACACCTAAGGTAGAAACTGAGTAGGTTCTTACCCTGTGCATTGTACCAGCTAAAACTGGTTTAAATTCTGCAAAGGTGTGAGCCCATCAAATGTGGAGAGCAGGAGTCACAGTAATGGGATACCTATAGAAATGATGCTGGGACATGAGCAGCCTGTTGGTTTCTCTTTTGAAACCGAAGGACACGTGGGCAGATCTTCTGTAGGTGGATGGAAGAAGAAAGGGAGGCCCGAGGAGATGTGATTCTTTTGAGATTTGAAGGTGACTCCAAAGTGAAGTAAGTTAGTAGAGACAGATGTGTGGGAACAATATGGTCTAGTACTGCTCGTGTTGTACCCAGCCTGTAAATAAGATGGTTGTGGTTGCTATAACTACCATTCCGGCTCTTTTCACCACGAGTGATTTATTTAGAAACAAAAGCTCCTTGAAGTCATTATGTGGTCCAAACTTAGCTTAATTTAGTTATAGAGTATTTACAGCTCCCAGCTGCATTTCAGATATTTTCAAAGACTTGCTGTTTTGCATATGTGCTTACTACAATATTATCATTTAACCTTGCTTGGCACAATTGGTTCAGAGGAAGGGGTAAAACAGAGATTTCCTGTACCTGTTTCTGCAGGAGGCTCTGAAGTAGAGTGGTTTTCCACTTTTTATTTAAGAGCAGGCCTTTGGATTAGTTGGCTTTGACCCAGGCCTTGCAGTTCTCCCTATTAACATTGGCCTAATAGATAAAACACTTAAGATACATTCTTGCTAGATTTTCAGGAAGCAAATTCTCGCTGAACCCTCCAGGAAGGTACATTTCCCCAAAGTGTACATTTCCAGGTGGGGTGGTCCAGCTTTGGCAGTTATGGTGGCCAGATCTGGATTGTAGGACCTTTTGGGTGGGTTGTCCCTCTCTTGTGTGAGCTGCTGCCTTTCCCCTGGCAGCTGCTGCTGCCTGCACTGCTGTGGTAGGAACAGCTGCATCCCAGCTGTGTCTGTGACTTCAGGAGGAAGCATTTAGCTGTTCATGCAGTGTTTGCTGCTGAAATCAGTATTCCTTATCTCCTTTGGAACTTGGACTGTGCTCCTCTTGGCATTTGTGTCAACTGTGGTACATCTAGCCTTGGTGTACAGCAAGAGAAATCTTCTAGTTGACTTTTAAAGTAACCTGGAAAGGAAGGTAAATTCAAAAGATGGATGACCAAGGGTTTAGCAGAAAGCATCCAGAGTTCTCTGGACTGGCTGAATTCAGCTAGTGTTTGGGTTGATTCATCTGGTGGTGACTTGCGTATAGGCATGCACAACAATTAATTAGGAACATGAGGTCAAAGAAGAGCATGGAAATGTTCTGCTCTCAGAAATCCAGAGAGGTGCTGAGCGAGATTTATGCCAGTGCTTTGTAATCGTAACACAGCAATTAACAATAATAACGTCTAAGAATAAGTACTAGTGAAGGGCAGGCAGCTCAGGTAATTTTGGAAGTCAATAAATAGAACAGTTGCAATTAAAAATAAATAATCTTTTTATGTTGATTTGTTTGCTTTCTCCATCTCTGAGATACTTCTTTTTCCCCCCCAGAGGAAGAGCTGAACATATTGGCGAAGGTATTTCAAATGTTTCTCTCTAATCTTTTTAAGTCACCTTTTCAGATATTACAAAGCGATTCCATATCAAGACTATGCAAAGATTTTTTGGCCTTTGAAGTCACAGGAAAGGGCTGCAAACTTTGGTCCCAAGTGTCCTGCATAAATCATGTCTTTTCTGACAGCATATGCAGTATTCACTGAGAGCTTTTAAGAACAAATGTTCGTAATAGCTGCATAGTTATTTCTTTTTCATTGCTTGTTCAGTTCCACTTTTATAATGTTATTCTCAGTGTGTTCTTTGAGGTTGGGTTGAGTTCATTCCCTAAAAAAAATTTCTGGTCAGTTGAACATAAATTACAGGTGCTCTGAGCATCAGTTAGCTTGGGACTGACCCTGGAAACTGCTCTTCCAGTTCAGTTCCTGTAACTTTCCCATCATTCAATACAAGTGGCTGAGTGGAGCTGGGAAGAGGAATTTCACATAGGGGCAAGCCAGACTGGTAAATCATCTGTTAGTTCTGCTGTCTGGAAACTGAGGCAGGAGTCAGATTTCATTTTCCGCTTCATGTCTCAAGCATCAGTTGGTGCACCAGTGATGCTTTTTAAGGGCAGGTCAGCAAGACGGTGCCTGTTTTGAGTCTTTCAGTGTTTTGGGATGCTGCATTTTCCCATTGCTTTCCTTTGTTAAAAAAAAAAAAAAAACAAAAGGTAGCCTAAAGGAAAGTACAAACACATGAACCAGGTCCCTCTCAAAGAAGTGGTCAGCAGATCTTTTCCACAGCAAGACTGCAGCTGACAGGGCTGGATAGAGCTCTGCTAGGGAAAAAGGATAAAAATGGGCACTTGTTGCCTAAAGCTGTAAGTGATTCAGGTAAGTAGACACAAACCCCATCTTTTCCATTCTAAAATGCTTACTCTACCTGAAAGTGTCCCTCCTAAGCAGTGACTAGCATACCAGATGATCTTCTGCTAAGTCCTTTTAAGTTAATTATGTGAATTTAGCCTCTAGAAGGCATTAGCTTGCCTGTACCCTTAACCACTTGGTGACTGCAGACATCCTGAGCAGAGTGTGTCTTGCACATGGTCTGGTGTTCATTAGTATCTTCCTTATAGTGGTGTTGAAACAGAATGATTTTATAGAGAGTAAGTATGTTAAAAATGTCATGGCTGGAATTATCAGCAGATGTGTGTGATATTTTATGAGCCAATTTTATACAAATTGGAAAGAGTTTTACTTACTGTGATCTGAGATGAAGTATCAATCTATAGCCTTCAATTGTTTGGGGACTTTTTCATTTACCATCAAAGGAAATAATGATTTAGCCTTTCTAAAAGTTATTAAAAAACACATCTGCAATCTAATGTTGCCTTTTTTTTTTCATGTGATAATAGATTAGGTAGGTTCTTAACCTGTTGTTTTACATGTATTTTGAGTTCTCTTTCAGTATTGCACTGGCAGTTTTATGAGCCAGTGCCAAAGAAACTCTGTTTGCTAAACTTGAGCAGTCAGGAGGGAACAGATGATGAAAAGCTAACAGTGTTTTACTCATCTACCACTCACTTTTCTTCACAGACATGTAGTGAGTAGATATTAACAAAGACAGCAATAAAACGTACTTTGAGTCCTCATAAATCGATGTGTGGTGCTGGGGTCAAGAACGAATATTGGAAAGGTTAGAACATGTAGAGAACTGTCTTACTGTGTTGTGATACTCAGAGCAAGGCTGGGATTTTTTTCAATTGCTGATTTGAAAGCAATTAGAAGGAGGCATTTCTGTGGCTGCACAGGAGGCTTTGTGTTGGCTGGGCATATGGTCAGGGTTTTTTTTAAGAGGCTACAGTAGGTCAGGTAACATGCTGAAAAAGAAGTCCTTGGTGAGTCAGGGCCACTATACTAGTCTGCTAGGGACAGGTGTTTTTAAAGGCATCTCAGAACCCAGGGGATTCAAGCTATTTGCTTATCCACAGCAGGAAAACAAGATTGTTGAATGCACCTTCAAGTCTACATGGACGAGATTTTTGAGGTTCCCTGAAGAGAGAAGTCCCAGACAGACGGAAGGTTCAGTGTTGGGAACTCTCAACTCTGGCTTTGGAATAACAGGGATGTGCTGATGATGCCTTCTTAGTTGTATATTAATGTTCTCTCACCCTTCAGGCTGACAGTTTTCTTCCAGGTTGCAGCTGATGGAGTAGGTCTGTCACTTCATGGTGTTCCTTCTGAGAACTGCCTATGCTGAGACAAGTGCAGAGACAGCACTATGTGAGTCCTCCTCTGCTCCTGCCAGGGAACAGTCTCCTGTGTCAGCAGGAATGATTTAACATTAAAAACCAGGGAACTGAAGGGCCCATGGAAAGATGAGTTTGTTTTGCCCAAATGAACTTAGTGCTTTGTGTTTTGCTTGGACAGGATAGTAAGAAGTTTCCGAAGAAAAGAGATTGATACAGTTGGAAAACGGTTTAATGTAGGCCTTTGGAATCACTTGATAAAGCTGAGACAGTTAGGTTATCAAAGAGAAGCCAGAAATGTAGTAAGAGCTCAAAGCCATCATAGATGTTCAGTTATTTTACTGATTAATGTAGTCACGTAGTTGCCTAACGAAAGCTGTGCAAATTAGCAGTCTTTTGGAAGACCATGGGAATACTGCAGAGAAAGTATTCATAAAAATTAATTTACTGTAGAGTTTCCTATGGTGGTGCCTCGGTACTACACATCCGTCAAGATTAAATGAGATTTGGGGACTGATAACATCTAGGTGGAAACACTATTGTGCCCTTAGGACAGATTTGTAATTTCATTTGTAATCAGGCAGACTATAATTACTATATTTGCGTCTGATTAAAAAAACAGGTCAGAAAAGTAATGAATTGTGCTCTTTATGTGGAGGGGAACTTCACACTGGAAAAACACTTCAAAACACCTACAGTCTTCACATTCCCTGATTTTCCATCTTTATCCTTGCTCTGTTAGTAGGTCTGTGTGTCTTGCTTCTCACTGGCAAGGAGCCGCTGTGTGGAACTGCTTGCTGAGAACAGAGTGCAGGAAAGGTTTTGAGTACATGCCTTTCTGATCTCCGTGATAAGTACCTGTCAGCTGCTGATCTGGGGAGAAAGAGGATTTTTTCTGTTGCTCAGGTGAGGGATACCTGTGGTTGCTGAACTAGGAGGAGCATAGAGCCTTGAGAAGTTGTGCTTCTGGCCTTTGTGAGCGTTGCAGGAGAGTGTTGAGGCCAGGGTCGATTTCGAGTACCTGAGCGTGGATGCAGAAGGCTCTTGCTGTTCTTACCTGAAAGGCTTCTTGGAAGAGAAATGGATAACCATTATTAAGGACAAAAGTGGGAAGCCCATAAAATCTGTATTAGGCTAGTATTTGTTTGGAAGCCTATATGTTAGGATAGCAGACAATCAAGATCCTCTTTAGTAAATGATTTCTGTATTTGCTTTCACAGTGCCTTTTATAGCTGAGGACTATCATTATTTTGTCTTGTTTGTGTTTTGTGAACAAACAGCAAGTTCAAAATTGGCTGAGTTTTGCATATGAAGTCCATGGCCTTGCTGGATATTATACTGTGTCTGGCTTAGTTCCACAGTCCTCAGCTTATCCTTTTCTTTTTTTTTTTTATGATAAGTTTATTTGTCAATGATTGGTCTCTTATTGGTGGGTAAGGTCTCATATAGAAGACAAACTAATTTAGTATATGAGCATTTTGTAAGCTTTTTCCTTAAAGAAGCTGTGAGGAGAAGGGAATGGTGCTGGAGAAGAAAACTCTTGTCAGGAAAAGAAAAAGTTGTCCCTGGTTTTGATAGAGCAGTTCTCAGAATTACTGGATTTTGTTCAGCTGTTGATCTCAGTGTTTATTTTCAATCCCTTTATTTATGAAGGAGGAGCCAGAGTTCCCCAGTTCTTTACTCAGCAGTGTGTCCCTTGGCGAGTGTTGTGTCCAGAGCCCTGGGATGCAGGCTGAGTAGCCAGTTGGCTATCCTCACTGGGGCTGAGCAGGGACTGCTTTCTGCCAGGGCTGGAGTGAGACGTGAGTTCATGTTTCCAGCCTGCAGAGATGGTTCAGATTCTGACACTGCTGTCACATCTGTTTGTGTAGCCCATAAATATGTAGAGAGGGCCCATCCAGCATGGAAGAGGGTTCAAGTGTCTCTAAAAAAAAATCCTTATTCTTGTTTTTACTTTCAAATATTAGGGGAAAAAAAAAAAAGCCAGAATGAGGCTTCAGTATCTTTCCTTTTCCTGTAAAATATTAATGAAGCAGGGATGTGATCTTCAGAGTCAAGAGGTTTTTTTACCAGTAAGCACAGTCAGTGAGGAAGGACAATGAAAATGTCCTCCCTCACCTTCAGCGTTCAGAAGATAAAGCGAACTTTTGTCTGTTTGGTTATCCAAGCTGGCACCTTGCATGCTTTCAGGGTGACTGTGCTGCTGGTTGGAGTTGCGCATCTCAAATACTTTGTCGGTTGCTACCGCGCTTCTGGAAAGGCCCTCTCAGTCCGTGTTTGCCTCCTGGAAGCACAGTGGAATCCAATGAAAAGCGTCATTGTTTTGAAACACCCCGATCTGCTGCCAAAAGAGCTACTGTTGTGTAATCCTTAATAGCAGGTTAGAGTGGCAGTTGCTCCTTGGTATGTGGAAGGATGGCTTCCCAGTCCTCTCTCTGGGGACTGCATGTCTCATCTTGTTCTCTCTCTTTGGTAACTGTAACTCACATGATATTACTGAGTTGGTAACAGATCTTGCACAGGTTTGAACACCAAGAGGTGATAAGCTGAAGGGAAAGGAAGAGAAACTGGCAGTTTCCTTTGAGAAGGGGGCTGATGAGTACCGGGGTTATGTTTGTCTGTTCTTGATGGCACATTGTTTGATGTAAAAGAGCAGAGTTGGAATAAAAATAATTTATCTTGACTTTTCTTTCTGATTTGCAGAACTCAGTGTGTTCACTTCTGCGCTGACATTTCTGCCTTTTGTTCTCTTTACATTACCTGCAGCTCGGCTGGTGCACTGTCACGCTTTGGCTTTGTAGCAAGGATAGGAGTATTTGTAGGCATCATTCAAACACTGAGTTCCTGTTGTGGTGGGCATTGGCATCAAAGCTTACCATCCAGTTTTCAACTAAAGTAAATACATGGGAACTCTGACAATTTTTTTTTTTTAATAAATATCTTATAAATAATTTCTTTAGGGTGGACTGTATTGCAGTAGAGGGATCAAATTCATCTCTGCTTTCTAATATTCCAAGGCCCTGGGCAACTAGAGCAATTGCTTACGGGAAAAGCAGTGTGACTAAAATATTTGAATTATGTTACGTGTTTCTTGCTGGAATTTAACAGCTGGAAACAAAAAGCAATGAGAACATCCTCTTAGCCAGGTCCATGCTTGTCATTGGCAGGCACTCAGTTGGACAGCAGTTTGGGAACCTCCGTGGCAGAGATTGCCGCAGGCTGACGAAGACCTCTGCCCAAGGAAGAGAGTTTCCCAGGGCCATCAGTGTGCACAGCTTATGTTGGTGTTGGCTAAGAAGAGCTTTTGTTTATCCTTCCACCTTCTCTCTAGGTGAAGCCACACTCTAGAGGTTTCTTTCTGGTGTTGCTTGTGCCTCAGCCTTGTACTCTGTGATACGTTGATGTATAAGGTGAGGAAGAGTTGCCTGAGGCACAATACTCAGTTTGACTGACCTGCTGTATAGCTCAGACTGTTTGACTCTTCTGCATTAAATCTTGACTCTCTGAAAAAGGCTAATTTAAACACTCACCCACACTTCATTTAGAGCCCTCTGATCACGGAAAATGTATTTCAGAAATGTGTTGTTTCATAGCTAACTGTCCTCTCTGTTAATATTTTTGTATTGGTTGATTTATTTAATTCCCAGTCACGGGCTCTTGTTCTGTCATTGCTAGACTGAGAGCCCTCCACAGTCAGGCTGCTTGCCTGTGTGTAATTGCTTCTAGACTATTTTCAAGTCACCTGCAGAGCTGCTCTCTCTAAATTGGCAGTATTCCACTCCAGCCTGACTCTCTCTCTCACAGCTTTATTCCTTTCTCAATATAATCATCATTGTTCTGAATGGGGACAGCTGGCTGAAGACAGTTTTCCAGCAGTGTTTGTAGCAGTGACAGATAGGGACATGGAGTCCTGCTTCGTAGTCTTGTACATCCAAGGATCATATTTGACCTGCAGTTGCAGCATTTCTTCGAGAACTCATGTTTACTAATTCTTCTCTGTGGCATAGCTCTTGCACTGCTGGATCAAGCTTCACATTCCTTAAGTATGATCCTCCTCCTTATTTTCTAGTGCTGGGATGATACAGGGCACACTAGAGTTAGAGAAGTGGAGAAATAGTTTTCCAAATTCCATTCTAACCATCTATAAAATTGATGATAATTAAATAGTGCTGAAAATATTTTAAACAACTAGTGCTTCTTGGAATTCCTGAATGAATAGAACTCCTTGGGTAGAAATGGATGGCCACCCAAAAAAACTCCAAATGTATATTTGTGGGTTTTAGTGTGTCTAATGTGCTTGGGTCCTGGAGTACTGCTGGAGCTCTAGGGACTGCACAGCCACTCTGTGGGTATGGTTGTCAGTAGAAGTAGTCTGATTTAAAAAATCCATGTAGAATAAGCAACGTATTTGATATGCAGCCATTACTGTAACATCTGGCTTTATGACAGAGATAAAATTCAGCCTGAAATTAAATCAAATCCTATAATAAATGATGTGAGTAGCATTCTCCTTTCTTACACATTACCCGTTCAGAAATAGCCCATGAGTTACCGTTGTCTATCAGTCAGACCATAGTTAAAAATGAATGTATAACTGGGAATGCTTTACCGATTTCACTAAAAGCACGCTCCTGGAAAAAGCAGCTGTGACGATGTAAGCACTGTGGTGGTGTCCAAGAGTAACTGCTACCCCCTTTCTGCGGGAGGACTCCAAGCCAGTGTTGGAGATTGCAAGCTTGGAGCTGGGAAGGTTAGTACAATCCATGGAGCAAAGAGATCAATCTAATGTAATCCAGTGGATCTTCATATACTGCAGGTGGGATCTACTCTAAGCCCAAAATACATGTCTGTGGTTGACCTTAACAGGTTCTTAACAGCTGATCTCTACCTCATTAATGCCCTGTAATTGGTATACAGAATTATCCTGCTTAAAGCCAATCTCAAGTATTAATTATCATGAGCTGAGAGTATGCTTTGAAGTGTCTCTTGGAAGCAATTTAATATTCTAATAGACAGAATGTGTTTTGTCCTTCCTGCCATCATGGGGCTGAAACCTTGCTGTCAGGGACGTGATTACCCAGAAGTGAAAGATCTTCAAGTGAAGAACTTAACTTGAAGCACAAGGAGGGACAAAAAAAAGGTCATATTTCTGGTTTAGGCTGTTTACAAGCTTCATTGCTTATGTCTCAAGTCATGGACGTAGTAATTTTCCAAAAGCATCACTAATTGAAAACACCTTTTGGAAACAGTTTACCTTTGGCTATTAAGCAGAAGTGTTGGCAGTAAAAGACAAGAGGGGTGTCAGTTGTCATCCCAGGGCTGTGGGGGAGAGGGAAGGAGCTCTGTGAACTAACAGAGCTGGTGTGTAAGGCTGCAATTCAGGATAAAATTGGAGCGTCATTTGGCATCCATGCGATCCCTGCAGCTTGGAGCCAGTCAGGAGCCTGCTGCTTTGTGGCTTTTGTCACGTATAAGTGCAGGCTGACCTCTCTGTGTCTGCCAGTTGATGCTAAGTATTGAAATTTGAATTCATGTAAAAGTATACTGTGCTAGGAGCATACTGTGTCTATCTGTGATTCATCCCGACAGCACTAGGAACTCAGACTGATTTTTAGCACAGAGACTGAGGAATTAGGGCTTCTGCATTTGATTCCCACTTGCTCTGTGTTATTACCTTCTCTGTGCCTCGCTATCCTTAGCTGACAAAATGGGGACAGCACTTTTGCTGCCCCTACATGTATTACGTGAGCGAGTGTTTGTGAAGTGTGTTGGGATCACAGGCATAAGAACGGCACTTCTGGTGAGGGCAGGAGCCTGCCCAGCCCCTGCTCACACGGTGGCAGTGAGAGATGCTGCTGAGGTGGATGACTCAGTCCTGGCCACTTTCTGCTGTCCATCCCAGGATGTCAGGTGCTCCACAGGATGAGAAGGTGTGATGCTAACCTGAGTGGATTTCACCGCCTCCAATTCTAGCTGTCCCATATGTCTAACCTAAATGAGGTGCAAGCTCCTTCTGCCCTCAGTGGAGGGAGTGGGCTGCTCCTGGTGAGTGAGTCACTCGCTTTTCTTAACCGTGCTTACATGGACAGTCCTCTCAGCTGCAGAAAAGATCACTTTCCCCCTCCCCTGCCCTGTTTGTGAGGCCATGGCATGACCTGGACCAGGAATTTGAGATGAGTCTTGAACAAGCCGACCCTAATCCTGCTCCCTTTGCATTTGCCCATCCTCAGGATTTTAGGATGGTTTGCTCCTCCCTTGCTGAGAGCCCACAAAGCCCTTTGAGATGGAGCAGTGTTGCAGCAGGGAGCCAGGAAGAACTGCTCTAGGCTTGGCAAGGGCACCACGAGACTTTGTACACCCACAGCCTCCGACTAGACACAAAGCTTTTAAGTAGCTAATGTGAGATGTGATGATTTTCTCTCTTCACCTTCCACCGTGCACGTACATGTGCGGGTTGTGCTGCCAAGGTATTAATGATTCTTGAAGCAGAACGTGTGAGAAGAGGCAGATGTGGTGCACGGTGAATCAGTGTGAGTACGCTACAGCCTTGGGATTGGTTAGTGATGCCTTTGTTTTCTGCTATGTAAAATCTCAGAGATTACCCTGGAAAAAGTGGGATTGTCACCACTGTTTTGTTCATCTCTACATTTTAGTGTGGATGCCTCTGATTTGGCATTGCATCATCAAAGTGTCAAGATGAACTCAGAAAAAAAATAGAGGCGGTGCATTTAACCTGAACATGTTAAATATTATCAGATGCAGAAATCTCTGTTTTTTGGCCAAGAAATATAAGACAAGTAATAGTAAAACTTGAAGGAAAATGCTTTTGAATGTGTTATTTTATTTGTATGAGTACTTGAAAAAAAATACAGTATGGATAATACTTGAAGTCAGCCAAAATCAGACAAAACAATCACATGGACTTAATTCAAAATATATGCTAAAAATCCCATGCTCTTTCAGACCAAAACATATGTGCTGGATAGCAGCTCTGTATAAAAGCTTTGCAGCTGAGATTTTAAATAGCTTTTCAAAAGGAACCCTGTACCATAAATGCTATCAGATGCTTAATTAAGACAACATGAGCAAGGAGCATGTATGCAGTAAATTATGGGGAGGTGTTCTGACATGCTTTATCTATGTAAAGATTTCTATTTTTATGTGAAGCTATTTAGAGATTATTGATTTCAAAATAGATTTGTAACTAAAGAAAGATGCATCATATTTCAGTTGCTTGGAGTTGAAAATCTTGCCTGGCTGGCTGCCTGCTCTCTTAGATGTTTATTCCAATGGTTTACAAGTGTATGGAGTGATTCTGTCCTTCTTATTTTTCGCTCTCTATTTGGAAGAAGGAATTTGTATTCAGGGGCCAGGTCCCATGTCTCTTACCCATGCAGGTAGGCTGATTTTTATGCATTTGAAGCACAGAATAATTTCATTGAAGCCCACAAGGCTTTTTGTGTGAGTAAGACTTTTGGGTGGGGAAGATCCTTTGCAATATCTTTTATCAGTTGTTACTGTTTTGTTTCAGAGGGTTAAGCTGTTGTCACAGCAGCCTGCTAAGCTGTAAGTCTGCTTTTGAGTACGTGTAATAGAGAACTTCAGCATAAGATTTTTTTTTTTTATTTAATACTGTGTGAACATTAAAAGAAAGATTTTAATAAATCAGGGCAAAGCCTGAAGATAAAGATAATAGCTTTTATTAGAGCAACCTACAGAATTTGAAAACTTATGCAAGCTTGTGTACCCAAGAGCTTGTCTGTTTTTTCCAGCCATACCAGTTGGTCTAATAAAAGACATTGCCTCTGTCTACAAACCTTGTCCTGCCTGTGAACTCTGTGCATCACAGCTACAGTAAAACACTGGTAGATCATTAAAATAAGTCAGGCTGTCCTTGCTTAATTATGGACATTGTTGTGGTTTCCTCAAGTCTAAGCTTTTTGAATCCCAGCACACACAGAATGATACTGTCTGGTTTCTTCTGCTGTAGAGCAGGGTTTCATCATATAGGAGCTCAAACTGCTTCACTGATTCCTCATTTTAGAAAGGATATTATAAAGGTAGCCTGCTAAAATTCTTCTGCCATCTGGATTTTAGGGTAGAAGATGAAATGAGAAGAAGAGGCTGGCAGAATGGAAAGCCTCTGTCTTTGGCTGTGGGTGTAAAACTTTGAATCTTGCTATGTGTCTGGCTGGGTAAGCACGGTGGTGTAGCCCGTCTAAATGGCAGGAAGCTTGGATGTGGACTTGTTTCAGATGGAACACCTAGACCCAGAGCTGTCTAAGAGTCCTAAGACCAACTGTGCAACAGTTTTTTCAGAGCTATTTAACATACCCTTTAGAGGCCTTAAATGTATACGTGTCTTGGATCTGGATTTGTAGTTCTAGGCTACTAGCTTTAAAATAGACCAAGGTGTTGATGATCTGGACCATCTTGAAATGTCCATGAGGGTAGGTGGACACAGCCTCAGAGGACACATCCTGTTCTGCATTTTGCAGTCCTGGAGTCTTACCAGATCCCTCACTCTGCTGCATGTCTCATCTGCAGACCTGGAGTCTGTCACCCTTGCAGGGACACTGCTCCTTTCCCAGGGACTGCAGTCCTTGCTGCCCCTGAGGAGCCTTGCTGCCAGCAGTGCCCTGCCTTTGAAGTGGAATGGGAACAGGTTGGTGCTTGAGGGCTGTTTAGTTCTGTGCCCTGTGCTGCCTTCCATCTGCCTTTGGGCACGGCTTAAATAGCTGGTAATTATTGTAAGCCCTTGGTGGCTGGTGCTGGGGCTATTTTAGAAGCTGATTCTCCCTGCATGCCCTGTTGTGGAAGTTGCGGCTGGCTGGAATGGCCCATCGCCCTCTCGCTGTGGTGACCTCCTCTCCTGGGTGTGTTGTGGGGAATTCAGAGGGAGAGCTCTCAGCAATGGCATGCAGTCCCATGGGCTGCCTGCCAGGGCCTAAATTTGGTGACCTTTAGGATATGGCAGAAGATGCATTTGTAAACCTTGGTTATAGTAACTGGGAGACAAGCAGAGAATGCTGGAGGAGGAGGAACATATTTTTTACACACAAGCTGTTTGCCATCTCTTTGATATTTGTGACCAGCAACTACCAGGTAAATAGACTAAGAAATGCTGTGACAATTGCAACTGTTGCTCTTTAATAAAATTCAGAACGAAAAAATTATACAGATTTCCTTGAGGAGAGTGAGCATGCGTGTGACACTGAAAGCACCGTGACTTCTAGCACTAGTTTGGACACTTGCTCTGCTCTCTACTTTGCTGGAATGATCTGGTTTCCCTTTTGTAAAATGAGCGCAGTCACATTTTAAGTGTCCAGAAGTGGTTGCTGTATCATTACCCATGTAGCTTGTGGGTGGTTGTGTTTCTTCTAAGAAAGAGCAAACAAGCCAAGGCCTGCAGTCCAGCAGTTGTGTGGGTTACACAAGAATGTGGTTTCATGTTATACCTAATTTGGTATCACTGTGGGATGCACCTCCCACCCCATTCCCTGCACCGGCTCTAATGATAGCGTTGTTGAGCTGGGTTCAGCTGACCAGTGGAGAACTACCCAGGTTTTGCTCACCTTTGGTGGGTTGGTTTTGATGGGTGAGGGCTTGGACTGGTGAGCTGAACTGACTCACAGTGGGGCTGTTTCATCACCCCACCTGGTGCCAGGGAATACAGTGGGACGTGGGTCTGGCTGGAGGAGCAGGCGAGCAGGATCGCCCCAGTGTGCTAGTAACAAAATTGGGAAAGGTACCCCTGCTTCCTCACTGCAGGGCCTTCCTGATGAGGACTGTTGGTGGTTTGGTACATGAGAAGGGGTGCTGATGTTTGTGAAGATCTGCTGGCAAATATTTGCATCGCTCATGTTACAGGTTTGCTCTGTCTGAATGTGTCTGACCTACAGAGGACAAAGGATCATCTTTCTACTTTCCTTCCAATTGTTTCTGCTAATATAGCATCAGTTTGAAACTTTGTCTTTGCTTAGAGATCAAATGGCCAGGGACAAGGCTCTTTAGTTTTACTCTGTGGTAAAAGTGGCAAGGTCAGTCCCAGTGGGATTTGTAGGGTTTACTCTGCCGAGTTTATCTTGTGTATGAAGGGTAGGTTTTCCATAAGCTACATCTAATGCATACTGGTAACTTTAGGGTGAAAAATTACCCCTTTTCAGCAATGAAAACAAGGTCTCTGTTTCTAAATGCATTTTCAACACAATGGGTAGGAATGTCTTTGCAGTTCCAACCATGTGGAAAACCCTTCCCAGATCTCTGTTTTAACAATTCAAAGAACTGCATCTTAGTTGACCTGCAAACTCAGATCATTCCACTGGGTACTTTGCAAGACTTCCTGAGTGGCGTGGCATCTCTTCATACCAGGAAACAGACAACCTTCTGGTGAAACAGACCTTGAACTTAAGCAAGCTTTTCTGCCTCTTTCAGAAATAAATAAGCATTTGAAGATGACAACCTCATGGAGTGACCGACTCCAGAATGCAGCAGATCTCCCTGCAAACATGGATGGGCATGCTCTGAAAAAGTACCGTCGGGAAGCCTATCACCGGTAAGTTGTCCGTGTAACTCCAAAACTAAGCATAAACCCCACATTTCTTGGTTTTTTGCTTGTTGGTAAAACAGAAAGGTTATTCCCACCGTCCTTGTGGAAGTGCTGGTAGAGGAGAGCTTAGAAGATGGAACAATATTGGCCTGCAGGAATTTGCAAACAATCGAGTCTATATACATCTGTTAGAGCATGTGAAAATATGCTTTCTTAATGCAGTGGAAGTTAGATTTGGGGATAGAAGCTTTTAAGTCAATTAATACTCAGTGACTGAAGTTTTATACTAATTATTGGAGTGCACACTGGGAGAGCAGAGCCTTAGACACTGGAATGCACAGATACAAATAAGAAAGACATCAAAATTAGAAGTTGTTTGAGAATTACAGCTAGTATGATTAACTGTGTGGTCACAGGAGCATCTAGAAGCACTAGGCAGAATCTTGGCCTTCTCTTTGGTGGTGGGTGTACCTAAAACCATCTTTACTGTAAAACAATTACAGTAAATAAAGAAGATAGAGTACAGAATAACAGGAATTTTATCACTTACTTTATGGTTTGGGAATCACAGTGCAGACATTAGATTGTTTTGACAAGATCACATTGGTTGGTTGAGGCAAGAATTTAGTCTTAGCACTCAAGGTTCCAAGCATAGACCATAAAAGATGGGTGAAGTCTATCCTTATCAGATGTCTGGACTGTTACAGAGTTAAAAACAGCAGCATCTAGTAATTGTCAGTATTCTGTTTGTGGGAGGTGTATCTTCAAAGTTTAGCTTTGTTAATTTGAGAAGTCATGCAGTGTGATGATCAGAGGATATTCAGCAGGAGCTGGGGAGATGTGTATCTGAAGTAGAAACAGAAGAAGTCAAGTTTTTCAACCTCATGCTTAAATGCCACGTTCCATTTGTGATTCACATTGGTGGTATTTCTGAGGAAGTGTTTTGAAAGTGTTAGATATCTTTTGATTCTCCAAATGGAATCTAATTTGAGAAAAACGCCTTGGTGCATCATATGATCGCCAGGTTGTGCAAGTTGCAATGTCTGGTGCTAAGTAATGGATCTTGTGAAGTGTTTCCAAAGCTTTCCAATTTCCAGGGAATATGTTTGGGCAACATGTCTTAAGCGGTGGCATTATTTGAATCTCTCTGTCAGCTGGTTTGTCAGATATGGAAACGTTTAATGAATGTAACTATATATAGCATGTAAGAAGAGAGGGATTTTATACCATTCCCTGGCAAAAAGTCTTCACCTTCTTGCAGTTATTGACAGGTTCACCTTTGTGCCATAATTTTACTTACAACTTAAGCTTTGTTGCTCTTGATTCAGACTGATGGAAATGAAGTCAGAGTAATGCCTATATTTTTTTCTAAATATTTTCTTAACATTTGTTATGGTTAGGTGCTGACAGTCTTCTAAGTGTTGTACAAGATCTAAAGGAAGCAGTACTTATCTTTAAGAGCTCACACATTCAGGCCCTCATCATGTTTACCCTTACTCATGTAAGAAATCTTTACTTCCAGAAAGAATTTCCTTATGGAAGATGAGAGTTCACTCACATAAAGGAGGGTTTCCCATTAGGAGCTGGGATCTGGTAGTCCAAAATTAGTCTGTGGTAAAGTTTAAGTACCCCTTTTTAGAATCTAGAAATGTCTTACTCAAAACATACCGAGCAGAAATGTTGCTAGCAGTTCAGATTTTCATGGAAAGCACAAGGTTGGAAATACATTAAGGGGAGGCACATTTTTGTTTTGGAATTGCTGTCCTCTTTCAAAGGAGAGAGAGAGAGGGAGAGGGAGGGAATGGGAGAGAATGAGAGAACCTGATGCCAAGACTGTAGTATAAATCTGTGCTATTATTGGCTTTGGTGTACCAGTTTCATGGGAGTTATTTTGATAATCCAGTATTGTAAGAATCTGAAACAACCTCATTCCAGAGGCAGTGTTGTCAGATTTCTATTTCTAGTCTTTTTCGTGGCTGTAGTGTTAACAGATATGATGTTACTTTAAAAAGTGCAAGTAGAGGCTGAAGTTATTTCCCTTTGGTGTTTGATATTGTATTTTTTAGTATTTTATTAATGGTTCAGATGCAGAATATGTGTGCTGGTCACAGCCATGAGTATGTAAATTTGTTTCATTGAGGTCTAAGCATGCTCGGATTTGTGGATATTGCTGAAGCACTGTAAATTTTATGAAAAAGAGGAATAGAAAAGGCATTAATTTTGTCTTTCTTCTTTTTCTTCTTACTCCAGCAGCTAAAGAAAAAAAAACCTTAAAAGCATTAATCTAAAGTGACTTAGAAACAAAACCAATAAGAACATTGAATTTAAAACGATTCCTTTTTTTTTCCCTTAAAGCTGGTCACAGTAATTTTATGGGCCCAATCTGGAAGGCTGGAGGAGCTTGGCAGCTGTGCCACATTTACAGATGAGCATAACTGGGAGTAGCTTTTGCTACCAGTGCTGGAAGCCCAGCTGGGCTCAAAGTCATTCTTTGGGATTTTCTAAATGCTGCTAGTAATGCTTAGCTTTCTAAAGTGTGAAATTTAAAAAACTTGTTTCACTGTTTGCTTCATGCTTACTTAATTATCAGTGGAGTTACTTAACCCAATTGATTTAGTTTTCTGGTTGTAGTGAAAGACAGAATTGATATGCTTGAATTGTAAATGTTGAAGCAGATAAATTAAGAGGAAGAGTTTCCAAAAGCAAAATAGTTTACCTTAAAAAAAAAAAAGTTCTCATGGCCATGAAACATTTAAAAAACTTTTAAACAATTATCTCTGAAGATGCCACTCTAATAGTCATATTTTACTGTGGTAATTCACACTTGGAATGTGTTGTTTCAGGTGTTGCTCTTCTTATTGCACCATAATTGATGGATGGATGTTCAACATATAATGTTGTTGGCATAAATCCCAGTTGGGACTGGTTTGACTGGTGTAGTGCATACTGACTCAGAGTATGATGGCTGTATCGTAATCATATCTGAATGTCAGAGGCAAGAATGTTCAAGTATTTATAGCTATAAAATCAGAAAAATCCGTTGAGGAGGAGAAGTGGTGGGGTTTTATCTTCAGGGTATTTCTGACAGCTTTAACAAAGGCTTTTGGTTAGCTGGTGTTGCTGTCAGCCACAGACCTCGTTATACAACATTGTTGGCGCCTGTTGGAGGTGAGGTCTGAAGATGAATTAATACACAAGCTACATGTTACTCATTCTCTAGCAGAGGTCACTGGTAAGAGGATACTGCATCACTGTGCTATTGGCAGCATACATTTTAATTCGGAAATAAAAGGGATTGTGTAGCTCTTAGGAGGCTTTTCCTTAGTGTGTGTGGTTGTGAGGCCGCCTCCCTTGTGTGCTGCTTGTTGACTTTTCCGGGTAGAGGATAATCACTAGATCATTTGTTCTGGAGGAGTACTGTCATTTAACGTGATTGTAATTAGGCAAGAACTAGATTGACTCTGAGCCACCAAATTGCCCTAGTGTCTATTTTTTAACTTGGAGTGAGCACTTCTAGGCACCCTCTGGATTATCTCACATAGCTCTTTAGCATTTAAATAGCAACCACATCTAGTTAAAGCAAATAATGGAAAAAGTTGGTGTTCCGTCCACTCTTGTTACTGACAGTTACCAAGATCCAGGAAACAGGTATTTGCACTTATATTTATTTATCTGTGGTTTTGGCTTAACAGGGCAGTAAGGCTGAAATGGCCTTTTTGTAAAACATACAGACTTTGAGATGCTTTTACAGAATAATTGAGAATAATTTTGCATGAGAGTAATTCGAGACTTCTCATCCTGAACATGGGGTTTCTGTTGTTGTTTTAGTTGGTTTTTTTTCTTGCTCTCTTACTTACTGGCTAGCACAGGGCATGTGGCATCATGATTCCTAATCCTAATTCTCCTGCTGATTGGTAAGAGTATTGAACAAGTTATTTCACTGGTTTGTGCTTCAGTTTACTTTCAAAGCATCTTATGGTGGTGATAGGAGTTAGGTGATTTTAGCTGTTGCTGTACACTGAGATTCTGGATTTTTAAAATGGAATATACTTTAATAATGACATAGCAAAAGGATTGCCAGTCTGTTGTTTTGATTTCATGGGTTAAAGATGTACTTTATCTTGTTCAAATTTGTAGACTCTGGGCTATTCATTGTTAATCTTGTTTCTTCACTTTATTGTTGCTGGATCATCAGTGATTGCAAACAGGTGGAAATGTTATATAAACAAGGCTGTGAGACTTGAAACTGTTCATCTTTTTGGGTGGCTATATATAAAGTCTCGTTAAGATTATCCGTTCGTTGAGGTGGCAAATAAGAAAACAATCATTATCAGCCTGAAAATGCTCTTTTAGTTCAGACAGGCAATGTGTGGTATTTCCATGTAACTGTGGTAGCTCAGTAGGCTCTGCTGTCCTCATGTGTCTGAGCAGCCTCCTTGGACTTGTGTGGTGACGTGTGTGTGACAGAGGGCAGCGTGTGGCTCTCTGCATTTCTTTTCCTTTAGTGCTTTAGACATTGGAGGAGGGAGAGGGAGCGTTAAGTCTGCAGAATGGGTGAGCTTACGAGAAAGCACAACACTCGCCAAATTAATAATAAAGAAATTACATTGAAAATGTCCCATGATCCCTAGCTTTAATAGTTTCACGGAGAAGACAAGTGTTATTTTGGGATGGAATCCATATGTGAGCTTCTTGGCACTTTGCTGTTGCCTGGGAAGAAAATCCAAACAATGGAAACAGAAATGGCCAAGGCTATCTCTTTCCATCTGATTCCTGCTGAGTTTCAGAGGGAAGTGCTCATAGTTGTGTTGCTGGATACAGCCTCATCAGACTTTGAAGTTCCAGTCATTGCAGGATTTTCCAGTTTTATGTCACTATAATTGTGCAAGGACAGTTACTCTTGTGAAATTGCAGGGCACTATGTTGGAAATGTTACTAGAAGTAGACAGGAAATTCTTATGCCCCTTTTTTGTCCCCCCTGTTTGATACTGTTTCATCTCCCTAAAGTCATCTTGAGCCCAAACACTGTCTCTAAATACAGTTACAAATATTCAGAATATTCTTGTTTTGTTGAAAAAGGAATAAAATACAACTCTGAAAACCTAGCATTGTAAAAAACAAGACCAAAATTGTATGATAAAATAATAATATATGGAATGGTCAATAAAGAGGTGAGACTCAGCAAAAGAATTATTTAATTGGTTTTAAAAATTTAAAGCAGTTTATTTTTTATCTTCTCAAAGACAGATACCAAAGCATAGAGCGCCCAAAGACAAGACATTTTGATAACATGTTAGTATCTTCTTAAGGTTGCTCTCATAAGTTGTGCCAGATAAGTAAGGTCGGTGGGGGAGTTCGCTGCTGTTGATGGAAGTCACCTGTAACCCGAACTGTAATGTCGTGTAGAGAGACAACTCCCTAAGCAGACCACATCTGGGGACTAGTGAGTGATACTGAGAACATCAAGAGTAGTGTGATGCTTATTTCATTATTCACCTTCTTCAGGAGGCCATGGGGAACTTGGGCGTGGCAGACTGTTAAAAGTTAATCCATTTAGTTCCCTTTTGTTTCTTTTTAACTCTTCTAGCTTATTAAAGAATGGAAGTTGTCCATGAAGTGAAGATTAACCGAAGTTCCTAAACTCTGAGTAAGCAGGAATCTGAGCCTTCTGGCTAGTTAGTCCCTGTTTTGTGGCTGGCTCAAGCCCAACTGTCCACCACAGTCTTTTTAAAATGCACATGTAGGTCATGCTTAGCCAGCTCCACTGTATTTGCTGTTCCATGCAGCACTGTTGCAAGGTTCTTTGTATTTATTTGATTTCCAGTGAAGCATACTGCCCTGACAAAAAAGTACTAATTGCTGCAAGGTATTTCTAGGCACATTTGGAAAATTATTATAAAGTGCTCTGTTCCAGAAACGTTGCCTCACATTCATTTTCATTTTCTCGCAATGAGAAATTGTGAGCCATGTGCCAAGTTTCTCCTTAATTGTAAAGTTCTGTGCATTTTGTTTATCTTGTTGGTCAAACTACAAGACTATTATACATGCAAATTTCATACAGGGCACGGAATTCTTTTGAGATTTTGCACAAATAATATAAAAACGTTTCTCCCTCTCTGTATTTGCTCCTCTCCAGTGTTACTTGAGAAGAGTCGGGATTTAGGTTCTTGCTTCAGAATTGATTGGCAATAGCAGTAACAAAACCAAGATCAGTTCTCTAGTAAAAACATAAAGGATTGTGAATTTCAGTGTTGAGGATATCAGGGCTCTGTGACTCCCCTAATGCATGCTCAGCAGTTCCTTCTTCCTTGCAATATAACATATTTTTCTCTTACCCAGCACAATCCATAGAGCTGAAAAAGAAAATAAATACTGTAATCATTGAGAGCCTTCTGCTGTGGCCAAGCTGCAGGGTTTAATCTTTGAGGGAGGAAACATGCCTCAAGGTTTCCCTAAAACAGCTCCTCAAGTCCGTTTTTCTAAAGGTGTGGATCTGTGCCAGGCTAAGCCACCCCAAGTCCAGGCACTGCTCCCCAGTCCCAGCTGTGCTGTGTGCTGGCTCAGGGAGCCCATGGAACTGGAATATTGTCCCTCAATCGCCTTCCCCCAAACTCCACACCTTGGGTCGCTCCAGCCGCACCACACATGGAGTGCAAAATGTAGGAAACTCACAGGGATATTGCTCAAAGCAGAAATGTAAAGCTTGGGTTTTCGTTAGGAGGAAAGGATGAAGGCAAGAGAAAGGCAGTGTCCTGTTTAGGAGGTGCTCTGGGTGCAGACATTTGTGGAGCTGGGTTTAGGCAATACCCACCTCTGCCTCTCAGCACAGGGAATCCAGAAAGTGTTCTCGTGCTGTGCCTGCAATTTGCTTTGTCTTACTGCCCAGGGCTGTTAAATTTTTAGACCAGCTTAATTTTTAACTCCAGTGCTCCTAGTTAAAGTGACTATTTTCTGAATGGAAAAAAACAAACTCAGGGGAAGGGAAAGTATGACTTCTTCTGATTCTGGCAAGTGGAAAAATTATTCTAGATTGAAACTTCCTCGCCTAAAAATGTTGGATCATTTTAGTTTTCCTCTTATTCTGACATCATCTCTACTGTTTGTAATCTGGAAGCTTCTTCGATTTTTATTTTTCTAGATGAGCTGTAAAAAACTTATGTCATCTTTTACTTTCAAGACCAGAGGATCTTTTCTCTCAGGTGGTTCTTAGGGTCTCATGTTGCTTTTGCTTTATAGTCACTAAAAGCTAGTATTGTCATTTCTCTATGCCATGTCTTCTGAGGAGACATTACATTTTTGTAGCCAACAGACACAATGTCAGGTTGGATGGGGTTTTGATTAACCTGATTCTGTGAAAAGTGTCCCTGCCCATGGCAAGGGGGTTGGAATGTGATGATCTTTAAGATCTCTTCCAACCCAAACCACTCTGTGATTCTGATTTGACCAGTATTCTTGTTATCAGGGTGAGTTTACCTTCAGTTAGGATTCAGGAACAGCTTTGGAACGGGCTAAGTCTGCAGCTTCTGAGAAGCACCTGGCTCTTCCCAGAAACTGTCCTGGTTATTTAATCTCAACTTTTTATCTTCAGTTTCTAGGATACTGCAGATGTTTACTACTTTGAGTAAAGCTCCTGAATTAAGCTGGTCAGTTTCGGAGAGTAAATATTTTTAAGTACCTGCTTGGTCCCTTGTGTCTAGGGGAGCACTATGCATGAGAGGTGTCTTTATCAGGATTTAAAGGTGAGGTCCTGAGTACCTACAAAATACCCCAGTATTTTTCTGGGCCTTCACAAGAGAACTGAAATCTGTTCAATTTTTTTTTTTTGCTACTGTGTAGTCTGCCATTTAATCTGCCAAAGCGTATGCAAGTTTAAATTGATTAAAGTGTTCACATTTCCTATCCTGAACGTGTTGTGTAATAGCCTTCTTTAGCTTTTTTAAATATTTGCTGTGTTTCATTCCAGCACTGGTGGGTGAAGTAATTACTGTGTCAGAACAGTCTGTAGGATGCCTTGAAATCTGCCAGGTCCTGAGCACTGTTGGGACATGATTAGACCCTGCCATGTGCAGATTCTAGGTCATAGACAATATTTACAAACTAATGGAGAAAGAGAGATCTTTGCCAGCTGTTACCAAGAGGGGGCTGGTATAGTAATTTTTATGTTTCAGTCGTAAGACTTATTTTGGAACACAAATATGCTAATAGATGTTGTTTGTTTCATGTGTTCAGTAAACACTTCCAGATCTCCAGTATCAACTTGTGCTGGGATCAGTGTGTACTGGTTTGGTTTTTTTTTTTAGTCCCAGGGTTCAGTTTGTAAATACTATAAAAACAAGCAATGAAAAACTGTCAGAGGCTTAGAGATCTTTCCACGGTTTTTGGTCAGTTTGGTGTCGTAATCATCTAAGCATAGACAGGCTGGACTGGAAGAGATCTCTTGGGTCACAGCTCCCTTGTTTTTGCCTTTCACAGGCACTGCCATATTAACGTTTTTATAAGCGCATTCAGCTCTGTCTTAGTACTTGTGGGTTTTGTCCTCATTTGGGTGACTTCCTAAATGTTGCAATTCTGGAATGTTCTTCTGAACTTCCTTAAATTTCCCTTCTTATTCCTCTCCTGATTAGACAGTCAGAAAACTGTGCTCCGGGGGTTAAGCCTAAAGGCAAGAGCAGAACTGGACTCTGCAGGTTAGGCAAAAAATGTTGCTAATGTCTCCCGGAGGAATGTTATTCCTTCTTAAAGCTCTACACTGTCAGAAAGAAGCTGCACAAACATGAGATCACAAATTATGTGCTTGAATTAGCTAATAAATAATGCCTCCTGGCATCAGCAGCAGCACGTAATCATACTCATTATACAAAGTATGAGACTGTGTTTAGTATAAATAGTGTTTCACATTGGCCTCTTGTAAATCAGAGCTATCTCCATGTTAAAAGATAAACATGGATTCAAACTGCAGATTCGGATAATTTGCTCCACCTCCTCAAAAGCCAGCTGTTTCAGGAGAGGATTTTAGTGAATTACAAGCCCATCTCATATTTCCAAAAGTCATTTCTTTACCAGTTTCCAGGTTTTAGCCCATCACTTTGTCTTGTTTAGGTAATATATAAATCTATCAGAAAAGAGCGTCATCTATAACCTCCGAGGCCCCTCAGTGACAAGCCCCATTGTCAAAGGCAGGCACTTTGCCAGGAAACAGTGACTCCCAGAGAGAGTGTGTAAGGTTAGGGGGAAAGTATACTATTGCCAGAGAAACTGTATTCCAAGTGGATTTGTGTGGAACAACAACGATATCCAGTGACTGGTTAAATTAGCCACAGATGTGCTTTCTAGAACTCTGTCCAAGAAGATATACAGTGCTTTAGGGCTTGGTTCAGACATAATGATCTTCTGAAGTCAAATCAGATCCAAGCAAAATTGCATCGGTACCAGGGAAGCTTTAAAGGAATTCTGTAACATGATTCAGACAAGTAGATGAATCAGACTGCTGCGAACTAAGCAAGGAGCACATCAGTGAGAGATGAGGTAAGAGGACTCGCATACAAGTGCGATAGTTTGATGTTGGCGGTTTGCTGTTAAAATCCGAGCTGTGGATTGACGGGGCAGTGAAACGGGCACGTTATGCCGGCCACCTGCCCAGGACGTGTGTGTGGAGGAGAATCTCCTGTTGCCTTTTTTCAGCCTTTCAAAACGCACGGGTGCTTGGCTGTGCACTTGCCGTCTCCATTGCTGTCTCGCTGTCCCCGCGCCACTCCTCCTACCCGGCAGGGCTGCCGATTGCGGATTTTAAGAGGATAATTACTCCGCTGAGGGCAATGCACTTACTAAATATTTGGAGAATTTTCACGTACTGAAATCAGAGTACAAGTGAAGGCTCTGGGACTTTTCTCATGCTGGGGAATTTTGTCTTGGCATCACAGCTCAAGCGGTACATGGGATTCCTGTCTGAGATGGGTGTTGAAAAGCTCAGCTTCCCTCCCACAGATGAGTTCTGACTCTCGTTCTTAAAGTTCAGATAAGACAGACACCGGGAAGAAGTCCTGTTGAATTACAGATCTGCTATATGGTTTAAAGTTCTAGGGAAACATAAGCAGCTTAGTTACTCTCGTAGTTGGAACAGGAATCAAGAGAAGCTTTTGTTGTGTTCTCTGACCTATTTCTTTACCATGTTATTTACTTGAACTAAATCGAGTATGATGTATTAAAATGTTGTTATCTAAAAGGTCCTAGAAGTATTCAGCTTAGATTCTCATTGCCATAAGCATTAATAGTAAAAGTAGAATTTACAAAATATCAGTTTTGTAAATGAGTTGCAGAGGAATTATAAATAAAAATAAAAATTTTTGCAAGAGAAATGTCATATTCTTATGTATGAAAATTTTTCTTATTTGCTCTTTTCCAAAACTCTATTAAAGGTTTTTATTGTTTATTTATTTATTTATTTATGGTTTTAATGCTGTTAGTGTAAATGTGGAAACAGGTATGTTTAGATCTGCTTTGAATTTCCAGATATAGATCCAAAGAGGACTCAAATGTGAATTTATTCACGGAAGTATTATTTTATGTTATTTTCCTTGTTACCTCATTGTTTTAATCAAGCAAATTACATTGCTGTGCATCCACTGCTTCCAGATTTGTATCCTTTGAGGTCTGAATTCTGCTTCAGGAGATTTTGCACTTCTATTCTTAGGAATTTTTGCAGGTCACATGCAAAGCCGTGTGTGTGTGTGCATGCATGCGTGTATGTCTTTGGACAGCACACCAATAATTAGAATAACTCTGCAAAGTCATGGCTTTGCTTCAGGAGGACTCATGGCAAAAAATGGGACTTGCCTCTGTTTTCAGGTATATTTTCTGATTTTGACCTACGAGAGCCAGACATCCTGACAGCTGGCAAAATGTATTTGTTCTCAAACATGAGTATTTTGAAAAGACTCATACCTATGGTGATATTTCTTCTCTCTTTTCAGGGTCTTTGTAAACAGAAGTTTAGCCATGGAAAAGATAAAGTGCTTTGGTTTTGATATGGATTATACACTTGCTGGTGAGTATCTTCTTAATTTCTTTGATCACTGACTTAGTTTGGAATATTGCCTCTTGCTGAGCAAAAAACAGTTACTATTAGGGGCTACTCCAGTTAGCAGGTACTTTTTCTATTAGCAGTTATATCTTTCACTATTCATTGCACTTTCATTCTAGGTGTTTCCCTTAAATTTTTTTCACAAGCCATGTTACTGTTGTACAGTTTCAAATGATTATGGGTGTCTTAAGGAAACCAAAGCTTAATAAGTCTGATTTCTTCCTTAGATTCCACGATATTTTGATAATGCCCCTTGTGCATGCTTGGCTTTGAATAACAGGGTGATTTCTTTTATTCTTTGTGCATACAGCAGCTACACCTTTAGCCAGCACGTTCTCCTGTGCCCTGGGAAGGTCATTTTTGAATAGGTTTTTCTCCTTCCCTCTCTCAGTTGGCCACATCAGTGACTCGTTTTCAGAAGAGGCATGGCAGGGGTAGTGCCTTGTGTCAGCTGAACAAGTTAATTTAGAAAGCTTTGCCCATTCTTTATGACAGATAAGCTTTGGGAGATTGCGTAATTAATTAGTTTCATAAAATTGTTTGCATGACTTCTCCGTCTTTCAGTTACTCAACAGGCAAGTTGCTGAGACTTTTGATGAGAGGGGATAAAGCTACCATTTTCTGCATAGTCAGACTTGCATGTATTTTAAGGAAGGAAGAGATAAACAGCTCGCTTCCACTTTCCTAGGTTATATCACACGGGCTGTCACTGTGGATGTCCTGTACAATCCTGCCTTCTTTCTGATTACCATTTCCAGGGTTGTGGACAAAAAGTTCCTATTACCCTTGATATTTCAATTTAGAACTGTTATGTATATGAACTGAGAA